>NC_083101.1:42193964-42793964 GCF_949774975.1 Lagenorhynchus albirostris | reverse complement strand
CCCTGTGGCCATATATGAAATGATGGATAGTAGTAGCTGTTAGGCTCTGCTGTAGCCCATATTGCATTTCCTGGCTTTTTTATCTCCAAGGATAAACTTCTTACCTCCTTCATTTCTTCCCCTTTCACCTTTCCCTTGCGACCTTATATCAGCAATCATACTTTTTTTTTTTAATAATCTGATTTCTTCTGGAGTCTGTATATGCATGGTTAGTTGAATTACTTATAGAGATTGTTAGACTAGTAAAATATTGCTTCCTCTGTGTCCTTATTACTCATGGTTAATAGAAGTAATCACCACACTCCTCGATAATCCTATTCTATTTGCCCCTCTAATGCTTAATATCCACCATTAGGTAGTTCTCCCACAAACACAACAGAATATCAAAGGAGTTTAAAAAATGGAGGACAGGGCTTCCCTGGTGGCGCAGTGGTTGAGAGTCCGCCTGCTGATGCAGGGGACACGGGTTCGTGCCCTGCTCCAGGAAGATCCCACATGCCGCGGAGCGGCTGGGCCCGTGAGCCATGGCTGCTGAGCCTGCGCGTCCGGAGCCTTTGCTCTGCAACAGGAGGGGCCACAACAGTGAGAGGCCCGCGTACCGCCAAAAAAAAAACCAAAAAGTGGAGGACAATCGTATAGAATCTAAGACCCACCCTGATTTCTTTGATTCTGAAGTTACATTCTTATTGCATTCTTATTGGTTTAAAATGTCAGAAGTTACATATATAAACACATACATACACACACATACATACCTATACAACACGTGTATATGTATGCAGACATACATGTGTACATTATTTTTGAGCTGAATTTATCATGAGGCCATAGCCAAATATCAGGAACTATCTGAGACATTATTTGGAGAGGGAAAACAGTGGTACTGCTTCTAGATTGATCTCCTTCCCATCCTCTGCATCAACCCTTGACAGCTTTAGCAACTGAAATGTCACCTAAAGCTTTTTATCTTAGGTTTAGTGATAACGGATGGCTTCGAATTTAGTCTTTTTTTTCCATTTGTGTTTGATTCTTCTTGATTTCTCATTCTTGGCTTTTTTTTGGTGGCATTTCTTTATGGTATTTCTACAACTAGATTCCCATGTTAATGAAGCTACTTATTCTATTTATAGGAGCGGGTGAAGTCTGTATTCCATGCCAAAGAGTTTGGAAAAATAATTAACTTCAAGACTCCAGAGGATGCAAGGGTAAATATAGTCAATCTTTTGGTTAAACAGATAGCAGCTTCTCATTTCAAAGCCATGTAAGTTGCATTATTCTTTAAGACAGATAAGTTGTGTTTGTTTTTTAATTTTATGTTTGCATTTTGACAGTTTTAATATATGTAACTAGATAATATTTTCCACAAATTATTTTTTCATTAGATTGAATTCAACACACCTACTTGTCTTTGAAATCAAATTGTTCTCTTATTTTAAATCCTAACTGGAATACTTTGCCAAAAAAAGCCAACAAATGAAAGAAATTAATGCACTCTAATGCTAATCTACTAGCTCCAACAGGAAAAGTATAGCCCCACATTGTTTATTTCTCTACTGTATAGCTATAGGGATTTTTTTTTCTTTAATTACTGTAGCCTGGCACAAGGGAAAAAGAGCCATGCCTGTGGTTAGAAAATCTGGGTTTAAATACTGGTTCTGTTCCTTCTTGACTGTAGGGCCTTGGGGAAGTCAGTTAACCTCAGCTTCCTCAAAATGTGAATTATGTGAACTGAAAAGCACTATACATACTTTAGGGATTATGGCAATTATAGGGAAGTGCACTGTCAAGAAAAGGAAGACTATGAATTGATTATCTACCTCGTTGGTCACAACTAAGACACTATTCCTGATACTGAAGTATACTCACTCTGTCGTGAAACTTACAATAAGAACACATGGGTTCTTTACTGAATCCCTGGGCCTCCCGACCTCTCTGTGTTGGTCCTGGCTGGTTATGATTATTTACCAGTTCACTTCTCACATCTGGAGCTCAAACCAGAAACCTCTCCCACCCATACACATGTACCTTGGACCATTTAGCATGTGCTGTGCAATTTTCTATCTAGACATTGGGTTATAAGGTAACACTGACATATTAACAGTAGAAAACTGAAAGGAGGCCAAGTTACAAAGAAAGAGAGATAAAGTTACTACACCCTTAATATGCATGTTGCCTGGAACAGGGAGACAGTAGAGCATGATGACAGCACGACTTTCAGGCCATCTTCTTTGTGCTGCTGAAGGACATTACCTTCAGTTTCTCTGTAATAAGTTTTCCATTTAATCTCTGTCACTGTGTTATTTTATCCCAGAAGGTTTCTTTTTAATCCTCCTGCTCTGCCAGAAACATCCAGAAAAGGCTACTGAGTCCATTTCTCTTTCTCTGCTTATCTTAGAGCTATTTTCACTAGGTTCTTCTTAAGTAAAAAAGCACAAATATCTTTGCTTAAGCTTTTCATAATGGGATAACACGAGTATCACCTCCATGGCTTTTATTTGTCATGCAGGCCTAATGATAATAGACATTATTGACAAAAAGGTTTACACTTCATTTGCAGTTTAATTTTGTGATTTCAGATCCTTTCAAATTAGAAAAATGTATCATAAAAGCACCTAATATGCTCAAGAATGTTGCTATGCTGCTACCCACTGTAGAATTATATGTACTTATTCCTACTCAATCAGTAGAATCCAATATATGGAATCGTGAAGGTTTGTGATACAGAATTGGCATAGGTTGAAAGGAATTCTACATAGATGATTTTCACACTATGTCAGAGTTATTCAATCCAGCTGTTAAATTACCCTTCTCTGTCAGGATGCTTCATTTTACTTTGCTTATTCTGAAGATGAACATCTAAGTCCAAAGACCTTAGAAAAACATTATTACTACTGTTAAATCAAACCCAGTACCATTGTCCCTGAGTCATCTGGGCCATTTAAGTCAGTGAATGATCTCTCCTGCATAGAGAATTTAATTATTGGCTATAGCAGTATACTCCTAACTAAACTGGAAAGACAACTTCTAGATTTTCATTCATTATATTTTGTCATTGCAAGTTCATTGAAGTTAAGTAAATGTTGCTTCATTTCCCCACAACAGTGGATCCTCAGAAAGCTAGAAGAAGCAAGAGAACCTTCCCCGAGCCTCTGACAGAGACTGCTGCCTGAAGATACACAGCAATAAATCATTACAATTTCTACCTTGTACCTTCTAAAACCTGTTTGGGGAGTATAGTATAGGAGTAATTACAAGTACTTTAAAAAAAAAATCAGAATCAAGTAAAACAGTTATGTGATGAAACTATTTCAACTCTTTGGGGATCCATTTGGTTTTCTAACTTGAATCATGCATCTGGTTACAATTCTAATTACTTTATAAAGGAAATATTTCTTTTATGAATCTTAAATATTTGCTCCAGGTGATTCTCTGTAATGGTGGAGAAGTTGCCCATATTTAGCCTAAATTTAATGGCGCTAAATGTAATGTTCCTAGTTCACATCTTACAGTTCTATCATGCTTGCTTCAAGGTCCCTGAATGAGTGATGGGTAAATGATCAAATCAAACATTGTCTTAGTGGTATCAAGATAACCTTGGTGGTAGTTTCTTTAGAAACATGAAGTTCTTTTTACAGATAAATATTTTGGTATGATTTTCCTTATTTTTTTTAAATAGAGGGTAGGTTTGAATTACTATTTGAAGTACATAGCGTGACTATGAAAAACAATCTTTTTTATTTTATATAATACAGATTGACTAATACCCCTTCAAGCCTCATCCTAAGAAAGTCTTGAAGAAATGAGTGTGCTACCCAAAAAGGGAAGGCCCCTCTCAGAACTTTCAAGCCTTAGAAATACTTCCTCAAGCCAACGCCTTGAGATCTACTTGGTTTACCAAGGTCATGTTTAATAGATTGCTGACCTTAAAGGAAAATTCCTGAGGCCTTAACAATACCAACTTCCTATTCACTGGTAGTATGAAATAAACAAAAGTCCCACCATCTTAATACGAGTTATGCTTCAGAACAGACAGCCCCTCTCTATACGCATGTCGGGTAAGTGTATGTACCCTAAAGTCTAACCCAGTAACCTGTCCTGTTGGCAATAGATTGAGAATTTCTGGTTTGCTTTCTCTACAATTATTCAAGTGAGAATTACTCTTAAGTGTATACTCGTCAGAACAAAAATCGTGGGCTGCACATTAGTAAAGATGTCAGGGGGGGTATTTTCCTTGATTTTTGTCCAAGATCCTTGTACCTTGATATTAATGGACTTTTTCAAGTGAAAGGGGATGAATATATGATTGTGAACCATGAAGAAAATGATGCAGTGTCTTAGTTATTGAATAATACAAAGTATTTGATGCATGTTGAACGTACCGCCAAATTACTATAAACCGTTTTTAGAATTGGAGACTATATAAGTCAATGGTTGTGAAATTCTCCTCAGATTCCTCGCTTTGTTGTAAAAGCTAAAATAAACAGCATGCCAGACTGTAATTGTATTTCTTCCTGACGAAATCTTGCTACTAAATATTATTGATTTTCCTCTGATTAAAAATCTCATTGTTTATTAATAGTTTCCTTCAGAATTTTTTTCTTTGCTGAACATAAATTTAGTCACGAGATGACAAATTTCAAATCTCATCATAGTGCATGCTCCCATGATGACCTTTGTTCAAAGTAACATGCACTTTTTCTCTGTTGCTGAGCTCTGCCAATTTTGCATACGTTAGAATTAAACCTAAGAGTAGAGGTAGTCAGAAAGCTTTTATCAGATTGTCCTCATCTGAAATGTTGTTTTACTGGAGTTCTAGTCAGTGCCATTAGCCAAGTACCTCATTACCTACTCCAGTTTCATGACTTTATACTCAGAAAAATACAGACCCATAACTTTTTGGGTATCCCATAGTAAAAGGGAAAAGTCTAAAAGAGTAAGGATAGAAATTCTTCTGGTATCCTCTGGAGGCCAGGCAAAGTGGGTCTTGTAACTACTATACATGCAAAGCCAGTGTGCCTATCCTTCCTGTTCCCTTACCAATGAGAACCTAGAAACATCTTTCCTTATTCTTTCTCTACCCATCAGTCATCTACCCACTAACACCTCCTATCAATTCCTGTTTCTAGAATGGAAAGACCCACGATTTCAAGAGCAGTAGTTTATCAATTGTCTTAGAAGATTTTCTTCATCTAAACAAAGAACATAAGTAGATCACTAGATGTCAGTCTTTTTAGCATAACATTTTACAATTATGTGTTTGATTCTGTAGTCTTTTTCTTGAATATTACAGAGTCCATAATCTTATGGTATTTAAAAATAATCTACCCTGAATTATATTTAACTGTGTTTAGTGGCTGTCTGCCTGAGAATTGCAAACTTGTCTTCGTTTTTTGGTAATTGCGATGGAAGATGTCCTGAGTATCCTGTCCTTTATCTCTTTGTATTGATATTATGTGTTAGCTATAGCCCTGTACCCTTCATGTATCCTGATATGTGTTTATTGTATGAAGCTGAAGGCAGAGTGTCTATTCCCTGCCAACTCTCCTCCAGAAAACTATGATCCCTAGACATGGCAACTTTTTTTTTTTTTAAGAATCAATTTTATTTATTTATTTATTTTTGGCTGTGTTGGGTCTTCATTGCTGTGTGTGGGCTTTTTCTAGTTACAGCGAGTGGGGGCTACTCTTGGTTGCAGTGTGCAGGCTTCTCATTGTGGTGGCTTCTCTTGTTGCGGAGCACGGGCTCTAGGCGCATGGGCTTCAGTAGTTGTGGCACACAGTTTCAGTAGTTGTGGCTCACGGGCTCTGGAGCGCAGGCTCAGTAGTTGTGGTGCATGGGCTTAGTTGCTCCGCGGCATGTGGGATCTTCCCAGACCAGGGATCGAACCCATGTCCCCTGCATTGGCAGGCGGATTCTTAACCACTGCTCCACCAGGGAAGTCCCTAGACATGGCAACTTTGATTTCTGATACAATAAGAAGCTTGTGATTTCTTCACATTTACAAAATACTCTCTGAACCAAAGAGCATGTGCACTTCTGCAGTGGCTTCCCTATTAAAGTATGTATGTTGGCTGCTTCTTCCCTGGTGTTAGCAAGACCTTGGAATTTTTCCCAGGCTCAGTTTAGTACAGCTGAGTTATTTTCTGGTTCCTAAATAATCATGACTAGCTGTAGGCAGTCCTTCCCTGTCCCTCTCTCCTCCAGAATCCGAATCCATCCCCAAATTATCCTGTGGCCTCCAAATAAGAAAATCTTCTTAAACTTATTTATCATTTCCATAAAATTATCTCTCTCATTTTTTCCAATGGTAGTAGCAGTAATATAATACTATCCCAGTGAATATATACGCACCTAGCTCATCTCTTAGAAATAGCCTACAAAGTAGTATCCTATTCCTGTCTGGTGAAAAATAAAGACTACTCAGTGCCGAATTTTATGAACCTTATTCGGTCATTAGTTACCAGTTTTAGTTGGTACTTCAGGCCAAGCCAAAGCCCCAGTATTAAAAAGGTTGGGACAAGGTACTGGATTAGTTTGCCTGTAGGAACTGAAAGTGTGCACCGCATACACTGAAGGGAGAAGTAGCTGTTTGGAAATGGGTGTTTTAATGCCCCAGCCAACACAAGTCAGAGAAATCTGTTGGGGTTCCAGGGCCATTGCTTTTACCTTTTCTTAAGATCAGCTAAAATCCTCAAGGACAGTGTTTTTCAAACTGTAGTTCTTAACCCATTAGTGAGCCGTAAAATCAGTTCAAGATGAGCATATTTTAAAAATAGAATAGCAAAGAAGAGAGTTCTGCGTGTAACAAGGTTAAATATTGTTTCCTGAAATATCATTTCAGTTAAATAATCTATACTGTGTGTACCGGGTCACAATATAAAACGTACTCTCTTATTGGGAATTGCAATTTGGGGGGGCGGGGAGAAAACCCTTGGAAGCCAGTGCTGTAGGAGGCGTTCACCATCCAGTGACTGTTGAAACAATCTGGGCTGTGCCAAGTTGTGAGCACTGCCTTTTTCTTTTGAGTGAGAAGACAGGATAGCTCTTGTTTCAGAAATGTTGCCCTTTCCTGGTGTGTATCAGATACCCTTAGATACCTGTGTAATATGTTCCAGTAGATATCAGTGGTCTAGAAAAAGCATAGACACATTAGATCCACAAACAGCAAGCACCCAAAAAAGGTCATAGGATATCCTTTAACTACATGTATTTCAATCTCTTGCGCACTAAGCATTCTACTGAGATGGGCACAGAAGTTCTCCTTTTAAGTACATTGAGTGTGCTCCATCTGCCTTCTGTCTGATTCACCATACAGGTGGCCCAGGCAAATGGAGAGCTTATTCACGGGTCACAATCTTTTAGGGCCAAAATACTTATTCTCTGGAGGGTGCTAAATAAATGCCAGTGCTGTTTAGCTGAAAATAATTGGATTTCCTAATTTCTGTAGGATTCAAGTAGAAAACACGCATAACCTGATTCTTTTTGTGAGATTCAATACAAAACTTATTCACTCTGGTTTTCTTTGGTGCTACCCAGTATCACTGATAGCTCCTTTGCATACTCTGAACGAGGACCATCCACCCTCCTGCCCAATCCTTTGAAATATACTTTTGAAATTATACCTTACTGCTAATGCTATACCTAATCAAGCTAGCACTGATCAGTTAAAATTTTTAGGATTCTTATCATCTGTATTTTGGATCATTGCCCAAAACAGCTATCAGTGCAGACCTTTTCTCCTGCTTCTTTTCTTTCTACCACAGTTGGTGTAAAGCAGTACTTGTTTCAGGGCTATCCTAAAAGGCCAGCACAAGGACTGAGAATATGCTGGGTCCTACTCTTTTACAAACCTTCTTCATGTTTCTTTAATTGAAACCTTTTTTTACTTTATTTCCTCTTTTGTAAGGTAAATTGTTCAGTGTCATTTTTTTTTAAGTTTTGCTTTACAATTACAGATTAGTTCTTTTCTAAAAGCATTATGGCATTTCCAAAAAAACTGATACTTCTGGTTACCCAATGAGCCATGTAAGAGATGAAACTTCGAATTTTATAGTTTGATATGAGTATATTTTTAAAGTTTTTATTACTTTATACAAATCCAAAGTTATTTGTATTATAGTTTAGCACCTGCTGTAATATCTGTCAGCCTGAAAATCCCTGTCACTGAATACCATTCACATTCATTTAGTATTGCTCTGATACCTTTAATAATGGGTTCCTTCTAATGAAGTCCTTGTAATAAGAAACCCTGTAAGAGTAATATAATAAAAAGTCTAATAATCAGAAGTGTACTTAAAATAGATCGTGTTGGAAACCCCCAACATTTCTTCTAATGCCATCATACCACCAGCGTTCTATTGGCTACCCAAAAGTTTCCACTTTGGGAGCTGAAAAATGTTCAAGTAACAATGTAGACTACATTGAAATGTTCTCAATGTCAGTAATTTTATACCGACACTCACAGACTATTAGAAATTGTATGTGGGACTTGTTGCAAGGTCAGGTTGTTGTAGACCTTTTAAAATGATCATCTCCGTATGTGAATATGTGTATTACATATAAAATTGAACTCTTCAGGGAATGTGCACTTTAAAAATATTTCCTTACTAATTTTTGTATTGACCAAATAGTCTGCTCCTTTGGAATGCTTATTCTTTAGCAAAAATATGGTTGTTGATGATGACAGTTCTTTAAATGTCTGTTTCTGCATCAGTGCAATATTTCCTTCACTTTTGGGTTCCTTGTACTTATGTCTGACCCAGTTGCTTGTTATACAGTCTCTGCCTTGATTTTGTGTGTTCTGGTAAAATAATTAATTTATAAACACAAACGTTTACAGTGAAGTTCTTCCTCTTGAAATTGAACTTAGTCTTATTTTCCACTGAAAATTGGTTGGCTATGTTCACCAATTACTTTTTTCTAAATAATAATAATTTCTTGCTATTGGTAGAATTGGATTGCTTGATCACTGACTGCCCAGTTTAACTATGTGTACCTCTTTCAAATAAATTGAGTCAAATAAAGATTTCTGATCTTCAGTCTGCCTCTGTCTTTAGTTACTGGATAGAACTAGAAACATTACCAATAAGCCTTCCCTTACCTATCTAAACTCTGCCCTCTGTGGGTTCTAAATAAATGTAGATAACTATCAGATTGCCCAAGGTCCTAATTTTGCAGTCAAAGCTGACAGCATTCCAGCCTAGCATGATCAGTGCTGACTAAGAGGTTGAGTGGTAATATCTAGTAAATTCTTAAGCACCAAGACTGTGCCTCCCAACATCAGAAGACTTCAAATGGCTCATTTCCGAGGTAAGTAATGAGTATATTTTGAAAGAAGGGCTAGGAGAGCATTTTCTACTTGCAGAATTAATATTAGCAGAGATAAGTAATATCTGTCTTCTAATATGGAGAGTTCAGCCTTTCCATGAGTTAAGAAAATATTATATTACTACCTTTTGTTAATTTATTCAACAGCCCTCTGCAATTAGAAGTGATTCAAAGCCATTTTCTTATATGCTTTGTCAGCCAAAGATAAAAATAATAACTCAGTGCTAGAAAGTGCCTAAAAACAAAATTCCTCATTGTTTAATTCCTCTGGTTACTGAGTCTCTTGAGCCCTTTTCACTTAATTGGATGATCTGAAGCAGCTCCTTACCTTTAGAGCATGTCCACCCCCCACCCCGGCTCATTTTGCTTTTTGTTTGTTACATTTCTAGATATCTTTGAGAGCTACTTCTCCATTCTTTGGGGTTTGTTTTTTGTTCTGGTTTTTTCAGTCTATTGATTGATCTTTTTTTTTTATTAGAATATAGTTGATTTACAATATTATATGAGTCTCAGGTATACAACATAGTAATTCAATTTTTTAAATTTTTATTTTATATTGAAGTATAGTTGATTTACAATGTTGTGTTTCAGGTATACAGCTAAGGGATTCAGTTATACACATATCCATTCTTTCTCAGATCCTTTTCCCATATAGGTTATTACAGAATATTGAGTAGAGTTCTGTGTGCTATACAGTTGATCCTTATTGATTATCTATTTTATATATAGTAGGGTGTATATGTCAATACCAAACTCCTAATTTATCCCTCCCTCCCACTTTAACCCTTTGGTAACTAACCGTAGGTTTTTTTTTTTTTTTTTTCAGTACGCGGGCCTCTCACTGTTGTGGCCTCTCCCGTTGCGGAGGACAGGCTCCGGACGCACAGGCCCAGCGGCCATGGCTCATGGGCCCAGCCGCTCCGCGGCACGTGGGATCCTCCCGCACCGGGGCACGAACCCGAGTCCCCTGCATCGGCAGGCGGACTCTCAACCACTGTGCCACCAGGGAAGCCCCCATAGGTTTGTTTTTGAAGACTGTGAGTCTGTTTCTGTTTTGTAAATAAATTCATTTGTATCATTTTTTTTTTTTTAGATTCCACATACAAGTAATATCAACATATTTGTCTTTGTCTGACTTCACTTAGTATGATAATCTTTAGGTCCATCTATGTTGCTGTAAATGGCATTGCTTCGTTCTTTTTATGGCTGAGTAATATTCCATTGTATATATTTACCATATCTTCTTTATCCATTCCTCTGTCAGTGGAAATTTAGGTTGATTCCATGTCTTGGCTATTGTAAATAGTGCTGCTATGAACATTGGGGTGCATGTATCTTTTCAAATTATGGTTTTCTCTGGATATATGTCCAGGAGTAGGATTGCTGGATCCTATGGTAGTTCTACTTTCAGATTTTTAGGGAACCTCCATACGGTTCTCCATAGTGGTTGTACCAGTTTTACAGTCCCACCAACAATGTAGGAAGGTTCCCTTTTCTCCACACCCTCTCCGGCATTTGTTGTTCGGAGAGTTTTTTTTTTTAATAAATTTATTTATTTTATTTATTTATTTTTGACTGCATTGGGTCCTTTGCCGCAGCGCACAGGCTCTCTCTAGTGGCGGCGAGCGGGGGGCCACTCCCCGCTGCGGTGCGCGGCCCCCTCATCGCAGCGTCCCCTCTCGCTGCAGAGCACTGGCTCTAGGCAAGCAGGCCTCAGCAGTTGTGGCACGTGGGCTCAGCAGTTGTGGCTCGTGGGCTCCAGAGTGCAGGCTCAGTAGCCGTGGCGCATGGGGCCAGCCGCTCTGCAGCATGTGGGATCCTCCCGGACAAGGGCCCGAACCTGTATCCCCTGCACTGGCAGGCGGACACCCAACCACTGTGCCACCAGGGAAGTCCTTGGAGACTTTTTGATGATGGCCATTCTGACCCGTGTGAGGTGATACCTCATTGTAGTTTTGATTTGCATTTCTCTAATAATTAGTGATGTTGAGCATCTTTTCATGTGTTGGTTGGCCATCTGTATGACATTTCTTTGGAGAAATGTCTGTTTAGCTCTTTTGCCATTTTTTGATTGGGTTGTTTGTTTTTTGATATAGAGCTGCATGAGCTGTTTGTATATTTTGGAGATGAAGTCCTTGTTGGTTGCTTCGTTTGCAAATATTTTCTCCCATTCTGTAGGTTGACTTTTCATTTTGCGTGTGGTTTCCTTTGCTGTGCAAAGGCTTTTGAGTTTAGTTAGATCCCATTTGTTTATTTTTGTTTTTATTTTCATTACTCTGGGAGGTGGATCGAAAAAGATCTTGCTGAGATTTATGTCAAAGAGTGTTGTGCCTATGTTTTCCTCTAAGATTTTATAGTGTCTGACCTTACATTTAGGTCTTTAATCCATTTTGAGTTTATTTTTGTGTATGGTACTAGAGAATGTTCTAATTTCATTCTTTTACAGGTAGCTGTCTGGTTTTCCCAGCACCACTTATTGAAAAGACTGTCTTTTCTCCATTGTATATTCTTGCCTCCTTTGTTGTAGATTGACCATAGGTGCATCGGTTTATTTCTGGGCTTTCTATCCTGTTCCATTGATCTGATTTCTGTTTTTGTGCCAGTACCATACTGTTTTGATTAGTGTAGCTTTGCAGTATAGCCTGAAGTCAGGGAGTCTGAATCCTCCAGCTCCATATTTCTTTCTGAGGATTACTTTTGCTATTCGGGGTCTTTTGTGTTTCCATGCAAATTAAAAATTTTTGTTCTAGTTCTGTGAAAAATGCTATTGGTAATTTGATAGGGATTGCATTGAATCTGTAGATTGTCTTGGGTGCTATAGTCATTTTGACAATATTGATTCTTCCAATCTAAGAACATGGTGTATCTTTCCATCTGTTTGTAGCATCTTCGATTTCTTTCATCAATGTCTTATAGTTTTCAGAGTACAGGTCTTTTGCCTCCTTAGGTAGGTTTATTTCTCTGTATTTTATTCTTTTTGATGTGATGGTAAATGGGACTGTTTCTTTAATTTCTCTCTGCTCTTTCATTGTTAGTGTATAGGAATACAAAATATTTCTGTGTATTAATTTTGTATCCTGCAACTTCACTAAATTCATTGATGAGTTCTAGTAGTTTTCTGATAGCATCTTTAGGATTTTCTATGTATAGTATCATGTCATCTGCAAACAGAGACAAATTTACTTCTTTTCCAATTTGGATTCCTTTTATTTCTTTTTCTTCTCTGATTGCCGTGCCTAGGACTTCCAAAACTATGTTGAATAAAAGTGGCAAGAGTGGATATCCTTGTCTAGTTCCTGATCTTAGAGGAAATGCTTTCAGATTTTCACCATTGAGAATAATGTTAGCTGTGGGCTTGGCATATATGGTCTTTATTATGTTGAGGTAGGTTCCCTCTATGCCCACATTCTGGAGAGTTTTTATCATAAATGGGTGTTGAATTTTGTCAAAAGGTTTTTTTACATCCACTGAAATGATCATATGGCTCTTATTTTTCAGTCTATTAATGTGGTATATAACACTGATTGATTTGTGGATAATGAAGAATCCTTGCATCCCTGGGATAAACCCCACTTGATCATGGTGTATGATCCTTTTAATGTATTGTTGGATTTGGTTTGCTAGTATTTTGCTGAGGATTTTTGCATCTATGTTCATCAGAGATATTGGCCTGTAATTTTCTTTTTTTGTGGCATCTTTGCTTGGTTTTGGTATCAAGGGGATGGTGGCCTCATAGAGTGAGTTTGGGAGTGTTCCTTCCTCTGAAATTCTTTGGAAGAGTTTCAGAAGTGCAGGTGTTAACTCTTCTCTAAATGTTTGATAGAATTCACCTGTGAAGCCATCTGGTCCTGGACTTTTGTCTGTTGGAAGTTTTTTAAATCACAGTTTCAATTTCAGTACTTGTGATTGGTCTGTTCATGTTTTCTATTTCTTCCTGGTTCAGTCTTGGAAGTTTGTAGCTTTCTAAGAATTTGTCCATTTCTTCCAGGTTGTCCATTTTATTGGCATATTGTTGCTTGTAGTAGTCTTTTATGATCCTTTGAATTTCTGTAGTTTCAGTTGTCACTTCTTTTCATTTCTAATTTTATTGATTTGAGCCCTCTCCCTTTTTTTATGAGTCTGGCTAAAGGTTTATCAATTTTGTTTATCTTTTTGAAGAACCAGCTTTTAGTTTCATTGACTTTTCTATAGTTTTCTTCTTCTTCATTTCATTTATTTCTGCTCTGATCTTCATGATTTCTTTCCTTCTACTAACTTTGGGTTCTGTTTGTTCTTCTTTCTCTAGTTGCTTTAGGTGTAAGGTTAGGTTGTTTGAGATTTTTCTTGTTTCCTGAGGTAAGATTTTATTGCTATAAACTTCCCTCTTAGAACTGCTTTTGCTGCATCCCATAGGTTTTGGAGTGTGGTATTTTCATTGTCATTTGTCTCTAGTGTTTTTTGATTTCCTCTTTGATTTCTTCAGTGATCCATTGGTTGTTTAGTAACATATTGTTTAGCCTCCACATGTTGGTGGGTTTTTTGTTTTTTGTTTTTCTTTTCTGGTATGCGGGCCTCTCACTGTTGTGGCCTCTCCTGTTGCGGAGCACAGGCTCCGGACGCGCAGGCTCAGCGGCCATGGCTCACGGGCCCAGCTACTCCGCGGCATGTGGGGTCTTCCAGGACCGGGGCACAAACCCGTGTCCCCTGCATGAGCAGGCGGACTCTCAACCATTGCACCACCAGGGAAGCCCCATGTTGGTGTTTTTTAGTTTTTTTCTTGTGATTGATTTCTAATCTCATAGTGTTGTGGTCAGGAAAGTTGCTTGATATGATTTCAGTTTTCTTAAATTTACTCAGTGCTTGCTGTGTGGCCCAGAATGTGATCTTTCCTGGAGAATGTTCCATGTGCACTTGAGAAGAAGGTGTATTCTGCTGCTTTTGGATGGAATGTTCTGTAAATATCAGTTAATCCCCTTGGTCTAATGTGTCATTTAAGGCCTGTGTTTCCTAATTGATTTTTTATCTGGATGATGTCCATTGATGTAAGTGGGGTGTTAAAGTCCCCCAGTTTTATTGTGTTACTGTTGATTTCTCCTTTTATGGCTGTTAGCATTTGCCTTATATATTGGGGTGCTCCTATGTTGGGCACATGTATATTTACAAGTGTTAGATCTCTTGGATTGATCCCTTTATCATTATGCAGTGTCCTTCTTTGTCTCTTACAAATCTTCATTTTAAAGTCGATTTTGTCTGATATGAGTATTGCTACTCCAGCTTTCTTTTGATTTCCATTTGCGTGGAATACCTTTATCCATCCCCTCGCTTTCAGTCTGTATATGTCCCTAGATCTAAAGTGGGTCTCTAGTGGACACTATATATATGGGTCTTGTTTTCATGTCCATTCAGCCAGCCTGTGTCTTTTGGTTGGAGCATTTAATCCATTTTCCGTTGAAGTAATTATCATATGTATGTTCTTATTGCCATCTTGTTAATTGTTTTGGATTTGTTTTTGTAGGTCTTTTTTCTTCCCTTCCTCTCTTTTTTTCCTTGTGATTTGATGACTATCTTTTGTGTTGTGTTTGGATTGCTTTTTCTTTTTTGTATGTGTATCTATTGTAGGTTTTTGGTTTGCTGTTCCCATGAGGTTTTGATATAGCACTCTGTATATAAACAAGATTGTTTTAAGTTGCTGGTCTCTTAATATCAAATGCATTTCCAGTACCCTGCATTTGTACTCTCCTCAGGATTGCTGGTTTTGATAAATTTGTGTGTAAATGATTTCCTACGTTTACTGTATGTTTGCCTTTACTGGTGAGCTTTCCCATTCGTAATTTTCTTGTTTCTAGTTGTGGCCTTTTCTGCCTAGAGAAGTTCCTTTAGCATTTGTTGTAAAGCTGGTTTGGTGGTGCTGAATTCTATTAGCTTTTGATTGTCTGTAAAGCTTTTCATTTCTCTGTCAAATCTGAACAAGAGCCTTGCTGGGTAGAGTACTCTTGGTTGTAGGTTTTTCCCTTGTATCACTTAAATACATAGTGCTACTCCCTTCTGGCCTGCAGGGTTTCTGCTGAAAAAATCAGCTGATAACCTTATGGGGATTCCCTTGTTTCTTATTTGTTGCTTTTCCCTTGTTGCTTTTAACATTTTCTCTTTTTAATTTTTGTCAGTTTTACTAATATATGTCTCGACATGTTCCTCCTTGGGTTTATCCTGTATGGGACTCTGCACTTCGTGGACTTGAGTGAGTATTCCCTTTCCCATGTTAGGGAAGTTTTTAGTTACAATCTCTTCAAATGTTTTCTCAGGTCCTTTCTCTCTCTCTTCTCTTCCGGGACCCCTGTAATGGGAATGTTGGTGTGTTTAATGTTGTCCCAGAAGTCTCTTAGACTGTCCTCATTTCTTGTCATTCTTCTTTCTTTATTCTGTTCCGTGGCAGTGATTCCCACCACTCTTTCAGCTCACTTATTTGTTCTTCTGTCTCACTTATTCTGCTATTGATTCATTCTAGTGTATTTTTCATTTCAATTGTATTGTTCATCTGTTTGTTCTTTAAATCTTCTAGCTCTTTGTTAAACATTTCTTGTATCTTCTTGGTCTGTGCCTCCATTCTTTTTCCAAGATCTTGGGTCGTCTTTACTATCATTACCTTGAATTGTTTTTCAAATAGATTGCCTATCTCCAATTCACTTAGTTGTTCTTCCGGGGTTTTATCTTGTTCGCTTGTCTGGAATATGTTTCTCTGCCATTTCATTTTGTCTAACTTTCTGTGTTTTTGGTCTCCTTTCCTCAGGCTGCAGGATTGTAGTTCCTCTTGCTTCTGGTGTCTGCCCCCCCAGTGGGTGAGATTGATTTAGGGGCTTGTGCAGGTTTCCTGGTGGGAGGGACTGGCGCCTGCCCACTGGTGCATGGAGGTGGGTCTTGTCCCTCTGGTGGGCAGAAATGTGTCAAGGAGTGTGTTTAGAGGTGGCTGTGAGCTCAGTACAACTTTAGGCTGCCTGTCTGCTGATGGGTGGGGCTATGTCTCCCCACCCCACGACTGCTGGTTGTTTGGCCTGAGGCCTCCCAGCACTGGAGCCTGCAGGCTGTAGGGTAGGGCCCACTTCTTGGTGCCAAAATGGTGACCTCTGGGAGAGCTCACACCAATCAGTATTCCCTGGGTCCTTCACCACAGGTGTCCTCTCACAGAGAGAGCCACAATCAACCCCCACCTCTTCAGGAGACCCTCCAATACCCGCAGGTATGTCTAGTCCAGTCTCCTGTGAAGTCACTGCTTTGTGCTGTGTCCCAGTGCACGTGAAAACTTGTGTGCGCCCTCCAAGAGTGGAGTCTCTGTTTCCCTCAGTCCTGTGGAGCTCCTGCACTCAAGCCCCCCTGGCCTTCAAAGCTAAATGCTCTGGGGACTCCTCCTCCTGATGCCGGACCCTCCGGCTGGGGAGCCTGACGTGGGGCTCAGAACCCTCCTGTGGGAGAACCTCTGTGACGTAATTATTTTCCAGTTTGTGGGTCACCTACCCAGTGGGTATGGGGTTTGATTATATGGGGTGTGTGGGTGCGGTGACCCGTGTGTGCTCCCAGTACGGTGGAGGCAGCAATCAGCCCCTGTTCATGGGTCTTCCAGTGGCAGCAGTGGCCCCCATGCCCCTGGGATAGTGGGGGCAGCAACTGGCACGTGCTCCTGTGTTTCTTAGTGGTGGTGGCAGCCCATGCACTCCCGGGACAGCAGGGGCAGCGATTGGCACCTGCTTCCATGTCTCCCGTTCTTTGTTTTCTTGTGCAAAATTGTCTTGGCTATTCCTGGACTGTTACTGTTCTAGATAAAATTTTAATATCGTTGTCAGGTTTCACAAAAACTGTTGCTTTTGCCTTCATTTCTTGAGTGAAGTTTAGCTTTTAAAGCTTAATATTACTATTGTAGAATCACTAGCTTCTTATAAGCTTAATTTCTGCCTTTTCCAGCATAGCTGTTCTTCTCTTCTTCAATAGATTCACACTTGGAAGTGTTCCAACAGAATGAGAACCTGACTATCCTTAGTGGCTGATACAGGCTTATTGCAGTTACAGGAATGCTGATTGTTCCATAACATATGTAACTAATCTGGGTATATTTTGTAGACTGGTGATAAAACACGTCACATCTTAAATCTCTGAACGATGTGCTTACGTGTCTATGTGTATTTATATGTGTGTACACACCTTCAAATGAAAAACAGAAACAAAACCATCTTGGGCCTTTGATTTGAAGCACTCTGCACTTCCCAGGTGATTCTGCTTCTGCTTTACTGAGCCAGCTAAGGGAACCTCAATGCGATGATGCATAGACTTGCCTCAAAAAGGAGGATGAAGGGGCGCAGAACATGCCATCCCAAAATATGCCTCTTTGGCATAAGGATTATTTTGAGCGGATTATTTTTAAGAAACAGACAGAAGAAAAGCTCTAAAAATCTAGTAGAAGTTACTCATTTGTAGGAGACATTTACATTTATAAGAGAAATTTTTATTTGTAAGTGTGTCTTCTAATCTGTGCCAGGAAGAGAAGGATGACTCTAAATCACAAGAAACTCTTATCCGTGGAGAAGATACCCAACTTAAATCTGCATAACAACCTTACTCTGTTTACTGTGTTTTTCCTAGTAACTTCCCATAACTGGCCTTCTCCACCTCCCAACATTTTTCTTGTATCTTTAGCTGAAAAAGGAATTTAAGATGATGGCTTGGGCTATTTGAGGGAGTTAGTTTTCCAGGGTCTCCCCCATGTATACAGGATGTATACATGTTATTTGTTTTCTATTTGTTTTTCTCCTGTTAATCTGTCTTTTATTACAGGGGCGGGGTCTCAGCCAACAACCTAGAATGGTAGAGGGAAAATTTTTTTTCCTCACTGACAGTTTGGTGACCCGTGATGGGATCTGCTGAAACACTGTACTTCTTCTGGAACCTGAAGATAGGAACCTGGAAAACTGGCAGAAGCCAGCAAAGGGTAAGAATTCTTACCAAAGTCACCTCTCTCAGATCTCTGTCTATAGGGCCCAGTAGAGAGGAAGGGGAAATTTCACCTTATTCTTTCCAAATTTAGATTCACAGAAGAAAATATTTGTGTGAATTAGTTCCTTGAGCATAAAGACTGGTAAAGATTTTGTTATAAGCACTCGTTTTCTGTTGATCCTTTCCCTTCCATAGATGGTCACCGTCTTATGTTGTCTCTGTCTTTTGTGTCATTTGTCATAAGGAGGAGAACCATAGGTCAGATAAGGTATTCCTTTCATCTTGTTCTTTGTCTTGAGAGCTTGGCTTTTTGACTAGTAAGAAAACTCTCTCTAGTCATCACCAGCTGGAAGGTGCTAGTATCAGCCTGTAGCCGGCAGCCACTATAGGATGGCAACTCGAAACACATTCTCTTTGTCCCACTGTGCCAGGTCTCCGGGGAGTTTGTCTTAAGGGGTCCTAGTCCATAAGGGGCCTTTGGCGTCTCAACTTCTGTTGTCTTGTTAGTGGTGGAAAAGCCCCATTCCAGTAGTGTCTTGCCTGGTATTACGGATTAGCAGGCTTGTGACTGGAGGTGTTTCATGTTCTCACAGAAAACGTGAGAGATTGTTTTCAGTACACCATTCCTACCACCTGTGACAAAGAAGGTCTTTGCTTTCTTAGGCTAACTCTGGGAGTGAACTTTCTTGACATTATGAGGGTCAGGCTTTTGCACTGTCCTAGGGGACACCTCTTGCATCCACGGTTAAGCCATAAAGAGCCGTACTGGTTTGAGTTGCTATTGAGATTAATATACCATTGAAGATCCTCCTCATCAATGGCAAGATGATGGATCTTTTGAACTGGAAAAACTTTTATAAAATTGGAAAAAAAATTTCCAATTGGAAACTTATAAAATTGGGAAAAAATTCTCATTCTAAGGAATTGTCTTATTAGTACCTATGGAAAGATCAAATTGAAAAGAGGACACAAAGGAGTATGGTGTCTAGCCTTAGGGACTCTTTTAACAAGGTAAAATTACAAAGCCCCTTTTGCCTGCACTTTCAGAAGATCCTACCAGATTTAGAGTTAGAAAGATCAGTGGCCATTCACAACCTCACTCACAAGGACCTTGACTGGATGCGCGGGGGTATTCTTCCCACCCATAATTATACTGCAGTTATCAGAGAAGCCAGACAGCCCCCTAGTGGACCCCCCCCCCCCCGCCCGACTCCCAACCAAGGAAACAGATGACCAGAATTTCTCCCAGGCTCTCCTGCAAATGATCAGGAAATGGATCAGTGGAGGTTAGTGTTCAGAGGATGATAGAAGCAAGAGTGAACTGGTCCAAGGTTGAATTGTACACTCAAGGAGAGCATTCGAAGGCCTTTGCTGAATGCTTTATACAGACTTTACAAAGGTAAATTGTACTAAACCCCAAAGCTCCAGAACACAGTAATGTTATTTCCATCTCAGTTGGAATGGAAATCTTCTCCTTTGGTAAAAATGTGGGTGATTGTAGAGAGAAAAATGATGCTTCCGTAAATAATATACCCTTGTGGATATCAGGTTCTAGTCCTGTTAACTGTCTGAAGTTTCATTATCTTCCTGTAAACTGGACTAGATCCTACTTTCCTCAAATAATCTGGCTATATCTCTTCAAACTAACGTTTCCAATTTTCTTCCACTCTTTTGACTTGGAATCACTAAGAAATTGTATGAAGTTCCTAGAAATCTGATATGTCCTGATATAATATTATCACTTGTAATTCTAGTATTATCTTAAAATGTATATCACAGACATAACCATATTTCCTTGTCAATTGCATTATAACAAAGGCTCATTATATCTTTAACCATGGCTGTTTTTAAGTCTTTTGTCATTTATGAAAGTTATTGTTGTGCTTTTGCAAAAGTTATTTCCCAAAGCCCTGCAAACTGAATGTGAATGGACTGACATAAAGTTCAGAGAAATGACCCCAGCGGCTCACGTTTAGATCATCTTTGTGCCTGTTGCTGTGTGGACCACTCAGGAGGTTTATCTGAACATCCGATGACATCAGACAAATTCAAATTGCAGAAGGTGCTTCAACCCCAACATCTAGAAATCTGACTGGCAGCCTTCGGGACTCAGGCTGAGTTTATAATTTGACCCAACCACTAACTTTTGTTTTTCTCTTGTTTCCATAGACATGCCTCTTATTAAATACCCAATTGCTCGCACCGTATAAGGCTAACTTTGGGATCCCACCTGCAACACCAGCTCCTGAAATGAGACACAACTGTTTAACTGAGCTGACCTGTCCTCAAGATTAAGAGGTTGGTTCAATGAAATAATAGAGCACCCTATCAACCTAGCTTCTAGACTGTGAAACTTCACTGAACTTTTTTTTTAAATTTATTATTTATTTATTTATTTACTTTGGCTGTGCCGGCTCTTCGTTGTGGCATGTGGACTTCTTAGTTGCGGCATGCATGTGGGATCTAGTTCCCCGACCAAGGATTGAACCTTGGCCCCCTGCATTGGGACGTTGCAGCATGGGGGATCTTTGTTGTGGCATGCAGGATCTTTAGTTGCAGCATGTGGGCTTCTTAGTTGTGGTATGTGGACTTCATAGTTGTGGCATGCGTGTGGGATCCAGCTCCCTGACCAGGAATTGAACCTGGACCCCCTGCATTGGGAGCATGGAGTCTTACCCACTGGACCACCAGGGAAGTCCCTCATTGAGCTTTCAAAGGCAGGACTGAAGAGGAACAGAATATGCCACCCCAAAATTTGCTTCTTCAGTATAAGGATTACTTTGAGCTGACTATTGTTAGTTTAGTTGTTAGATTCTTTTCCCAAATAGGGCATTACAGAGTATTGAGTAGAGTTCCCTGTGCTATAGAGTAGGTTCCTATTGGTTATCTATTTTATATATAGTAGTGTGTATGTGTCAATACCAATCTCCCAATTTAATCCCTCCCCCTCACTTGGTAACCATAAGTTTGTTTTCTACATCTGTGAGTCTATTTCTGTTTTGTAAATAAGTTCATTTGTACCATTTTTTTAGATTCCACATATAAGCGGTATTATATATTTGTCTTTCTCTTTCTGACTTCACTTAGTATGACGATCTCCAGATCCATCCATGTTGCTGCAAATGGCATTATTTCATTCTTTTTTATGGCTGAGTAATATTCCATTGTATATATGTGCCACATCTTCTTTATCCATTCCTCTGTCGATGGACATTTAGGTTGCTTCCCTGTCTTGGCTATTGTAAATAGTGCTGCCATGAACGTTTGGGTGCATGTGTCTTCTTGAATTAATTATGGTTTTCTCTGGATATATGCCCAGGAGTGGTATTGCTGGGTCATATGGTAACTATTTTTAGTTTTCTAAGGACTCTCCATAGTGGCTGTACCAATTTACATTCCCACCAACAGTGCAAGAGGGTTCCCTTTTCTCTACACCCTCTCCAGCATTTATTGTTTGTAGATTTTTTGATGATGGCCATTCTGACTGGTGTGAAGTGATACCTCATTGTAGTTTTGATTTAGCATCTGTTCATGTGCTTTTTGGTGATTATTTTTAAGAAACGACAGACACAGGAAAAGCTCGGAAAACCTATTGTTAGGGAAATTTACATTTATAAGGGAACTCTCCATTTTAAGCGTGTCTCCCTCTCTGTACCTAGAAGAGAAGGGTGACTCTAAATGACAAGAAACTCTTTATCAATGGAGAAGGTGCCCAACTTAATTCTGCAAAACAACCTTACCCTTTTCTACTGTGCTTTACCTGTTAACCTCCCATAACTGACCTTCCCTCCTCCTCCATCTTTCTTGTGTCTTTAGCTGAAGAAGGTAATTAAGGTGATGGCTTGGGCCATTTCAGGGGAGTTAAACTCAGTTTTCCAGGGTAGCTCCCATGTATACAGGAGGTATAAATGGTGTTAGACTTCTGTTACTTTTCTCCTGTTAATCTTGTATTACAGGGGTGGGGGTCTCAGCCAGGAACCTAGAAGGGTGGAGGTAAAATTAGTTTTCCTCCCCTCTAAGGACATTTAGAAAGTTTCTGAGTTATTAACTATTAAAGTCACAGCATTCTTCTTTTTAGGAGCATAACTATCAATCAATCAACCATGAGCTCAAGGAAACACAACATAGTCCAATGCTAATGGAAAAATGGTATATTCTTAGCTGCCTCAGAAAGGCACAGCACACATGGGTCAAACAGCAAATCTGTGGTGGGCATCAGACCTTTGGCAGGGCTTACATTACATTTGTTAAACAGGTTGGGTTTTTAAACTTATTTCATAAGTTTATAAGACCTGCTCATTTACACTGGAATTTTTACACACACACACACACACACATTTTCCACCAATACAACATATATACTATCTAGAGCCCATTTATCTTCTTATGTCAGCTTTGGTTCCATAGTGATCAAATTGTGGCAAAACTAAATTAGAGGTACTGATATTGTCATTAATTTGACTTAGAAAGTTAACACAAAGAAGAACCATCTGTTTTTAAAAAAATATCTCTGCTTGCCTGTTAAAGGTATACTTCAGCATGAAGAGAGAAAAACACTCAATTACAAGATTTAGTTAAAAAAAGGATAATCCTAGAGGTCTCAAAGCATGACCTATAAATTGAGTCCTCTGTTATGTGATTTTTTTTTAACAGCTATTCTTACACACACTTCAACTAAAAAAAACAAAATCGTAAATCACAGTGGTTCTTAAAAATTCTATAAAATATCAACTTCAAAAATTACACAAAAATCTTACAGCCTAAAGTCAAGAAAAGAAATGTAAAAGCAATTTGGGAATAAAGACTTTGAAAAAGTTTCGCTAAACTCAAATATCTTACAAGCTCCATCACCCATCCCCATCCCTGTGGCCTGCGTGATGGACTTGGTGCCCCCTCTGGGCTGGGCCGGGTGAGGTCAGAAGCACTTACAAATAAAAACACGAGGAGCTTGCAAATCCGGTTTGCTGGCCTGGGTAAGGAGTGGGCAGCAGCTTTCAAACTAGGTTGAATTCCCTCAGGTTTAGTTGTAGAATTGTGTCTTTCACAGCAGCAAACACGAAGCGGATATTCTCTGTGTCTGTAGCGCATGTGAAGTGGGAATAGATGACTTTCTCTTTGTCGGGATTCTGATCTTGATAGAGCTTCAGGATAAAGTCTCTGGCAGCTTTGACATCTTGCTTTGGTCCTAGTCATGAGGGCAGTTAGAGGAATAAAAAAGAAAGATCCCAACTCACCACCACGTCCTCCCAAAATCATTTTCAATGCACTCCTGTTCTTATTTGGAATCCTCCTTTGAGCCGTCTTATCTCTAGAGACTCATTTACCTGGGACACTATTTTTATTATACCTTATTATTAACCTGCAAAAGAGTATTTTAAAGTGTCCCCTGGTATCTAAAAATCATACTTTAAGGAGATTTGTTGAAAAATGACCTAATTTAATTTTCTGATTTGGACCACTTTTGAAGAGGTAATTCTTAAGTGAACTAGGAGAGCAAAGAGAAAGAATATGGGGACTAACATAACTAGTCACCCAAGTCTGACTCTAAAGCTTGAGAGCCGTATACCACGTGGCAACGTGGTGAAGAAAGGGAAAAAGGAGAGCGCTTGAACACTACTCCTCTAAATATCAATGTCAAACTTGGTAACGTTTCTACACCAGAAATAATTCGCAATAGGGCATAAAGTCTCCTGCCTTGGATAGGTCATGTAGACACCTTCAGCATCCACCCTGCGTCTGGTAAAGGGCTGCCACACTTCACCTTACACATCAGAAGTGCCAGGTGCTCTGACTGGCCCTGGAAGTGCAAAGGTGAGTCAGGCCCAGTCTCTGCCCTCAGGATCTGACTGGGGTTGAGAGCTGAAGGCCGAGAGAGAGCAAGGCAAGCCCAGGCCCCCAAGGGAGCATGAGGGGGGGTGGACTTCCCAAAGGGGGAAGTGCCTGAGCCGGGTCTCAGAGAACAAAGTGGAGTTAGCAAAGGAGCTGGCAGTGTATTCCAGGCATTGGGAGAGGCGTGTGCGGAGGTGCTGAGGTGAAAACACACAGTGATTCAACTGGAGCTTCCATTCAGAGGTGGGGAATGGGGAGAAAGTCCATTAGAGGCAGATCAGGGAGGCCCCTGCGAGCCATGCTGAGAACTCTGAACTGATGCCAGGGAGGCCAGGTCAGCAAGATGGACACTTACTTACCGGTGTATTCTGGGAAATAGCTAATTAGATGAGAGTACATGATTTTCTCTTCCAAAAGATCCTTCTTGTTTAAAAACAAAATCACCGATGAGTTCAGAAACCAGGGGTAGGTGATGATGGTTTTAAATAAGGCTTTGCTTTCCTCCATGCGGTTCTAAGTGAAAAACAAGAGACTTAGGATAAATTAGAAAGAAAAGCAACGCTTCGGGAACAACATACCAAATCACTGGCTCCACCCATCTGTCCTCCTCTTACCCAGCTGCCGTCTTCAGGTCGCTGTCCTTGCTGAGGCTGCTGAGCAAGTGGGGTCTCCAGCCGCTATTTCCCTGGTCCCCACCCTCTCATTAATCACCCCCTTCCGGATCTCCTCTCCTGTAGCACCCAAACTCTTCTCTGACCCCAAAACACGTAAGGATATAAGAAAGGCTTCTGTGCAACTTGGAAAAAGCAGGTTCAAACCCATAGCTGACGGGAAGTTTTCTGTGTATAACTACTGGGATTACCAAGTTGGGGCAGTTCAGAGGTGCAGACCGACCTGAGACACACTTTAATTGGGTGTGGGCTTCCAGGCTGGGTGTCAGGAGGCCGGTGACAATGAGAGGAAGGAAGGCTCTTCCGGCAGGGCCACCGCCCTTAGGAATGCTGGACGCTGGCAGAGAAGGGAACTAATGCTCCTGAGCACCTGCCCTGCGCCATGCTTGACACGTGTGTAACACAAGCGAGCTCCCCAAGGGGAACGGGTCCCCGTTTTATAGGTGAGCATACTATCGTTCACAAAATTTAAGTACTTTTCCAAGACTGTATAATAGTACAACCTAGTGGAAGCTACGTAGAAGGACAGTAATCATTTCTGGCCATTAGACACTGGCAAGAAAATATTAAGTGATCCTAATTTATGGAGAGCAGACAGGGCACATACAAATCTTATCTGGTGACAAATAATTGTTCTGGCTAGCACTCCGCTCTCAAGTATTTCTAAGAGGAAAGAAACACTTTCCTTCCTTCCTTTAGACTGAGAAACACGAAAGCCCAGTGCACCGGCTCCAGAGGGACACGCCCTAAGTTTCTATTCCTACAACTCCCAACTCCTGGGCCCATTATCCTACTCAGTACGTTTCTGGAGATCAATTCTGGAATTTACTACCAGAAAGGTAACATCTCACTTGTTTTTAAAGCTTCTTTAAAATTTATTATAATCTTACCAATAATGATCTCCAAGAAAACACAACGTATGAAAAAACAATTCCTCTACAGCACAGTGCGTGGATGCCACACACGTCTACAACTAGGATGGAAGAGTCTGGAGTGGCAACCTAGGATTTTTTTCCCCAGATACCTAGGATTTTTCAGAGAGGAGAAAATATTTAATTTCTAGGCACATCAGGGTAAGGTACTTACCCCTGGCACACCTGACTAATCCTTTGAGTTTCCCGAGAAATGTCCTAGGTAATTCCTGAGACAAATTTGGAGCTAATTTTTCATATTGGTAACTCAATACCTTCACTTTTTTTAAAAAAATCTCTCCACTGGAAGAGCTGGGCAGCCGCCAAGATTTCTATTCTTCTTTGCACAGTGACACTAGTAAATGGGCTAATCCTCCACTAATAAGCTAATGTAACTGTGCTCCTCAGAGAAATGTCTGCTCTCAATAAATACCAGATAGAATCTGTTCATAATTATGGCCTAATCCTGGAAATAATTCTTTATTGATTTACTTTCATGCCCTACAAGCAAGAGATATTTCTACTGTAAAAGGTCAAGAGGTCTTGTGCAAAGGGTCGGGGAAAAGACAATGGTTATCACACAGAAAATACCCCCAACCTCACAAAGAAGTGACTGCAATGGTTCCCCTCACTTTCCAGGCAGATCCAGCTAACGGAGTTCCCCCAGCCAGCGTCATGGCCACTCTGCAGAGGACACTGAATGCCTGACTGGGGTGGATCAGTCCCAGCTGCCCTGAGCAAGTCCCTTCCAGGGAAAGCAAAGGGCAGATGCTATCCCAGGCGGGCCCAGGACAGCTCCAAGCATATGGCAACACTCCCCATGCCAACTCAGCTAGGGACCTAATTTGGGAGTGCCATGGGCCATGGAGGCTGGGAAGCCTGTTCTCAGATGAAGTTTATTAGAAATAGTGTTGTTCAACGTTGGCTGTATATTAACATCCCCAGGGGGCTTAGTGAAGATACCCTCAACTCAAAACCAGGAAATAGGAATCTCTACTGTAGGGTCCTAAAGATTCTTTTTTTTTTTTTTTTTTAAATATGCAGCCAAGGCTGAGACCCGTGGTTTTGAGTGGCTCTACCCTTTGTAGTGCATTAGATTAGATCCCCAAGCTCAGGCCACACACAGCACCAATTGAATTAATCTCTGGGGTTGGCCCCAGCCGCCAGGTTTTTCTTTAAGGTCCCTTGGGGATTTTAGCGTACACCTGAGTTTAAGAACCAGGATTCTAGGTTAGTGATTCTCAGATTACCTGGGATCTTAAAGGTCCTGATTTATTCGGTCTGGGTTGATTCAGAAGGTGTGCATTTCTAACAAGCACCCAGGTGACGCCTGTGCTGTTAGCCCACAGACTTCACTTTGCAGAGCGAGGCGATCTAACCTAAGGGATAGGGTCTAATGCCAGAGCTGGCTGGCTTCTTGCAAACTGCAGAAATAGGTTTCTGTCTTCCGCAGCTAACTGAATTCCTCACCCAGCATACCTCATTGTCACACTCAGCGAGGACCTGGTCGTATTCACTCAGAGCAACCAAAAAAATAATGGAGGTGACACTCTCAAAGCAGTGAATCCATTTCCGTCTTTCAGATCGTTGGCCACCAACATCCACCATCCTGTTCAACAGAAACATATGACTCTTTGGGGAAAAGGACATGGAAATCACACTCTTTAGGGTCCTCAGTAATTTTTAAGAATAAAAAGGGATCCTAAGATTAAAATGTTTGAGCACTGCTACTTTAGGCAATGAGGAACCACTGGATGTTTCCTAGCAAAGGAGGCACAGAATGTAAGTGAAGTTACTGAAGATGTGTGCCGAGGTCACTCAGGTGGAGCCTGCTTGGAGACACTGGTTAGGAAGCTGCTGCAATGGTCCAGGCAGAAAGCTCAAGCATCCACTTGGGCACTGCCCTAACCACCAGAGTGGCAGGACACCAGACACAAAAGAGAGAAATGCAGGTAGGCAGGCTTCAGGACCACTGGGCTTCCTTCCAGCCCTCCCCCTTCTTGTTTCACTGGCTCCTCCAGTTACTCTACAAATCCTTTCTGCATTAGCTGGATGCCACCAGCTTATGGAAATGAGTCCAAGGGGCCCCTCTAGAGTAGAAAAGCAGGTACTTCAAGAGTGCTGGGCCCTGTCTAAAGGGATGGCTGCTACACCAATGCAGCAACTGCAGCTGGACAAAGACGCAGCCTCGCTATTGGACCAGATCCTCCAACTTTTCAAGAGAAACTATCCCCCCAACTTACCAAGAGATAGCAAATGTTTTAAGCAAAATAGCCCAGTCTTTATAAATATTGGCTCAAAAATGTTTTTAAACGTCAAGTGGGCTAAAGAGAATACATCTGTGGACCAGAGTCAGGTTTTGGAAGTTGCAAGCAGCAGTTGATTCTGAAAAGGTTTGGATAAATTTATGGGCACACAGGCATAGGACATGTGCTTGCAGAGATGCAGAATATCAAGGGGCTCGATCAGAGGGCTCCCCCAACATGACAGTGCTCCAGAAGCACTGAGATGCAGGTGGGGGTACAGACAGGACCTGGACACGGCAGGACTGTACTTACGCTGTCTCAACTAGACAAGCGTGTGTAACAATTATTAGGAGGAACAAGGGAACTAACAGATATAAAAGTCCCTTGAAATCTGCAGTGATAAATCTTGAAGAGACTAGAAGGGAAGAGAAATATTCAACAGTATCTTCACTCTGTGGGTTACAGAAATAACATCTGTGTGTGTGTGTGTGTGTGTGTGTGTTTTACACATAAGAATCATTCCAGACATCAATAGGGAGTCTCTTCTTCTCTAAGGGGAATAGAAAGGTGGTTTTCTCTCCACTGTAGGACTTAAGACCAACCACAATTCTAAATACCCTGTGATGGAGAGGGCCAATATTGCCCTAAGAGATGGAAGCCCTTTTAGCAATAACACATTTAAGACTCCATTTGGGGACTTCCAAGCCTGGACAGATTCTTAACGGACTATGTCAGGGTGACAGACTTACCGAAAGATGATGTTTTCCAAATCAAATGGGTACTCAATGATGCCGGTTGTGGGCACTCGGACACGAAGCACGTCTTGCTGCGTTGGCACGAACGATGGTATGGCGATCCGGTCAATGTCCGTCAGGTAACTGATGTTAGAGAACAAGATGCTGAGAAGGGAGAAATGCCCCTCCAGGGAAGTCACCCCAACTCACAGTGACCCTACTCAGATTCACGGATTCATCAGTGACTTTCGTGAGAGCCAACACTCCAGCCCTCCTACAACTGTGTGGAGAGAATATGGATCAGAAGCCTTCGTGAGCCTTCTGGGAAATGTGCAGATCTCGCCTCTCTTCCTGCTAGTTCTCAGCTCCATCGCTCTGGCCAGTGAGGGAGCCAGCGGGGCCACAGGAGGAGGAGATTGGAACAGGCCCTCTGACGTCTCATGTGTCCTCCTCTCCCCAAAGGTCCTTCTCCCTCCCACACGCCCTCATCCAAGAACATTACAGAATGTAGATGCTGTTCTTGGACACTCGGCTCAATGAGTTAGTCCAATGGGAAGTCCTCTCAAAATGAGAAAAAGTTCCTTGTTACACTGGGAAACTGAACACCTAAAATAACCCAAAGCTTGTCTTGGATTATTTTTGGCCAAATATTAAAGCCCTAAGCTTAAGACATGTCACTTTTTCTGTGGTAAAACAAGAGGACACTACTTTTTTTTTTAATCTTAAGGCCTTTTAAAGAGGCACTTCTGCATAAATAGCTGAGGCCCTGGCCAATGACGGCGTTGGTGACTTGGAGCCCCCTGCAAAGAGAGCTGGCCCCGCCTTCTCCCCCCAACCCCCTCCACCCCTCACCTACCCCCTTACAGGCAGAGCTCACCTAGGTCTGCTGGCGTGAACACGTGGCCTCAAGGGGAGCCAAGAGGTAACAGGCAAACCCTATTCCTGTGCAGCCCTCAGCACAGGAAGCAAACCACTGGGTCAGCCTTCTGTGACCCACACCCCCATGCATGGCCCCAGGGCTTATCGTCATGGACTTCCGTTTGTGATATTTTGATTTACACCTGTCTCGTTCCACTGGACTGTATGTTCCTTCAGGCCAGAGAGCACCAGTTGTACCTGTAGCCTTTACCTCAGTGCCTGGCACACAGCAGAGACACATCACATTTTTGTGAAATGAATACCTGTCCAAATAAGCAGACAGTACCAGCAGAGTGGATGACAACCACTGACCTCGACCAAGGAAGTGTCCAAGTGCCTGGGATCTTGCCAGTTCCAAAGGCAGGGCACTGTCCGGGTCTGTGAGTGCCGTTTTCTCTGTCGTTGCAGCTCTGTCCACCACCCTAGCCACTCCCCACATTCTTCTCAGTGGACTTGCCCCAGTTTTCAGGGCTCCACTGAGTTCTACAGCAGGCCCAGTGGCTCTTTTCCGAGTTGATCTACATCAAGAGCGCCAGCCACTCCCCAGGGCCTTCACAGAAGCAAATGACACAGGCTGTCCCAGGGAAGGGCCAGGGATGCCTTGGCTGACTTGGAACCGTCCCTGGCTCCCCAGCTGTCAGAGGCAGTCTGCCCTCCTCCTGGGGACACGGCCTTCCTTCCTGTGAGCTGTCTTCTATGCTGATCCAACAACATATCAGGGCTTATTTTACTTCCTTTTCCTCCTTTGCTGCTGTGCTGGACCTAAATGTTCCTGTACTTAGATTGGTTGTGCTAACCTGGATTAATGTCACTCAACACTCAGCCTGGGACAAATGCCAAAGGGAGGCTAGTGAAACTGAGGAGGTAAGATTCTGGTTTCCTTTCCTGCCCACTGGCTTGTCCAGATGATGGGTGAATTACCCACCCACACCAGCTCGAAGGGCAATGACAGCACCTGAAGAGAAGGGGATGGGTCTGGGGAAAGGATTCCAGGGCCTTCAGAGGGCGGAAATGACGCAGGGCAAGAGGGAAGGAGCTGAGTTGCAGAAGAAGCAGGAATCCTCACCCCTTCAAGAAGGACCATGACAACTATTTGCCCAGTGATCTGGCTGATGGAAGCACTGCCTTGGGAAATTCTTAATAAAATCAAACTCTGTGATCTCCGTCGGAGAGTGTGCACGCAATGGATTACTGATTTAAAACTAGAGCCTTATGGATCCCAAATATAATGTGTAGGCAAACAAAGGGCTCCCGGACTGAGTTTTCTCCATGGCTGGGCCCGCAGAGCCTATCTCGCCCACTAGAGGGCAGCACCAGATCAGCCACGGACGGGTGTATTGCACTGCGCTTCTAAACTCTGATTTTAGATTTTAGGGCAATTGGACCTGCTGTCTACTGATCAGAAACCCAGAAGGCAGAGGGATATGGAGAGGGGGAAGTAGAAGCCAGAAGCAGACGCAGTCCTGGTTTAAATCAGATAGTTTCAGCACCCCAAATGAGATCAGTCCCACCAAGGGAAGCCCACATTTGACTTACCCTCTCACTGAAAAGGACAGAGGCTTAGAACTTGACGAGGAAAGGTAGATATGGGCAGGGAGAGCTATCTGGGGCTCCACAGGGGGACTGAAGATTTCAGGAGGTGGGAAGAGAGGCAACTGAAAGTAAGAGTGGGTTACAGACGAGCAGAAGGGAGGCAGTGTGGCCCCCGGGTGCCTCATTTTAGCAAGTAGCTCATTTCTCCGCCCTTGAAGCGTGGCCATGCCTGCCTGAAAGCACCCTGGGTGGCCACAGCCTGGGGCTCTGTACTCACTATCTGGCAGAGTCTGACAGCTGGTATTCCCTCCTCCTGTCATAACATTCCTGGATTCCCGGGTCCTGCCAGAGCTGCTTGATGGCCTCCACCTGGTCCCTGGAGAGAGCGGAGACCTTGTCTACATCCACTTCTCTGATCAGCTGGGCATTTTCCTGCTCAAAGGAAAAGAGAACCTTTCATTAGGCAAAGGAAAGGAGGCCAACATATTGATGACTTGGGGACAAGACCTGCCCTGGTCCGTGGATTAGGGAAGATGTCCCTAGAGGCTAGGGTGTGGTGGGTGCTCTCCAGAAGAGCTGCTCACAGCCAAGCCACTCCGTTGCAGCCTCATTGGGTAGAGATGACGTGGCTGCTTAACTCAGTGGAGAGCGCCAGAGAAGGCCCAAGACCTGTGGCCTTCGGTCCCAGCAGTACCCGGGGGCCAGTTTCACCAGCATTCAACACCCAGTTGTGAACAGAGAAACACGGGAACGATTGATCATCATTGATTATCATCGTACTAACAAACGTTACTTCCTCATTAACATGCAACTCATGTTGAATACGTGTGTAGCCAATGGAACAATTTAAAAGTAACATTATTGTTAGTGGCATACCAAGGGTGCGGTAAGCGGGTCCACCCCAGTGCAGGAAATACAGGAGTGCGTCATCTTCAGATCATTGAAAAATAACACCACGAACAATCATCAGTCGGCTTTCTTTCTCTTCCTTTTATTTTTTAAAAGATGTTTTAATAGACTTCACTTTTTAGAGCAGTTTTAAGTTAAGAGCAAAACAGAGAGGAAAGTACAGAGAGTTCTCATACAGTCTGCTTTTTATTATCAGCATCACTAATAAAACTCTTTCCCACTGGGTGGACCACACCCAGCGGAACCCTCACACCATGCCACTGACTGCTCTAATATTATGTTTACTATTCCATCACTAAATTATTATTGCTCTAATACTACTGCTTTATTCCAGTAACTGTTAAGATCATTATTGCTGTAATTATTACTGTTACAGCAGTTACCATTTATTACCCACTTAATAAGTGCTCAGGGCTCTACATATATTATCTCATCAACAGAAGGCAAGCCAGAGGCCAGAAATCTTTCCAAACCTTAGCAACTAGAAATGAGAAGACTGGCCTGTATCCGCAACACATCCTTGTGTTGGCCCCAGAGACTCACCATCCGATCCCTGGCTGCAAGTTGCAGCAAACAAGAGAATCCTGCTGAGGGAGACAGGAGTCCGGCCTCGTCTTCCCTCTCCCATCTTGCTGTATCTCACAGCAGTTACATCATGCACTGGCAGCTGTTGAGTCAGCAAAGCAACCTTTGGCAGCTCTGATCTCCTGCACCCCTTGAAAAGTCACTCTCATCTCGCATTTCTCATCATGAAACCCAACAGGAGGTTGGAGGAAAGGGAGATCTTATAGATTCACTTGACTCAGGGAAAAACCAAGGGCTGTGATTCAATCAACATGACTTTGCCCTACGTCCATCAAGAGGGAGTACAAACTCTTCCCCTAGACTGTGGGATCCTCAGGCAGGTAGAGGATCTTTGCAGAGTCTCAAACAAGGTCTAGGCAGTATGGGTTAGTGGCCAGTGCCTGGGCGGGGAATCAGGACCCTTAATTCTAAGTAGTTCAGTTGGGACTTTTAAGGAACCCAATAGGTTCCCTGCCTCAGCATGGTCATTTGTAAGAGGAGCCAGTGATTTTCAATGGGAACCTGATTTATAAAGTATCACCCAAATGTAAGCAGATCTCGCCTTATTATTGCAATAGACGCCTAATAAATATTTCTTGTTTGCCAAAACAGGACACAGTGACAGCCCTTACACCAGGACTTCTAATCCTGCCCAGTGGCACATTTTGTGCCGTGTGCCCTATTGTTAGCCAGAGAGAACAATAAATGGAGAACGTGGACAGTGTCTCAATGTAGCAGGAGGGCTGTCTCCCGCTTCCTCCCCTCCTCTCACCACTCTCCCACCTCCCAAATATGGTCAGAGGGTCTCCACTGGAGGACGAGGATGACAGAGCTTCCCAGGATACCCCATTTGGCCACACCAGGCGTGGTGAGGGCGCTGACCTGGGCGTAGCTCTAAATTATCTGTTTTCCCGTCTTCGTGACAAGTCAGGAAATGCCACAAGGGCAGAGCCAATGTCTTACGTATCCTCACATCCCAGAACCTCATGCAGTGCCTAGCAAATAACAGGTGGCCTCTATGGATGCAGGGGCCCAAGAAACATCTGTGGTGCACAGAAAACTGTATCTCTCTAACGGATAACCATGGGAAAATAACAGGGAAAGAACACTAGAGCAGGATGATGGAAGCCTGTGCCGGGCACGGTGGGAACACAGAGGAGCTGGGAGACGGAAAAGCCTCCCTAGTGGAGGAAAGGCTCCGGTGACTCTTGGCCAATTGGTCTTAACCACTCTGCCCCTGGTACGGTCAGCATCTTTGCTTGTTGCTTGTCAGCAACACAAGGCAGGCCTCTTGTGTTGCTTTTCTACACGTAACTTAAATTCAGCTTACCGGCTGAGAGGTAGCCCTGTGAGAATCATCAGCGATGTTACAGATATTTCTACCTCTCCTCCTCACAAAGGCAATGAAGTACTGTACTCTGTGATGAAGGAAACGTAAGTGGAAGCAACATCTGTCTGTTTTAGGAAGAAACTTTAAAGAACCAGTGAGTAATTCACCACATTGCCTTTTGTCTCCTGTGGTGATTACCATGGGATAAGATAGAGCCTCCAGCAGCCAGGCTTCCTGAGTGACGATGATGAGCTAACACACCAGACTGCATATGGAGCATGAGTGAGAAATCAACTTTAATTAAGTAAGCTACACTTTGGGGGAAGTTTGTTACTGCAGCATAACCCACTCTATCCTGACTGATACATGTTGCCATGGATAAACCCAGTGTTTGGCTCTTCCAGTAGATAGAAAAAGTGGATCCCAGTGAGATATTAGAGAGGAATTCAGGCTTCTACATAGGCTTCTTGGGGGAGAGGTGGAATTTGGGGAAAAGACATAGACCTAGGATTTCGGGTAACCAGGGGAATTCAGCCAGGTGAGAAAAACATACTGTCTGTTCAGACCAGCAAGGGGATTTGGGTGGAATCCTGCTTGAAAGAAGAGGAGAACAGAGGATCCTTAAAGACTCAACAATTGGGACTTTGGTTTGGAACACACTAGACTTAGGCGGCCAGAAGGATTCCAAGTCTAGAGGTCTCCTGTCCGTCTTTGGCTGCTCCTGGTTAGCTCTCCCGCCTGTCTGGTTCAATTTTTTTTTTAACTTATTTATTTATATTTTTGGCTGTGTTGGGTCTTCATTTCTGTGCGAGGGCTTTCTCTAGTTGAGGCGAGCAGGGGCCACTCTTCATCGCAGTGCGCGGGCCTCTCACTGTCGTGGCCTCTCTTGTTGCGGAGCACAGGCTCCAGACACGCAGGCTCAGTAGTTGTGACTCATGGGCCCAGTTGCTCCGTGGCATGTGGGATCTTCCCAGACCAGGGCTCGAACCCGTGTCCCCTGCATTGGCAGGCAGATTCTCAACCACTGCGCCACTAGGGAAGCCCTGGATCAATTTTTTTTAAACCTCTTATTTTGAAATAATTTAAGACTTGGGAAAAGGTGGGGAACATGGTACAAAGAGTTCATCTCTGCCTTTCCAGATTGCCCAAATGTTCATAATTTCCTACCTTGCTTTATCATTCTCCCCACTCCCTCCACATGTGTTCGTACACACCCACACCTGCACACGTAACTCACACATATATTTTTCTCTGGAAATATCTGAAGGGAAACTGCAGACACAATGCCTCTTTATCTCTAAAGACTTCAGTGTTATTTCCTAAAAACAGACATATAGAACTTCCCTGGTGGCGCATTGGTTAAGAATCCGCCTGCCAATGCAGGGGACACGGGTTCGAGCCCTGGTCCAGGAAGATCCCACATGCTGCAGAGCAACTAAGCCCGTGTACCACAACTACTGAGCCCACATGCCACAACTACTGAGCCCGTGTGCCTAAAGCCCGTGCTCTGCAACAAGAGAAGCCATGGCAGTGAGAAGCCCGCGCACCACAGGGGAGAGTAGCCCCTGCTCGCCGCAACTAGAGAAAGCTTGTGTACAGCAACGAAGACCCAACGCAGCCAAAAATAAATAAAATTTTTTAAAAAAACAAACATATATAATCATATATAAAGGTCAAAATCAGGAAACTAACACTGACACAATACTGTTCTACTCCTCAGACCTATCCAAAGTTTGACAGTTGTCCCGTAAAGGTCCTTTATCTGCCCAGTCTAGGCTCACATATTGCATTCGGTTGTCTCTTTAGTCTCCATCTATATGGAAAGGCTCTGCAGTCAGAGGAGCCGTTTGTGTTAACTCTGATCAAGAATGGCCTGACAAGGATGTGTTCTTTAGTCACGAGTCACCACAAGGATGGCTGGTGGAGAGTGGCACAGCCGAGCCCCCAGAGTGTGTTCCAGGGGCAAATATGACAAAGGGCAGAGAGCAATGAGGAAGAGGGTGACCTGGTTTTTAAGTAAATTGTATTGAAATATGAGATGAAAGCCTTCTACACGTTAACAATGTGTGTTTTTAAAAAGTGGGGTTTTGTGCAGATTTCCCTCTGACTTGGCTGGAGAGTTTCATACACAGAGAGTGCGCATTTTTATCATTATGTTCAAACCACTTCTACGGTGTACACCGTCTGAGAGCAGGGAGTCCTTATATAATGGGGAAAATTTTGTGTCAGGTAGTTGGGCTTTTTCATCTCCTGGAAAGAGAGAAGAACTGTTCTAAGAGGATCAGATTGAGGGAAGAAGTGTTATGATTTGGGCAGGGGACAGGCCGAGTCTGAGGGGGCTGACATCTAAGTGGAGAAATCCAGGAAGCAGATGAATAAAATGGGTCTGTAGTTCATGGAAAGGTCCTCGGCTAGAGGAGCCTATTGAACTGAAACTGCCTAACTCATATATTTCTTTGAAAAGAAAAATCACAAAGCAGTAAATATTAGTGGAGCAAATAGAGCAGATGCAGAAACGCAAACAGTTTCTCAAACACTGAGCTCACATCTGGCTTTTCCTCTCTTCCTTTCTCAGACAAAAGCACCGTTTTCACTGCTCTGAAGAAAGAAGAACACAGAAACCAGATGTCCTACATGTGTGTTTCACTCAGTAATTCCCAGGGTGACAGTGGAAGGAGCTGCTTTTGAAGTGTCGCCTTGCTGGCTTCACACTTGGATCCCCGGCCGCCTGGGTGACAGTCGCTTTCGAGCCCAGCCAGCCCCTCTGGCTGGAATCCAGGGCCCAGTGGGCAGCCCCATTCTCCACCAGGTCCTCACAGGGGGATCCCCTACACCATTAACCGCCCAGCACTGCAGGGCCCAGAGCCTTCTCACTGACTAGGGGAGACTGTTCCCTAGTCAGAAGCCAGAGTTCCTGTTCTTTCATCAGATACTTAATCATTTTCGTTAAAACCTTTATCCATTAACATATTCTAGATAATAAAAGCCTAATTTAATACTATTTCAAGTGTCTACTATCATATGCAGCACCTCAAAAGCTTTGTAAAAACAAATGAGATTAAAATAAGATTAAAAATGAAAGTTCCCCGTAACATAATATTTCTGACTTTCACACAATCACTCCTCCTTGTTTTAACATCTACATCAAGATCCAGAACTACACTACATATTCTGTCAAACTAAAATTAGGAAGTAAAATTTCAGTGTTCCGGGCTTCCCTGGTGGCGCAGTGGTTGAGAGTCCGCCTGCTGATGCAGGGGACACGGGTTCGTGCCCCGGTCCGGGAGGATCCCACATGCCACGGAGCGGCTGGGCCCGTGAGCCATGGCCGCTGAGCCTGTGCGTCCGGAGCCTGTGCTCCGCAACGGGAGAGGCCACAACAGAGAGAGGCCCACGTACCGCAAAAAAACAAAACAAAACAAAACAAAATTTCAGTGCTCCATAACGATCAGCTTTGAAAGCATCTCAAAAATTGCATTATAAAGAAAATGCTGGTAAACTATGCTAGAGAAAGGAATGTTTTCTATAAAAAACAAAGAACTTCTGCTTCTGGTAAAGGAAGACTAGGACATTTAGATCAACTCTTCTACTAAGGACAGCTAGAGATGGTGGACAAAATATTTTCAAAAGTATGCTCAAGAATAATCAGGAAACTAATGAACAAGTAAGTAATTGCTGGGCCAGAGTGTAGGGTAGGATGGCATCCAAGGAGTTGAACCAGCATTTGGGAAACCTTTCTCGCTGGGGCTTCTTCTAGAAGAAGGAGCAGTGTGAGGTTGAACAGCTCCTTTTTCAATATTACAGGACGAGGGAAAGTTAGCAAGAGCTAAAGGTTGTTCTAGAAGGAGCAGTGTGAGGTTGAACAGCTCCTTTTTCAATATTACAGGACGAGGGAAAGTTAGCAAGAGCTAAAGGCCCTTAGAAGCCCTCTGGCTCCAGGCTGGGATCCAAGGGGTAGCTCTTAGTGACCTGCAACTCAGCTTGGAATCACCACAATATCAGAAATTGAGTATCCCCAGACACCTGGCAGAAGAAAAGAAAGTTTCTTTTTGAAGCTTGGAAGATTGCATCTTCCTTACCCTCAAATTATTTTTTCATGCGTGTCCAGCACACTAACAAAAAGAACCAAGCATAAGAAAAGACAACTCCAAAAATGAGGTGACAAGATGCAAAAAGATATACCATGCAAACAGTAACCCAGAGGAAGGAGGAATCTATTATCATAAAAATAGACCTTAAGGTTTATTTGTTAATTACACCTCAGTAAAGCTGGGGGGAAAAAGTAGACTTTAAGGTTAAAAGTATAACTGGAGATAGAGATATTTCAAATGACAAAAAGGTTCAGAAAGACATAACAGTTCTAAAGTTGTATGCAGCTAATAACATAGGCTTAAAATATAAATATAAGAAAAAAATCTCTAAGATCTAAACGGTGAAATGGACAAATCTTCATCTTACAGGAAACTGAAACATACCTCTCTCAGTAACTGATAGAATAAACAAAAAATTCAGTAAAGATATACACAATTCAAACATAATCAGCAAATTGGACTTTATGGACACATGTAGAGCCCTATATTCCAAATAACTAGAATATATACTTTTTTCAAGCACACCAAGAATAGTTGCAAAAATGACCATTAATTTGAGATTTCACATTTTCAAAAACTGGTTTTCCAGCTTCATTTGATCACTTTCTAATTCCCATTTCTTTAGCAACTCTTGGCCCCAGCAGGGATGCCACCATTGCCACCAGCCCAGCCGACCCACTGTGCAGGCATCTGAATATTTAACCACTGTTCTAAAGCTACCTAGATTTCTCCTCATAGAAAGGCAGTCTTCCACCACACTCAGAATGGGAAGGAAGCTTTTCTAACCCAATTCAAGATTCAAAAGAAATCTTTATTTCTACTCCAATCTTTGTCCTCCTCTTTCTCCTTATCTCCTCTCCAACAAAAATAAATAACAGAATTCACTGGCCACAAAGCGTTGGCATGAAAAGCCAAGTTACTTTATTTTTTCCTGTCAGTCAAAATTTCAGTGGGTTTAACTTAAAAGGCTCTTTCCAAAGAGTCCTGCCATAAATTACTTTGGCACAAACATCCAAAGCTACAATGAGTGTTAATAACGCAGCTGAGAGATAGAATCTTTGGCCTCACACTGTGTCAACTTGGCGAAGCACGCTCCCTTCCCTGTAGGACTCTGGGTTAGGATCTGCTACAAGAGAAGTTTGAAAGGGATCTGGGAGTCGGGAGAAACAGCGGCCGTCGTGCTCTGAAGGTCAGAGCTCTGCTTTAGTACAAATGCATGCATGTACACACACACACACACACACACACACACACACACATTGTGACTGGTCTTCTGGTCAACCTCACTGATGGGGGGGGTGTGCAGCAGCTGGGCCTCAGCACCCCTAGCTCCCACTTGGACCTTCTCCTTCAACTTCTCCACATCCTGGGGCAGACATACATGCAGGTCCACAGCAAAGGATGCCAGTTTCTGCTGCAAGTCACCTGCACTGTCAACACGGAGATGTGAGAGGCAGATGCGGGTTCCACTTAGTCCCCATGGGGTCCATTCGCCTTCATGGGTTCCCATCTGTCTCTGTAGGTTCCAGTTTGCCTTTGCTCTGGCTCCTTCACATCCAGCTTTTCTCCCCGACTACCAGCCCTGCTGCCCAAACACCAGATATGCAGAGGCAGTTCCAACATCTTCTTCACGGCTCCAACATACAATGCAATCCCTAAAACGAATCCATTATTCCACATCGCTTTGAGTGACTGACTTCCTGATCAAATCAGGAATCTTCCATGCTGGTCCATTCAATTCTCTTTAGGGGCAAAATACCCTATAACCGTAGGTCTAGGTGATGGTAACAGTTTAGGCCTCAGTTGGGGTGACCGAAATGGATCCAAACTCAGCGAGGCACTCGCAGCCAGACTCCATCATCATTCAGTGCACAGTATCACATGCCTGCTCCCTGCTAGATCCAGGCCTGCTTCTGGGAATATAAAGAGGACTGTGGCCCTGCCCTTGAGGGTTCCAAAATGACAGATCCGCACACAAACGCTAAGAGATCAAAGAAAGGGAGACATTTCAATTGGGGGTGAGTGACAGGATGGGCTAAGATTTCCCACCAGAATTGCCCTGATGTTTATAAAGAGAAGGGCTGTGTCTGCCCTTCGTGTACTCATGAATGTGGATTCCCGAGTGTGCTTGTTAAAGGCAGCACCGTGAAAGTGCAGGGACCAGACCAGTTCTTTGCTATATCACCTTTCACACAACATTCCTTCCCCTGAGATGCTTTGGAAAGCACCTGAACTCCCTCAGGGGCCAGGGTCCTGAATATATTCAAGGTAGAGCCCACCCCCCACTCTGCATCCCCCAGAAGGAAATGAGTATATTGGTCCAATGGAAGCTGCCTCTCAGAAAATCATTTGTTTTAGGCCCTTTTAACTGCATGTGCCCAGAGGTCACATATAATAACATGGTCATGTTCCGCAGCAAGTTGGGATTTTCTGTCCCTATCACCTTCTTCCTCCCCCTCCCTCCTGTAGTTGAGAGTTTTTCTAGGTTTTTTTAGCACATCAAAATTGGGTTATGAGAGACTGTTCAAATTAGCAAGAGAAGGATCTGTCTCTTTTGTACCTGTGCCTCTCTGCAGAATCTGCTGGGAGGACTGGAGCGTCTATGCCAGGACACACTCAGGTCCTTCCCACATAAAGCTGGGAATGACGGTGGCCAGGGCCCTGATGTTGGGAAGGCCAGGACTTACAGAGAAAGGCAGAGGGGCAGAAAAAGAAGAGAGACCAGAGGAGCAGGGCTGGGGATGGGTGGGGGGCTTCTAGACCAAAAGATACCCCCCAACCCTCCACCGCCCCCCTTGAAAGGAAAGTAATAAATGCTTTGCTCCCCCACTGGCTTCCTGCAGTACCACGATCAGCTATAAGAAATCTTATTCTCTCTTTGGTATTGGACTCTGTCTGTGGCCCTTCCAGAAAATAAGGCATAATAAAGGCTTACAGATATAAAAAGCACACAGGCAAGGTCTCAGTTCAAGAATAGGCTGGTTCCAATTTAATGTAAAGTTGGTTGTTGGGAGCTCAAAGCGTTTTCCCATTAAGACAAAGATTGCTCTGGGTCCACCGATCCTGTTTTATTTCCCTACCGGGCTCATAGGTTGGGCTACATTTCCCAGTCTCCCTTGCAGTCATGTAACTGAGTTCTGAGTGATGAAGTCCGGGCTGACATGATGCACACCACTACCAGGGCTGGCTTTAAAAACTTCCCATGCAATCCTCCTCCACTCTACCTTTTTTCATTTCTCAGCTGAAAGGGCAGGATGATGAGGGCCAAGAGGAGGGGAGCCTCCAGCTGCAGGAGACCTGGATCCCTGAGGAAATGTGCGGAGCAGAGCCCATCACTCGCCAACTCCCATGGGATTGAGACAGACGTGGCCCAGAAATAAACACTGATTTTGCTAAGCCACTGAAGTTTTGGTGTCGATTTATTTTAGCGGCTATCAAAGTTTACTTTATGCACCCATAAAGAGAAAGAAGAGAAGCAACGTGAGAATGGAGAAGTCCCGGGCTAGCTCCAAGAAACCCACGTGAACCAGCAGAGACAAACCAATGCACTGAAGGCACTGGCCACAGCCAGGGGGCCTAGTGTGGATCATGTGTGATTTTTTAAAAAGCCACTCATCTCTGGTCTCCTCATGTCTGCCATGCCCCCATCCTGCCTCCCAGTGGCTCTCTCTTCAAGGCCCCAGATTCTCAGACCCAAACTGTAGGACCACTTCCTATACACATACGTTCCAAGAGAACGTGAGCACCCAAACCGCCTGATCGCCCTTCTCTCCCATCAAACACTACAGGTCCTCCAGACAGGAGGCTGTGTGGCCTGGAGAGAACGGCCCTGAGCAGTTATTTTTCCTTTACCCGTATCTGAGCCCAAATGTGGTAATACTAGAGAAAACAGGCTAATGGCCCCAACTGTCAGTACCTCGACTGACACCCCACACAGGTTTACTTTACACTCCTTCCCAGTCCAATATGTACCGATGGTGGGGTTGGGGAGGACGCTGCTCCACGCAATTATCCAGGGCCCCAAGCTCCCTCCATCAAGTGGCTCTGCCAGCTCCCAGGGCCCTCAAGTCCTGCAGTGGATCGTCTGCACCCAGTAGGCAGGTGGAGGAAGAGAACGTGGAGCAGTAGGCAGGATGTTTTATGGGCCAGGTCTGAACGTGGTTCACGGGCTAGAACTCGTCACGAGGGGCCATCTGACTGCAAAGGAGGCTGGGAAATGTGGTCCTCCTGGCGGAAGGACACGAGATGTGGTCAACACGTAGCATTGTCTCTGCCGCTCACAGACTCCCAGTCTCTTCTCTTTGTCTCAGAGACCTCCAAGGTTTGCAAGGTGCCCATGTGTGCTTTTGTATAGACCAAGGTCAACAACAGGTGGGCCAGGTCCACCTCCCCGCCTGTTCTTGTAAATGAAGTTCTATTAGGACACAGTCACGCCCCGTCACTGTTGGGCTGATGTCACTGCTACAAAGGCAGCGTCGGGTTGTTACAACAAAGCCTGTGTGGTCCACAAAGCTGACCATAAATACTTATTCGCTGACCCTTTACAGAAAATGTTTGCTGACTCTGGTACAGAATCCAAGGAGGATTCTGCTGCAATCTCCACTCCCTCCTTCATCGAATCAGTGGCAACGTAACTATGAAGCACCCACCCTTTGCCAGCCCCAGTGCTCAGTATGAGACTACAACTATGAAGAAGACTTTGTTTTTATACTCAAGTTTCCAGTCTTTATGGGAATGATGGTAATAGGCATATAGGACATGGAAAAAGAATCCTCTAAAAAAAACCATATTTAATTAGTGTAAAAAGCAAGAGAATTCCACCTAAGTACATTTCCCCAACTCTTCAAAATTTTCCAAGGGCAAAGCCCAGAACTAAGTTGGATTGTGAACCTGCCCTGAGACTGCAAGCATATTGTAACATTAAACGAAAACACCCCCCAGTGGAGAAAGCTGGAATTGTTTCTGATTCAGACTCCTTTTCACAAAATTTAGAGAATGTTCCTATTTCTTTTTTTCCCTTCATTACTTCCTTAAGCAGACCATTGTATTATGTCCCTGTTTCGCAAGGTGTCATATTACATTCTTTGTTTCTGTAAAGTCTATGCTGTGTCAACCAGCCTGGGACCCAGACCAGCTGTTTCCAGAAACCCTGAAATCCAAGACAAGCAGAGGCTGGCCCTGGAGTAGGTGCAAGGTCCCCAGTGTTCTTCCTGGGGCACTGCTGACATTCAAGAGAAGCCCTCCGAGTAGGAGGAGGCCTCTTTAAGGCAACTCCAGAAACAAAAATCCTCCCTCCTACTCCTGTAAAACGGCTTTTCTATTCGAAGGCAAAGGGAAGTAAATACTAGATTCAAGAGTTAATTCAGTAATACCAGCCAGGCAAGCACCTCCAAGGCTGAGCTGAAGAACAAACATTAAGAAATGAAATGCTTCCCCTGACATGGAGCCAGAGCTCTCTCCGGACGTCTCTCTCTTTAAAGGCCATCTTAGGGCCAGGCGTAATTCTAGAAATCCCTTCTGTGTGCCTCGGAGTGACTCAGACTCCACCCACACCCCCAAACACACACCCAGACGTGAACATGAGAACACGGAAAGAGAACACGGAAAATCAGTGTGATGAAGTGGTCCGGGGCCAACTAGAAGCTGGAGCTGGGCAGGAAGACACTGGTACTCTGTGCCCCTCTGCCTCCTCAGGGCACCTGTCCCAGGGGCAGCAGGATGCTGGTTAGAATTCTGGTTCCCAGCCGGTCAGACTTTCCTGTCTCCACCCACAAGCCTTCACGCTCACTGGTCTTGAGCCTTGATTTACAAGACAGGATACACCAATGCAAGGTGAGGGGCTCTTGCGGTCTCTAATCATTTCTGCCATGGGGCTTGCAGTCAGCCCAGCAAAATATAAAGTGTCAGCACAGTGCCCAGAACCCAGTAAACTCCCGACAGATGGAAGTGATTGGGGCCTGGCCCTCACCCACTCCCTCGTGCCTTCCTAAGCGCCTGGGGCTCACGGGCCACCACGAAATCAGGAACACATACCAGTGGTCCTCCTTACTCATGGGTTCTGTATTTGCAACTTCACCTACTTGCTAAAATTTGTAACCCCCAAATAAAAAATCACAGCCAGGGCTTCCCTGGTGGCGCAGTGGTTGAGAGTCCGCCTGCCGATGCAGGGGACACGGGTTCGTGCCCTGGTCCGGGAAGATCCCACATGCCGTGCAGCGGCTGGGCCCGTGAGCCATGGCCGCTGGGCCTGCGCGTCCGGAGCCTGTGCTCCGCAACGGGAGAGGCCACAACAGTGAGAGGCCCGCGTACCGTGCAAAAAAAAAAAAAAAAAAAAAAAAAATCACAGCCATTTACAGACGTGCATACGGCAGTGAGAATTTCGAATCGCTCAGTGCCCACGATCCCAACTGAAGGGGAACTCGGGCTCTGTCTTCTTGTTCAGCTCTTGTACAGTAATCGAGTGCCCTTTCCATGGTCCATTAGGTGTCAGGTTTCTTGTATTTTTATGCTTTTTGCGGGTGACTTCGTTGTTTAGTGGGCCCCCAGCACAGTGCCGAAGTGCCTAGCACGAGAGGCTGGAGAAAATACCCGTGGAGAAAATACCTGTTAGAGAAGCTTTGTTCGGGCAGGAAGGGACTCAGGATAAAACTCCTGTTCATCCACCTATTAGGAGCCTTATTAGGATCAATTCATCTGACCCTGAGGACTCAGTTTCCTCATTGGTAAAGTGACCACAGAGAACTGAGTGGGGGAGATCTTTTCAACGTTAGCGTTTAACGGTGCTAAAGGATGTATTCCTTCATCATTAGGTTTCATAAACACTGAGTCTTGTGGATGCCCTTCTTTCAAAGTGTAAAGGAAAACATAACCACCCTAATCGCGCTTTCTAACCCAGAAGCAGTCATCATAATTTCCAAGAGGATGAGCGAATTACACTTAGTTGGGGACATAAGGGATTGGCACCGTTAAAGAACTAGGAACACACGGCACAGAACCACAAAGGATGAGGGGCCGTTTCTGCTCCTGGGACCCAAGGTTAAGGCTATTCTGGGTTGGCCCTAAAAATCATCAACACGACCTATGCGTCAGCCCACCTCTCTCCTGTGTCTTACTCATCCCCAAAATAACCAGTAAGCATCACAGGCAGGTATCTCCAAGAGACGACGTCACCCCAAACCAATTTCCCTCCCTTATCACATATTCATCAGTAATCCTGGGAGCTCTGGACCTCAGGTTATTCCATCTCAGATGGACTGTGCCAAGATGGCCCAAAGCCACTCAGCTACCCTTCCAAGCAATGACATGAGATTCCTTGCAGTAACCGGGTGAATAAGGAAACCCACTGGGGTCAATGCAAAGTGCCTTCTCCTCAAGCATCTCACAGTTATACAGACACTTAACCAAGATCCATACTTCCCGCCAAAAACTACCAACCCGTAAACCAGCCGAGCACGTGAAGGTGGTAGATATTCGTGTAAAGGACTGAATATGTTCTCTTAAGGTCAACTGAGTGGACTGCACGCTTAACTATGTGCTGGGTGTCATGCTGGATCCCTCGGGGAGTGGATATAAATCGACAGATCCTAACTTAAGAGTGTCACAGTCCAGTAAGAGACGAAGACCATCGCACATCTAATAGCAGCACTGTTTGATCCGGAATCCCTTGGAAATATCCCTGCCCTGTCAGTGGGTGAGGGATCGACATCTAGTCAAGTAACAGTCTCAGATGAGGCCTCAGCACCATCTGCTGAAGTCACCTGCTCTTTGGACACGGGAAGCATACGGATGTAGCTTTAAGCAGCGACAAAGAAGATCTGCACTCCAGACCCTGGTAGAGAATATTTATCAGTAATCTCTCTGCTGTCTGACTCTTATCAAATGTTGAAACAAATCATATTGATGGATTTTTTTTCTGAAGTACACATAGTCCAGCTATGCCTTTGTCCGTATTTCCCAGAGGGCTATATTATACAGACCATGACTCTACAAAATGTTGTAGGTACACACAAAGAAGTTCCTTGTCCAAATAAGTTTAGGACAAGGTCTGAAACAGTTACCCACTTTTTTTTAACTTCAGGACTTCTCAGAAGTTGTGTGTGTGTGTGTGTGTGTGTGTGTGTGTGCGCGTGCACGCACGTGCGTGCGCATCACATGCGCCCTGATGGGGCAGGGATCTTGGTCTCTTTTTCTCATTGATGTACCCCAAGTGCTTGGAGCAGTGGCTGGCACCTCAATATTGTTGGAATGAATAAACAAATGTTGCATGAAAATCATTGTATTTAGTCAATACTGATAGAATATATTAAATCAAAGAGCAGTGTGTATTAACAGGATATGACAGTTCATGAAATTGTGTAACTGTGCACGCCCAATTCTCAAACGTTTCATCACTGGAATGTTTCACCAGAACATTAAACATGAGAATGAGAATGCACATATGCACGTTAGGAAAAAAATCCCTGAAACTACAGCAGGACTCCATCAACAAACGCAGCATTTAGTGACAACTTACTGACCATCAGCAGTGAAAAGTTTGCAGCCACAAATAGAACCACAACAAGGAGAACAACATTGAGTAAAGATGCCCAAAACAGAGCACAGAACCTTTAATAGGCTCGTTTCATTACGAATTTCCAAAGAGATTTAGAATACACGACTTGCCAAACTCATGTCACTGAAGTGGCAGCTGGGGCCCCATTTTCTCATAGGGTCTTACTGGCTCAGACCCCAGCCAGTTCCATGGCCTGTGAAAGTCAGAAGCTCTCCCACAATTTCTGCCAGTTCCCAGGGGCTGCATCTTCATGGTTCAGTATTTCTTCTCAGTTGCTCAGGCACAAAGCTCAGCCTGTCCATCCCTTCCACGGAGCACCCAAACTGTTCACAACCTTGGCTTTCAAAAGGCAGGGTCGCCCCAAGCAGCTTCCTGCCATCTCAGCGGCTCCGCCCCCCACTTGCATCTCCACCTCCTCGGCCCACTCTCCTGCAGCTTTGAAGTTTAGGAGCTCCAAATTCTTCACCTTTTAAGAGTGATTTCCCCTTTCCAACACTCAGATGAAGGGGAGGAGAGCTCAGATTCTACTCCACCTTTACAAGCTCAATCCTACTTTTGTGGACGCCCTTAGCTTTTGGGTGGTCCACCACCCAGCTCCCTCCTTCTGGCTACCATGGTTTTGGGGGAACTATTCTGTGGGTCCCGGCAGGTCTGCTGATTCAGGGATCCTGCTCTCTGCTGGCTCAGTGTCAGGCTGTTCACACTTGGCAGAGACTGTCAACCTTGAGCAGAAGGTAGATGATAGCAGTGGAGACAGGGGAAAGGAACAGATGAAATGCTTTTCTTTCGGTGGCAATGAGGTCATCAAGGATTTTCTGGGTAGTGAGACCCCAGGAGTTTCAGGGTTCCTGTCCATCTTGAGACTGTTTCTTCAGGCTTCTCCTTGATTCCATGACCTCCAGGACAGCCTTTTCATAAACTCCCAGCTTGGTCCTGGTGCTCACAATCCAAGAACCTGACTCTGTCCCATCAGCAGAACAAGGGCTCTCTCTCTGATGTGAACAGTCAGGGTCTGCAATAGAAGACTTCCTTTTCTCATGGTACATCTACTAACATCTCCCTCTATTAATGTTATATTAAATTCAGTTTAGGAAGTACCCTTGATGTTCTAGGCTTTATTTCTAAATCTATCCAAAGGCTGTGGACTTCAGCCATAGTATCTGTATTACTTTTCTACTGCTGCATGACAAACTGCTACAGACTTAGCAACTTAAAACAATCTTCTGTTACTATCTCACAGTTTCTGGGGGCCAGGAACCAGGCATATTGTCACTGAGTTTTCTGCTTAGGGCCTCACAAGGCTGAAATCAAGGTGTTTGCTGGGCTGTGCTGTCATCTGGAGTTCAGGGTGCTCGTCCGAGTTCATTTAAGTTGTTGGAAGAATTCAGTTCCTCGTGATTCCGGGGCTGAGGTCCTAGTTTTCTTGATGGCTGTCCCCTGAAAGTCACTCTCAGCTCCTAGAGGCTGCCCTCAGGTCCCAGCCATGTGGCCCTCTCACGACATGGAAGCTACTTCTTCAAGGCCAGCAGGAGAATCTCCCTGCCTCTAGGACTTCTTCTTTTTATTTGTTTGTTTTATTTTTATTTATTTATTTTTTGGCTGCATCGGGTCTTAGCTGCGGCACGCGGGATCTTCGTTGAGGTGCGCAGGCTTCTCTCTAGCTGTGACGAGCGGGTTTTCTCTTCTCTAGTTGTGGTGCGCGTGCTCCAGGGTGCGTGGGCTCTGTAGTTTTGCAGCACGTGGGCTCTTAGTTGAGGTGTGCGAGCTCAATAGTTGTGGCACGTGGCCTTCGTTGCCCTGTGGAAATGTGGGATCTTAGTTCCCTGACCAGGGATCGAACCTGTGTACACTGCATTGGAAGGCAGATTCTTTATCACTGGACCACCAGGGAAGTCCCTAGGACTTCTTCTAATGGGCTGATTTGGTCAGGCCACCCAGGACAATCTTCCCTTTGATTAAGTTAAAGTCAGCTGATTAGGGGACATTACATCTAGGAAATCCCTTCACCTCTGTCATATGACATAATCTAATCATGGAAGTGGTGTTGATCGTGGTCTTGCCTATGCTCAAGGGGAGGGGATTATGCAGGGCGAGTATAACAGGGGGTCCATCTTAGAATTCTGCCTACCACGTGGTCTTATTCACAGTTCTGGCGAGCGTAACTGCTGTTTACCTTTCCCTTGGCTTATAATAAAGGCGTTCCTATGATATCTCCTATAGGGCTCTTGTTGGGGTTACGGGCTCTTACATCAGTTAGCATTTGCTCTATGCTGCCCCCCTGTAAGAAATATATATTTTTAGAATTAAGAAACAAGAACACAGATAAACAAGAAGGTCCTACTGTATAGTACAGGGAACTATATTCAAATATCTTTTGATAACCGATAAGGGAAAAGGACCTGAAAAAAACATATATATATGTTATATATAACGTATATATATACAATATGTCCTATGTCATATATAAAACATATATATGCTACATATATATATATATTTGTACCTGAATCACTGTGCTCTACATCAGAAACTAACACAACATTGTAAATCAACTATACTTCGATAATAATAAAAAAAAAAGAACGAAGAACAATTACGCTTCCTTGAGGGAATGGTAGGTTTTGCCTTGTGGTCCATAGGAATCATATACGTGAACCTGATTCTCTTTTCACTTTAGCTGGTGGGAAGCTCCGAAACAAATCTGTAGCTCAGTCTATGTAACTCAGTAGAAGTTGATGAGTACTCATATCCTATAACACCTGTGTTCTATTTTTCCCTCAGCCTCACTCTTCTTTCTTAATTCAAACTTTTTCTGGCATTGAGGGTTTTTTTAAGGTATATATTCTTATAAGTAGTTTCCAACGTGTTACATAAGGAAATAGGGCATAAATACAAATGAACTAACAAAATAACAATAGCTAGTATAAACCGAACCATTATTATGTGACCACCTTGTATAAGCATTATCTCATTTGATCATTACAACAAACCTATGAAATTAGATACTTTGAATATCCCAATTTAATATGTAAGGAAACTGAAGCTTAGAGAGAAGAGACAGTGTTGGTAGAACAGCCATGGAAGCCCAGCGTGCTTGACCCCAAAATCTATGCAGTTAACCACCAGCTCAACTAATTTACAACATTTACATTTTAAAGAGAGGAAGGAGTGGGTGCAGCAGTTGCCTGTGAAACCCTGCAGACTAGATAGAGATTACCGTAGGCACTGGGAGAGCCAGAAGAATGATTTCCGGCACCCCCTGCCTGCCAACTGCTCTTCTGCAACCTAAAATGAAGTTTCTTGGCATACGGACTTCAACAGCCAAGCCCTTCTCAAAAGAAAGGAGGAAAAAGGCCTTCAGAGGAAAAAGAAGAGCTTGGAAATAAGTAAGCTTCTCCCACAGTGAGTTGCAAACAAGTCTAAGAGAGCATCTGACACCAAGCCTCCAGCATAACGCAACTGTTTCCACACAGAAGGCTTTCAGGTATTCACCACGCAACTGAGGAATACAGCGGGTTCTGCTTAACACAGAGTACGGAAAGGCACATTCTGAAGGCCACCACTGGTGCCAGGCCACATAACCTTCCTCTAAGAATATGATTTATAGAATAAAAGTAAAATAAATAAAATGAAATCAGATAGAGTGTTGGTGGTGGTTTATGTAAATATCAATATCAATATCAATGTGATGTTTATAGAAAAAATAAGCTTCACTGATTAGTCTACATGCTCACCAAGGCCCATGAATAGTGAGTAGGGAGAGTCTGGCCATGTTGTTCACTCCACTATGACTCATGGCGCCACCTAGTGACAGCTTCTCTGATTGCATCTGCTGACAGTAGAGAGACTCTCCTGGGTGCGCGCTTTATACACTGCATCATAAAGTTTCAGCGAATCACATGGTCTGAATTTTTATCTTGGAGTCTATCTCACAGTTAATAGCATCTGGATAAAGATCCAGACATTCTCACTCTTTGATAGGAAAGTTTAGTGAATAGGAGTGAGAGGGAGTTTGAGAGTTAGAGTTTAGTGGAAGGCACATCCTTGTTGCTACTTTTTTTTTTTTTTGCCGTACGCGGGCCTCTCACTGTTGTGACCTCTCCCCGCTGCGGAGCACAGGCTCCGGACGCGCAGGCTCAGCGGCCATGGCTCACGGGCCCAGCCGCTCTGCAGAATGTGGGATCTTCCCGGACCGGGGCACGGACCTGTGTCCCCTGCATCGGCAGGCGGACTCTCAACCACTGCGCCACCAGGGAAGCCCTTGTTGCTACTTTGAAGGCTAGTAGAATATTACCCACTTGGAGGGCAGTGCTCTATAAATTTTATTGGTATGTCCTTTGAAGTGTATAAAAATTGATGAGAGGTTGTTTCCATTAGCCACAAGCAAACGACTGGTAACGGGACTGAGTCCAATTGCCAATCTTCTGAGCTGTCCATGTGACTTCCTCGATGCTACAATTACCAGCTCTGTGCGGCTGACAGGCAAGGTCCTACCAATGTGTGAAAAAGTGCCCAAGAGGACGGCCGGTCTCCTGGGCATCCAAGGAGCCGCGTGAGGTTGTCCTACTCTGCGCTGAATTTAACATCAAGTTTCAGGCGGTCATGTTTTCCATTGGTGTGCCTTTCATTTCACATGCATGTCCATCGGACTACAGACACTCCACCCACCCGGCAACCCTGTAAACTCTCAAAGTCATGCTCCAATGATGCTTTGCATCTAGTTCTGCGATAGTCCTCCCTCCACACTGAGCTTCTATTTCTGAAAATTAAAAAGAAATTACCACACAGCTCCCAGAGAGCCATCCAAAACATTCCTTGCTCTGGGGTGTTCTTTCCCTTTTCTCCTTATTTCTTTTTCTTGGGGAGGGGGGCGGCGGCAGTGTTTCACTTTTTCCATTCTTTTCAATGGCTTGAAAAACTCTTAAACACACCACAACAAATATTTGGGTCACAGCTTACTTTAATGATGTGCTTTCGAAATGGTTTTAATCCTGGCTGCGTATGTGGTTGTTTTTTTCCTTTTGCAGTGAGAACCCACAGGCATTTCTGCCCGGGGAGCAGCGATGGGAGAGCAGGGCATCCCAGATTTCCCGAGGAGTCTCTTATCCTGGGCTCTGTGGAGTCCCTTCTAGCACCCCAACCCTGCAATCTTCAGAGTGTATGCCCTGGCCTCTCTCTAGAAAGGACTGTGGGGTTGGAGTGACTGCCTCTGGGCGGGGGCACCAGGCTGGCCCATATTGTCCTCTAGCAACCACCACCCACTTCCTGTAGGTGACACCAGATCCAAGTAGACAGCTTTGAAGGGGGCAGAGGGGTCTCCCAGGAGCTCCATGTGGCCTGAGGGGTATCTGGGAGCCGTGGGTGCTTTGTCTTGGTGGCACTTGTGACAGAGCAGAGTCGGGGGCTAGGGATGGGCTGACCACGTGTGCACGAGCCTGCAGTGTTTCCGATGGGTCATGGGCTGGTCGAAAGAGACCCCACCATGACTACATACGGTTCACCTAAGTTCAGGATTTAATTAGCCCAGGTATCAAAGTTGCATCAGAATATGATTATCAAATGAAAATAGGGGACAGCTAGCGAGGTGTGATTTTCAGATACACCACAAATACTCTTTTAGTCTAAGTATGCCCATATTTGAGAAGAACTTGTGCTAAAGTACCGTCTCAATTTACTGTAATATTGGGTTGGCCAAAAAGTTCGTTTGCGTTTTTCCATAACAGCTTACAGAAAAAAACGAACGAACTTTTTGGCTAACCCAATATATCACTGTAGTGAAGACACTAAAGAAATCTGGGCGCTTCTGTATCTGGGACTGCTTATCGATTTGGGGGCTTTTCCCTGGCTTTTGAAGCAAAGTTGGCATTAGCAAGGCTACCTCCTCGAGGGGAGAAAGCAGCAGTAAGTGCCCATTTGCTTCTAAATGGGGTCTCTGCCCTACTTCCCCATGTTCCAGAAAGCCACTTATCTGTAGAACGAGCTGGGTGGATCCCCTTTTTCACCCCCTCACCCAAAATCGCCAGGCCACCTCCTCATGGGACTCTTTCTGTCACCGACATTCTGCAGCCCCCGCTGCCCCACACAATCACCCTCCGCCCCTCGCATATGATAAGGAACATGCTCAACAATGTACTTAATGCCCCTGAACTGCGCACTTAGAGACGGTTATAGTGGTCAATTTCACGCTATGTATGTTTCACCACAATTTTAGAAAACAGAAAGTAAGGAAGAGAGGGGTCTTACTACAGGATGGCCTACAGCTCAGCACAAGCCTGCTGTGCCCCGGGTGCCCTCCCGCCTGCAGAATTCAGCCCAAGTGACACCTGGCCTCTCCTCTTTGCCTCCACAGGCTCTTTCCTGCACCTGCACACAAGCCCCCCACCCTTCCTGCTTCCACGGTGTGTCTCCCGGGGGTCTCTCCCCACTGAGGAACCCTCACCGCTCTCAGCCCTCCATCTCCAAGGTTCTACCCGCAAACTCTTTCCCCATCAATCCGACTTGCAGGGGAGGCTGGGCCATGATTTCTCCTGCTCTTTATGAGATATTAGCAATGCCTGATTCCTCAACAATTTTCTTTTTTTTTTTTTTTTTTCCAAATGTCAAATCAGCTTCTCGGTCGCCAAGCATAATAATGTGTCCTTATTCAACCCCAAACTCCCCCGACTTACAGGTACAAAGCTTTCTCACAACCCATGGGGCCCACAAAGTGCCTTTTTATCCTCCTGGCATCTCACAGCTGCCCTCTGCCAGCCATTTCCATGCTCTGCCCCATCCCCCTACTCCACAGTGGCCGGAGCCCAGGAGACCTGCCCACCAAGCTATCTGTGGTCCTGGGAGGCCACCCACGAGGCACGTGGGGAGCGCTCTGTAGCACCCACGTCTCTGGGCCAGGACTGCTCCTGGCACCGCTCCTGAACAAGCTCATTTTCTCCTCTGCTCTGGCTTCCCTCCCATGGTTCCCTACCCTACAAACCTGTCAGAAAGCTCTTCCCAACTCTAGTGAGCCAAACAGTATCTCCATCAAACTTATGTCCACCTCAGAATGCGACCTTATTTGGAAACAGTACCTTTGCAGATGTAATTAAGAATCAAGATGATACCGGCTTAGTGTGGGCTCTGAATCCAATGAGAGGACCTTGTAAGAGGCAGGAAAGGACACACTGAGACATAGGGAAGAAGGGGCAGGATTGGCCTGATGCATCTGCAAGCCAACGAACAGCTGGATTGCAGGAAGCTAGGAGGAGGCATGGAACAGGTCCTCCCTCAGAGGTGCCAGAGGGAGCCAAGCCTGCCAACTCCTTGATTTCCGAATGCTGGCTCTCTTTCCCTGGGCCTTGGCTCAGCCAGGATGACCAGGCGGGCAGTTCTTTTTCTCCGCAAGCCCCCCGCACCCGGCTCTGGTGACTGGCCTGCCGGTAGCGGCGGGGTTCTCCTGCAGTGAAAGGCCCTGTGGCTCTTGCCGTCAGCTCCCTCTTGAAAGAGCCGGATGCAATCTCTCTAGAGGTCCCTAACTTTGGTCAGGCAAGACTTGGCTCACCCTTTCTGCAGCCCCTCTCAGCCTTTTAGGGTTCAGGGAGCTGCATGGGCAGCTTCAAACTTCCACCGGGATCCACAGATCCCCAAACGCCAAGTTCCTTCCCCAGATCTGCTGCCTTGGGCCTCCCATGGCCTCTCCAGGAGACGGCTCCTCTCATGGGGGAGGACCCACTTGAGTTCCCTCCTGAGGGAACTCAAATGTGACTTCCGCCTCACCCCCAGTCCACTGCCCCCTGGTGGCAGCAATTCAAGGACATTAAGGAGCTCGGAGTTGGAAGCACAGGGTCAGAGAGTAGGGTTTGAAAAACTAAGCTCTTGATCCTTTGCTGCTAATACAAGACATGCCATTTCAGAACACTGAGTTGTATTGGCTCTCCTTTAGATTTTAGAGCAAATGGCAGTAGAACACGGGAATCATAAAACTCTCACACCAATGCGGAGACTCATTTGTCCTCTGGATGAGAAAAGATACTCTGGACCCTCACCGTAATCAGACACAGCAACAGAGCACCCAAAACAGCCGCCACGATTTGGGCAGAGCCAATAATTCTCCACTTCAGATGCCCGCGACCCAGGATGGCCAATGAAAATGGTTTGGAATCCATTGATGTCATTTTAAAAAGAAAAACAGCCTGCATTACATGCAGACCGGTCACTTCTAAGACAGAAGCTGACCTTTGCTTTAGGAAATCTCTCTGTGTGGCACAGGGCAGGACCATGGCCAAGGGATTAAACCTGAGAAAATGGACCTTTATCCTTAACCTTTAGTTTTTAACTCCAGCCAAATAGTTCTGTCATTTAGAAAGTGTGATTAGCTTTTAGATAAGTTTTTTTTTTTCCTGTAGCAAAGAACATATGTAGTTTCTTAACCAATATCAAAAGAAACTTGAAATGTCTCAAAAATGATTATTTGGTTTCCATTTCAGGAGGGGTAGTGGTAGAATAATGCCAAATTCAACAGGTCAATACTCCATGAGCCCTGAACGAGCCAGGAAATTTCAGCATCAGGGAAGTACCGTGGAAGCCGGACAGAACCAGTCTAAGGGAATGGCTACAATTCAGAAGAAATGCTGGAGTCGTTCTGGCTTCATGTGGGTAAAAATGAAGGTGTGGATTCCTCTCTTTTATACAACTGCTTTTTATATCAGCAACGAGAAGAAAGAAAACATATATAATTATATTGTCTTTCATCATTACCTATACAACTACCTTCACTGGAACTCTGTTTTTTTCTGTGGATTTGAATTACTGTCTGGTGTCCCCACCTTTCTGCCTGAAAGAACATCCTTTAAAGGAAGGCCTGCTAGCCATGGATTCTGTTTTTGTTGTCGTTTTCTTTTTAAATCTGGGGATGTCTTTATTTCTTTCATTTTTTTAAACCAACTTTAAATATATAATTCACATGCCGTGGACTTCCCTGGTGGCACAGTGGTTAAGAATCCGCCTGCCAATGCAGGCAACAAAGGTTCGAGCCCTGGTCCGGGAAGATCCCACATGTCGCAGAGCAACTAAGCCCATGCACCACAACTACTGAGCCTGCGCTCTAGAGCCCACAAGCCACAACTACTGAGCCCACGTGCCACAACTACTGAAGCCCATGTGCCTAGAGCCTGTGCTCCACAACAAGAGAAGCCACCGCAACGAGAAGCCCACGCAACGCAAGAAAATAGCCCCTGCTCGCCGCAACTAGAGAAAACCCATGTGCAGCAACGAAGACCCAACGCAGCCAAAAATAAATAAATAAATTTATTTAAAAAAATAAATTACCCACACGACATATAATTCACCCACTGAAAATGGGCAATTCGATGGTTTTTTGAATAGTCAAGAAGCTGTGCAACCATCCTCGTAATCAATTTTAGAACATTTTTATCACCCCCGAAAAAGAAGTCCCCAAAGATATGTTGAAGTATTAACCCCTGGTAACTAGCAAATGTGACATTATTTGGTTATATGATCTCTGCAGATGTAATCAAGTTAAGATGAGGTCATTAGGGTGGGCCCTAATACATATGACTAGTATCCTTATAAGAAGAGGGAAATCTGGACACTGACATACACAGAGAAGAGAATGCCATTGGAAGCCAGACACAGACATGGAGACAGAAATTGGAGTTATGCTGCCACATGTGAAGGAATGCCTGGGGCCACCAGAAGCAGGAAGAGACGAAAAAGGATCCTCTCCTAGAGTGTGTGGAGAAAGCCTGGCCCTACCAACACCTTGATTTTGGACTTAATCTCCAAAACTGCAAGAGAATAAATTCTTTTTGTGCTCTCTCATCCAGTGTGTGGGTGTTTCTTCTGTTGTTGTCGTTACAGCAGCCCTAGGAAACTAATACACACTCACTCCCCATTCCCTCCCGACTTTCCCAGCTCTAGGCAATCAGCAATGTACTGTCTCCATGGATTTGCCTGTTCTGGAAATCTTACACAATGTAACCATACAGCATGTGGTCTTCGCAACTGACTTCTTTTACTTAGCATAATGTTTTCAAGGTTCATGCATGTTGTAGCATGTATCAGCATTTCATCTCTTTTTATTGCCTAACAATATTCCATTGTATGAATACATCACATTTATCTATCATTTCATGGACATTTGAGCTTTTTACACTTTCTGGCTGTTTATTAATAATGCTGCTATGAGCATTCATGAACTTGTTTTTGTGTGGACCTGTGTCTTCACTTCTCTCGGATATAGACCTAGGAGTGGAATTGTGGGTAACTCTACGTTTAACCTTCTGAGGAACTGTCAAACTGTCTTCCAAAGCAGCTGCCCCAATTTTTAAATTCCCACCAATAACGTTGAGGGTTGCCTTCATTCCTGAATGACAGCTTTGCTGGATAGAATCCTATGCCAGAGCTGGGGGTGGGGACAGTGGCTCACTTCTCCTGGAGTAAAACGTCTGCTCTAGTTGGGAACTGATAATCCTTGGTCTTCTCTTCTTAGCCCTCCTGACATGGAACCTCCACCCTACAAGCAGGCCTGGGAGGGGGCAACTGAGGTCCCAGTATCTTCAGTTTGTCACACCTGGGACAGAGCCCATGCCCCATGAGTAAGAGTGAGGAAAGGGAGCCCAGACCTCGCTCGCAACCATACTTGCCAGAGATGGCAACTCCACACGCAGGGCTGCAGAGGATGAGACACACTGGCAGCCTGCCCCTCCTGGAGCACAACCATAGCCCTGGGCTCTAGGAGCTTGGCGGGGAGACCAGGAGCCGCGTCTTGCATCTTCTCAGACACACCCTGGGATAAAGCTTTCATCACACGGAGCAAGGGGAAGGGACATGAGAACAGGCCACGGCTCAAATGCTACCAACTCTCAATGTTTTTACTGAGACAGAGATTTTCTTGAATAAATGCTTCTATTTGCTGTATGCTTTTAGGACAATTTCCACAGACTTTAAATGGTCGTTACAATTTTCACCAGTTAAATGGTTTCACTGGAGAAAGGGTCTACCAAGCTCCTCACACCACCATGCTGAAGGCCTAAAATCCTCTTATAGTCAGACATGCAGAGGTCAATTGAGTTCTCTTTTCCACCACCATCTAGAACATCCTCCAAGGTCTGAAGTGGCTCTTCTGTCTTTGTACCATGTTAGCTCTGTGGGGTAGACATTTCCAGTCTTCAGAAATATTTCAGGCACTTCTCTCTTTCCAGGAATATGGAAAGATTATCTTTTCCTGTCCTCCTTGAAGTTGGGTGTGACTCCGCAATCCTCTTTGCCCAATGACATGTGAGACGTTTGTCACTTCCAAGAAGAATTGTTAGCTTAGAATTAATGGCTTAATTGTTGCTCTATGTTTCTCTATCTTCTCTCTTCTGTTGCAACAAACCTTGGAGCAAAGGCATCATAAGATGGGGAAACCTCTGTTATCCTGGATCCTGAGTAATGATGGTATGAAGCAGAGCCTTCACTCCTCTGCTTGGACATGTGATGTGAGCAAGAAATAAATGTTGGGGCTTCCCTGGTGGCGCAGTGGTTGACAGTCTGCCTGCCGATGCAGGGGACACGGGTTCGTGCCCCGGTCCGGGAAGATCCCATATGCCGCGGAGCAGCTAGGCCCGTGAGCCATGGCCACTGAGCCTGCGCGTCCAGAGCCTGTGCTCCGCAACGGGAGAGGCCACAACAGTGAGAGGCCCGCGTACCACAAAATAAATAAATAAATAAATAAATAAGAAATAAACCTTGGATGTTCTAAGCTGAGGTTTGGGGATTGTTTCCTTCTCAGCACACCCTAGCCTATCCTGCTAGAAAGGCTATTCTTCTTAAAACTCCAATCACATGCAGTATATATTTTTCTGAATTCAGAAGATTCTGGTTAAGGTCAATTTCATCCCTCGGCACGTGTATGAAATCCAAGCTCCTTAGCCAGTCCACAAGGGCTGTGCCCTGCTAATCTGTTGGTCTGCCCTCCTCCGAGGATACACTACCTTCCCTTTCCTCTCTTGTTGTGTGTAATTGCATGAGACTCCCACCCTCCTGCAAACCATCTGTTCCCACCCTTCCTTCACATGGTACCACCATCCATCCTCCCAGACTCAGTATGTGCCTTCTTCTAGGGCCCAGGAGGGCTGGGAAGGGAAGATGGAGTGGAGAGAGAACGAACAAGATACTGCATTCACATATAAGTTTTTGTGAAAGTGGGAGGGCCCAAAAACAGTCTTAAGATGAATGGTGTTTTTAAAAAACCAAAAACTTTCCAGACAAATTGTTTACAAGCATGTGTCAAAGTTTTCTTTCAAGCACTCTGCAAGGAAAGACTGAAAACGAGAAAAAAAAAAGTCCGGTCAAAGATTATTAGGTTAGTCAGTCAGTTAGTTGGGTGGACAACACTAACTTCCCAGAAGTGCTCAATCATTTAGGAGTATCAGAGAATTGCTCAAGCATTTAATCAGAAGTGTGAATTACTTCCCAGAGGAGGTTGAGAATTACATCCTGCAGAAAGTTCTGCTGCAGACTTGGTTTGGACAATTTTTCTTTTGCAGGAGGCTATAAAGAGACAGTCCTGGCTTGATTAGTTGTGCTTCACTCATCAGCTCCCTCTACAGAATTCAAAGGCATTCCTGAATCTTGTTTTCATGCATTCAAACATTTACTGAATACCTGTCAGATGACTAGATGCTGATGATATAAAGATAAAAAGAAAGTCTCTGCTCGTCAGGGAGTTCACAGCCTTTGCGGGGAGACAGATATGTCCACGTAACTGTGTAAAAAAAACGCAAAACTATGTTCAGCGGACCCCAGTATGTTCAGGGGATATGCAAGCCAAGCAGAGGAAGCAGGTTTATTGGGGCTTATAAGTGACGGCAGAGTAAAGTAAGAGTATGGAGTGGGCTTCAAGAAGAAATATTTATATTTTGGAAGACAGCAAGGAGTCCCCAAGGCATCCAGACACTCTGGGGAGTGGAGAATGCTCAGGGGTACAGAATGGGCATGGCACCTTCAGGATGTCCAGTGAGCCTGTGTGTGTGCGTGTGTGTGTATGGGGTGGGAGGTGGTGGGGGACAGGGAGATGGGGGCTGGTACGGGTAAGGAGCCTGGATTAAGTCCTGAGGACCTGGTGGCACTTAATCATACTAGGAAGGGGCGTGCCTGGTCAGGTAACTTTGGATAGTATCTTCAATGAGAATAAACTGGAAAGAGAAGCAGGAGGCTGGGAGATAAATACAGGTGACTATAAAACACGTGTGAGAAGTGATCAGGGTCTGGGCCCATCAAACGGCCATGTCAACCATGTTGGCTATAGAATACTCTGCCATGGATTCAGTCAACAGCCATTTCCATACAAAGAGCTTATAGGAGATTAAGTTATTTACACATCTACAAATATAACTAACTATTAACACAGAAAGTGGCAAATGCCTAAGAAAGCTACAGCTAAAGTGCTACAGGGGAGATTGGTTCAAGATGGCGGAGTAGAAGGACATGCTCTCACTCCCTCTTGCAAGAGGACTAGAATCACAGCTAACTGCTGAAGAATCATCAACAGGAAGACACTGGAACTCACCAAATAAGATACCCCACATCCAAAGACAAATAAGAAGCCACAATGAGATGGTAGGAGGGGTGCAATCACAGTAAAATCAAATCCCATAACCGCTGGGTGGGTGACTCACAAACTGGAGAACACTTATACCTCAGAAGTCCACCCACTGGAGTGAAGGTTCTGAGCCCGACATCAGGCTTCCCAACCTGGGCGGCTGGCAATGGGAGGAGGAATTCCTAGAGAATCAGACTTTCAAAGCTAGGGGGATTTGACTGCAGGACTTTGAGAGGACTAAGGGAAACAGAGACTCTACTCTTGGAGGGCACACACAAAGTAGTGTGCTCATCGGGACCCAGGGGAAGGAGCAGTGACCCCATAGGAGACTGAACCAGACCTACCTGCTAGTGTTGGAGGGTCTCCTGCAGAGGCGGGGTGTGGCTGTGTCTCACCGTGAGGACAAGGACACTGGCAGCAGAAGTTCTGGGAAGTACTCCTTGGAGTGAGCCCTCCCAGAGTCTGCCATTATCCCCACCAAAGAGCTCGGGTAGGCTCCAGTGTTGGGTCGCCTCAGGCAAAACAACCAACAGGGAGGGAACCCAGCCCCAACCCAGCAGACAAGTGGATTAAAGTTTTACTGAGCTCTGCCCACCAGAACAACACCCAGCTCTACCCACCACCAGTCCCTCCCATCAGGAAACTTGCACAAGCCTCTTAGATAGCCTCATCCACCAGAGGGCAGACAGCAGAAGCACGAAGAACCTCAATCCTGCAGCCTGTGGAACAAAAACCACATGCACAGAAAGATAAACAAGATGAAAAGGCAGAGAGCTATGTACCAGATGAAGACACAAGATAAAACCCCAGAAAAACAACTAAATGAAGTGGAGACAGGCAACCTTCCAGAAAAAGAATTCAGAATAATGATAGGGAAGATGATCCAGGACCTCAGAAAAAGAATGGAGGCAAAGATCAAGAAGATGCAAGAAATGTTTAACAAAGACCTAGAAGAATTAAAGAACAAAGAAACAGAGACAAACAATACAATAATTGAAATGAAAAATACCCTAGAAGGAATCAGTAGCAGAATAACTGAGGCAGAAGAACAGATAAGTGACCTGGAAGACAGAATGGTGGAATTCACTGCTGCAGAACAGAATAAAGAAAAAAGAATGCAAAGAAATGAAGGCAGCCTAAGAGACCTCTGGGACAACATTAAATGCAACAACATTTGCATTATAGGGGTCCCAGAAGGAGAAGAGAGAGAGAAAGGACCTGAGAAAATATTTGAAGAGATTATAGTTGAAAACTTCCCTGACATGGGAAAGGAAATAGCCACCCAAGTCCGGGAATTGCAGAGTCCCAGACAGGATAAACCCAAGGAGAAACATGCCGAGACACATAGTAATCAAACTGGCAAAAATTAAAGACAAAGAAAAATTATTGAAAGCAGCAAGGGAAAAACGAAAAATAACATACAAGGGAACTCCCATAAGGTTAACAGATGACTTCTCAGCAGAAACTCTACAAGCTAGAAGGGAGTGGCATGACATATTTAAAGTGATGAAAGGGAAGAAACTACAACCAAGATTACTCTACCCAGCAAGGATCTCATTCAGATTCAATGGAGAAATCAAAAGCTTTACAGACAAGCAAAAGCTAAGAGAATTCAGCACCACCAAACCAGCTCTACAACAAATGCTAAAGGAACTTCTCTAAATGGGAAACAAAAGAGAAGAAGAGGACCTAAAAAACAAACCCAAAACAATTAAGAAAATGGTAATAGGAACATACATGTTGATAATTACCTTAAACGTGAATGGATTAAATGCTCCAACCAAAAGACACAGGCTCGCTGAATGGATACAAAAACAAGACCCATATATATGCTGTCTACAAGAGACCCACTTCAGACCTAGGGACACATAGAGACTGAAAGTGAGGGGATGGAAAAAGATATTCCATGCAAATGGAAATCAAAAGAAAGCTGGAGTAGCAATACTCATATCGGATAAAACAGACTTTAAAATAAAAATGTTACAAGAGACAAGGAAGGACATTATATAATGATCAAGGGATCAATCCAAGAAGAAGATATAACAATTATAAATATATATGCACCCAACATAGGAGCACCTCAATACATAAGGCAACTGCTAACAGCTCTAAAAGAGGAAATTGACAGTAACACAATAATAGTGGGGGAGTTTAACACCTCACTTACACCAATGGACAGGTCATCCAAACAGAAAATTAATAAGGAAACAGAAGCTTTAAATGACACAACAGACCAGACAGATTTAATTGATATTTATAGGACATTCCATCCAAAAACAGCAGATTATACTTTCTTCTCAAGTGCACACGGAACATTCTCCAGGATACATCACATCTTCGGTCACAAATCAAGCCTCAGTAAATTTAAGAAAATTGAAATCATATCAAGCATTTTTTCTGACCACAACGCTATGAGATTAGAAATGAATTACAGGGAAAGAAACTTAAAAAGCACAAACACATGGAGGCTAAACAATACATTATTAAATAACCAAGAGATCACTGAAGAAATCAAAGAGGAAATCAAAAAATACCTAGAGACAAATGACAATGAAAACACGACAATCCAAAACCTATGGGATGCAGCAAAAGCAGTTATAAGAGGTGAGTTTATAGCAATACAATCCTACCTCAAGAAACAACAAACATCTCAAATAAACAATCTAACCTTACACCTAAAGCAACTAGAGAAAGAAGACCAAACAAAACCCAAAGTTAGTAGAAGGAAAGAAATCATAAAGATCAGAGCAGAAATAAATGAAATAGAAACAAAGAAAACAATAGCAAAGATCAATAAAACTAAAAGCTGGTTCTTTGAGAAGATAAACAAAACTGACAAACCATTAGCCAGACTCATCAAGAAAAAGAGGGAGAGGACTCAAATCAATAAAATTAGAAATGAAAAAGGAGAAGTTACAACAGACATCGCAGAAATACAAAGCATCATAAGAGACTACTACAAGCAACTCTATGCCAAAAAAATGGACAACCTGGAAGAAATGGACAAATTCTTAGAAAGGTATAAACTTCCAAGACTGAGCCAGCAAGAAATAGAAAACATGAACAGACCAATCACAACTAATGAAATTGAAGCTGTGATTAAAAATCTTCCAACAAATAAAAGTCCAGGACCAGATGGCTTCACAGGTGAATTCTATCAAACATTTAGAGAAGAGCTAACACCCATCCTTCTCAAACTCTTTCAAAAAATTTCAGAGAAAGGAACACTCCCAATCTCATTCTATGAGGTCACCATCACCCTGATACCAAAACCAGACAAAGATACTACAAAAAAAGAAAATTACAGGGGCTTCCCTGGTGGCGCAGTGGTTGAGAGTCCGCCTGCCGATACAGGGGACGTGGGATCGTGCCCCGGTCCGGGAAGATCCCACATGCCGCGGAGCGGCTGGGCCCGTGAGCCATGGCTGCTGAGTCTGCGCGTCTGGAGCCTGTGCTCCGCAACGTAGAGGCCACGGCAGAGAGAGGCCCGCGTACCGCAAAAAAAAAATAAAATAAAGAAAGATAATTACAGACCAATATCACTGATGAATATAGAAGCAAAAATCCTCAACAAAATACTAGCAAAAAGAATCCAAGAGCACATTGAAAGGTTCATACCCCATGATCAAGTGGGATTTATCCCAGGGATGCAAGATTCTTCAATATATGCATATCAATCAATGTGATACACCATATTAAAAAACTGAAGAAGAAAAACCATATGATCATCTCGATAGATACAGAAAAAGCTTCTGACAAAATTCAACACCCATTTATGATAAAAACTCTCCAGAAAGTGGGCATAGAGGGAACCTACCTCAACATAATAAAGGGCATATATGACAATCCCACAGCAAACATCATTCTCAATGGTGAAAAACTGAAAGCATTTCCTCTAAGATCAGGAACAAGACAAGGATGTCCACTCTCACCACTCTTATTCAACATAGTTTTGGAAGCCCTAGCCATGGCAATCAGAGAAGAAAAAGAAATAAAATGAATACAAACTGGAAAAGAAGAAGTAAAACTGTCACTGTTTATAGATGACATGATACTATATATAGAGAATCCTAAAGATGCCACCAGAAAACTACTAGAGCTAATCAATTAATTTGGTAAAGTAGCAGGATACAAAATTAATGCACAGAAATCTCTTGCATTCCTATACACTAATGATGAAAAATCTGAAAGAGAAATTAAGGAAACACTCTCATTTACCTTTGCAACAAAAAGAATAAAATACCTAGGAATAAAGCTACCTAGGGAGAAAAAAGACCTGTAGGCAGAAAAGTATAAGACACTGAAGAAAGAAATTAAAGATGATACAAACAGAAGGAGAGATATACCATGTTCTTGGATTGGAAGAATCAATATTGTGAAAATGACTATACTACCCAAAGCAATCTACAGATTCAGTGCAATCCCTATCAAATTACCAATGGCATTTTTTACAGAACTAGAACAAAAAATCTTAAAATTTGTATGGAGACAGAAAAGACCTCAAATAGCCAAAGCAGTCTTGAGGGAAAAAAAACGGAGCTGGAGGAATCAGGCTCCCTGACTTCAGACTGTACTACAAAGCTACAGTAATCAAGGCAATATGGTACTGGCACAAAAACAGAAATATAGATCAACGGAACAGGATAGAAAGCCCAGAGATAAACCCATGCACCTATGGTCAACTAATCTATGACAAAGGAAGCAAGGATATACAATGGAGAAAAGACAGTCTCTTTAATAAGTGGTGCTGGGAAAACTGGACAACTACATGTAAAAGAATGAAATTAGAACACTCGCTAACACCATACACAAAAATAAACTCAAAATGGCTTAGAGACCTAAATGTAAGACTGGACACTATAAATAAAACTCTTAAAGGAAAATATAGGAAGAACACTCTTTGACATAAATCACAGCAAGATCTTTTTTGATCCATGTCCTAGAGTAATGGAAATAAAAACAGAAATAAACTAATGGGACCTTGTGAAACTTACAAGCTTTTGCACAGAAAAGGAAACTACAAACAAGATGAAAAGACAACCCTCAGATGGGGGAAAATATTTGCAAATGAATCAATGGACAAAAGATTAATGTCCAAAATATATAAACAGCTCATGCAGCTCAATATTAAAAAAACAAACAACCCAATCAAAAAATGGGCAGAAGACCTAAATAGACATTTCTCCAAAGAAGACATACAGATGGCCAAGAAGTACATGAAAAGCTGCTCGACATCACTAATTATTAGAGAAACTGAAATCAAAACTACAAAGAGGTATCACCTCACACCAGTTAGGATGGCCATCATCAGAAAATCTATAAACAACAAATGCTGGAGAGGGTGTGACGAAAAGGGAACCCTCTTGTACTGTTGGTGGGAATGTAAACTGGTACAGCCACTATGGAGAACAGTATGGAGGTTCCTTAAAAAACTAAAAATCGAATTACCACATGACCCAGCAATCCCACTACTGGGCATACACCCAGAGGAAACCATAATTCAAAAAGATACATGTACCGCAATGTTCGCTGCAGCAGTATTTACAATAGCCAGGGCATGGAAACAACCTACATGCCCATCGGCAGACGAATGGATAAAGAAGATGTGGGTATATATATATACAATGGAATATTACTCAGCCATAAACAGGAATGAAATTGGGTTATCTGTAGAGACATGGTTGGATCTAGAGACTGTCATACAGAGTGAAGTAAGTCAGAAAGAGAAAAAAAATATCATATATTAACGCATATATGTGGAACCTAGAAAAATGGTACAGATGATCCGGTTTGCAGGGAAGAAATTGAGACACAGATGTAGAGAACAAACGTATGGACACCAAGGGGGGAAGTGGCGGGTGGTGCTGGTGGTGTGATGAATTGGGAGACTGGGATTGACATATATACACTAATATGTATAAAATGGATAACTAATAAGAACCTGCTGTATAAAAAATAAATAAAATTCAAAATAAATAAATTAAAAAAGTAAAATTGGTATATAACTACATTAGTTTCAGGTACATAATGTTTTGGATATGTATATACACTAGAAAGCGATCACCACAATAAGCAATTGATTTTTTTGCCTAACCACCTTTCCCTCTGATAACTACCAATCTGTCCCTGTATCTGTGATTCATACTTTTTTAAAAATAAATTTATTTATTTTATTTACTGAAAAAAAAAAGTGCTACAGGGGTTCAGAAAGCACAAGCGATTGATACTAACTGGAGAGATCAGGAAACGTTTCAAAGAGAAGGTAGCATTTGAGATGAGTTTTAAGAATGAAATAGGATAAATGCTGAGATGGGGAAAAAGGACAAGAAGTGTAACGGCATCATCGTGAGAAGTTGGAAATCTTAGAGGAAGAGCAGTCTAAGAAGGGGCCGTGGAGAGTCAGTTTGGTACAGACTGTTTGAGGTGTGAGAGATGCATTTAAGGGGAGATGTTCGAAGGGAAGATGGGAGCATAGGAGAACAGTTAAGGCTGGTCCTGTGCCTGGCAAATCAATCACTAAAGTCAGGTCACTCCTGAGTTAGGATGAACTGTCCATGCAGCCTGAACATTACACCACACCAGGTGTGTAAGGACTTGTAAAGGCAGAAAAAGGTCTCTGTTCTCAAGCATACTGGGAGGAGAAAGTACACACTCAGCAAATTATTATGAAAAGTACAGTTGACCCCCCGTTGAACAATGCAGGGGTGAGGGGCACTGACCCTCCTCAGAGTTGAAAATCAGCATGTAACTTATAGTCTGTGTATACGGTTCTTCGGTTCTTCCGTATACACAGTTCCTCCAGATCTGCAGTTCGGCATCCGTGGGTTCAACCAACCATGGATTGTGTAGTACCACAGAATTTACTATTGAAAAAAATACACCTATAAGTGGGCCAACACAGTTCAAACCCATGTTGTTCAAGGGTCAACGGTATAAATAAATACATGAAAGGTAACATGTGTGCCAACTGCAACAGTAAGTAGTGTTCTGGGTTATTTGGAGTTCTGTTTCCCCACGTGATCACCCCACTAACAAAATAATTACCAGTGATGCTCTAGCAGTTGAATCTGTCTTTTTCTGGCATTTGACAAAGTGCTGAATCTGGCAGTGGTTGTCCAAATGAACTCACTCCATGTGGTTTAACATCAGCACTGTTGTCCAGCCCTCAAATTATTTATAGATAAAACACCCTTACAAATCTTTTCACTAGAGCTTCCACTGATGACTTGGAACACGGATGACAAGATATCAGTATTTTTCTGCTTAAAGATATTTTGATCATCGTGGGAAAGTGTGTTAAGTGGAACCATGTTACTATCAGTTTCACAAAATCCCTCTCTGTTTAATGAATCTTCCATGGCACGACCTCAATCACAGTGATGGAGGACTACATTTCTGGGCCCTTAATTTCCAGCAAGAAACATGGTACTGGAGGTTCTGGCCAAAACAATTAGGCAATAAGAAGAAATAAAAGGAATCCAGATTGAAAGTAAAATTATTTACAGATGAGATAATCGTGCATGTAGCAAACTGTAAGGAATATACTAAAAACTTATTAGAACTAATAAATAAGTTCAGAAGGATGCAGGATACAAGATGGATATAAAAAGCAACTGTATTTTTATACAGTGATAATAATCATTTCAAAAATGAAATTTAAAAATAATTCCGTTTGCAATAGCATCAAAAGCAATCAAATACTTAAGAATAAATGTAATAAAAGAAGTACAATATTTGTACACCTAAAGCTACAAAAGATTGTTGAAAGAAATTGAAGATCTACATGAATGGAAAAACATCTTATGTTCACGGATCTGAGAAGTTAATATTTTTAAGATGACAGTGCTCTCCAAACTGATCTACATATTCAATACAATCCCTACCAAAGTCCCAACTGCCTTTTTGGGGGGCAGAAATTGACAAGCTAATCCTAAAGCTCATATGGAAGTGGAAGAGACCCAGAATAACCACAATAATCTTGAAAAAGAAGAATAAAGTTGGAGGACTTACAGTTCCCAATTTCAAAACTTACTAAAAAGCTAGTGTAATCAAGACAGTGTGGTACTGGCACAAGGACAGACACCCAGATTAGTGCAGTAGATTGAGAGTCTAGAAATAAATCCTTATATTTATGATCAATGAATTTTTTTTTTTACAAGGCTGCCAAGACAACTCAATCGTAAAAGAATACATAGGCTATTCGACAAATTGTGTTGGGACAACTGGATATTCACTGCAAGAGAATGAAGCTAGATCCTTCCTTATCTCACCCAATACACAAAAATGAACTCGAAATGGATCATCAACCCAAATGTAAGAGCTAAAACTTTAAAACAGTTAGAAGAAAGCACAGGAGTAAATCTTTTTGACCTTTTTGGTGTCACATCTCAATGGGCTCTGAGATATGACACCAAAAGCAAAGCAACAAAAGAAAAAAAGAGGTAAATTGGACTATATAAAAATGTAAAACTTTAGTGCTTCAAAGGACACTAGCAAGAAAATGAAAAAACAACCCACGTAATGGGACAAAATATTTTTAAATCATATATCTGATAAGAGACTTCTATTCAGAATAAAGAACCCTTAACAATTCAGTAATAAAATGATGAACAACTCAAAAAGTAGCAAAGGATTTATATAGACATTTCTGCAAAGAAGATATACAAATAATTGATAAGCACATGAAAAGATACTCAAAATCATTATTAGTTCTCAGATAAATACAAACCAAAACCATAGAGATCCACTAGGTCTACTACCCACTAGGATTGCTACATTCAGAAAGACACAAAATAACAAGTGTTGACAAGAATGTAGGGAAATAGTAACCCTTACACATTGACGGTGGGATTGGAAAACCATGCAGCCACTTTGAAACACAGCTTGACATTTCCTCACCTAGTTAAATATAGAGTTACACGATGACCCAGTAATTTCACTCCCACGTATATACACAAGAGAATCTAAGATATATGTCCACATAAAAACCTGCTGATGAACGTTCACTACATCATTTTCCATAATAGCCAAAAAGTGGAAACAACCCAAATACCCATCAATTGATGAATGGATAAACAAAATGTGGTATATCCATACAACAGACTATTAATTCAACAATAAAAAGGAATGAGGTACTGATACATGCTTCAACATGGATAAATCTTGAAAACATTATGCTAAGTGAACGAAGCCAGTCATCAAAGGTCACATACTGTATGATTCCATCTATATGAAATGTCTAAATAGGCAAATCTATAGAGATAAAAAGTATGTTAGTTGTTGCCTAGGACTGGACAGTGGTGAGGGGAATGGGGGCGCTGGTGACTGTTTAATGGGTATACGGTTTCTTTTATGGGAGACAAAACTTCGAAAAAACATTTAATTATACACTAAAGTGTGTAATTTAGAGGCTGATTTGTTTAGTATGTGAAATATATCTCAATAAATGTGTACAATTTTTAAATGGTAGTTTAGAAAGAGGAGCCAGAAGAGATAGAAGATACAGACATCTGGAATTCTGGACCATGGGAAAGACATTTGAAGCAATAACTAGACTGCTTAATGGTGAAGATACCTTAGTTATTTATGGACATTCCTCCTCCTTTCAGTTATTCAGATCTAACTTCAAGGTGTGGGCACCCCAATGTTCATAGCAGCACTATTTACAACAGCCAAGTTATGGAAGCAACCTAAGTATCCATCAACTGATGAATGGATAAAGAAGATGTGGTACACATATACAATGGAATACTACTCAGTTGTAAAAAAGAACAAAATAATGCCATTTGCAGCAACACAGATCTAGAGATTATTATACTAAGTGAAATAAGTCAGACAAAGGAAGACAAATACTGTATGATATCACTTATATGTGAAATCTTAAAAAATACAACAAACTAGTGAATATAACAAAAAAGAAGCAGACTCACAGATATAGAGAACAAACTAGTGGTTACCAGTGGGGAGAGGGAAGGGAAAAGGGGCAATATAGGGGTAAGGAATTAAGAGGGACAAACTATTAGTTATAAAATAAGCTACAAAGATATATTGTACAACACAGGGAATTTAGCCAATATTTTATAATAACTATAAATAGAGTATAACCTTTAAAAATTATGAATCACTATATTGTACATGTGTAACTTCTATAATATTGTACAGCAACGATATTTCAATAAAAGAAAAAATTTTTTAATAAAATGGACAATTTAGTTTTAATTAATTAATTAAGGCATGGGTCAGAATGACTCCTCTACTCCAGTGTAGGCATACCTCCTTTTATTATGTTTTGCTTTACTATGTTTCACAGATATTGCATTTTTTATAAATTGAAGGTATGTGGCAATCCTGCGTCAAGCAAGTCCACGGGTGCCATTTTTCCAATAGCATTTGCTTACTTTGTGTCTCTGTGTCACACTTCAGTAATTCTTGCAATATTTCAAACTTTTTCATTATCATTATATTTGTTATATTGATCTGTGATCAGTGATCCAACTTGATGTTACTATTGTAATTGTTTCGGGGTGCCACGAACTGCACCCATATTAGACAGCAAACTTAATTGACACGTGTTGTGTGTGTTCTGACTGCTCCACTGACCGGCCGTTCCACCATCTCTCTCCCTCTCCTCAGGCCTTTCTACTCCCTGAGGTATAACAATATTGAAATTAGGCCAATTAATCACCCTACAATGGCCTCTAAGTGTCCAAGTGAAAGGAAGAGTCACACGTCTCTCACTTTAAATCAAATGCTAGAAATGAGTAAGCTTAGTGAGGAAGGCGGGTCAAAAACTGAGACAGGGGCTTCCCTGGTGGCGCAGTGGTTGAGAGTCCGCCCGCCGATGCAGGGGACACGGGTTCGTGTCCCGGTCCAGGAAGATCCCACGTGCCCGGAGCGGCTGGGCCCGTGAGCCATGGCCGCTGAGCCTGCGCTCCGCAATGGGAGAGGCCACAACAGTGAGAGGCCTGCGTACCGCAAAAAAATTAAAAAAATTAAAAAAAAAACTGAGACAGGCCAACAGCTAGGTCTCTTGCGCCAAACACTTAGCCAAATTGTGAATGAAAGAAAAAGTACTTGAAGGAAATTAAAAGTGTTATCCAGTGAACACATGATGGATAAGAAAGCAAAACAGCCATATTGCAAATATGGAGAAAGTTTGAGTGGTCTGGATAGAAGAGCAAACCAACCACAACATTCCCTTAAATCAAAGCCTAATCCAGAGGAGGCCATCCCTAAGTCTCTTCAATTCTATGAAGTCTGAGAGAGGTGAGGAAGCTACAGAAGAACAGTTTGAAGCTAGCAGAGGCTGGTACATGAGGTTTAAGGAAAGAAGCCACCTCCATAACATGAAAGGACAAGGTGAAGCAGCATGTGCTGATATAGAAGCTACAGAAAGTTGTCCAGAAGATCTAGTTAAAATAATTCACGAAGGTGGCTACACTAAACAACAGATTTTCAGTGTTGACAAAACAGACTTCTACTGGAAGAAGATGCCATCTAGGACTTTTTAGCTAGAGAGGAGAAGTCAAAGCTTCAAAGCTTTAAAGCAGCGGTCCCCAACCTTTTTGGCACCGGGGACCAGTCATGGAAGACAATTTTTCCATGGACCGGGGAGTGGGAGGGGAAGGTTTCAGGATGCTTCAAGCACATTACATTTCTTGTGCACTTTATTTCTATTATTATTACATTGTAATATATAATGAAATAATTATACAACTCACCATAATGCATAATCAGTGGGATCCCTGAGCCTGTCTTCAGTTGCCACTCACTGATAGGGTTTTGATATGAGTCTGCAAGCAATTGATTTATTATGGTCTCTGTGCAGTCAAACCTCTCTGCTAATGATAATCTGTATCTGCAGCCGCTCCCCAGTGCTAGCATCACTGCCTCAGCTCCACCTCAGATCATCAGGCACTAGATTCTCATACGGAGCGGGCAACCTAGATCCCTCGCATGTGCAGTTCACAGCAGGGTTTGTGCTCCTATGAGAATCTAATGCCACAGCTGATCTGACAGGAGGCGGAGCTCAGGCAGTAATGCGAGTGATGGGGAGTGGCTGTAAATACAGATGAAGCTTTGCTCACTTGCCTGCTGCTCTCCTCCTGCTGTGCAGCCTGGTTCCTAACAGGCCACGGACCAGTACCAGTCCATGGCCCAGGGGTTGGTGACCCCTGCTTTAAAGGACAGGCTGACTCTCGTTAGGGGCTAATACATCTGGTGACTTTAAGCTGAAGCCAAAGTTCATTTACCATTTTGAAAATTCTTGGGCCCTTAAGAATTATGCTCAATCTACTCTGCCTGTGCTCTATCAACAGAACAAAGCCTGGATGAGAGCACATTTGTGGATGGCATGGTTTACTGAATATTTCAAGCTCACTGTTTAGACCTACTGTTCAGGAAAAGAGACTCCTTTCAAAATATTACTGCCCATTGACGATGTACCTGGTCCCCAAGAGCTCTGATGGAGATGTACAATGAGGCGAATGTTGCTTTCATGCCTGCTAACATTCATACTGCAGCCCATGGATCAAGGAATCATTTCAACATTCAAGTCTTCTTATTTAAGGAATACATTCTGTAAGGCTATAGATGCCATAGTGATTCCTCTGATGGATCTGCGCAAAGTCAATTGAAAACTTTCTGGAAAGGATTTACCATTCTAGGTGCCATTAAGAACATTTGTGATTCGTGAAACAGGTCAAAATACCAACATTAACAGAATTTTGGAAGAAGTTGATTCCAACCCTTATGAATAACTTTTAGGGGTTCAAGACTTCAACAGAGGTAGGAACTGCAGATATGGTAGAAATAGCAAGAGAGTGAGAATTAGAAGTGGAGCTTGAAGATGTGACTGAATTGCTGTAATCTCATAATAAAACTTGAACAGATGATGAGCTGTTTCTTATGGATGAAGAAAGAAAGTGGTTTCTTTCTTTTTTTTAAAAAAAGTCTTTATTGAATTTGTTACAATATTGCTTCTGTTTTATCGTTTTGGGTTTTTTTTTGGCTGGGAGGCATGTGGGATCTTAGCTCCCTGAACAGGGATCGAACCCACACCCCCCGCACTAGAAGGTGAAGTCTTAACCACTGGACCACCAGGGAAGTCCCCCAAGAAAGGTTTCCTGAGATGGAATTTTCTTCTGGTAAAGATGCTGTGAAGATTGTTGAAATGACAACAAAGCATTTAGAAGAGCACATAAACTTAGGTGATAAAGCAGTGGCAGGGTTTGAGAGAACTGACTCCAATTTTGAAAGGAGTTCTACTGTGGGTAAAATGCTACCAAGCAGAATTGCATGCTGTTCGTTTATGAAAGGAGCAGTCAGTCAACATGGCAAACTTCACTGTCGTCTTATTTTAAGAAACTGCCACAGCCACAGCTCAACTTTCAGGAGCTACCACTCTGATCAGTCATCAGCCATCAACATCAAGGCAACACCCTCCACCAGCAAAAACATAACTGGCTGAAAGATCAGATGACGGTTAGCAATTTTTGGAAATAAGGTGTTTTTAAATTAAGGTATGTACATTTGTTTAGACATAATGCTATTGTACACTGAAGAGTATAGTGCAAATATAACTTTTATATGCACTGGGAAACCCCCAAATTTGTGTGACTCGCTTTATTGTGATATTCGCTGTATTGCAGTGGTTTGGAACCAAACTGCAGTATCTCTGAGGTACGCCAGTAGTTCTCAAGGTGTGCGTCATACCAGCAGCATCTGCATCACCTGGGAACTTGTAAGAAAATCAAATTCTCCTGCCCCACCCCAATCTCCAGCATCAGAACCTCTAAAGGTAGGATCCAGCAATCTATGTTATAATAATAATAGTAATAATAAGTGCTCCAGGTGATTCTGAAGCACACCTAAGTTTGAGAAGTGCTTCTGTACTCCAAAAAGGTAGGAGTGCCACTTGCCTGAGAGCTGTTTGTGTTGATGAAAGCCCAGAGGCAAGGGAGCGACAGCTCACCTGCATTGCTTATGGGCGATGGAAAGTCATATTATAATTATAAAAGAAAAGAAATGAGAAAAGGGTCTGACCTGGAAGATGAAGTACTGCTATAAACCCTCTTCTTCAGTGTAGCTCTGCAAGGCAATCTGCTCACCTCATAATCACCCACACCTAGAGTCAGGTTTGGTTTTTATGAAGATAAGCAGAAATATGAGGCTCTTATTATGAAAACTTTGGTCACTAGAACCAGAATTTGAAAAGGCTTAGGTGGATGATAGTTCTTGAAGTATTAAAGCAAAATGACAACAGTCATACTTAACGTATGTATTTTGCATAACCTAAAACATATTCTGGGGCTGTGGCTCAGATCCTAGCTGTGGCTCTGATTCTTCAGTAAAAGAGGGGACAGAGTGGAGGAATCTGGCCTTGGCGGTAGTGAGTGGTCTGGCTCCAGTGGAAGGGCTGAGAATTGAGCATGGGAATTTATTTTCCTTTTGGCCCACCTCTTTTTCTGACTCCCAGCACTCGTCCTCGTTCTTTCCCTAGCATCCTCCCGAGGTCAGGACCAGGCTGAGATAAGCAGAGCATCTGGGGTACACAATTAAAGGGGACGTGACATGCTCTCTCAGGTCCCTGTACAACCCCTGTGGCCTACGATTGTGTGGCTTCCCTTGTTCACTAGAGGCACCTGGAGAAGAGACCCACATGGGCCCTGGAAGCCACTCAGCGCAGCCAGGCAGGGGACTCTAGGGAACTGGGTACCCAGAGAGATCTAGGAGCAGAGTACAGGCTCCAGGGGGGGCATGTTCTTTCGATCCCTTAAAATTCTTGCAGGAGCAGGTCAGAGTGGGGCCCTCTAGCTTGAGTCTTTGAGAATTAAACTGGTTTAGTAAAACTGCACATGACCAAGAAAAGAGACGCTCCCCACCTCAGAAGTAATTTGGGAAATGGGAATTCAAACAGCAGTGTAGCTTAGAAGGGTTGAACCAGGGTAGGGATGTGGTCAGAACGCTTTAGAAATTAAAAAATCTGTTCCGTCATGTAGCATCCAACTTCCTGGGGAAATGATTCAGATTTTAGATTTTCTAACATACTGAAATGGCTAAATTATACCAACAAAATGTCTGTTTTGGGTACTTTAAAATATCACAGAAAAGATACTGAAAACTGGCATTGCCATCTCTAGTAAATGGAGAAAGTCTCTCGGAGAGCAGGAAACATCTTCTTCACCTCTGGGTGACCCCAGAGCTCAGCATAGCAGCTGGCTCATCCTTGCCTTTTGAATGAACAAAAACAGAATAACAGTTCACGCACAGAATAATGAAGTTCACGTACAAAGAAATGGGTTTCAGACTCAGCAGAGACTTAGTTTAGATCAAAGGAAGAACTTTGTGAGCTCTCAGATTGCTACACAGCAAGTAAGCTGCCTTAGATGAGTGAAAAAACTCCTCCCCACTCGTCCCCAACAAATACTGAAATGTGGCAGTAGTAGCTAACTAGCCAAGAACAGATTCTTCTCACCTGCCACAGTACAGAGTTGTTGCAAGGAAACTTCTTAATTTGTTAGCCCTCTGTGCCACAGTGGCTTGGAGATACCATGTTGGAGATGGCAGAAGCACGATAAGAATGTACCCTGGATCCTTGAGTCGCTGCTTGCTGGAAAGCTGCCTGATAGAGTACAGCAATATTGTATGAACAAGATATAAACTTCTATTGTGTTGAGCCACTGAGATTTTGGGACTGCTTGTTACAGCAGCTAATATTACTTTCCCCAACTAGGTAGTGAATGTGGCCAACAGGTTTTGACAAAGTGGGCACAAGATATTTATTTTATTCTCTACAGATTGCTACACGCTTAGAATATTTCGTAATAAATAAGAAAACAGGATGCTCTACACGTTTAGGGACTCTGAGAAATCCACTTCAGGTCATAGTCTGAAAAAAGGAAGCAAATGAGGGCTTCCCTGGTGGTGCAGTGGTTGAGAGTCCGCCTGCTGATGCAGGGGACACGGGTTCGTGCCCCGGTCCGGGAAAATCCCACATGCCACGGAGCGGCTGGGCCCGTGAGCCATGGCCGCTGAGCCTGCGTGTCCAGAGCCTGTGCTCCGCAACAGGAGACGCCACAGCAGTGAGAGGCCCACGTACAGCAAAAACAAAAAACAAACCAAAAAAAAAGGAAGCAAATGAGAAGGAGAAAGTATACACAAGGGACTTCAACTGTATTTAATGCTCTATTTCTTTAAAAACAAGTTGTTCTGAGATAACTTAGCCAAACACAAAAGGCTACTTGCTCTATTAAACAATTAAAAACCATATCCTTAATTAGTCGGCTTTCTTCCCAGAGAGGGTAACGTTTCATGAAAGGAATGGAGAAGGTGCATGATACCAAGGAGACCCTGGACTTGCTCTACGTGACTGGACCCAAGGCAACCAGGAGTGATGTCTGTGACACCTTCTGCATTAGGAAGTGCTCTGGGGTGGAGGGGTAGCACATCTACACTGCTCTTGGAATATTACTGTTCCCTCTGAAGGTGAGTAAATAAGGAAGGAATTTACTGTTTTTCCTTCCTTTGGTAAACAATGACATTTCAAATCATGATAGTGGAAAAATACTGTTTTTTAAAACAGTTGACTTTCAGGAAACTTTTATGTAATCTGCCTGCACGGTCAAAGTATGAACACTGGCTGGGTTACTTTCCCCTTGATTGATTCCTCTAAAGCCACAGGTACAAGAGTTAAGTTCTCACAGGACATAACATCAAGTTCTTTAACTACTTGTGACTAAGTCCCTTCAAGAAGAGCTTTACCCTAGAATGCCCTGCTTATTCAGAGCTCAGATCCATGAACGTTTAAGGACAGTCTGAACTCCTGAGATGTTCCTAAGCAGCCCCTGTGGCCCAGGAATAGGAATGGCTGTGAGAGAAGGGTAAGGGATCTCCCATCGGAGAGGGCATCAACCACGTCCGTTCCTTTGCCCTCGCTGCTGGTGCTGGGAGGGTGTGCTTGGTCCATTTTCCTTCCATGAGTTCACATTTGATATTGCCAACATTCATCCACAGTACCCACTCAAGGAAGTAAAACTTTGAAGCTTTCGGAGCTAAAACGACTGAACAACCGGCTTCCACCTCCGGCATCAGAGGCTTGCTTTTCCATTTAGCAAACCGACAGAGAGCTCTCTGAGCAATGCCCAGGACTGTGGGCTGTGGGGAGCACAGCGCAGACAGTGCAGTAGCAGAGATGTCACTGGGATCTGCCAAAAAAAAGAGGTACTAATTTGTATGGCAGGAATTCATGGGGACATTCTTTCTGCCACAATAGGGAATCAGAGCTGTTTTCATGGAGGAAGTGACATTTGAACCAGACCTTACAGAAACAATCAATCTGTTCAGGAAAGGTCAAGGTTATTGAAAATCAGTAAAGTGCTTACTGTGAGTTGGGATCCATTCACATTTTATGCCACATTCACAGTATGCTTTGTGTTTTTAATGGAATATTTCAAGCAAACAGAAAGGTATAAAGAAACATATAGGCAGAGTTCACATTTCCCCACAACTAGGGTGACTGCCGGACGCTGGTGGGGGACCTTGACGCCCAAGGAGACGGGAGGAACCCCTGAGCGACTCGGTAGGACGAGGGGGAGTGGAGGGGGAGGAGAAGTGGAGGCCAGACAGGACCGGTGCACCTGAGGGGTGGCTGGGAGTGGGGAGGGGTTCCCACGCTTGGAAGAACCCTCGGGGACTCAGAGGATCAGGGGGACCACGCCTAGCATCTCCCCTGCCCAATTGGCCCCAGGAAGCTTGCAGGGCTCCCCGGCCAGGTCCTCTGCCGTCCAAGGCTCCTTCCAGGCTTTATTGGTCCTAGGGGCATAGGAGGGAGGTGGGGGGGAGAAGAAGAGAGCCAGGCGGGAGGGACCCTCTGGGACCAGAGGATCAGGGGAGGCGCGGCAGGTGTTTCCCCCTCCAACTTGGGCCCTGGGAAGCCTGCTGGGCTCCCGGGCCTGGTCTTCCATTCTCTGGGCCACCCTCTGGCCTGTGGGTCCTAGGGGCTAGGAGCGAGGGAAGACGGGGGAAGAGGAGGAGAGGCAGATGGTGGGGGGGCAGGCCACCAGGACTAGAGGATCACAGAAAGTGCAGCAGGCGTTTCTCCCACCCACTCGGCCCCAGGAAGGCTGCTGGGCTCCCAGGCCGGGTCCTGTGCCCTCCAAGGCCCCCTCCAGGCCACGTGGGTCCTAGGAGTGTAGGTGGGGGGGAGCCCTGTGGGATTGGAGGATCAGGGGAGGCACAGAGGGCGTTTCCCCCACCCACTCAGCCCAGGAAGCCTGCTAGGCTGCCAGGCCGGGTCCCCTGCCTTCCAGAGTCCCCTCTGGGCAGGTGGGTCCCACAGGCATAGGAGGGAGGGAAGGGGGAGAAGAAGAGAGGTCAACAGGGAGGGGCCGTCCAGGATCAGAGGATCAGAGGGGAACAGGCCTAGCGTTTTCCCCACCCACTCGGGCCCAGTGAGCCTGCTGGGGTCCTGAACCTTGTCCTCCGCCCTCCTGGGCCCCTCCTGCTGTGGCCCCTCCTGCTGCCTTGAGCCTAAGCCCCACCCCCACCCCCGGGCCTTTTCCTGCCCTGTGTGTCCTAAGCATAGGCTCCGCCTACACCTAAACTGGCTCCTGCCTAAGTCCTGCTACCCACAGCCAAGGTCTTTCCTGGCTTTTTTTTTCTTTTTCTCCTCTTTTTTACCATTATGGTTCTGTCTCACCTTCCAGTCACTGTTTCATCTCTATTTTGATTTTTTATTCTAACATATCTGCTAGTTTTCTAATCTAATTTTATTTTTTACTCTTTGTTATTGTTCTGCTGCTTTTTTTTTCTTTTCCTTTTTGCCCCCCCCCCCATGCAGCTTGCAGGATCTCAATTCACGAGCTGGGGGTCAGGCCAGAGCTCCTGCAGTGGGAGCTTCGAGTCCAAACCGCTGGACTAACAGAGAAGCTCAGACCCCAGGGAATATTCATGGAGTGAGGTCTCCCGGAGGTCCTCATCTCAGCACTAAGACCCAGCTCTACCCAACAGCCTACAAACTCTAGCGCTGGAAGCCTCAGGCAAAACAACCAGTAAAACAGGAACACAATCCCACCCATCAAAGAAAAAAAAAAAAAACAAGAGATGACAAAAAAATATGTCACAGATGAAGAAGCAAGGTGAAAACCTACAAAATCAAGTAAATGAAGAGGAAATAGGCAACCTCCCTGAAAAAGAATTCAGAGTAATGATAGTAAAGATGACCCAGAATCTCAGAAATAGAATGGAAGCATGGATTGAGAAAATACAAGAAATGTTTAACAAAGATCTAGAAGAACTAACGAACAAACAAACAGAGATGAACAACACAATAACTGAAATGAAAAATACACTAGAAAGAATGAATAACAGAATAACTGAGGCAGAAGAATGAGTAAGTGGACTGGAAGACAGAATGGTGGAAATAACTGCTGAGGAGCAGAGTAAAGAAAAAAGAATGAAAAGAATTAAAGACAGTCTCAGAGACCTCTGGTATAACACTAAACACACCAACATTCGAATTATAGGGGCCCCAGAAGAATAAGAGAAAAAGAAAGGGTCTGAGAAAATATTTGAAGAGATTACAGTGGAAAACTCCCCTAACATGGGAAAGGAAGTAGTCACCCAAGTCCAGGAAGCGCAGAGAGTCCCATATAGAACAAACCCTAGGAGAAATACACCAAGACACATATTAATCAAACTAAGAAAAACTAAATTCAAAGAAAAAAGATTAAAAGCAGCAAGGGAAAAGCAACAAATAACCTACAAAGGAATCCCCATAAGGTTATCAGCTGATTTTTCAGCAGAAACCATGCAGGCCAGAAGGGAGGGGCAAGATATACTTAAAGTGATGAAAGGGAAAAACCTACAACCAAGATTACTCTACCCAGCAAGGATCTCATTCAGATTCAACAGAGAAATCAAAAGCTCTGCAGACAAGCAAAAGCTAAGGGAATTCAGCACCACCAAACCAGCTTTACAACAAATGCTAAAGGAACTTCTCTAGGCAGGAAACACAGAGAAGAAAAAGACCCACAAAAACAAACTCAAAACAATTAAGAAAATGGTAATAGGAGCATACACATCGATAATAACTTTGAATGTAAATGGATTAAATGCTCCAACCAAAAGAAACAGACTGGCTGGATGGATACAATAACAAGACCCATATATATGCTGTCTACATGAGGCCCACTTCAGACCTAGGGATACATGCAGACTGAAAGTGAAGGGATGGAAAAAGGTATTCCATGCAAATGGAAATCAAATGAAAGCTGGAGTAGCAATACTTGTAACAGATAAAATAGACTTTAAAATAAAGACTGTTACAATAGATAACTACAAGGACGTTACATAATGATCAAGGGATCAATTCAAGAAGAAGATATAACAATTATAAATACTTATGCACCCCACATAGGAGCACCTCAATACATAAGGTAAATGCTAACAACCATAAAAGGGGAAACCTACAATAACACAATAATAGTAGGGGACTTTAACACCCCACTTACACCAATGGACAGATCATCCAAACAGAAAATAAATAAGGAAACACAACCTTTAAATGACACAATAGACCAGATAGATTTAACTGATATTTATAGGACATTCCACCCAAAAGTGGCAGAATACCCTTTCTTCTCAAGCGCACATGGAACATTATCCAAGAGAGATCACATCTTGGGCCACAAATCAACCCTCAGAAAATTTAAGAAAATTGAAATCGTATCAAGCATCTTTTCTGACCACAACGCTATGAGATTGGAAATCAATTACAGGAAAAAAAACTGTAAAAAACACAAATGCAAGGAGGCTAAACAGTGCACTACTAAATAACCAAGAGATCACTGAAGAAATCAAAGAAGAAATTAAAAAATACATAGAAACAAATGACAATGAAAACACGATGCTCCAAAACCTATGGTATGCAGCAAAAGCAGTTCTAAGAGGGAAGTTTATAGCAATTTAACCTCACCTCAAGAGACAAGCAAAATCTCAAATAAACAATCTAACCTTACACCTAAAGCAACTAGAGAAAGAAGAACAAAGAAAACCCAAAGTCAGTAGAAGGAAACAAATCATAAAGATCAGAGCAGAAATAAATGAAATTGAAATGAAGAAAACAACAGCAAAGATCAATAAAACTAAAAGTTGGTTCTTTGAGAAGATAAACAAAATTGATAAACCTTTAGCCAGACTCATCAAGAAAAAAAGAAATAAGACGCAAATCAGTAAAATTAGAAATGAAAAAGGAGAAAACACAATTGACACTGCAGAAATACAAAGGATTATAAGAGACTCTACAAACAACTATATACCAATAAAATGGACAACCACAAAGAAATGGACAAATTCTTAAAAAAGCACAATCTAAGACAGAACCAGGAAGAATTAGAAAATATAAACAGACCTATCAAAAGTAATGAAATTGAAACTGTAATTAAAAATCTTCCAACAAACAAAAGTCCAGGACCAAATGGCTTCACAGGTGAATTCTATCAAACATTTAGAGAAGAGCTAACACCCATCCTTCTCAAACTCTTCCAAAAAATTGCAGAGGGAAAAACACTCCCCAATTCGTTCTACAAAGACACTGTCACCCTGAGGCCAAAACCAGACAAAGATATCACAAAAAGAGAAAATTACAGACCAATATCACTGATGAACATAGATGCAAATATCCTCAACAAAATACTAGCAAACAGAATCCAAGAGCACATTAAAAGGATCATACAGCATGATCAAGTGGCATTTATTTCAGGAAAGCAAGGATTCTTCAATATACACAAATGAATCAATGTGACACACCATATTAACAAATTAAGGAATAAAAACCATATTATCATCTCAATAGATGCAGAAAAAGCTTTTGACAAAATTCAACACCTTTTTATGGTAAAAACTCTCCAGAAAATGGGCATAGAGGCAACCTACCTCAACATAATAAAGGTCATGTAGGACAAACCCACAGCAAACATCATACTCAATGGTGAAAAACTGAAAGCATTTCCACTAAGATCAGGAACAAGACAAGGATGTCCACTCTCACCACTCTTATTCAACATAGTTTTGGAAGTCCTAGCCATGGCAATCAGAGAAGAAAAAGAAATAAAAGGAATACAAATTGGAAAAGAAGAAGTAAAACTGTCACTGTTTGCAGATGACATGATACTATACATAGAAAATCCTAAAGATGCCACCAGAAAACTACTAGAACTAATCAACTAATGAATTTGGTAAAGTTGCAGGATACAAAATTAATGCACAGAAATCTCTGGCATTCCTATACACTAACAATGAAAAATCAGAAAGAGAAATCAAGGAAACAATCCCATTTACCATCGCAACAATCCCATTTACCATCGCAAAAGAATAAAATACCTAGGAATACACCTACCTAAGGAGGCAAAAGACTTGTACTTAGAAAACTAGAAAACACTGATGAAAGAAATCAAAGATGACATAAACAGATGGAGAAATACACCATGTTTTTGGATTGGAAGAGTCAATATTGTGAAAATGACTACACTAACCAAGCTATCTACAGATTCAATGCAATGCCTATCAAACTACCAATGGCATTCTTCACAGAATTAGAACAAAAAATTTTACAATTCATATGGAAGCACAAAAGATCCCGAATAGCCAAAGCAATCTTGAGAAAGAAAAACGGAGCTGGAAGAATCAGGCTACCTGACTTCAAACTATACTACAAAGCTACAGTAATCAAAACAACATGGTACTGACACAAAAACAGAAATATAGATCAATGGTACAGGATAGAAAAACCAGAGATAAACCCATGCACATATGGTCACCTTATCTTTGATAAAGAAGGCAAGAATATACAATGGAGAAAAGACAGCCTCTTCAATAAGTGCTGGGAAAACTGGACAGCTACAGGTAAAAGAATGAAATTAGAACACTACCTAACACCATACACAAAAATAAACTCAAAATGGATTAAAGACCTAAATGTAAGACTGGACACTATAAAACTCTTAGAGGAAAACACAGGAAAAACACTCTTTGACATGAACCACAGCAAGATCCTTTTTGATCCACCTCCTAGAGTAATGAAAATAAAAATAAACAAATGGGACCTAATGAAACTTCAAAGCTTTTCCACAGCATAGGAAACCATAAACAAGAGGAAAAGACAACCCTCAGAATGGGAGAAAATATTTGGAAATGAAGCAATGGACAAAGGATTAATCTCCAAAATATACATGGAGCTCAATATTGAAAAAACAAACAACCCAATTAAAAAATGGGTGGAAGACCTAGATAAACATTTCACTGAAGAAGACATACCAGTGGCCAAGAGGCACATGAAAAGATGCTGAACATCACTAATTATTAGAGAAATGCAAAGCAAAACTACAATGAGGTATCACCTTACACCAGTCAGAATAGCCATCACCAAAAAATCTACAAACAATAAATGCTGGAAAGGGTGTGGAGAAAAGGGAACCCTTTTGCACTGTTGGTGGGAATGTAAATTGATACAACCACTATGGAGAACAGTATGGAGGTTCCTTAAAAACTAAAAATACAACTACCTTATGACCTAGCAATCCCACTACTGTGCATATACCCTGAGAAAACCATAATTCAAAAGGACACATGTACCCCAATGTTCACTGCAGCAGTATTTACAATAGCCAGGACATGGAAACAACCTAAATGTCCAGCGATAGATGAATGGATAAAGAAGATGTGGTACATATGAACAATGGAATATTACTCAGCCATAAAAAGGAATGAAATTGGGTCATTTGTAGAGATGTGGATGAACCTAGAGTCAGTCACACAGAGTGAAGTAAGCCAGAAAGAGAAAAACAAATATCACATATTAATGCATATATGTGGAATCTAGAAAAATGGTACAGATGAACCTATTTGTAGGGCAGGAATAGAGACAAAGACATAGAGAACGGACATGTGGACACAGGGCGGGAAGCAGAGGGTGGGACGAATAGGGAGATTAGGTTTCACATAAATACACTACCATGTGTAAAATAGCTAGCTAGTGGGAACCTGCTATATAGCAAAGGGAGCTCAGCTCAGTGCTCTGTGATGACCTAGAAAGGGGGGGAAGGGGAGGAGGGAGGTCTGAGAGGGAGGGGATATAGGTATACATATAGCTGATTCACTTCATTGTACCGCAGAAACTAACACAACATTGTAAAGCAATTTTACTCCAATTAAAAAAAAAGAATAATAAAACAAATGTTTTTGTATCCACTCTCCTGCTTTGTCAAATCACAACATTTTATGTTTTTTGCTTTAGGTCTTAATATCACATTGCAGCTTCCTAGGTAGCCCTCTGCTTTGTATTCTTCTCTTTCTCTCCAGAGGTAACCGCCCTCTTGAAATGGCACTCATTTCTCTAATTTGGAATTTGTATCCTCTGCTTTTTACCTTCCCCTCCATGGCAGATGCCTTTCATGAACTATTCGTTCTTTCCCATGAACCTTAGAAGAGATCTCCACCCAGGACTCCACTGAGTGAGGTTGGCACGAATGATAAAGCATCCTGGCCTTGTCTCAAAGTCCAGCTCTTTCCAGAAGATCAGGTTAGACTTAGAACCTAAGACGTAGAGGGAAGAAAGAACTGGATTTGATGTACCCTTTGGCTCCTCATCTGTCCACAACTGATCAGGGCCTGATGTGGACACTCAGAAATTGCACCTCTGCGGAGACAAAGACCATGCTAGACCAACAGTCAGAAATCCTGGTTTCAAATCAGAGCTCCTCCAGCTCCTAGCAATGTAACCACGGGCAGGACCCTTAGCCTCTCCAAGCCCATTTATTTAACTTTAAAATGAATACACGACATGCCTGAGCTGCCAGCCTCCCAGGGCTGAGTCTGTGTGCCTTTGCTGTGCCTCCTCAGCACCTTGAACTTAGTGCTATTGTACATTTCACAGCTGTATAATAATTGTTGACTCACTTGCCTTCTCCGCTCAACTGTGAACTTCTTGAGAGTAGGGACCATGTGCCTGACACATAATAGGTGCTCAATAAATACTGGATGAATTAAACTGATCAAACATAAATGTCTTTACGCTCCAACATATTTATATGCATATATTTATGATCTATAAAGCATACAAAAAACTACCAGTTGTAATTCTCATTTGGCAACACTAATTAGCATAACTGATAATGGGAGCCAGGACCACCCCGTCCGAGCACTGAAACTTGGATTGCTGGACCTGGAAAGGCTCCTATGATGGCGACCGAGGCCTAAGCCTCTGAAGCTGGGCTGTTCTCGGTCAAATCCAGACACTGCCATTGACGTGTCATGGCAAATTACTTAACCTCTTTGTTTCTCAGTTTGTCATCTGTCAGCCCTAATGAAGACCAGCCGCACCAGGGCAAGGATTTAGGTCTATTTTATTCACAAATCTAACAACACACCATAAATAGGGCTGGGCCCATCACTGGAAGTCAGTATACAGTATAGTCAGTGAAGGGATGGCTCCTAGGACCCACCTCCTAGGGGCATTGTGGGGAGAATGTGATTTAACGTGGAAGAACTTAGCATGATGCCTGGTATGTAGTGAGCACAGGACACAGTCACACCTCTGTAAAATAATAGGTTTTGTTCTAGGGATTTTTTTTATAGGTGTGACATGGTGTCTCTGTCTTTTTTATTAACAATATTGTGTTAGTTTCAGGTGTACAGCAAAATGATTCAGTTTATATATATATTTATATATATATTCTTTTTCAGATTCTTTTCCATTATAGATTATTATAAGATATTGAATATAGTTCCCTGTGCTATACAGTTAATCCTTGTTGGTTATCTATTTTATATATAGTAGTGTGTATCTGTTAATCCCATACTCCTAATTTATCCCTCCCCCACTTTTCCCCTTTGGTAACAATGTTGTCTGTGTCTGTAAAGTAATGGTTTTGATTACTAGTTCGTGGCTCTGAGGGAATGCCATAGTTTCACTGAGTCTTGATGTTGGTCTCAAAGCCCCGAGATCTCCCCACACTGAGGTGCCGTGACCTCAGCTTTTCCCACAGCATAATGACCAGTGTAAGTGGCACTGACGGGCCTGTCTGGTCCTCCTGGCTTTGTGTGGTACAGCTCCTAGGATCACATGACAAAGGACAGACCACAGGCCATGAGTGGATCCATCCTTTCACTCCTTCGCCTCCACCCTCCTCCCCATTCTATCAAGCTTCCTGGCCATACGAGCGTCCAGGACACTGGATAAGACAAAGAAGAGTCCACAGACTGGTAGAGAAACGCTCACAGCTGTGAGGAATTACATGAGCAGAATTTTCTGGCACCTTGGCCTGAAATGAGGGGAGCAAATGTCAAGCATGTTCTAGATTGGAAAGAATAATAAGCAAAATGCTACTATGTGGGGAATTCCACAAACATATGGGAAACATAAGATGGTATTAAGGAAAGGCTAAGTAATTTAGTCACGTGGTTCCTCCCAAGCCCTTTCAGCCCTGCCACCTTTAAGCATCCCTGTCAGACCACTGCTCTGTTAAATAACATTTGTATTGCTCCCTGATTTCAAAAGCTCATTCCATTTTTCATCATTATAAAAGTTCACTGTAAAATTCTGGAAAATACCAGAAGAATGATTAAGAAATACAAAAACTTCACCATCACCAGAGAAGTCCACTGTTAACATTTTGGTAAATCTCCTTCAGTATTTTACGATTTATATATTACTTTTTTAAAAAACAAACTCATGACTGTATTGCAGAGAACTAAATATTGTGTTTTCTCCATTTAGACTGTGTACATCTTATGTTATTAAGTAGTCTGAAAATTTTTGAATGTTTTTAGTCTATTGTAAAGCAAAACATGCATACAAAAAGGGCTACATAACATATATGTACATTTAAAAAATAAGAATAAGGAAAATAAAATGAACATTCTGGAATATGATTCTTGCTGACTACATAGTATGTAACCCATGGATATGCCATAATTTAATCTTTCTCCTGTTAAATATTTAGGATCTATGCTCTTTGTGCCAATCTCTGATTATGTCTTTAGGATGAATTTTGGGGAGTGAACCTACACTGAGGGGAAGGGTATATAACCATTTTTTAATTCAAACTTTTTGTTTTGATATAACTGTAGATTCACATGTGGTTGTAAAAAAAAATAATACAGAGAGGTCCTGTGCATCCTTTACCCAGTTTCCTCCAACAACTAGGCTATCAAGACTAATACAGTCAAGACATAGAACATCTCCATCATCACAAAGATCCCTCATGTTGGGAGTTCCATGGTGTCCTGCTGGTTAGGATTCTGGGCTTTCGCTGCCATGGCAAGGGTTCAATCCCTGGTCTGGGAACTGAGATCCCACAAGCCGCATGGCATGGCCAAAAAAAAAATCCCTCACGTTGTCCTTTTATAGCCACAACCACTTTCATCCCGGCCCCATCCCATCCTGATGACTATTAATCTTTTTTCCACTTCTTAAAAACAAAAATGAACATATGGGACCTAATCAAACTTACAAGCTTTTGCCCAGCAAAGGGAACCATAAAATAATAAAAAGACAACCTACAGAATGGGAGAAAATATTTGCAAATGATCGAACTGACAAGGGCTTAATCTCCAAAATATACAAACAGCTCATACAACTCAACACAATCGAAAAATGGGCAGAAGAGTCTTCATAATAGACATTTCTCCAAAGAAAACATATAGATGGCCAGTAGGCACATGAAAAGATGCTCAACATCACGAACTATCAGAGAAATGCAAATCAAAACTACCATGAGGTACCACCTCACACCAGTCAGAATGGCCAACACTAAAAAGTCTACAAATAACAAATGCCAAAGAGGGTGTGGAGAAAAGGGAACACTCCTGCACTGTTGGTGGGAGAGTAAGTTGGTGCAGCCACTATGGAAAACAGTACGGAGGTTCCTCAGAAAACTAAAAATAGAATTACCATATGATCTAGCAATCCCACTCCTGGACATATACCCAGACAAAACTAGAATTCAAAAAAACATATGCACCCCTATGTTCACAGCAGCATTATTCACAATAGTCAAGACATGGAAACAACCTAAATGTCCACTGACAGACGAATGATAAAGATCTGGTACATATATACAATGGAATACTACTCAGCCATAAAAAAGAACAAAATAATGCCACTTGCCGCAATATGGGTGCCACTTAGTGTGATAATCTCTAGTTAAGTAAGTCAGAAAGAAAAAGACAAATACCATATGATATCACTTATATGTGGAATCTAAAATATGGCACAAATGAACCTATCTACAAAACAGAAACATACAGACACAGAGAACAGACTTGTGGTTGCCAAGGGGTGGGGGAGGGAGAGTGATGGACTGGGAATTTGAGGTTAGCAGATGCAAACTATTACATTTAGAATGGATGAACAACAAGGTCCTACTGTATAGCACAGGGAACTATATCCAATCTCCTGGGATAAACCACAATGGAAAAGAATAAAAAAAAAGAATGTATACCTGTGTATAACTGAGTCACTTTGCTGTACAACAGAAATTAGTACAACACTGTAAATCAACTATACTTCAATAAAAAAAATAGAGAAGAATCTTTTTTCCATTAATGTAAGTATGTCATTTCAAGAACACTATATAAGCAGAATCATATAGCATGTAACCTTTTAGGATTGGCCTTATTCACCCAGCATATCAACAGGTCCTTCCTATTTACTGCTGAGTAGTATTCCATGGTATAGATGCACCACAGTTTAACCATGCACCTGAGAAAGATATCTGGGTTGTTTCCAGTTTGGGGCTAGTACAAATAAAGTGGCTATGAACATTTGCATGAAAGCTTTTGTGTGAACATAGTTTTCATTTCTCTGGGATGAATGTCCAGGAGGGCAATTGCTGGGTTGTATGGTCATACTAATTTAAGACACTGCCAAACTGCTTTCCGGAGTAGCTGTACCATTTTACCTTCCCGTGAGCAGTGTGTGAGTGATCCAGTTTCTCCACATTTTCCCCAGCATTTGGTGTTGTCACTACTTTTTATTTTAACCATTCTGATGAGATATCTCATTGTGATTTTTTTTTTTTTTTGCGGTACACAGGCCTCTCACTGCCGTGGCCTCTCCCTGCCGTGGCCTCTCCCGTTGCAGAGCACAGGCTCCGGACACGCAGGCTTAGCGGCCATGGCTCACGGGCCCATCCGCTCCGCGGCATGTGGGATCTTCCCGGACCGGGGCACGAACCCGTGTCCCCTGCATCGGCAGGCGGACTCTCAACCACTGAGCCACCAGGGAAGCCCTCGTTGTGATTTTAATTTGCTCTTCCCTAACGGCTAATGATGTTGAACATCATTTCATGGGCTTATCTATCATCTGTATGTCTTCTTCAGTGAAATGTCTCTTTACGTCTTTTGTCTATTTTCTAATTGGATTGCTTATTTATTTATTTTTTTTAGTGCTGAGTTTTGAGAGTTTTTAAAACTTTCTAGTGCCAGTCTTTTGTCGGATATATGGTTCGAAAATATTCTGTTTGTAGGTTGTGTTTTCATCCTTTTAACATGATGTTAAAGTCTACTTTCTCTTTGTTGCTCAGACTGTGTAATTTCTATTATTCTATATTCTAGTTCACAGCGTCTTCCCCTGTCTCATCCATGCTGCTGTTGAGCCGATCACTGAGTATTTTGTTTTGGTTACTGTATTCTGTAGTTCTAAAATTTCCATTTGGTTCTTCTTGATACCTTTATTTCGTTGTTGTTGAATCTTTGTTTCTAGCATGTTCGTAATTGCTCATCGATGTCTTTTGATCTTGGCTGCTTTAAAATCTTGTCATCATGATACTAACATCTCAGGCACCTTGGTGTTGACATAAACTGTCTTCTTCATTCAGTTTGAGATCTTCGAGATACTTGGCATGATGAATGATTTTCAATTAACCTGGACATTTTGCATATTATATGACGAGACTCTGAATTCTGTTTTAACGGGTGCACCCTGCTCTGGCAATGGAGGTGGCCAGGGCTCCTTGATAATGCAGGGTAAGGATGGGAGTCCCAGCTCCCTCCTGACCTCCACTGACACTTCTCTGCTGGGAGAGCTAGCAGAGACTCATTACTGATCCCCGTGTGATCTCCACCTACACCACCGCTGGGAGGGGTGGCCTTGTTACTCCTTGTATTAACCATGCCTTTCATTTTATGGTACTTTGACTTCTTAGGGCCTTGCTGACCTGGGAGGAACGCCCCCCCCCCCCCAGAGCTAGTCAATTCCTAGAGAAAATAAATCACTCCCCTGTGAGAGCAACTTTCATATATAAGCCAACAAATCCAGAGCCCAAATCTACAACCACCTCCTATACTGGGCTCTTATACATTGGGACTCTGTTCCTCTGCTCTAAATACCCCAGGACCAGGTATCAGGCAACTCAGAACAACCCCTACACAGCCCAGCAGAAATTATTCAAACTAGCCAATCCTTAACCTACTTCCCCTGCCTCTTCCATTCCTTTGCATGGAAACCACAATAAAGACTTACCAATTTTCTCCTGCTCCTTCTGCCTCCTGACCCACCCCGGTGATTCCCTGTGTGGCCCTGCTTGGTGTGGTGTGCCTCCTGTTTCTAGGGAACTGTCATTATAAACTTCTCCCTTCATGAATCATATCTGTATCTGCATGTCTTGCCACACCTGATTAAAACAAATCTCAGCTACCCTGAAAACACAGCTGGGCAGTGATAAAAGTCCTGAATCTCCACTTGGCCTGTTATGACATCAACCCAGTGGGAGAGGAAGGGCCCCTTGTTACCTCCCTGTGGGGATGTAAGTCCTGGCTTTCTCTGACACTGTCCCAGCCAAGAGGTTGGGGCATCTTGTTACAGCCTGGTGAGGGTAGATGCCTCAGTTCCCCTCTGACCTTTTGCTGGCATGAACCACAGTTTTTTATGGTGTTTGGCTGGAGTAGAGTGGCTATTGCTTTGAAGTTTTCTGTCTTGTTAGGCGGACTTTTCCTGGTCTTTGGCTAGAGAGAGCAGCTTTGCTGGGGGCTTTTTCATCTGTGCCTGTTGCATTGTGAAGTTACTGCCATCTTCAGACCCAAGTCTGAAATACATGAGGCAATATGGAAACCCAGGGAACTCTCCACTTAGTTCTTCCTTGGGTCCTGAGGTCTCTGCTAGCCTTCCTTCTTCTCACTGCCTTTTAGAGTCTTCTTATATTTATTTTACACATAACGTCCAGGGCTTTAAGTTGTACTTAACAGGAGGAATAGGGAAAAATACGTCTACTACATTTTTCTAGAAGCAGAAGTCCCCATTTTTTTTAATTAATTTTTTTTAATTAAAAAATTTTTGGCTGTGTTGGATCTTTGTTGCTGTGCGCAGGCTTTCTCTAGTTGCGGCGAGCGGGGGCTACTCTTCGTTGCGGTGCGCGGGCTTCTCATTGTGGTGGCTTCTCTTGTTGCGGAGCACAGGCTCTAGGCACGTGAGCTTCAGTAGTTGTGGCTCGCAGGCTCTACAGCGCAGGCTCAGTAGTTGTGGCGCACGGGCTTAGCTGCTCCGCAGCATGTGGGATCTTCCCAGACCAGGGCTCAAACCCATGTCCCCTGCATTGGCAGGCGTATTCTTAACCTCTGCACCACCAGGAAAGTCCCCCCATTCGTTTTTAATGCACAAACATGACAGGACCTGTTCTGAATGCCGGTCTTCATGGGTTAACCAACTGTTTCCATCAGGGTGTGATGAATACCAGTCCTCATGGGTTGATCCTCAAGGAGTTTTAGGGAGAGCAAATGATGTAAAAGGTAAGGAGCCTGGATAGGAGGCACCCAATAAATGCTTTCATACCGAGTGAACCATTTCTGTACCCTGATTTCAAACGCTTCAACTGAACGTCCCACAGAAATATAGAGGAACTTGCTAAATGAAAATTGACTTTAGGAAATATGTCATGTTAATGTCCCTCCCCGTTTCCCCAATCCTCTGGACAGCAGCTATGTGTTTGCATTGATTTCTAAAAATGTTCTGTGGAAATATAACAAATACCTAACTTGACTGAGTAAGTACACAAAGATATTTACATCCCACACAAGCCAGGACACCAGGATTCCAGGGCAGAAGGCAATGGACAGGGTGTGTATAAAAATCAAGCACGCAGTCGCCCCTGTCGAGACGCTATCACCTCTCTACTCATTCTGGCCCCAAACTACCCATTCCAACAGCCTTCATCACCTACTTTCGTTAAGTTTCCATCTAAGAATTGAGAATTTAAACAACTCCCATCACAGCCAACTTAAGCTATGAGTAATGGAAACAAATCTTTTTCACCACCTTCCATCAGAAATTCTTTGCAAGGGCCCGTATAAACACTGTCATTTTTTAAAGGCCTTAAGTATCTGATCACTTCCTTGAGACTATACAAACCAGAGCTTCGTTTCACGAGGCCTGCTTTCACAGGGAAGCTGCTTCCCGTAGGCCTTCAGCTTGTAGGGCAACCTTGTCAAGACCACACAGAGCCCTCTTCTGCAGGCCAAAAGCAGAAATGGTTCAAGAGGAAAAATCTCCTGAGAAGACTCGTTACCGTGACCAGGTTTGCAGCTTGTTCCTAACCAAAAGAAACAGCCTGCAAAAGTATGACCTCCCTCCGGCTTTTTTTAAAATGGGAAACAAGCCCACATTTAATCCAACTGACTGTGCCCCCTGTTGAGGAAGGCCATGGCGTTATTGAGCTATGGAGCTCAGGTAGTCTGCTCTACTCAAAACGAATTCACTGGGTCATCTCAAGGGAAAAGTCCTCGATCATCTGTACTTGCCCTTGCCTGAGCTAATGTAGATTTAAGGTACGGATCCAAACAGGGGAATCTCAAGTGGGAACCTCTCCCTGAGAAGCAGGCTTCTGATAAATTGATCATCACTAAGTAACCCATGTCTGCTCTTACAGAGAATAAGTCTGGCCAAGGATACACCTTCGTGAACAGACTGAATTTGAGGGCATAAGTAGACCCAGCCAGATGAATAAAGAATACATATTTACGATGAGGACCTTTTGAAAGTGCAGGCTGAAAAAGAAACTATTTTAACGTTTGTATTTGCTATCTTGCAAACTCTTTAAATAAACGTGGTGAAGCTTCTTTGAATAACAATATGAGTAATAAAAGCATGAATTACCCAAAGCCAAGCCAAGTCTCGGTCACCTTTCCCCCTTTCTGGTTACATTTCGCACAGAGCTCCAGACCAGGGCTCCCCGTGCTATGTTGTAAAGTACTAGTCTACATGGATGGCTCTCTCCTCCTCCTGTATCTCCCTGATGACTTAGGCAGGACTGAGTCGTAATTCATCTTTGTACTTTGAGGATACAGCAGTGTCTGAATACAACTCATGAAATGAATAAATGGATGTGTGAATGAATCAATGAATCAAGGAGGAATAAATTAGCAGATTTTGAGCCACACCTTGTTTGCTAATCAGAGATTCCCATAAACGACAAAGAGTGACATGAACTGAGACTTGGTTTTCCAACAGGGAGAAAGAACTACCGTTACAGCAAGGCACCACCATTTTTGCCTTATTTTTATATAAAAACTTACTTTCTATAAAACAGCTCTTTATGGATGTACGGCATGCTGGCAAAACAACATCCCTCCTTCCTTTCTTTTTTCCTTTGGCCTTGGATGAAAATAGCACTAACTGGCAGAAATGTAATGAGATGTTTAGGAATTATGTAATGCTAATAACTCTTAGGGAATTTAAAATTTTCTAGGAGCCATTAAAATTTTTTAAAAAGAAATTAATGAAATATTTAAAAACTCAATACATTCAAAACATCAACATATAATCAATGTAAAAAATCACTGAGATATTTTAATTTCTTATATTTATATTATCTTTGAAATCCAGTGTATATTTTACATTTACAGCACATCTTGATTCAAACTGGCTACATTTCAAGGACTCAGTAGCTACATGGGGCTAGTGGCTACCATATCGGACAGCAAAGGGTTAGAAACATATTTTGTGCTCATCGGCAGCAACTCCCTCTTGTTTGGGTTTCTGATGTCACTCACTTCCTCCTCCCGTCTCACAATCATTTACCCTGACATTATCAGAGTGGATACAGATGTGTCATTTCTTATGTCACCTGAACTAGTTTTTGCAAGTGTATAGGGCACAAATTTGAAATGGAAAAAACAAAAAACCCAAAGCAGCTTTTGCACTCATATCATAGTTGAAGAGGTGAAGTTCAGAGTCATGAGGTATCTATAGTCACAGGGCTAGTAGGTCTCAGGCTGTAACTAAAAGATAGGTCTTGGGACACTTGTTCCACAGCATCTATACTTCCATCTCACCATCTCTCTTAGAATACTTCATAGCAGGGGAAAACAGCTTGTTTGAGAGTTAAATAATGAAGAAAAAGAATTTCTTGTTTCAATATGCTTACCCAACTCCTACACAAAAGGCCACATGGCTTGCTGGGGTGAGAAAGAGGTTAGGTCTCAAAAGGAAGTTATTTCCCCAAGTTGAAAGAGGTATTTGGTTCTCTTCCAAAGCCAGGAGAACCTTTTAAAAATAAATCAATTCCTCGTTTCAAGAACAACCATGTAGAGCACGAATGCTGGATCGAATGCCACGTCTGAGAAAATGTCACCATCAAAGCCAAATGTAGCAACTGAACTCTCCACACAGGATAAAATCTTATCGGAATTCATAAAAAACAGCTGTCTTTCCCTCTATTTTCCTTGAGTCTAACCTTATGTACTATTTCTTGTTTAAGTAAACATACAAAGCATTTACTCCCAAAGTCAGAAAAGCAGATTCTTTTTTTAAAAGAATTCATTTGGCTCTCTCTGCCCAATTCTTACCTCTTCTATACCTCACTCTTATTCAGTGGGTTTAGCCATGTGAAAATTTTAAATGTTGAAAAGCTCTCGTTCTTTCTTTCTCTCTCCTCCACCTGCTGCTCTCTCGCTCTCCCCCACCTCTCTTTCTCCTTTTTAATCTCTACCAATACCACCGTGATCGCAATCTCACCCTCCCCACCCAGTAAGAAAAGAAGGAAAATAGGTCCAGAAAATGCATTTAGCACTGCTAGGAATCCGAAGATGTGAATTTTATTCTTTAGTTTCTAAAATGATTTGTGGTATCGGTGTGATAAATCTGAAACTATTTTGGTTACTGAAGAATCGAGCGGGGGGACTTCCCTGGCGGTCCAGTGGTTAAGACTTCACCTTTCAATGCAGGGGGTGCAGGTTCGATCCCTGTTCGGGGACCTAGGATCCCACATGCCTCGGGGCTGGGAAACCAAAACATAAAACAGAGGCAGTGCTGTAACAAATTCCATAAAGACTTAAAAAAATGGTCCACATCAAAAATCTTAAGAAAAAAAAAATAGAGCAAATGAGTAAATATGCTGGTATTGTTGGGAATCAGAGTTGTTACTATGGGAGAAGAGAGATAAACATGAGGTGAGGTGGGGAAAATGTGGTATTGGATTTCAATCGGAGACTAATGATTAATAAGTCTGAATGGATTTGTATGTGCGTGTACATGTGCGTGTGTGTATACGTGCTGGGTATGTGTGCATGAACACGTGTGTGTGTGTATGTCTATGTTCTCCTGACTCTGTCCACTGAAGGGCGAGAAACATATGAAAACCAAGTAGTGATGAGCCAACCTAGCATCCAGATCTTGGTTTCTGTAACTGGAACCAGGTCTCCTTAGGGAAATGGCCATGTCCAAGAGGGAATAGGAGTAGCTTGAAGGGGTTCCTGGTGGCCAGTTTCCAACATCAAAATGAGTAATTATAATATATGGAAAGAAAAAGGAGTAAACGAGAATCTACTGAGGGGTTTTTGTGATAAAATATACATAACATTAAATTTACCAGATTAACTGTTTAAGTGTACAGTTCAGTGGCATCAAGTACATTCACCTTGTTGTCCAACCATCACCATCACCTACCTCCAGAACTTTCTCATCTTTGTAAACCAAAACTCTGTACCTATTAAACAATAACTCCTCATTTCCACCTTCCCCCGGCCCTGACAACTACCATTCTATTTCCTGTCGCTATAAATTTGACTACCCCAGGTACCTCATATAAGGAAAATCATACAATATTTGATTTTTTGCATCAGTTTATTTCACTCAGCATAACATGTTCAAGGGTCATCTATATTGTAGCACGTGTCAGAATTCCATTCCTTTTTAAGGCTGCATAATATCCCATTGTATGTATATGTCACATTTTGTTTATCCACTCATCTGTGGATGGACACGTGTGTTGCTCTCACCTTTTGGCTATTGCGAATAATGCTGCCATGAACATACAAGTATGTGAGTCCCTGTTTCCGATTCTTTTGGGTATATACCCTGAAGCATAATTGCTGGGTCATATGATAATTGTCTAATTTTTTGAGGCTTAATGAATTTTTAAAAAGAGGAAGAAGGAATACTTTCTCTACAGAAAATCACTAGTTAATAAGTGTAAGAAACATGGCCATTAAAAATCATCATTTTGCATTCATCTATGGAAAGGATCTTACTGGCAAGGATCACCAGAGGATGCTAATGGGTGGAGAACAGGATGTCCACACAGTGGCAAGTGTCACCCTTCAGATTACTTATTAATCTCAAGGCGAGGGATACCTTCACAATGGCGAGATCTGACAGGAGCCATGTTATCCAAGTGATCAAAACTGAGCATCAACAACAGTGGGACAAACTGGCATTAGGTGGCTGTTAAAGTGCCCAATGGGGAGGACACATCACCACATAGTATTCTTTGTTTTCTAATGACAGTTTTATTGAGATACAATTCACATAGCATACACATATCATTCACAACTTAAAGTGCACAATTCAATGGTAATTTTTTAGTATCTCCACAGAACTGTGCATCCATCACTACGATTTTTAGAATATTTAAACACCCCCCAAAGAAACCACACACCCGTTAGCAGTCGCTCTCCATTTCCCCCAATTCCCCCACCCCTGGACAACCACAGATCTCTCTCTCTCTCTCTGGATTTGCCTATTCTGGAAATTTCAAATGAATGGAATTCTATAAAATGTGGCTTTTTGTGACTGGCTTCTTTCACATAGCATAACGTTTGCATGCTTATTGTAGCACACATCAGTACTTCATTCCTTTTTTTTTTTTTTTTCTTTTTTTCGTTACGTGGGCCTCTCACTGTTGTGGCCTCTCCCGTTGCAGAGCACAGGCTCCGGACGCGCAGGCTCAGCGGCCATGGCCCACGGGCCCAGCCGCTCCGCGGCACGTGGGATCCTCCCGGACCAGGGCACGAACCCGTATCCCCTGCACCGGCAGGCGGACTCTCAACCACTGAGCCACCAGGGAAGTCCAGTACTTCATTCCTTTTTATTGCCAAGTAATATTCTGTTATATGGATATGCCACATTTTATTTATCCACTCATTTGTGTGGAACATTCGTGCTATCTCTCCCTTTTTTCTCTATTACGAATAATGCTGCTATGAACATGTATTTACAGGTCTTTGTGTGAACATATGTTTTCAATTCTCTTGGGTATATACCCAAGAGAGGAATTGTTGGGTGATATGGAACTCTGTTTTAACCTTTTGAGGAGCTGCCTCTCTTCCAAGGTGGCTGCACCATTTTACAGCCAAAATGTTTAAATCTAATAAGAAAACAAAAATACAAATCCTGATTGTGGGACATTCTATAAGACAACTGGCCTAGAGCCTTTAAACTGTCAGTGTCACTCAAGACAAAAATTAAAAGGTAGGGGGGAAAAAAAAGGTAGGGGGATGCTGTAATTTAAAGGAGAATAAGGATGATGGCTAAATGTAATGCTTGATTCCTTCCTGGGTTAAGAAAGAGAGGCTATAAAGGACAGCTTGGGGGCACATGGAGACATTTGAATATGCATTTTATATATAATATTAAAGCTACAAAGTGCACTTCCCTGAGTGTGCTAATGCGATTGTGGTTATACAGGAGAATGGCCTGGTTCTGAGGAGACTCTGGTGGAAGTATTTAAGGGTGACATCTCGATGCCTGAAGCTGACTTTTACTTACATAAAGTAAGTGTGTGTGTGTGTGTGTGTGTGTGTGTGTGTGTGTGTGTGTGTGTGTGTGTGTATACATGTGGGGAAAAAGTAGGGAGAGAGAAAGAGGGAGAGGGAGAGGGAAAGGGAGGGAGGGAGGGAAAGAAAGAGCGAAAGTATCACAAAATATTAACAACTGGCAGTGAGTATATGAGTGTTCATTGTGCTATTCTTTCAACATTTTTCTAGTTGTGAAATCTTTTAAAAATTTCAGAGGAAAAAAAAAATTTCAGAGGAAAAGTTATTTGAAAAGCACAGAATAAAATAATGCCCCAATCTATATAAAGCATGAACTGAAAAATAAGGAGAGAGAGTGCTTTTCAGACACCTCCTCAATTCATGATCTTCACTTCTGACAAGGAGATGTTTCAAACCTCAGAACCTCACTTGAAGCCTCATGTTCAGATCCCTGCTAGACTGACATAAAACAGAACCCTACTGAGATTCTTTCCAGCCCTTCTAACCTGCCTTGGGCACATCACTTAAACTCTTCAGACTTCAGTTCTCTAAACTATCAAGAAATAGAAAAGGTCTGGGTTGACCTAGAGGATACTTGACCATTCTTTCAAGCTCTGAAATTCTCTGACTCTATAATCATACTTCTCAAGTAGGATTCAGGATCAATCTCCCTTCGAATATATTCTCATTGGGTTGACATTTTAGGGCTTTTGCTTCATCAGAGCTTTAGATGAAATGAGCACTTTATTTCAATATTAACCAGGAATGTTTAATCACATTTAAACAGATGAGCCTGAACACAGTAAGGATATCCCTCAGTCCTTATGCCAAAGCACACTGTTCTCACATGGGTCCTGTTGCACATTTAGGTTCGGTTCCCAGTTGATGGCCTCTGGGCATCTCACCAAGGAGTGAGCCTCCACGACCCAAGATGCCCCTGGGACAGCCAGGCAGACAGAGATGGAATGTTTCCTTTGGCCTTTTCTATATCAGGCTCCTAGGATATAATTAGGAGGTAGCTCTCAGAGCAGACAGAAGTTAAGTTGAAAAGTGTCTACGGAGAGAAGAGGGAGAGAACAGAGGAGACATCTTGTCTGGAGATGCTCTAGGATTCAAAGATTACATGATAAGTGATGAAGCAGTCCAGCCCTTGGGGGGTAGCGGAGATGGTCTCAGAACCAGCCAAAGTCAGCAAAGGGCCAAACTGTCTCCATATTAGTGGAGTTGAACCTCAAGCTCCAAGATCACAGGGCACTAGACATTTTCTTATCTCAAAAAAAAAGTTTATTTTTTAAGGCAGGAGAGAATAGAGCTTAAAAGAATCTTCCCAAGCTGACCATAACCTTTTGAAATCCCAGAATGTCCTCACTTTGCTATTCTCCAGTTCTAAGATGGATCCTCCATGCCTCTATCATTCAAAAATGTACAGATCCACCAGTCCAGTTCCCTCATTTTACAAACAAGAAAGCAGGTTGAAAGAGGCCAGTAACTTGTCCAAGTTATCCAGCTCATTAGCCACAAAGGCACAGTTTCTTTGCTTCTTTGCTCCCTAGAACAGACCTTACTCTTAGACCCCAGGAGTGGCAGTCAAAGTGTCCATAAAGTTGCACAGAAAACAGAAGATGCACGTTCTCTGTATGGGTCCCATAAGCCAGCTCACTGAAGGTGCTGGGAATCAGGGACCGCTCTTCACTGAGACAGAGAACTTGCAGGTGCAGCAAGTGTGTGTGCCTTTTGGGGCAGATGAGAGAGCTCATGTTCACAGCCCTCCTATTTCTCCTCCTGTGATTTTTCCAACTGAATTAAACCGAGCTCATGAGCAGATCTGGAAGTTTGAATAGACTGGGGTAAAGCGAGTTAAAACACATAACTGCACTTGAGATATAATCCAGGGAGAATATCAAAGCCAAAATGAGCCCCGTTTACGCCACTATCAGAATATATTCTTCAGATTTTATTTGATCTTTCCTGACTCTCTGGCACTGGTTCGAAGGCCACTGTTATGTTTTGATTGTTTCAATTTGCAAAATAAATTTGAAATCATCTCTGGCTTGTTCAGTTCTCTCATCTAGGGAAATAAAATTTAAAAATATATTCTCCAAGCAACCGTTTCAAATCCACTTAACAGAAAGCTCTCCAATCCTTAAACTTCATCCAACAGATGTACTAACATCCTGATATTTCTGGGTTTTTTTAATTGCATGACCCCTTTGTATAAATACGGATAGAGATAAGACTGATAGTTGTGTAAGCTGGTTGGATTCCAGCCAGGGAACAAGGAATTAATGAGAGTGGTCAGGAAGAGAGATTTCGAGACGGAGAACCCTCCTTTCACATCCTTTACTGCTTTCATAATTAACTGTAAGTGATGACCTAGGACCTCCCACTGCACATGGCCTTATATGACCATAGAGAAGCTCGAAGCGTAGAGGTTAACAGCCTGGGAAGGTGCCTGGGTTCAGCTTCCAGCTCTGACACACAACACGTGCATGATCTTGGGGACATCATTTAACCTCCATAAACCTCAGTTTCCAAATCTCTGAAGTGGGGGCAACTGACAGCACCTACACTGAAGAACTGCTTAATATAAAAGGGTATATCTTTCAACACCCATTTATGATAAAAACCCTGGAGAAAGTAGGCATAGAGGGAATTTTCCTCAACATAATAAAGGCCATATATGACAAACCCACAGTCAACATCGTCCTCAATGGTGAAAAATTGAAAGCATTTCCACTAAGATCAGGAACAAGACAAGGTTGCCCACTCTCACCACTCTTATTCAACATAGTTTTGGAAGTTTTAGCCACAGCAATCAGAGAAGAAAAGGAAATAAAAGGAATCCAAATCGGAAAAGAAGAAGTAAAGCTGTCACTGTTTGCAGATGACATGATACTATACACAGAGAATCCTAAAAATGCTACTAGAAAACTACTAGAGCTAATCAATGAATTTGGTAAAGTAGCAGGATACAAAATTAATGCACAGAAATCTCTGGCATTCCCATACACTAATGATGAAAAATCTGAAAGTGAAATCAAGAAAACACTCCCATTTACCATTGCAACAAAAAGAATAAAATATCTAGGAATAAACCTACCTAAGGAGACAAAAGACCTGTATGCAGAAAATTATAAGACACTGATGAAAGAAATTAAAGATGAAACAAATAGATGGAGAGATATACCATGTTCTTGGATTAGAAGAATCAACATTGTGAAAATGACTCTCCTACCCAAAGCAATATACAGATTCAATGCAGTCCCTATCAAACTACCACTGGTATTTTTCACAGACTAGAACAAAAAATTTCACAATTTGTATGGAAACACAAAAGACATCGAATAGCCAAAGCAATCTTGAAAACGAAAAATGGAGCTGGAGGAATCGGGCTCCCTGACTTCAGACTATACTACAGAGCTACAGTAATCAAGACAGTATGATACTGGCACAAAAACAGAAAGATAGATCAATGGAACAGGATAGAAAGCCCAGAGATAAACCCATGCACATATGGTCACCTTATCTTTGATAAAGGAGGCAGGAAGGTACAGTGGAGAAAGGACAGCCTCTTCAATAAGTGGTGCTGGGAAAACTGGACAGGTACATGTAAAAGTATGAGATTAGATCACTCCCTAACACCATACACAAAAATAAGCTCAAAATGCATTAAAGACCTAAATGTAAGGCCAGAAACTATCAAACTCTTAGAGGAAAACATAGGCAGAACACTCTATGACATAAATCACAGCAAGATCCTTTTTGACCCACCTCCTAGGGAAACGGAAATAAAAACAAAAATAAACAAATGGGACCTAATGAAACTTCAAAGCTTTTGCACAGCAAAGGAAACCATAAACAAGACCAAAAGACAACCCTCAGAATGGGAGAAAATATTTGCAAATGAAGCAACTGACAAAGGATTAATCTCCAAAATTTATAAGCAGCTCATACAGCTCAATAACAAAAAAACAAACAACCCAATCCAAAAATGGGCAGAAGACCTAAATAGACATTTCTCCAAAGAAGATATATAGACTGCCAACAAACACATGAAAGAATGCTCAACTTCATTAATCATTAGAGAAATGCAAATCAAAACTACAATGAGATATCATCTCACACCAGTCAGAATGGCCATCATCAAAAAAATCTAGAAACAATAAATGCTGGAGAGGGTGTGGAGAAAAGGGAACACTCTTGCACCGTTGGTGGGAATGTAAATTGATACAGCCATTGTGGAGAATAGTATGGAGGTTCCTTAAAAAACTACAAATAGAACTACCATATGACCCAGCAATACCACTACTGGGCATATACCCTGAGAAAACCATAATTCAAAAAGAGTCATGTACCAAAATGTTCATTGCAGCTCTATTTACAACAGCCTGGAGATGGAAACAACCTAAGTGTCCATCATCGGATGAATGGATAAAGAAGATGTGGCACATTTATACAATGGAATATTACTCAGCCATAAAAAGAAACGAAATTGAGCTATTTGTAATGAGGCGGATAGACCTAGAGTCTGTCATACAGAGTGAAGTAAGTCAGAAAGAGAAAGACAAATACCGTATGCTAACACATATATATGGAATTTAAGAAAAAAAAATGTCATGAAGAACCTAGGGGTAAGACAGGAATAAAGACACAGACCTACTAGAGAATGGACTTGAGGATATGGGGAGGGGGAAGGGTAAGCTGTGACAAAGCGAGATACAGGCATGGACATATATACACTACCCAACGTAAAATAGATAGCTAATGGGAAGCAGCCGCATAGCACAGGGAGATCAGCTTGGTGCTTTGTGACCGCCTGGAGGGGTGGGATAGGGAGGGTGGGAGGGAGGGAGACGCAAAAGGGAAGATATATGGGAACATATGTATATGTATAACTGATTCACTTTGTTATAAAGCAGAAACTAACACACCATTGTAAAGCAATTATACTCCAATAAAAAAATACATTTAGATAAATTTTTTTTTTTAAAAAAAGGGTATATCTTCAATAAAACCTAGCACAGATTCACACTGACTTTAGTGTCCACAAGTATATATAGTCCCCGCCCTTAGGGAGCTAACTAAGCACGGAAGAGAGGGCCTGTGACACATTCTATGACACCGGTGAGACACCTGCCACTCTCCACGTGGAGGTATATCAGCAGAGTAACACTCCCGGCCTCTGCCCCTTCCTCTCTTCTATGCTGTTAGAGGCCTGCCCCTGTGGATGAGGCCTGGGATCTCCCAGAGCTAATGGTGACCTTATGGGTCAGTCTATCACATTCTGGATTCAGTATTAGAAAGGTGACCCGCCTTAGTTATGAGCCTCCTTCTCTATCCTTAGCTTTAGCAATAACAAGCATGATACCTTGGTCACCATATGGCTATTTCTGTGTCTTATTTCTCAACTACTTTAGAACTTGGTTGTTGAAGAGGGTTATTTACTGAGCTTCTCTTCTAGCTCATTAACAAGCCATTCTTCCTACAGCACCTTTTTTTTTTTTTTTTTTTAAGCCCTGTGGGATTCCAAAACAGCTGTCTGGTGATGCAGCTTGAAAAGACTCATTACCACTGACCCAGCTCTCACAGGTGGAGTATGTTTGCAGTTCACCAAACACATCCCAAGGGCTGAACATGCCCAATCCAAGCTTCTTACAATGAACTTTGAGCCCCATGACTCTGCAAGGCTTCTCGATCATCCTGCAACTCAGAAGCATTATTTCCCATTGCCCAATATTTCTCAGAAAAAGAAAAACACGGTCATGTAGACTCTCTGTTCTTCTTGCCCATTATCACAATCCCAAAGGTAAGGAGTGCGAAAATATATTATGTAAGAACAGCTCAGTCATCCTCTGAGATTGTGGATTTCACCCCCTGAACAAAGCTCACAGGCAGCTATGGAGTCATGATATCTTCACACAAGGCTATAATGTCACTTTACTAACAATTATTGAGCCCAAACGGATGTAGAGATCCCAGGACACGATTCCCAATCTCAAAGAACTCCTAGACTAAAGTGGAAGAGGTGCATAAATAATTTTAATGCAAGGTGTTATGGGTACACTGGAAAGAGTGCCTCACCTCAGGGAGGATGGAAGGAGGAGGGCATTAAAGAAAGTTTGCTACGGTATTGGATACCTTATTCAAGATGAATAAACCAAGTTAGCTATTTATGAGTGCAGAGGAAATGGGTGTCAGGATGTGTCAACAGATGAAGAGCATAAGCAGGATGTGTCAACAGATGAAGAGCATGGGATGTGCTAGAAAACCCAAAACTCCACCAGGGAGAGCAGATGAGGCTGGAGGGTTTGTCAGAGACAAGGTCAGGAGAGGCCAGAATGTGGCCCTAAGATCACCAGTGAGGGCTCCCAAAAACTCGGATTCCTTTGCCCCAGAAATTGGTTCTTCAGTGAATAGGCTTTTGGCAAACTAGCCTGCGTGCATCTCAGTGCTGGAGCTACAAAGGTGTGTGAAAGCAGACACGTCCTTGGCCGTGACGGAGCTTCCATTCTAGTGGAGGCCAAGAAAGACTTGGCTAGACAAAGAGAGGAAGGGAGGGCAGAGAAGAGCATGTGCAAAGTCCTGGACTTAAAGGAGCATCAGGACTACGGGGGCCAAGAGAGAGGAGGTGACTGTGTTTGGAGCTGAAGGAGCGAACAGAAGAGCGGCCGAGACACTGATGCCAAAGCCAGCATGCTTGTTAAAAAAAAAAAAAAAGAAGAGAAAAATCCTGTCTGGTCTATATTATTGGATGGGTATGTTTTGTTTTTAATGCCAAAACTATGATGTAACAACTTGAGATTTCTGATACTGTCCACCTGGAATTCAAAAGGCAGATTTTTCTTTTCTTTTTTTTTTTTTGGTACCACCTTTGTCTGAGAGCCTTTGAGGAGCTCAGAGTGAGCTGGGAGAGACAGCCCTGTAACGGCCTCCACCGCAGGAGAGAGAAGCACTCAGAGAGGCACGTGGCACGCGCCCTGGGAGGGTTGCGGAGAGTCACTGTGAGGACACGGGGGCCACCAGGAGACCTTCACTCAGGGGACCCTGCTTCAAGGGAAAGCCAGGCCACATTAGATTCTTAAAGCCCTAGGATTCCAGACTGGCTGTCCATTTTAATTCCTCTTGGGCCCAGCTTTTCATCTAGAGAACACTTTTGGCTTGTGCCATTCACTTTATCCATAAAACAAACACACATCAAGTGCCTACTACTGCTGTGGGCTGAGTTTTCATCTCTAAGTTTCCTAGGTGGCAATGACCGTTAGGCATTATCAGCCATTCACATTAACCACTAGTGGCAGAAATACCACCCATCTGGAAGCAGGGATGCAGAACTATCATAAGCAGATTTTCATACCCAAATCAATGGAGGATTTGACTTTGCAGTGGAGGGAGGCGTGGTTTATCACCTTTACTGACAGTGAGAAGGGTCATCACTGGCCAAATAGAAAAAAATAAAAATGAACCACTCTAACTACAATGGTGATGACTTGTCCCTGGTAGATAAGAAAGTGGAGAGCATGGTTTCCCTTGAAACAAAGCCCAGTGCCTGCGTTAGACTCAGATGTGCACAGCCAGAGCCACCAACAGCCTGGGCCAGCCTGGACATTGCTCTTGGAGGGAGGGAGTGAAGAAATCACCAGAAATCGCATCATTTTACCAACTACAAATTGGCACTTGCCATCTACCTCTACAAGGATTAAATCGTGAGCTGCTACAGCTGCTGACTTTCAACACCCCTGAAAGGAGTTCAGGGCAGGGATAAGGAATGAGGCACTCTGTGCTCTGGGAAAAACTGGCAGAACGGGTCTTCAGATAGTTAAATATTTTCAGCAGATTTTATGAGCCCAATTCTTGCATGTCCTCATATCTAGAAAAGCACTATAATCCTTCATGATGACGTCTGCTCCTTGTGACTAGCAGCATCCTTCTGCAAAAAATGTGTGCTTGGGGCTTCCCTGGTGGCACAGTGGTTGAGAGTCCGCCTGCTGATGCAGGGGACATGGGTTCGTGCCCCGGTCCGGGAAGATCCCACATGCCGCGGAGCGGCTGGGCCTGTGAGCCATGGCCGCTGAGCCTGCGCGTCCGGAGCCTGTGCTCCGCAACGGGAGAGGCCACAACAGTGAGAGGTCCGCGTACCGCAAAAAAAAAAAAAAAAAAAAATGTGTGCTTGATTGCATGTATACCCCCCTTCACCAAAATCACATAAATACTGACCTTCCCCCCTGCCTCTTTGGAGCAGCTTCCCAGAGCTATCTGAAATGCTGTCTTCTGAGCTATAGTGCTCAATTTGCCCCCAAATGCAATTTAACTCACAGCTCTCATGTTGTGCTTTTTTTTTTTTCAGTTGACAATTTAAGGGAGATTCTTCTCCAATCCTTTAACCTTGTCATTTAAAAAAATTTTAAGGAAATCAAGCAACTTGAAAGACACTGCATGAATTCTGCCTCATTTTTCTGTCCTTCTGACCCAAAATTTCTGTGAGGGATGTTCTTGTCCACAGATGCTTGTTCTCATGGTGAAATGTGAGAGGAGATGCACGAGATGCAGATGCCAGCATCTGCAGGAAGGAGGACCACTCATTCATTCATTCATTCATTTGATTCATTCTCTTGAAACCTAAAAATTGGTATTATCCTCAGGAAGGGGGCAAGGGCACATCTGCAAACCATATATATTCTGGAACATGGATTACTCACTGTGAGTCTGATATATGTGTCTTTCTGTTTCTTATTCTGGTACTTTCTACTGTGTCTGAAAAGAACTCCTGGATTATATGAAATAAAATAGCCTATGTCGACATACTATATATAACACTGTACTGGGTGTAGTGTCTTATTAATGAAGAAGTTGATAAGACAAAGTGACAAAAAATAAAATTTTGCTGAAAAAAGAAACCTGTTTAGGACACAGAAAAATATAATTTTTTGCTTCTGAAGGTAGATTACTCACATGTTTAAATTTTGTAATATCACAGGGAGCCAACAAAGCCCTCACTTAAGGAAGGAAACACAAAGACTGAGAGCGCTGGTGATTGGCCCAAGGCTGTTGAAGATATAAATGACAGGCAGGACAGGAATTCAATTTTAGGTCAGCCATTGTCTCATCCTACTACACCAAGAACTAACTTGAACTTGGAAAGAAAGACTTTCTTGTAATTACTAACATTGTTAGGGCTCTACATATGGACTGATGCAAATCATGATGATCATGCATGAAAATAATGATACATGCATGATAATAACGATAAATGATGATTAAACCCCAAAGTGAAGCCTCCACACAGTTCAGTAGGAAAGACATTCCATGTCAACACAAAGCAAAGATACAACAGGAGGGGGAAGAGTTTGCGGTCTTGGGGAGAATTGGTGGCCACTGGTTGATCATGATGGCCTCCCACAAATGCCATCATTCAACCACTGGAGCTCTCAGTGTAAATGAAAGGGAGAGAATTTTGAGGCACCTAAAATACAAAGTTATTCCTATCATCCTCAACCTTTTTGCAACTAGCTCCACCTTAACTATTTAAATGATTAAAAGACTAGATTAGTTGTGACTTTAAAAAAAACAGAATCTAGAAAAATTAGTAAACTTTCTATTCTTTATATACTCACACACAAAAGCAAACAATTTTCTAACCAGATTTCATAAATGGCCAACTTAAATGTGCCCATATCTTTACTTCTAATTACAGATTAAAAATGCCAAAATATTTAAAATTTAATTTAGGGAAGATACAAAGCAACAGTAACAATGTTTTTATGTTATGAAAGCTATTTTATGTTACTTTAGATCATATTTAATTAAACCTGACAGAGTTTTAAGTGTCAGAAGTCAAGGTGAATAGAAGGCCAGAAATAAACCCACACACCTATGGTCAATTAATCTACAACAAAGGAGGCAAGAACATGCAATGGAGAAAAGACAGTCTCTTCAATAAGTGGTGCTGGGAAAACTGGACAGCTACATGTAAAAAAAAAAAAAAGATATTAGAACACTCTCTAACACCAACACAAAAATAAACTCAAAATGGATTAAAGACCTAAATGTAAGGCCGGACACTATAAAACTCTTAGAGGAAAACATAAGCAGAACACTCTTTGACATAAATCGCAGCAGTATCTTTTTGGATCCACCTCCTAGAGTAATGGAAATAAAAACAAAAATAAACAAATGGGACCTAATCAAAATTAAGAGCTTTTGCACAGCAAAGAACACCATAAACAAACTGAAAAGCTAACGCACAGAATGGAAGAAAATATTTGCAAACTATGTGACCAACAAGGGATTTATCTCCAAAATATACAAACAGCTCATGCAGCTCAACAGCAAAACACAAACAAAAAAAAAACCAATCAAAACCGGACAGAAGACCTTAATAGACATTTCTCCAAAGAAGACATACAGATGGCCAACAAACACATGAAAAGATGCTCAACATCATTAATTATTAGAGAAATGAAAATCAAAACTACAATGAGGTATCACCTCACACGGGTCAGAATGGCCATCATCAAAAAATCTACAAGGGCTTCCCTGGTGGCGCAGTGGTTGAGAGTCCGCCTGCCGATGCAGGGGACAGGGGTTCGTGCCCCAGTCCGGGAAGATCCCACATGCTGCAGAGTGGCTAGGCCATGGCCGCTGAGCCTGCACGTCCGGAGCCTGTGCTCCGCAACGAGAGAGGCCACAACAGTGAGAGGCCCACGTACCGCAAAAAAAAAAAAAAAGAAAGTCTACAAACAATAAATGCTGGAGAGGGTGTGGAGAAAAGGGAACCCTCCTATGCTGTTGGTGGGAATGTAAATTGGTATAGCCACTATGGAGAACAGTATGAAGGTTCCTTAAAAAACTAAAAATAGAACTACCATATGACCCAGCAATCCCACTCCTAGGCATATACCCGGAGAAAGCCATAATTTGAAAAGATATATGCACCCCAATGTTCACTGCAGTATAACAGCCAGGACACGGAAGCAACCTAAATGCCCATCAACAGAGGAATGGATAAAGACGTGGTACATATATACAATGGAATATTACTTAGCCCTAAAAAAGAATGAAATAATGCCATTTGCAGCAACATGGATGGACCTAGAGATTTTCATACTGAGTAAAGTAAGTCAGACAGAGAAAGACAAATTAACATGATATCACTTATATGTGGAATCTAAAAAAGGGTACAAATGAACTTTTTTACAAAACAGAAACAGACTCATAGACTTAGAAAACAAACTTATGGTAACCAAAGATGAAAGGTGTGGGGGAGGGATAAATTAGGAGGTTGGGATGAACATAGACACACTACTACATATAAAGTAAATAATCAACAAGGACCTACTGTATAGCACAGGGAACTCTACTCAATACTCTATAATAACCTATATGGGAAAAGAAAATAGGTATATGTATCTATTTCATATAGATATATGAAAAAGAACAGATATATGTATATGCATAACTGAATAACTTTACTGTATACCTGAAACCAACACAACATCGTAAATCCTCCAAATATAAAATAAAAATTAAAAAGAAAAAGAAATCACGGTGAAGTACACACGATGCAATGTCTCAAAGCTCCCTGGAAACATCTGAGCTTCCAAAAAGAAGAGTCCATGAAAATTTAAAAAGCCAGTTGTTCTGGTTTCCAATGTATATGGTTTTAACTCTGAAGGTGGGTTGACTGGTGAATACGCCCACTCACTCACACCTACACACCCACACATGCACGCAGACACACATACACAAACCTTTTAACTATGTTTCTGTTGGATTAGTTACTGTATCCCATTTGAGCTCCCACCTGAATAAAAAAAAAGTTCTTAATAAGGGATGCTTTCTAGAATGCTTTGCCTAGGATAATACTGCAGAGTTTATTAACCAGTCAATAAGAAAATCTACCTCGCAATTCAATGAAACAAGGTGAACTGATGATTCTCTTGGCAGGACTCCAAAACAAACCTGGGGATTAATTTACCTCTTGGCACATGTTTATGGCATTCATTCATCAGTGAAGAAACTGGGTGATAAGAAAAGGCAGGGCTGAGAAGAGAGTAGCATTAACACACCTGTTACCTCTCCACCATCAGAAAATGAGAGTGCGGCTCTGCCATGAAGAGAAAGCAAATTGTGAAGGACTTTGGATCTAACAAGAATTTTCATGGATAAACAACAATGTCCTACTGTATAGCACAGGGAACTATATTCAGTATCCTGTGATAAACCGTAATGGAAAAGAATATGAAAAAGTATATATATATTGGGTGGACCAAAAAGTCCGTTCGGTTTTAAGTAGACATTTTTCATTTTCACGAAGAACTTTATTGAACAACGTATTCACTAACCGAATGAACTTTTGGGCCCACCTAATATATATATATATAATTGAGTCACTTTGCTGTACAGCAGAAGTTAAACACAACGTTGCAAATCAACTGTATTTCAGTAAGACTTTTTTAAAAAAGAATTTTGCTAGCATCACCGACCATGATTCTAGCTTTTGTTAAAGAGTTTTGAATTGTGAGGGTATTTCACATGTTTCCCTTTGTATTTTAAGATAGCAACAAAGTTGCATGCAATTTAAGACTCAAGGAAAATACTTCACATGTTAGATGGATGGATAGGTGTTCAAATAGCCTGATGGTCACACTAGTTCCTGGGTTATAACTTTGTGAGATGTTCCCTTTTTCAAAGCATTTCTTTGCACGTGGTACGTTCATACCTGGTGGTGAGGTAAGGGAAGAAATTAACATTTCAATGGTCAAATCAATCTCATCACTGGCCCCAAACTTTCCTCATCTCCCAATGCGTAGTGGGTGGTCAGATTTACTTGTGACAGTGATTAAGGAGAAAACCAGTTCTTTCTTATTTTTATCCTATTCTTTCCCATTTTCCAAACTCCTACACTGCAAGCTGTGATTGAGCAACTTTCACACTGAAGTCAACATTGATTAATCAGAGAACTATTGGCATAAATGGAAAAACTCCAGCCTAGGATTTTGACGGAGAATTTGTTGTTGTTATGACACTGGCTAGGACTCCAAGTTCTTAGTAAGGAGAAAAATGTACCACACGATTTTTTTTTTTTTTTTTTTTTTTTTTTGCGGTACGCCGGCCTCTCACTGTTGTGGCCTCTCCCGTTGCGGAGCACAGGCTCCGGACGTGCAGGCTCAGCGGCCATGGCTCACGGGCCCAGCCGCTCCGCGGCACGTGGGATCTTCCCGGACCGGGGCACGAACCCGTGTCCCCTGCATCGGCAGGCGGACTCTCAACCACTGCGCCACCAGGGAAGCCCCACACGATTTTTAATATCCAATAGGACATGGGAACAAAGAGCCGGAGTTTAACATGTGCCAGAGAACCAGTGACCCTGGGCTAAAGCCAAAGTCTGAGCACTGGCCTCCCTGTTCCCAGAGGCTCATGCAGAATATGACTTTTCAAATTGGAGGAAGTAGGAGTGAAAAGTATATTTAAACAGATGTTTGTAAAATTAGAAAATAAGGGAGTCTTAACATATGTCAAACCCTGAGAAGCTCTTCTGTAAAGAGCCACATAAATTGACCATTTTCACTTAACTGTGCCTGATTTCTTCACATGCAGCCTTAACAGACCCTTCTAGAACTTCAGCCTCTTTCTGAAAATGAAAAGTTAAGCTGGAAGAGTTAAATATACACAGATATGAGACATGACCAAAGCTCTTTTTGGTGTTAGAAAATGTCTTCTCCTGGGGCTTCCCTGGTGGCGCAGTGGTTGAGCGTCCGCCTGCCGATGCAGGGGACACGGGTTCGTGCCCCGGTCCGGGAAGATCCCACGTGCCGCGGAGCGGCTGGGCCCGTGAGCCACGGCCGCTGAGCCTGCGTGTCCGGAGCCTGTGCTCCGCAACGGGAGAGGCCACAACAGTGAGAGGCCCGCGTACCGCAAAAAAAAAAAAAAAAAAATGTCTTCTGCAATCCTAACCTGCAAATACCTGACTTTATTGCTTAAATGTGAAGTTGGATATTTGATGTTTAAGTTTTATACCTAGTGAATTACCATCTCAATAAATAAAAATATCTATTAATGATGAGTGAAAATATGTAACTACTTAATTTCCTAATATAATGTCTCTATTTACAAAATGAAATTGTAAGGTATTTTTATTACAAACAATATCTATGCCTTGGGCATGTTATCAATATAACCTGCATCCCTGATTCTCTACTGATCAAAAAGAAACGATAACTTCAGTGTAGCAACAGCGGGAAAAGGAGACTGAGAAGGCCCAGTAATGTGAACTCCAGCGAAGGAAATGCAGCTCTTTCTTCCCCCCTGACCCCCACCCCATCCCTGGAAGCTCTCGCCATGATGCTGTGCTAGGCTCCTGCAAGACTCAAAAGAAAAAGCACAGAATCTGCCCTGAATTCAAAAATGTCACCTGGAGATGCTGTCACCGCTACCATCACCTCATCTCACTAAGGCCTCCCCACCCCCAGTACTGCTGAACTAAACAAACATCCTCAGTGCTGGCCCCTCAATTTACCTTTGGATAAAGATTGATTAGGTCATCCCATGGAAGAGATTACCAGAAGTCTCCCTCTCCTCTATGGAAAGGCTCATCAGAAAGTAGAATCTGAACTGAACGCCTCCAGATAATCTTAAGATACATACAGCAGTGGCTCTCAAACTTGGCTGCCTAATCAGAATCACCTGGGAAGCTTCTAAAAGTCAATCCAAAAGCTCGGGCTGCGTGCCAAGAATACTTAGGCCCGACTCTCCAGGGCTGGTACCCTGGGCGGCAGCAGAAAAGCCTCCCAAGAGCTCCCAATGTGCAGCGGGGACTGAGGACCATTGTTTTGCATGTTCCTGATATATCCAGCAGTCAGGAGAGGGGGGATCCCGCTCCAAGGGGCTGAAACTCAAGACACTACAGGGAACTGATGACAAAGACATCCGTGTACCTAAATGAAGGACCTGAAAAACTTGAAACAAAACCAGCGGAGACCTTGTGAGTCAATTAATTAAATTCAGCCATTCAAGAGCTGTAGGTGGCTACAGGGCCCAAGCCCACTGCCTCAAGTGTGACTTGGAATTCAGGAAAAGCTTCTCGCCAAAGAGAAAGATGCTTTTTGAAGGAAATTTCAGACCTCACACTTCTAGAAACACCGAATTCCAAGTTAAGTACTTGAGGGGAATGGCAGGCAAAATACTCCTCTTGCTGTTCAATTATTAACTCTCCTTTTTTAAGGTGGTGTTTTTGTTTTCAGGATGAGCCCTTGCAATTAAATGTGTGCACATTACATGCAAATAGGATGTGACCGCAGTGTGGGGAAGACCTCCTATAAGGAGGGCAAGTAAGAAGCTGGGGTCAGCTACCGAAAGAACCTGTACACCTTGTACTTTTTTTCTAGAGATCACTGAATACAGAACCAAACATTTTGAAAAGTTAGGCAGGGCTGTCCCTTGCCCTTGGCAAATTCTGTATGTAAATCATCCAAGCCGATTCTGCAGAACCTTTAAGGGGATAAGATTTCCTTTACCACACTACAGACCTAGAGTGAGAATTTCTCAAGTTGGAGACACTAGAAACGGTAAAATAGATGAAGATTTCCGTGAAATCATCACCAGGAAGCACAAGATATACGCTTAATTCAAATTTAGTAGTCCTGACACTGAGCAAACGCCTCTGTAGTATTTATCCAAGAAGTCATAAATTCTAATATGTGCTCATGACATTCTTGAGAGACATAAAAATTAAGGCTTATCAACAAAGTGAGTGAATACATATGAATAATTTCTTTTAAGAAAAGTAGGCAATGTATGAGAAAATAATCTTCAAGGCTAAATCTTAATTGAAAAAACATGTTGGTTAAAACATGGTTAAAAACCAAACGCTACTAAATTTCTGATAAATTTCCTTTCAAAATTAGCCTGTCAAGTAATAGGCAAAGATTTTCAACAACCTGGCTGACCAATAATCTTGCTAACATTTAAAATAAAACCCCCTAAAATCACTCTTAATTCCCTTCTACAGACTTTTAAGAAAGTGTCTAGCTCTGAAAAAAATCAAATAATGGAATAAGAAGTGAGGGAAGGACTGAAAAGAAAAGCCAGTTAGGTTTGTTCATCCCTGACTTAACTAGTCAATTGTTTTGAATGAAGCAATACTTTGTAAAGAAGACATGGGCTTCCCTGGTGGTGACACGGGCTTCCCTGGTGGCGCAGTGGTTAAGAATCCACCTGCCAATGCAGGGAACACGGGTTTGAGCCCTGGTCTGGGAAGATCCCACATGCTGTGTAGAAACTAAGCCCATGCACCACAACTACTGAGCCTGCACTCTAGAGCCCACGAGCCACAACTACTGAGCCCATGTGCCACAACTACTGAAGCCCGCACGCCTAGAGCCCATGCTCCACAACAAGAGAAGCCACCGCAATGAGAAGCCCACTCACCGCAACGAAGAGTAGCCCCCGCTCGCTGCAACTAGAGAAAGGCCGTGTGCAGCAATGAAGATGCAATGCAGCCAAAAATAAATAAATAAAATAAATTTTTTTTAAAAAAGAAGACATAGATCATGCTTCTTAAGTAATTACTTAAACTCCTAGAGCACTAATCATTTTATCATTTTATGACCTAAGAAGGGTACTTTGTTATAGTTTCACATTTGGAATCAGGACTAGCCCACAGAGAAAATTATTCAGAAAATAATAAAGAAGAAATCGATCAAAATGACTGACCTAAACAATCAACAGAAGAAACAATGAGTTGATTTCTGGCTTTTGAACTTGCCCCAGTAATAACCTTCTATTTTCCAGCGCCATTTAATTTGTAAAGCACTTCCTTTTGCTCACGTTGGCTTATGAAGTAGACAGAGCACGTGCTGTCTGCATTTAACAGACAAGGAAATGCGAGACCGGAGAGGTTACACGGCTTCCCCTAGGACTGAGTCAGCAAACTCCAGACCATGCACTAAAGCTGCTCTTGGCCTTTGTTTGTTTGCCCCGTGAGTTAAGAATAATTTTCACCTTTTGCAAACAGAGTTTATAAGCAAGCGTCACTCATTCGTTTACGCATTACCTATGCCTGGTTTTGTACAACAGCAGAGCTGAGTAATTGCAACAGAGACTGTATAGCCCTCAAAGCCGAAAATATTTCCTCTCTGGCCCTTTACAGAAAAAGTTTGCTGACTCCTGCCTGAGACCCACAGGTGAGCGATGAGCAGAGCCCAGATCTGGGGGAACCAATCCAGTGATCTCTCTACTCAACCTTTTTCCTCTCCTTAAGCCATGTCACTATGTGGTTCATCCCTGGCATATGTTTGAAGGATAAGAGGAAGTTTATGAAGCATGAATGCAGGTACTTGAAGTAGAAAGAAGGAATTGAGAATGGAGCCAGAGACAGCAAATGAGGAGGAGACAGAGGTACTACTGACTCATTTCCCAGTTTCACAGGTGTGTGAAAGGAGAGGAATTCTGCTCTTGGATGGACCATACCCAGAGTCTCACCCATTCCTGATTTAGAGTATTTAAATGATGAGATTGGGGACCGTTTGAGTTGATATTTAGATCAGATTTGAGGCTTGGAGTTGATGCTGTTTTTAGGGTTAAATCTTTGGGGGATATTAGAATGGGGTGAATGTATTTTGCTTATGGGCTGGACATTCTTTGGGGGATTGGGGCAGAGGGCAGACTGTACTGGGTTGAATAGTGTTGCTTTGAAATTCATGAAAACTCCAAATCTCAGAAAGTAACTTTATTGGGAAATAGGGTCTTTGTAGATATAATCAAGCTATGATGAGGTCATACTGGATTAGGATGGGCTCTAACCCAGTGACTGCTGTCCTCATGGGAAGAGGGAGGTTTGGACACAGAGAGGAGAACACCATGTGAGCACAGAGATACAGAGGGGAGAGCTCTGTGGGAAGACAGAGTCAGGGACTGGATGGAAGCATCTACAAGCCAAAGGACACCAAGGATTGCCAGCAACCATCAGAAACTAGGAGGGCAGCATGGAACAGAGCCTCCCTCAGAGCCTCCAGGTGGAACCAAGCCCCTTGATTTCAGACGTCCAGGCTTCAGAACTGTGAAGGAAGAAATCTCTGTTTTAAGCCACCAGTTTGAAGTGCTTTGTTATGGCAGCTGGGGGAAACTAATGCAGATTAGTGGGCAAGGGGACCTGGCCTTGTGAGAAAGAATTCAGATCAAGAGAGCACAAGAAAGTGGTGCAATGTCAAACCCCATAAAACCTTTTTGTTTGAAATATAAACTCAGAATTCCTCTAGAAGACCTTGAGGGAAAACCAAACAAAAACCCAGGGACCTTGATGACTAAATCTGACCAGGTTTTTACAAACACATGTTGCCAAGATAAGCAGAACTGACTTATACTTGAGCCTTTTCTTCCCAATAGGCCTGTTTACAAATCTATCCCTAAATTCCAGTTAGTCACCCCACTATGACTGGGGAAACAAATGCCTTTTACAAAGGAGGAAAGTAGATTAACTAAAATTACCACAAGGACGTTCCTGACATACCTCTTCTCTGAAATAATCCTAAATTTCCATAGATGACCTAATTTTTAAAATACTTTGTAAAGGGTGATTTCTTTTTTTAACTGCATGCATTCAAAAAGATATAACGTATATACTCAAAACCAATGTGTAAAGGAATCAGAGTCACTTGTAGAATCACCCAGTGGCTCAGGACGCACCTCTCATATTACTTGGCATCAGATATACTGAAGACTAATTCCCACCACTAACACCCTCCCCCCACCACCTGTCACACATGCACACACACATTTTTCAGCGTAACACTGTTGAAGGTTGAAGCTGTGGGCAAGCTATATTCCTTCATTTCCTCAAGACTGCAAGGAAATGGTGGTAAAGACACAAGGTTGCAGTCACACTGTAAAGGTACGTCTAAAATCTGGTGCATGTTGAGTTTTCCTATGTAATCCAGTCACTGAGTAATAAAAAAAATTAGATTGATTGCTCTGAAACTCTTTGTATAATGTACATGAACACAGATGCCACAAGTTCATGATAAAGTTGTCCCTGAGGTCCATACTTAGACCACTATTCTGGCATTTGAGCAGCTAAATTCTTTTCAGTTGATCCACAAGAGAATCAGACAGAATTTTTCTCTTTATCATCATGTCATGTTGTAACTTGGTATCAATTATTTTAAAGAAACTCTATCAGTGAGATTCTTAATGAACTTATACATAGTATTTTCCTATGGATTTACATTCCAATACACCATAGAAAATATTATTTGTCTCCTCCTCCCACCCTCCTGCCTCATTATTTTCCTATAGTCTTAAACAGATATGTATTTTAAATAACCCACGGTGACAGGAAAGCAAATGGCAACTCCATACCATTACTTTATGAGAGTTCTCTGCTAGTTGAGACACAAGCATTACCCTTCATAAATCATCACTTAGCTCCTAAGAAGGGCTAGCTCCCCAAACAAACAAACAAAGCCCGCTGACTTCTTTGAGTGGTCTGCAGGGCATTTTCCTAAGACTGGGAATTCTTAAAAAGTTGGCCATTGTAAACCCAAGATCTCCACTGCTCCAATGAAGAAATTAACCAGGTATCTTAGCTGAAAGAGGAGATGTATATGTATGTCTTCCTTTTCTCAGCATCTGAAAGAATTCACCAGCGTGACTACCCACATTTCTGAATTGCTGCGCACTGGGCAGCACCACACTACCACTATGCTAGAGCTTCTGCAGAAATAAGACTGCGGCGCTGTTCCTAAATTCATCGCACTCCTCTGGAGTATCTCTACCCCAGAATCTGAGTTCAAGAGCTTCTTTACGCCTCTGATGGAAGCACGCAGTAAATCTTTTAGTTCAGATACATATGCTAACCAGAGGAGGATAGCACGCATTCACAAATGGGTCCAACACTCTTAAGCATGTTACCTTATTCTGTTCACACACGTACTGTATCCTCAGGGTATCCATGGCTCTGATCATGGCTTGCATGGCGGTGAATATGTTTTGATAAACTAGCTTCGTGAACCCCTTTCTGTCTTCGTCGCTGTAACCAGACCCATGGATGATTCTCATTTGCTTGATAAAGGTGCTTTTGCCACTTTCTCCAGTTCCTAAAAAGACAAAACAAGTGAAAAACGCAGTCAGCAGTCTTTAAAAGGAACAGAGTGAGAAAGAAAGTTCCTCCTGGCAGCGTTGGCCAATATGAGGATTAGTAAACTGAGGGGGGTGGATTTGGAAAGGGCCTGCCGAGTGCTTATGCAACTTGAGGCTGCAGGTAGTGCCATCCTTAACCCCTGGGCAGAGGGGTCCCCACCCTGGACCCTGTGCTTTAGAAGTCCACAAATATCACACACACACACACACACACACACACACACACACAATTTATTAAGGACACATGAGTGCCCATGTCACTTGGAGTAATCCTAAACATCAGCTCTTGTGACTAACACTGTTTAGGCCCCAAGGAACTGCTCCCCGACATCCCTTGCCCTATGACCTCGAAACAATTGGCATCCGTGTCTGAAAGCCCCAAACATTCGAGGGTTTCCCCACTGCTAATACCAGCCATGGCAGCGATGGGGGCTGCTTCAGAGCACAGGGAAGGTTTGAGCAGCAGAAACACCGGGATGTGAGAAAAGGCTAATTAACTTGTCAATTCCTTTCTTTCAAATACATGAATACAATGGATCCTCGCACAATGAAGCACCATCCCTAGCTGTACCAAACGTCTATATTCTTCCCCCTCCTCATATTCCAATTTGTAGTTCAGGAGGTCCTCCAAACTCACAACACTTGTACATGGCAGCCAAGGAACATTTTACAACATCAAACCATTCCTACTGCTCTTAAATGTGCATAGATGTCCAGATAATATGTGTGAAACATGATGCCAGGGCTTTACATTAATATTAGATTGAGATATTGTTTGAATAGACAGGAAAAGGTGCAGCGTAAGTGACAGACATTTGTGTGATGGAATTAAAATATTTTCTTTCTAATATTTTTTGTGATAAAGATAATTTATCTCAGAGATCCCATTACCATGTTTGGAACATAATATACTATATTTATGGTTCATTTTCAAATCCAAGTATTGCTTTAAAGAAGTTTTTTTAACAATTCAGGTTGATATGATCTCAGTAGGGCAAAGTTTCTTCTAATTGGAATTAATGAAAATGATCTCAGAACTAAAATGACTCAATAAAAGTTGGATTCTTCAAATGGGTGAACTGCATATATACGAATATATATACAATATATATTCAATATACTTGTTATAAAAAAGTCATCTAACAGCATTTCTATTAAAAAAACACGAATTGTATGAAAATCTTAATTAAAATAATATAATTCGTGATTTTACTATAAAGAAGGCCAAAAATTATGAAATAGGAAATGATGGATTAATGATAAAATATTTTATTACGTATCCACATCTCATTGACCCAACAGAATACCCAGACAGTGCGATTATAGTTAAATTCAATCATCTTGGATACTTTGTTCACTCTTAGTCATATTAAAAACCATAGTTGTACATATCTTTTTTGACATTTTAGTTATAAAGAGACGTTTGTCATGGTAAGAGGATAGAACATATTAATCACGGTTTGTTGGCTTGATTACTGCCTGTAACCATTTAGACTTATGGGACGTGGGTCTCCGTCTGTACTCTCGCCGAGGGCCCTGTGAACATCAGGCCCCGGAGAAACATCTAGGGGACTCGAACAATTTTTCCAAGTGAATAATTGAGACATCTCTTAGCATTTGATAAGATCTTTCCTTGTAAGAAAAAAAAAATGTTCCTTCAGGTTGATCTTTTCAAAACACAAACCTGCTTTTCTATGTGTCTTCCCAACCTCGGCTCAAAACCCTCAGTGGGGGCTTCCCTGGTGGCGCAGTGGTTGAGAGTCCGCCTGCCGATGCAGGGGACGCGGGTTCGTGCCCCGGTCCGGGAAGATCCCACATGCCGCGGAGCGGCTGGGCCGGTGAGCCATGGCCGCTGAGCCTGCGCGTCCGGAGCCTGTGCTCCGCAACGGGAGAGGCCACAACAATGAGAGGCCCGCATACCGCAAAAAAAAAAAAAAAAAAAAAAAAAAAACCCTCAATGGCCTCCCCTCAGCTCAGGAAGAAAGAAAACTCTACTGTGGCCAACAAGGCCGTGTGGTCTGGCCCCTCCGTCTTCGCCATCCTCTTCTCACAACACGCTTTCCTCCTCCCTCTGCACTCTAGCCACAATGGCCTCCTCGTTGCAGCCTCGGCTCATGCTTCGCACGTTCCTGGGATGGTCTCCCTTCACCCCTCTCACTGCTGCTCTTCACCTGGACTGGTCTGCCTGATGAAGTCAAGTCCCCATACTCTAGGTTCTCAGGGTACCATGAACTTCTGGTTGGAGCACCTGTTCCAGCTGCACTTTTGCCCATTAATGTCATTCTTCCTTTGACATATGCCTCCCTTACCAGCCTGTAAGTTTCGTAAGGGGAGACAGGGGCCATATTTGTTTTTATTCACACTGCCTCCCCTTGGGCCAGGTATAATGCCTTACACTTGGCACAAGCTCATTAAGCTTTTATAAAATTGTGATAAAATACACACAGCAAAATTTACCATCTTCATTATTTGTAGGTATACAGTTCAGAAGTGTTAAGTATATTCACATTGTTGTGCCATCTCCAGAACCCTTTTCGTCCTGCAGAACTGAAACTCCGCACCCATTAAACAACTCCCCAATCCTCCCTCCCCCCCAGCCACCTTTCTCCTTTCTGTATCTAAGAATCTGACCACTCTGGGTACCTCATATAAGGGGAATCACACAGTATTTGTCTTTTTGTGACTGGCTTATATCACTTAGCATAATACCCTCAAGGTTCATTCATGTTGTAGCCTAGGACAGCATTTCCTTCCTTTTTTTTTTTAAAGACCCTGATTATTTTTTATTTATTTATTTATTTTAATTTATTTATTTTTGTCTGCGTTGGGTCTTTGCTGCGCGCAGGCTTTCTCTAGCTGCAGCGAGCGGGGGCTACTCTTCATTGCGATGCGCGGGCTTCTTATTGTGGTGGCTTCTCTTGTTCCGGAGCACGGGCTTTAGGCGCGCAGGCTTCAGTAGTTGGGGCTCGCGGGCTCTCGAGCGAAGGCTCAGTAGTTGTGGCGCATGGGCTTAGTTTCTCCACAGCATGTGGGATCTTCCCACACCAGGGATCAAACCCGTGTCCCCTGCATTGGCAGGCGGATTCTTAACCACTGTGCCACCAGGGAAGCCCTCCTTCCTTTTTTTTTTTTTTTTTTTTTTACATCTTTATTGGAGTATAATTGCTTTACAATTGTGTGTTAGTTTCTGCTTTATAACAGTGAATCAATTACACATATACATATGTTCCCATATCTCTTCCCTCTTGCGTCTCCCTCCCTCCCACCCTCCCTATTCCACCCCTCTAGGTGGTCATAAAGCACCGAGCTGATCTCCCTGTGCTATGCGGCTGCTTCCCACTAGCTATCTACCTTACGTTTGGTAGTGTATATATGTCCATGCCACTCTCTCACTTTGTCACAACTTACCCTTCCCCCTCCCCATATCCTCAAGTCCATTCTCTAGTAGGTCTGTGTCTTTATTCCCGTCCTACCCCTAGGCCCATCATCGGATGAATGGATAAAGAAGATGTGGCACATATATACAATGGAATATTCCTCCTTCCTTTTAAAATCTTGAATAATATTATTGAATTGAAAGTATTTTTTGAATACATGATAGTGATATGGAATTCATCCAATCTCAGCTGGCTTCACTATCCACAAATAGGAAAAGAGGTGGCTCATCCTCTCTCAACCACCCAGTGTGCTATGTGGGTGGCAGTGACCTCAACCATGGCAGGAACCACCATGAAAATGGCCAAGCAGGAGCCTTATCCTGATTCTCTGTGACCCCTTCCTGGTTACTCCCCAGTTCTAATAATGGTGACTGTTAGAGAGTCACACTGTGCCTGGTACTCTGCACACATGATCTCCTTTGATCCTCACAACCACCCCACGAGGTATGAACTATTACCGTCATCTTTATCATACAGATGAGAAACCTGGGGCTCATACTGTTCAGTGATCTCTGCAAGTGCACACTGTCAGCAAGAGAAAGAGGGGATTTACTCAATCAGACTCTAATGCAGACTCTACTATCAGAGAAGAACATTGGGATCATGACCAAATGGACTTAGTCATACTGGTCTAATGAGGACAGATGGGAAGTTCACAGCTACACACTAAACCCTAAGCCCAGGCACACCCACCATCTTGCAGGCGCACACTGTTGGGGCATGAAGAAGAACCTCCCGACAGGTGAGTGTCCTCACGACCTCACAAGCCTCCCTGTTGCCTTACTTCTACCTCCAGAGATGGGAAAGGTGGGTGCCGTCTTCCCAGGTCAGAGATGAGGAAACTGTGAGTCAGCAAACAGGGCAACGCTGATGCAGATTCAGAGCTGCGGCTAGCAACCGGGCTGCTAAAGCCCTAGCCTTCAAGGTTCAACACAAATAACACCGCCCTAAAGGAATTTTCTTCCCCTTCGTCCCCCCAACAGTTAGGCTTGCCCCCTTTAAGCTCTCAAAGTGCCTGTGGACAGCCCAGTGGGGCCCATCCCCTAACTGCTTGTTTGCAGATACGTCTCTTGCTACACCCTAAGTCCAGGAAGGGTAAGGCTTGGGAGTCACGCATTTGGGTACCACGAACACTGTGCCTGCCATATAGTCAGCTCTCAAAAAATAGCTAAATGGAGGAATGAATAGAACAAACATGAGAAGTCCGTTTTCCCCCATTGGTCTTATATCGCAGACAACTGCAGAAAAGTGAGATACGAATTGTCGAAAGATGATTGTGATGAGACCGGTTTCATGAGGACTCTTGGCTGACAAGACCTCGTGTGTAAACTGAGGACCTGTGGGAAGAGCCTATACAGTCAGAGCTTGGTCTAGAATCCTGAATCAGATTAGATCTCTGCTCTTGCAGAATCCTGGGGTTCCCTGCATCTCTTCTATGATGCTGCCACGCTTGTTTCTATTCCACCCCGACAAGGTTGACCTTGGGTACAGTGCTACCTTATCCTAAGTGAAGGTTAATACTCCTACATTCTACATACCACAAAGCTGACTGAACGGAGAGATTATGCAATTATCACGAAGCACCTGGGATTTGGGCCCTCTTAAACCAGAAAAATCACTCAAGACTCACCCCAAAGTTCTATACCAAGGTAGAGGATCTTTTGCATTATAAAGACCATTCACTTACAAAAGGTTAAAGCCAACCCTACCAGCAGCCCCAAACACAGAAACATGTGTAAAAAGTCATTGATTTTCCTTTTGGACATGGAAGATTTTGAAAAGAAAAGGTTAGAAATGATTTTAAAGATTAATAAAAAGATGATATAAATGTATTTGATCAATACCAATATTTTAAAACGTTCTTCAATTCTACTAATATATTGTGGTTATTTGAAGAATAAAAAACCAAACATAGGACAAAAAAAGGACAGGTTAAAGGCAAAGAAGAAAGACTGAAAGACACACACCACCTGGGGCTGAGGGCAAGAGAGCAAAGAAACTCGGTGGGCTGGGGGTAGGGGTGAAGGATCCTCTCCCTCTCATTTAAGCCTCAACACAACCCAGTTAGTATCTTCTTTTTCCAGAAGGGAACCTGAATATCAAAAAGATTAGATAGTTTATTTAATCTCTGTCCAAGGTCAAAGTCTGTCCAAGGTGACTCAGCTTGGAAGTGTTCGTTGAGTCTTGGGTCTAAATCTGGGTCTCTGTTGGTACATGCACTTCCCATGATAACACCATGTGCTAGTTTTACACTGAGTGTTTCCCCAAATAAATGGCCAAGTCACACCCTTCTATCAGCTAAGCACTGTCTTCACCTGGTTCTGAGACTCCAGCACTTGGAACTTTATCTTTAATTCTTCAGAGCTGCTCTAACTGAGACAGTTCCAACAGCAGATGGGGGCTGAGGTGGGAGAGGGGGTGGAAACACGAGACGTAAGTCAGTCTCTGCAATGACAGCTGTGACCAGGACTAGAGGGACTAGTAAACTCAAGCTAAGGATCTGAGCTGAGTTTCTGTCTGGATGGTCTGTCCATTGATGTAAGTGGGGTGTTAAAGTCCCCCACTCCTATTGTGTTACTGTCAATTTCTCCTTTTATTATCTGTTAATATTTGCCGTATATATATTGAGGTGCTCCTATGTTGAGTGCATACATATTTACAATTGTTATATCTTCTTGGATTGATCCCTTGATCATTATGTAACAGTCTTTTTTTTAAAAAAAACTATTTATTTATTTATTTTTGGCCGCGTTAGGTCTTTGCTGCTGCATGCGGGCTTTCTCTAGTTGTGGCGAGCAGGAGCTACTCTTCATTCCAGTGTGTGGGCTTCTCATTGCTGTGGCTTTTCTTGTTGCAGAGCATGGGCTCTAGGCCCACAGGCTTCCATAGTTGTGGCATGCGGGCTCAGTAGTTGTGGTGCACAGGCTTAGCTGCTCCGCGGAACGTGGGATCTTCCCAGACCAGGGATCGAACCCGTGTCCCCTGCATTGGCAGGCGGATTCTTGACCGCTGCGCCACCAGGGAAGTCCCAACAGTCTTTATTTTAAAGTCTATTTTGTCTGATATGAGTATTGCTACTCAGCTTTCTTTTGATTTCCATTTGCATGGAATACCTTTTTCCATCCCCTCACTTTCAGGCTGTATGTGTCTCTAGATCTGAAGTGAGTTGGTATAGGCAGCATATATACGGGTCTTGTTTTTGTATCCTCACTTCTTCTAAACAGAAACTCAACACTCAGACATTGAGCACAACCGTTCATCTTTTCCACACAAAAGAAAAATCTAAAGGATATGATTTTTAGAACAAAAATTATTGGTGATTGGAAGAATAGGTGACTTAGCTCTGACATCCCTCCTGACTGCGTATTAGAATGTGTGGTTTGGGCCAGTCAGTAGCACAGGTCCACTCTGCTTTGTTTCTTATCTCTTTGTGAGAACTTTCTCACTGGCTCTTCCACAAAATCAACATGCTGGTGGACGGCACCTCCACAGCCTCTGCAGATAGCAGGAGAACTGAGCCCTCACTCTGGGAGCAGCATTCCCTCACTCTGGGAGCAGCAGGGACGGGGGAGCCGTGGCTTGGAAGGCGAACTTTGGTATCAAGTGACCAAGAGATTTAATCAGATGAGACAAAGGGGGACAGGGGAGGGAACCACAGGCCAGAAGGACTTTTGCTCCTGGACCCAATGTTATTAAAATACAGAGCAGAGAAAGGAGTAAAATTACAATTCCATCTCTAGATTCTGTTCCAAATATAAATACGGGAAATGCCTCTTCTCTTCCACTTAGTTTTTGCTTCACTGTTTTCATACTTGGAGGAAAGAAAACCAACGATGGGTTATAACTACTTTAAAACTTTCGTTATCGTTAAGAGCCTACTGGTTTCAGGTTCTTATTTATCGTCATCCTACTACAAATGTGGTCTGTAATAAAATCAGGGGGTAACCTCTGAGTAAGGCACCATGGTTGTAACAGAGATTCCTCCGAGGGCCTGGTTCGCCTTCCCTGCTTTTGTGCCCGCTGACCTCCAGGCAGGAGACCAACCTGCCTCTCACTAAGCCTCTCGTACTCCCCTGAGTCTCTCACTGCAATGCTCTGCCGGGATCCTGTGCCTCCCCTCACCGTAAATGTGAGTTACCTCCTTTTCCAGCATACATGCTCGGCAAGTGGTTAATCTGCACTTCCGTGGCTTGCTACTCGGGCATGGTTGGCACACATGGATAACCTGTGGTATTTAAGTGAAAGCTCACCTCCGCAGGCTTCCTGTGTCCGTGGGTGGTGGGTGTGCACTCTGCAGGGCTGGGAGCTTTCCTACAGGATTGTTCTTGGCATTCACTTACCAGTGTTTCCCCAAACTCCATTATTTCCGTACTTACCTTGCTATTTTTATCATATCCATGTACCATCTGCATGATTATATAATATTAAAAATTTTTCATTTAAATAAGCTTCTTATGTAAGGAAACATGAATGTTACGAGTAAAAAACCAGTGTCATTTGCCATGGGTAATCAAATTAAATATTTGATTAATTAAATATTATCATAAGACTTTGGTGATATTCCAACTACAAACATCTGGTCTATCCCCCAGTGATCTGGGTATTTCATCTTGGTGTGTATTATGTGAAATGTCCTCTTTTACTCTCCATCCTTAAAGGAGCTTTCCCCCTCTTTCTCTTGAGAGGCTTCTGAAATTCTACCCATGAACCTCACACACATACAAAAAAACTGAGGGTTGAAACTGATGTCACTAAAAAGGGGTCAGAAAAATGTCTTAGCACTAAAATTCTAAACTCTGAGATTTGAGAAAGCAGTCTGAGGTTCGAGTTTCAGCTTAAGACTCAGAAAGGCTCATGGGGAGGGGAAAAAAAGTTGGTTTTTAGGAGCCAGGAGAGAACAGAGGCCAGAGCAAAAAGACCTTTCCAAGTGATAAACCAAGCATATCTGAACAGAAAGCCAATTGTTCTAAAGTTTACCTATAATCTTTAGTCAAGACCGCCTCCCTGAGAGTCAAACGGAGGAGCTGATAAAGCTTCTCAGATGGGCAAAGCCAACTCCAGTAGTCTGGGATGTTTTCTGAAACCATCTGGGAGAAGCCATTGTGTTTCAGCTCAGTTTTACAGACGACGATGTACGTAAACAGAACAGAAATGGGGACACAGTTCTGTACGTTGGTGTAAATGACTTATGAAACCAACGGGCAGAAGAGGGTATGGACACATTCTGTTGTGACTGGCAGGTTGGCTCTACGGGGCCTTATTTCTCTTGTTTCCTCGTGTCTTTGGAGCCTAAAACAGAGCACATAGTAGGAGCCTAATAAATATCTGTGCTTCGGTATTCATTGACTAAGACAACAAGGATGATCACGGTCTGGGAAAGCAATGGGAAGAGGGTTTGCCTGGCCAAGAGAGGACTCAGGACTAAGTGGACGAGTCTGTTGAGTGACAAAGCAGCCTCACACAGGAGCAGGCACACTGCCACTTGCCCTTTGCGATGAGGACACGCGGGGCCCCGGGGCCCGCCACACAGGGAGGCTCAGGTTCTGTATCAGAGTTTCCTGGTAGTTGGGTACAGGAGTTAGGAAAATGCCTTTTGGAATCTTTATGCGGGAGAGGTTCTTAGTAGCAAAGAGGGTGGCCCGGAGGAGAGTGCCTGGATTTGGGGGCACTCTGCTTGGTCCCCTATAAGTCACAGCTGACCTTGGGCAGCAGCCACCCCAGGTGGCGGGAGTCTCTGCACCTGTGAGTGCTGCAAGCCTGGTACTTGTTATTCTAAAGATACTGATTCATGAGAGAATCTGGCTAACACTGGGGAAAATTCCAAATGATCCCTTACTGCTACGGTGAGAATGTTTGGGGCCCCCCCCCACCCCATAAGGCTGAGAATCTTATGCCCAAAGAGATGGCATTAGGAGGGCCTTTGGAAGGTGATTAGGTCATGAGAGTGGAGCCCTCATGAATGACATTAGTACCCTTATAAAGAGAACCCAGAGAGCTCCCTTGCCCCTTCTACCATATGAGTCCACTGGGAGACGTCTGCAGCCTGGAGACCAGCTCTCATCAGAACTCAACCTTAATGACACCCAGAACTTCAACTTCCAGCCTCCAGACTGTGAGAAATACACCTCTGTTGTGTATAAGCTACCCAGTCTGTGGTATTTCATAGCAGCCTAAGTGAACTAAGACATCTACCCAAGTGCAATCCAATGGAGGGAGGGATACTCAATAAAAATGCAGGTTTCTGGGCTCCTCCTCAGTTCAACTCTGACTCACCCTTGCAGGAGCCTGGCATTATGCATTTTAACCAGAGCGCCAAGGGTTTTGATGCACCCAGTCCATGGACTGGTTGGGAAGCACTTCTCCAGACTCTCCCAAGAGGAACCTCTACTAATGTAATCTACCTGGGACTGGAATGCTCAAATTTTTACATCATGTTCAGTTTGGCCAATGGGATTTTATACCAAGTTCCAATTTCATTTCTGCATGAATAAAATATCTGTGGGAGCTCTGTTTTTCAACTTCCAGAGGGGAAACATTTGGAAGGGGCCATTAAGATTCACTTATTCAAATCAGTCCTCCCCAATCCCCATATCACCATCACAATCATGTCATCTTCCCCAGCCTCTGCTCTTCAAACAGAAAAGGTGCTATTTTTCACCATAAAAGGAGAAGTGGCAATGTCCTAGGCATCACAGAACTGGAAACAACTGGACACAGAGTTCATGGCTGCTCTCTCAACAAAAGAGGTAAGTACAAGGCTTTTGAAACAAAAAGAAAAAGCTGAAAGAACTTAAGTGATGAGGCTCAATAGACAGTTTGAGATTTTTTTTTAGAAAAAGAAGCCAACACTAAAACAATGGAGCAGAATTCAAGATGCTGTATATTTTATAGTCTTTTTGTTTCATTAATCTACAAAATCATTTGTATTGACTCACCAAGAAAAGCAGCAATGCCAAGTATTTCCTGCCACTTTCTGTCTCTGGGCCTCATTTTGATCAAGATGGTATTTTCAAGTCCAAACTTGATTTCTGAGCAGTTCTTATATCAGGCAAAGCCAAAAGATCATGCTAACAATTTTCAATCACAAAGATTTTTTGAATAAATGTTTTTCTAATTTAAAGTATCAAACATAATGTACTTCTCATATTTGCCACAAGTGCATTTAAAAGTTCAAATGCAAGGAGACAGCAAGGCTACTTTTTACTCTAAATTAATTTGAGCTATTTACCTACACAACCAAATTTCTATAATTTGTTAGAAATGTGGTATTCGTAAAAAATTCAATACAAATATTCAGCTTAGAATTAACTGCTTTATGTCAGGAAACGGTTGTCATTAATTGACATGCATCTCTTGTATGCAGTCAACATGATCCAGAGATCTTTGTTAGCCAGACATTCTAACTGACCCTTCCACAAAGAGTTACACAATTTTGCTTGTTCTGTGTCAATAGCTCGTCTGTGTGAGTTTCCGGAAAAGTAACAAAATATACAGAATCTTAAGAAACAAATGCCTGTTAGTGACAAAACTCTATATTGGAAAATGCTGAGGACATCAATTACTTTTCCCTAAAAATGAATAAACCACACAAAGGATAGGGAGGAACCTATTCAAATAATCTCTGTGGTTTACAACTAAAATATTAGCAATCCCATTAGAAGTAAAACTCATTTCACTTATAAGGAGAGTCAAGAGATCACTTTCTGCTCTATGACTCTAACTCATAATTGTTTTATTTTTTAAAAAGACAAATTGTAAGCATTTTCATAAATGATTTTAGAATCTTCCACAGTTCACTGCTCTTCCTGAAAATTGACATTTCCCTCATCCTTACAGAAATGTTTACCAAGAAATCATACCACCAGGGCGCTAATAAGACTTTAGCCTCTCAACCTTTGAAAGGATATGAGGAATCATATAACCCCAGAATGGTCAACACAGGGAGGAGTCTAAATTCAGAACTTGTTCCTTCACACGTTATGATTGTCTAAAAGCTGAATTTTTGTTCATGCTGAAAAAGAATAGGAGGAAGGATAGAGCAAAGACAAAAATTACTTAAAGGAAAAGAGGAAGCTCTAAAAAGATAGGATGGACTTAAAATCTTCAAACCTCAATAAGGGCAGGCAAGGAGACAAGATATCTATTTCAAAATACTAAAGCATCTTGCTGAAACACGGGGAGTATCTGACCCACCCTTCTATCCATCCTCCTCCACTCCAAAGATAAATTTAAATGAAAATAAGTTAAATTGTAGTTAAACAAAAGTAGACACTAGTGCAATTAAATGCAGGTTCAGGTTAAGAATGAAAGCACAGCGAATTCCAAAACCGTGGGACTTTCAAAGTACCATGCGCTGTCATCAACTTTGGATGGTTTTTCAAAAAAATTGTTCTCTTGAAGTCCTTCTCACCATTCTGGCAGAATATGAAATTAGTTTTATTCCAATTTAAGTACAGTAAACCCCTCCGTCCCCATCCATGGTTTGAATTTCTGCAGTTTCAGTTACCTGTGGTCAACCGTGGTCTGAAAATATTAAATGGAAAATTCCAGAAATAAATAATTCTTAAGTTTTAAATTGCATACCCTTCTGAGTAGCATAATGAAAGCTTGCACCATCTCACTCTGTCCTGCCTGGGACGTGAGTCATCCCCTTATCCAGCATATCCCACCCATTAGTCACTTAGTAGCTATGTGGTTATCAGATTGACTGTGCAGTTATCGCAGTGCTTGTGTTCAAGTCACCCTTTTTTTACTTAATAATGGCCCCAAGGCACAAGAGTAGTGATGCTGACAATTTGGATATGCCTATGAGAAGTCATAAAGTGCTTTCTTTAAGAGAAAAGGTAAAAATTCTCAACTTAATAAGAAAAGAAAAACATATGCTGAGGTGGCTAAGATCTATGGAAAGAATGAATCTTCTATCTGTGAAGTTGTGAAGAAGGAAAAAGAAATCCATGCTAGTTTTGCTGTTGCATCTCAAACTGCAACAAGTTATGGCCACACTGTGTGAAAAGTACTTAGTTAAGATAGAAAAGGCATTAAATTTATACAATATTTTGAGAGAGGGACCACATTCACATAACTTTTATTATATTATTTGAAGTGTTCTATTTTATTATTAGTTATGTTGTTAATCTCTTACTGTGCCTAATTTATAAGTTAAACTTTATCATAGGTACGTATGTATAGAAAAAAACATAGTGCATATATACATATATATATATATAGAGAGAGAGAGAGAGAGAGAGAGAGAGAATTCAGTACTATATGTGGTTTCAGGTAACCACTGGAGGTCTTTTATATTTATCTATTTATGCATTTATTACGCTGCACCGGGTCTTAGTTGCAGCCCGTGGGATCTTCGTTGCCACGTGTGGGATCTTTAGTTGCGGCATGCAGACTCTTAGTTGCAGCATGTGGGATCTAGCTCCTGGGCCAGGGATTGAACCCGGGCCCCCTACATTGGGAGTGCGGGGTCTTAACCACTGGACCACCAGGGAAGTCCCTCCACTGGAGGTCTTGGAATGTATCCCCTATGGATAAAGGGGGACTACTGTAGATATCCAAAAAGGTGTATGGTGTCTTTCAGCACCACTGTGATCAAAATATGTGAATTTACCCTTAAAGGTCCAGTTTAAGAACACATGGGTTAAGTAATACCAAGATATTGGCAATGTTGTATCAACCAGGTAAAACTCAGGTCCCGTCATTTTTGCCTTCCTTTCTCTATCCCAGGAGCCCTGCTGGCTCCCAGGCCAACTCATCCATCTTATGGCGCTGTTCCACCATCGCTTTTACCATGAATGCCCCCGCATTCCCAGGCAGAAAGACTCATTCTCTTCTTCTTGGTCCTACTATATCTTTATATACCATTATTACGGCCTTGTCATGATGTTTATATGTCATCCCATTAGTCTGTGATTTTCCTTAGATTAGGAACTCTCTTCTCTACCTTTGAACCCCAGCACCTTGGACAACACCTGCCCTAGAGTAGGTGCTCACTAACTGTCTGAATATTTGAAGAATTTCCTAATACCACTTTCTGTAGCATTCCTCAACTAGTCACCAAAAAACCTTGGACTCTTTCCTACCATTTAATTCCCAGGGGCCTTTCCCAATGTAAATGAAATATGTTCTCCTGCTTTAATTCTTCTCTCAGTCCCCAAAACAACAAACAATTTTGTGCCAACTCAGAAACTTGAGTTCTCATCAAATGGTCTTCATTATGGCTTCACCCTCTGAAAGAAAGAAGTTTCTTTTTTGGTGTACAGCTGTGAATCAAGTAACATCACAGTCTAATTCGGGACGTGCTTGGAGACATTCCAGCCATTATTTATTCAGCATATATTGAGTGCCTGGGCTGGGCTCTGATTCTAAGGAATGAGTCTTCACTTCAGTGGGGAAGGCCAACTCTGTCATTTCCTTTCCTCCAGCCCAAGACCCATTTGAGCCTCAGTCTTCCCAGAACCATCAACTCCAGGATGGCTAAGACAAAAACATTTGGTCAAGAGTTTTTCAATATGTCTCTTACTGATATCCAAAAAAATTACTTAAATATATATATATATGCATATATAATTTCCAAGTGACAACCTAATGATTCATGAGTAATACTAACCTCTAGTTCCACTCATCAAGATCTCTTTGGGGGAAGACGTTTGCAAAAACAGGCTGGACTCCTCTCTCCAGGGTGGGTTAAAATGACCAGGATGACCATATCGCTGTCTTTTTTTTTTTTTTCTTGAAATATAGTTGGTTTACAATGTTGTGCTAATTTCTGCTGTACAGCAAAGTTATTCAGTTATACAAATATATATATACATTCTTTTCTTCAATATTCTTTTCCATTATGGTTTATCACAGAATACTGAATATAGTTCCCCGTGCTATACAGTAGGACCTTGCTGTTTATCCATTCTATATATAATAGTTTGAGGATGACCACATCTTCCGATTGTCCAGGACCAGTCCTAGTTTATACCGGTGGTCCTGAGGTAATTATTAATAGTATCCTTTCTCATTCTCAAAAGTGTCCTGGTTTGGATAATAAAGTATACGGTCACTCTCAGTATAACTCTGCCATATCGGGGTCGTCAGAGACTTTACAGCCTCCTCTGGCATTACAACACTAATTTACTGCTAAAACATACAGCTTAAGATAAGAAAATCAATAACCAACCAGCTTTTTCTTTTCATAAACCTCCACCTTAACAACAACAACAAAAAACAGCTTTTCACTAAGACAACTGTGGGAGTTGCTAACATGTTTCTCATATAGGAAGGATGTACTCTTTGACTTTGCTGTAAAACCAGCTGAACAACATAACCCAAGGAGCTGCTTTGTTACAGACAGTGGGAAAATGTACGCAAAAGAGGTCATTTCAACTAAAAGAAATCTGCATATGATAGCTATTATTTGTATTAATTATATCTCCAGTGACCCACCTACGGGAAAAAAAACCTTTCCACTAAAAGCCAATTTGATGTCTCTTCTAAGGCTGTAATTAAACATATAAAAGAAATTCTGTTGTTACAAGGAAAAAAAGAGGCAAATGAGCTCTCTTTTGTTCCATCAACACTGGGATGCCTTTGCTGGGATAATAACTAAGGGATAGTCCTCCAAGGTGTGGGTAAGCAAAGGAGAATGATTTGAGGATTATTTTCGTTTTACCCCAATGATACAGGTAAGTTCTTACAGCCTTTTCTTTGGAATGATGGAGAAAGCAGTATAGAAAAATAATTAAAGCCAAGCACTCCATTTGGGGTTGAGTATTGTTTCTTGGAGTAAAGGGACTATCCTTGTTGGAATCCGAAATTTGTAATATGCTAGAAAGCTGTTTGACCTTAGACAAATTACTTACACTCTCTGAACCTCAGTTTCCTCATCAATTAAGTGGGCAGAATAATACTGTAATAAGCAAGAACAAATCTGATACCATATTAGATCTGTTCCTTTTCCTGTGCTTAGTCATGCTGGCTCTGCACCTTTTGTAAAAGAATGTTGCCTATAGCATGAAATATACAGGATAGCCTAGTCTCAGGGCTCTGACCTTTAAGAGTCCATTCATATGGAGATAAAAAGTTGCAGAACAGAGAATAACATTTGTCTTGTTGGAGGTTTACAGGAACATCACGACCTGACCTGCGTGGACAGATGTGAGAACAAAGGATTCCAACACTAAGAAGTTTGCAACGACAAACCGTATCCCTCCCTCACATTGTCTTTAAAAACCGCTTTGCTGGGACTTCCCTGGCGGTCCAATGGTTGAGGACTTCACCTTCCAATGCAGGGGGTGAGCGTTCGACCCCTGGTCAGGGAGCTAAGATCCCACGTGCCTCGTGGCCAAGGGAACAACGTATAGAGCAGAGGCAGTGTTGAGGCAAATTCAATGAAGACTTTAAAGATGGCCACATCAGAAAAAAAATTCTTTAAAAAAATAAAAAAATAAAATAAAATAAAAACGCTTTGCTAAAAGCCTTCGAGGAGTTTGGGGCTCTTTGGGAACGAGCCACCCGTCTCCTTGCACGGCCCTGCAAAAACCTTTCTCTGCTCCAAACTGCGACGTTTTGGTTTGTTTGGGTTTACTATGCGTCGGGCACAAGATCTTACGTTCAGCAACAATACCATTCCTATCATCATTTGTTGTGAGAATTAAAATTGCTTTAATTCTAGAAAGCAGAATTCAAATATTAATTATGATGATGAGTGATAACTGTGGAAGTAGAGAGGAAGAAGGAAATGTAATGGTTTGGAAGACTGAATGCATTTGCAAGAGAAGGTTAGAAGCGGGAATGATAACCTTTGAGACCAGGAACTTGGTGGCATTTCTAAGAACAATGAGGAAGTTAGAAGTGGTGCGTGTATTCGTTTCCTAAGTTGCTGCAACAAAGTGCCACAAACTGGGTGGCTTAAAACAACAGACATTTATTCTCTCACCAGAGGCTCTGAAAGAGAATCTGCTCCTTGCTTCTCTCCTAGCTTCTGGTGGTGGCTGACAGTCCTTGATGCTACTTGGTCTGGAGCAGCATAACTCCAATCTATGCCTTTGTATTCACATGGCCATCATTCTTCTGTGTGTGTGTGGGCGGGGGGGAGGGGGTCCAAATTTAACTCACCTTATAAGGACACCAGTCAGAATGGATTTGGGGCCCACCCTAACCCAGTAGGACCACATCCTGGCTTGATTACATCTGTAAAGATGCTACTTCCAAATAAGCTCACATTCATAGGTTCCAAATTCATCCTGAATTGGGGGAGCACCCTGGTTAACCCAGTGCAGTGCCTGTTTGGGAAAGGTGATCACAGGCTCACACTCAGAGAAACTTGATATAATAATTACTGGTAGGATTTTACAGAAATGAAAAGACTAACAGAGGATTCCTCTATGTTTTCCAAAGAGAGCAAACTTTTAATACTTCTAGTATGAAAGGGGAAAGGGCTCTTCTTTCTTTCCACTTGTCTTATCCATCATTTGGACTGTTTGCAGAATCCTAAAGAATTTTCTCTTTACAGCTTTTCCCCTCCCACTTATTCTGTATGTGAAGCACCTTCCATAACTCAAGTTACTTTATTAGGTGTAACTGTGGGTGAGCAATTAAGTTTCTGCATCAGTGTGGCAACATCGCTTTAATGTCATCAGCAACAACCCCAGGAGTTTAGAGTCAGGGATTGCATTCCCATCTTGTTTGGTCAGCACACTGTTCAGCTTTTTATTTTTAATTTGAACGTCTTTTGCTGGGGCACACACTCACTAGTTAAACACAAATGTGCCCACAGTCTCTCCCTAGGTCCCACTGCCTTGTATCTGGTCCAGTCACACATTTATGGTACCCGCGGGAGACCTGGAAGCACAAGGTTGCCAGCCGTGATCTCCATGATCCCTAAACCCTATGACCCTGAAACTGAGACAGGCTGGGACCTGGGACCCTTTACTGGAGTGCTGCCACCTCGACAAACGTCTCCTCTAGTAACAGAATACAAAGAAACTGTAAGGAACTAAAAATAAACATGAATGCGCAGTTGGGACAAACTATGAACAATAAGATACAAAAAAGCCAAAACCCAGCTGCCACTTCTGAGGTGCTGGGAGCAAAAGCAAGGTACTGCGCGTGATCCCCGCACACAGCACCCCCCGGGGGTGGGCAGATCACCTAAGCCACCCCTCCTGCCCGACCCCTGGACACACCCCTGCACTCACCCCATTTAAGGAACCAGTTCGCCCCGTCTCCAGGAGCGAACAAGGGAACCTGTTACTTGTTTTCTCTCTCTCATGCTGCAGCACCAGTCCCGATAAAGCCTCGCCTGAATTCCTCTTGTGGCCTCTTCTCAATTTCTATCGATTAAAGAGTCCAAGAACCCAGGTCGGGCACAAAACCAGTCACATGACTTTACTCCATTTCACCCCAAATTCCCTTCCTTAACAGTTAGGGGCTAGCTTTTTCCCTCGTTAACCAGTTGTTTTGTAATTATTCTCAGTTCAGCTTTTATCTCCCCAAAACTCGATTAAAAACAGCTTTGTATTTTGTATCCTCCCACAATACCCAGCCTCCCAATCTGCACAGAACAGACATTCCAGCGTGTGCTGGCTAAAAACAAAAGGGCCAGCAAAACAACATCCTGCAATTATTCTCATATTCCAGGGCTTGACACAGTGCCACCTTTAGAGTTGACAAAAGAGCTTCCAAACTTTAGAGGGCCTTGCTCTGGCCCGCTTTCACCTCTCCCCATCCAGCGGTGCCATGAGGCCCCAGGGCCAAGGACACATACTCGCTTTTAGTCCATGTCCTCTCCCCAGCTGCAAGGCCGTGCTCAAGGTACTTGAGATCCTGGAAAGTGGCCCCCCACCCGCTTTCAGGGCCTGCACAGGCCCTTCCCCAATCCATCCACTTGAGGGTGAGCATGACACAGGTGTGCACATCCCTAGGCCTGAAAGGTAGCCAAGAGACAGATGTGTGTGAGGCGTTGTGGACAAAGCTTGGATGTGCTGGCCTGAGTGCACGCAGAGCCCTTTGCAGTGTGCGTGGGAGGTGGTGGTGACCAAGGGACACCAGCCAGGGGCTTCCATTTGTACTCCTGCTCAGGCCCTACAAATGTTAAGTGCCTCCCTGGCTTGACACACACATGGGGTCGAAGAGGTAAATATCCATGGCAAATACTCTTATTTCTCACTTTTACCCAGGATATACTCTCCCAGCCTGGATATATTTTGGTATATAGTGATATCTACCCAGTACAGAAACACCTGACTTTTAGTTATTTGCTGAAAGGATGATAGACTAAAAGAGAGAGTACTTGTTTTCACCCAGGGTTTTTAAGAACTGAAGAAAACTTCAAAAGCAGGTAAGAATGGTTCGTGCTATTTCCTAAGTATGCTAAGATTCTTCTGAGTTAGCCAGTGCTTCTGGTCCAGCCATATCACCCAGGATAACTGGGAGTGATGTCATGGGATCACATTTAAATCAATATCCACCCTGAAATAACCATCATCATGCAGACACGTGCATTATCATAAAATGCATTCAAGTGAGGCACTACAGGGTGAAATCAATTTGACAATACTAATTAAAAGTGCATTTAAAGTATCTTCGAAGTAGCCATTACATCACACTTTATATATTCTCCTATAATCTAACCATTATCCACACTTTGAAATCCAAACGGAATCTAATGGGAGACGGAAATGAGCTGGCCTTGGCAGGACTTTTACCAGAGTCAGGTTGTCCACAGGAGAAACAAGATTAGTTATAGGCTATAGTGTGCGTGTTAAAATGGTCACTTCCAAGACTTCCCTGGTGGTCCAGTGGTTAAGAATCCACCTTCCAATGCAAGGGACGCAGGTTCGATCCCTGGTCGGGGAACTAAGATCCCACATGCTGCGGGGCAACTAAGCCCACACGCCACAACTAGAGAGCCCACATGCTGCAACTACAGAGCCCACGCGCCCTGGAGCCCACCCACTGCAACTACTGAGCTCGCGCGCCACAAGTAGAGAGAAGCTTGTGTGCCACAAGTAGAGAGAAGCCCACGCGCCGCAATAAAGAGCCCGCGAACCACAATGAAAGATCCCACATGCCGCAACCAAGACCCGATGCGGCCAAAAATAAAAAGTAAATAAATATTTTAATAAATAAATAAATAAAATGGTCACGTCCATACTCACTCTCATACACTGAAAATTTAGTTACATTAGGTCTCAAGATCAGACGTGAGACTTTCTCTTACTGGTATAATATTGTGGGCCTAATTCCTGCTTTAAATCCTCTATGAAATTGAAAATTCAGTTCTGATTTTCCTGATGGAAACAGTGAATATTTCCAAGCAGTCTGCTTAGTTTTCCCCTGCCCCTACCCCCATTTGAACATATATGGATGAATTTTTTCCATGATGGAATGAAGAGGAAAAATTTCAACCTCTGGCAGATTAGCTAAGACTTTTCATTATACTTTATGCAGAACTTCTGTGCCTGCAAATCAGCAACCACCCAAATCAAGAGTCCTTGGCTCATGTTTTTGCACAGTTTGATGTACATCCTCTAGCTATTCTTTTCCTCCTCTCCCTCCTCATTCTTTTTCAAATTCTGAATCTTCTTGGGTTTCTGGAGGATACCATTTTCATTCATCTACTAAGTTTTTACAATCCAAATTCTGTCCTGCAGATAAGCAGGGTCTTTAACTTTCTTTATCCTGATTGTGACATCTGGTCAACCACCAGCTGGCATAAACTCACCTTCTTTCCACCTCAGCCTGCCCTCTTCCCCCATGAAGTACAACTGTGGCAGACATAAGACTAGTCAAGAGATTAGTTCAATTGGGATCTCCTCAGACATATACACATGCTCACCCATTCACCCTTCCAAGTGACCCCAAATCATTAGGCCATCAGATTCTGAAGCTGTTTCCAAACTGAAGCTGCAGCTCTCTATCATGGGACCCTCCCCTGCTCCTAAAGCCTGTTTGATTCCAGCCCCACAGGAGGAAATATAGTAAAAAAAAAATGCATGAAAAGGATTATTCTCCTATCAGATCCAAGCAGCATCTTTAGGAAACAAGAAACAGTTAAAAAAAAACACAAAAAACAAAAAAGGGGGGGGTTGGTAGCATTTTCTTTGTTTTTCCTAAAAGACAATCATTTTCATCTTCTTGGCATATATGGTAGAAAATATGCACAGTGATCTTAGAATGACAATATTTGCAATACAGCCTTAATACAAAGAAACTGAAGCATTCAGCTATTCCCAAAAAGCTCTAATATAAAACAGAAAGAATCTATAATATCCAGATTCTAGGGGATTATTTATTTATGTGTTTGCTTTTTTTGGTTTATTTTTATGGGGAGTTAGTGGTAAAAAATGAAGGAACTGTGGAGGCTTTGAGAGACTGAGAGATGAGCAAATCTGAGAAAAAAGATTTAGAAATGAAAATAATATGAGAAAAGATGCTCTGAGCATTTTTAGATTCGTAAAACCTTGGGTTTTGGCACAAAACAGAATTTGTTGATGAACCTTCCGAACTAGTGTTGAAAACTGACACTCTTCTTAGTCTTATACTCTGAGGTATGATACAAGTTACATTAATTGGTAAATTAGGTTATCTTTTTTGTTATGGCATAGTAGTTATAATAATTACTTTCTGCTCCTTTAAGAATTCCAAGATCACCTCACAAAGGATGATTACTCTCTGATACAATAAAGGAAACAAATGAAGACCCAATTCACCCAGCAAGTGGGCAGGAGCAATCTCTTCCACAATGATCTACCATTGTAGCCCTACTTAGCCTTGATACATCAGAGAAACAAGAGCTAATTTAAAAATCGTGATTATTTTACCTTAGTTGTTTTGTTTTTTTTTAATGCCTCAGACACTTTGGGTGCTTGTAACCAAATAAAATTAGTCTGGTTAACACTACCATGCCTATAACAATGAGAGTCTAATTTATTTTCCACCTAGCATCAAGCAATGGAAACCTTGCCAGACCATGAAAATGAAACACTGTAATGCAGGCTAACAGGAGAAAAGCAAAAGTAACTCATCCAGGGTTTTCTAAAGCTTGCTGTCTGCTGCATCATTATGAAAATCCAGATAAGGACCAACTCCCGTCTACCTAGTGATGATGTGACCTTCTGGAAAAACACGTCCCAAGAGAAAAGGCCTATCGAGATCCCAAACTAGCTTTATGGAAGCTAACAATCCTCATACATCCCTCAGAGGAGCTTCATAAATATTTATCATGGATGAAATGGTCAAATCCCAATTAGTCGTCTTGCTCTTATCTCCCCTCCTCCAACCTAACTCTTGGATATGACAAAGCTCCTTACTTTGTACCTCTAAGACTATGCAAGAGACAGAGACAGGGAGAGGGGGAGGCTAGGACTGTTTATGGAGAAACTGTGTGTCCCAGGCACTGCTCCTACCATTTTCATAAACGGCATTTCAATAAACAGTGTGGGGACTAGATCTTAACCATAAGGGAAAAAATCAGATCTGTATGGTACATCAAAATCAATCCCAGATGAATGCAAGATTTATATACAAAAAATTTAAATAATCAATATATGTCAAGAAAGTAAAGGGGAAAATTTGTCCAACATTGCCTAGGGGAAATGCAGATTTAAAAATTATAAACAAAATGTAAAATACACCATTAAAAGAACATGAAAAAGCAAAGCCTTTGCTAGGCAAAAACTGTTCTAACATAACAAAGAATTTATATTCTTCATTGAAAGAGCTATTGCAAATCAATTTTTAAAAGACAACATCAATAGAAGAGAAAACATGGAAAGTACAAAAAGGCAACTCATAAAAAGAAAATACAAGTAGGCATATGAAAAATGTTTCGCCTCATTATAATGAAAGAGTACAAATGAAAACCATGAGGTGCCGTATTTTGTCTATTAGAGGGGCAAATTTGAAAAAACTCCAGTGTCAGTGGGAATATAAGAAAACAGACCCCCTACTCCAATTTATTCCTGCAGCACCTGTGCAGCAATACAAAGCAACACGACAGCTTGGATCAACTTCAAAATGTGTCATGTCATCCAGAAATTCCAATTCTAGGATTTCAGAAGAAATTGTTGGACAAGTAGCCAAATATAAATGTAATGGACAGTGATCACAGCATTAAACACGATAGCAAAAAAAACCACAATTAAATGCGCAGTGGTAGGTGACGAAATCAATGAGTTATGGTGACTATACAATGGAAATATTATATAGCTAAGAAAATCAATGTAGATAGATACTTACTGACATGAAATGATGTTTCTAGTACAGTGAATGAAAAAGGAACGCATAAAACTGGAGGGAGTACAGTAAAGGTGAAGAGGGCTTCCCAGTGCTCAAATGCTAGGTCGGCCACTCATCTGCTGCCTAACCTTGAACCTCAATGACTGACTGTGGAAAATGGGAATGACAATAGTACGTGCACTTAAACCAGTGCTTAGCCCACAGCAAACAATGAGTGTCAGTGTTACTTTAAGGTGAAAGCGATCTGGATTATTCTTATGCTTGCATACACACACACACACATATACTTGTAAGTCAGAATTATCGTCACCAAATGTTAATCACTGGGCAGTACAGATATACTGTTTGTTTTTATTACTTATTCATAAAAGTAAACAAAATTCTATCCACGTTTGTTTATGAGCATCCACGTCTATCAGTTGTCAAAGGTTAAACCTAAGAGTTTTTGCTAAAAAAATTTTTTTTAAGTTTTAGTATCAGTTTAACTGATACTATCAGTTAACTGATACTATCAGTTAACTATCAGTTTAACTCATGAAGAGCAGGGACCCAGTCTGTTCTGTTTCCTCTCTGTTCTCAACGTGAGGGCTTCATATCCTGTAGGCTATTCTAATATTAAAGTTAACGATTTATATGAATTTTAAACTGATACTATTAATGCATCACTGAAAAAACTTCAGACCCCCAACATAACTGTGGCAAAACGTTCTCTGACAAGACTTCTGGCTGAAAGGTCTATGAAGAACTGAGCTGCATTATATTTTTTTCCTAAATTTTCAGAAAAAAAGGAAGAATCCTGCTCTAAATTGTTCACAGACATGGAGCGTATTACCCTGTGCTGGAAGCCAAACTGGGATCTCATTTCGACTTTGACAAAGATAAAATCTTATAGCTAAACTACATGTTTTTGTGGCTGATTTTTCTTTTTGAAAATGCAAATGTAAAAGTTGATACCTTTTTTAATCCAACTAACTAGCAAAAATTAAAGTGAGATAATAAAATGTTGATGAATGTCTGGGGAAGTTGAAATTTTCATGCATGGCTGTTGGTAACAATAAATTAGTACAGATGCTTTGGAAAGACTTTGGCAGTATTTTTTTTTTAATTAATTAATTTATTTTTGGCCGTGTTGAGTCTTCGTTGCTGCCTGCAGGCTTTCTCTAGTTGCGGCAAGCGGGGGCTACTCTTCATTGTGGCATGTGGGCTTCTCATTGTGGTTGCTTCTCTTGTTGTGCAGCACAGGCTCTAGGCGTGTAGGCTTCAGTAGTTGTGGCATGCAGGCTCAGTAGTTGTGGCTCATGGGCTCTAGAGCGCAGGCTCAGTAGTCGTGGCACATAGGCTTAGTTGCTCCATGGCATGTGAGATCTTCCCAGACCAGGGATCGAACCCATGTCCCCTGCATTGGAAGGTGGATTCTTAACCACTGCTCCACCAGGGAAGTCCCAGCAGTATTTTTTAAAATAAAAGTATACATATTCTAGATTGGTACTATATGATACTCTGCAATTATTTAATTTCTTAGGCATGATCACTGTATTGTGGTTATATAAGAGAATGACCTTGTTATTAGAAGATCTGTGGCGGAATATTTAGGAGTGAAGTCTAAAACTTTAAAGATTCAGTTAAAAAAAAAAAACTTAAACACATATACATACATGTGTGTGTATATACTGGGTTGGCCCAAAAGTTTGTTCGGTTTTTCCCGTAAGGTGGCACTACTAGCACTTCGTCGTCTTTAACTTCATTGGAAAGAATTTTGTTAGACTGTATTGTGACAGCTGTCATATCAGCGTGCATTTTAAAAGAACTTATCAAAATTGGTGAATGTTTGTAGCCATTTTAATACTGAAAATGGAAGGAAACAAAGCAACATTTTCAGCATATTATGCTTTATTAGTTCAAGAAAGGTAAAAATGCAACTGAAATGCAAAAAAAGATTTGTGCAGTATATGGAGAAGGTACCGTGACTGATCAAATGTGTCAAAAGTGGTTTGCAAAGTTTCGTGCTGGAAATTTCTTGCTGGACGATGCTCCACGGTCAGGTGAAGTTGATAGTGATCAAATCCAGACATAAATTGAGAACAATCAATGTTATACCACGCGGGAGATAGCCAACATACTCAAAATATCCAAATCAAACACTGAAAATCATTTGCACCACTGGGTTATGTTAATCTCTTTGATGTTTGGGTTCCACATAAGTCAAGCGAAAAAAAACCTCTTGACCGTGTTTCTGCATGCAATTCTCTATTTAAACGTAATGAAAACGTTCTGTTTTTAAAACAAATTGTGACGGGCGATGAAAAGTGGATATTTTACAGTAATGTGGAACAGAAGAGATCGTGGGATAAGCGGAATGAACCAACACCAGCCATACCAAAGGCCGGTCTTCATCCAAAGAAGGTGATGCTGTGTATGTGGTGGGATTGGAAGGGAGTTCTCTATTACGAGCTCCTTCCGGAAAACCCAACAATTAATTCCAACAAGTACTGCTCCCAATTAAACCAAATGAATGTAGCACTCGATGAAAAGTGTCCAGAATTAGTCAAGAGAAAACGCATAATCTTCCATCAGGATAACGCAAGACCACACGTTTCTACCAGGCAAAAAACTGTTACGGCTTGGCTGGGAAGTTCTGATTCATCCTCTGTATTCACCAGACACACTGACCTTCGGATTTCTATTTATTTCAGTCTTTACACAATTCTCTTAATGGAAAAAATTTCAATTCCCTGGAAGGCTGTAAAAGGCACCTGGAACAGTTTTTTGCTCAAAAAGATAAAAAGTTTTAGGAAGATGGAATTATGAACCCAAGGTAACAGTATTAGGAGGTGGGGCCTTTAGGATGTACTTAGGTCATAAGGGTTCCACCCTCACAGGATTAGTGTCCTTATAAAAGAGACTCCAGAGAGTTAGATTTCCCCCTTCTGCCACGTGAGGACACGGTGAAAAGATGTAGTCTACGAACCGGCAAGGAGGCCTTCAGACGCAGAATCTGCTGGCACCTTGACCTTGGACTTCCCAGCCTCCAGAACGGTGAAAAGTTTACGTTGTTCATAAGCCACCCAGTCTGCGGTATCCTGTTATAGCAGCCTAAATGGACTGGTGTTGGGGGCAGGGGAGTGCGGGAGATGAGAAAGCAAATAGAGTAACATTAAATAATTGGATATTTTAGGTTTAAAAAAAAGCAGGTGATGATTGTATGCTCTTTTAACTTTCCTACAGGTTTGAAAATTTTCAAAACAAAAGAGTTGGAGAAAAAAGTATCATATCTTCACGTGCACAAGGCAACATGCAGCACTACTGTTTGTTAATGTGAAGAAGTGAAAACTGCCCCCATGTCCAAAGAAATGTGTATTTGTTGGATGAAATGTTTCATAGCAATGAAAAGGAGTGCTTTTCATTCTACTCTGATGGGATCTAGTGTAGAGTCATATAGATGGGTCTTTTCTTTTTTTTTTTCAAGTCTCTAAGTGCAGGCAACCCTCTTTTATTTTTTTTAATAACTTTTTTTAACATCTTTATTGGAATATAATTGCTTTACAATGGTGTGTTAGTTTCTGCTTTATAACAAAGTGAATCAGCTATACATATACATATGTTCCCATATCTCCTCCCTCTTGCATGTCCCTCCCACCCTCCCTATCCCACCCCTCTAGGTGGTCACAAAGCACCGAGCTGATCTCCCTGTGCTATGCGGCTGCTTCCCACTAGCTATCTATTTTACATGTGGTAGTGTATATATGTCCATGCCACTCTCTCACTTTGTCCCAGCTTACCCTTCCCCCTCCCCATGTCCTCAAGTCCATTCTCTATGTCTGCATCTTTATTCCTGTCCTGCCCCTAGGTTCTTCAGAACCTTTTTTTTTTTTTAGATTCCATATATATGTATTAGCATACGGTATTTGTTTTTCTCTTTCTGACCTACTTCGCTCTGTATGATAGTCTCTAGGTCCATCCACCTCACTACAAATAACTCAGTTTTGTTTCTTTTTATGGCTGAGTAATATTCCATTGTATATATGTGCCACGTCTTCTTTACCCATTCATCTGTCGATGGACACTTAGGTTGCTTCCATGTCCTGGCTATTGTAAATAGAGCTGCAGTGAACATTGTGGTACATGTATCTTTTTGAATTATGGTTTTCTCAGGGTATATGCCCAGTAGTGGGATTGCTGGGTCGTATGGTAGTTTTATTTTTAGTTTCTTAAGGAATCTCCATACAGTTCTCCATAGTGGCTTTACCAATTCACATTCCCACCAACAGTGCAAGAGGGTTCCCTTTTCTCCACACCCTCTCACATAGATGGATCTTATAAAGCAGTGCCGAGTGAAAGATAAATATATAAATCAAAGGAGGTTGCCAAATGAGTCTTACATACCATTTACTTCCACATTCATTTTTAAGTACACACAAAATGTGCTACTTCACAGTTACATAGCTATGAAATATATGGAGAATGGCTTCAAAGAATCCATGGTGGCTACATCCAGATGGATGTTAATGGGAGGGGGGGTAATCATGAGGGCAAAGGAGGGGCCATGACAGAGCTTAAAGATGACACTGATGAAAGCAATCCAATTCTGAGCACTACATCTGGGGAAGGTTTTATTTCTATTTTCTTAACCTAATGGATCAATGTTTTAGAAAGGAAGAGAATGCACTCATCATAAAACTAGTGCGTTCCAGGCCACCACCAAAACATCACAACGCGTCTGCATTTGTGTCAGCAAATCCCAGAGAACCAGCCTTCCACCTTCTTGCAGCCCAGGCCGGTCACCACCGTGTGCGCTCAGTTCCCCACCTTCTCGCTCCTAACCAGTCCCAGGTTTCTCAAATCAGAAGCTTAGGTGGAAATTGCCTCCTAAGTAACTAATATGCTACACACACATTCCACAGGTCTCTTTTCTTTTTCATTATGGGAATCAAGCAAGGTCTTCAAGGCCATGACCCTTTAACAGCCCTTCATTTTGACATGGGTTACAGCCAATGTAGAAATAAACCAACGGGATAGGGATGCCCCTTCCCCACAGCCCCTGCCCTGTGTCTGAGGAGGCACACCATACATGCATATATGGAAGAAATGAACGAATGAAGAAGTGAATGAGAAAGAAAGGAGAAGGGAGAGAGAAAAAAGGATGATAGAAGCAGAAAAAGAAGCAACCGACTCAGTGGGACTATGTGAGCTGAGAGAACCAGCCACAACTCCCAGACTTATAGCCGAGAGTATAATAATTCTGGCCCACTGGGAACATAACCAGAACCCGATGTGTATCAATAAAATCACAGGGAAGGCAGAGAAGACCACCTTGGTCTTCCCAGTGTTTTCATGGACCAGGGCCAAGTACAGACATTCTGCTGAGCACTCTCACTCCATAATGACTCAAACAATGTTTCATTAAGAACAAAATATTGGTTAGCAGGGAATATGAATGGCCCACATTAGGGAGCCTTTCTGGGGATGAAACCGTCTTTTCAATGACTAACCAAAAATATGATGGAAAAACAAGAGCAGGCCTGGAATAAATGATACAAATAAATGGTACAAAGAAGTCAGTCAAGTTTAAAACTGTTCTTCCTCCAGTGGCACAAGAGGTGCAGTGGTTAACAGATAATTATTTCATAGGAGAAAACAGCACCACAGAAAGGCAGGCTACCTTTCATTTTCATCACTCAACTAGACAATCCCTAATCAAGAATGAAGAGGGGAAAAGACACATTCTCCAAAAACCCAGGGTATCATTTGCACAATATTTTTACATTAGCAATTAATAATCACATATTTGAGGGGGGAATCAGAGGGACCTTAGGGATTATTCTACCCAACCCCCTCATTTTGCCAATGAGCTCAGAAAGCTAAATGCCTTCCGTGACGCCTTATAATGATTTAGAACCGCAACATAGGACTCCGACTCCAAGTCTCATAGTTTCCACCTGACACCATATCATTCCTCCTTTATAATTCTTCAGCCTCTGAAATCTAAGTTTCCCAGTCTCCGAGGCTTCTGTTAGGAAACTAATTTTTTTATTATTCTTAAGAAAATTAAGAGTATTTCAATCTAGATTGTATAGTTCATAATATGGAAGTGTTATTAATACTCTCAGGTGTGGTCATGGTGTTTTGTTTTTGTAGAAGAATGTTCTTAATTAAGAAGCAGTAGAGATGCCATGCCATGATGTCTGCAACTAACTTTCAAATGGTTCAGCAAAACAGAATAGATAGATATAGACAGGTAGATAGATAAATATAACAAGATGTTTAAAATTATTGAATTTAGATAGACAAGAAGGGGAGTTCATTATACCATGGCTTTGATGTTTTTATTTTTTTAAATGTTGCATAATAAAAATGAGGAAATGTAGCTATGTTTTCAAAACTCATTATTTTAAAGCATTTCCAGTTTTAAGTAATAGACTTCGACTCTGTGCCCAGCTGCTCAGATACCTCATGTGACACAGCTAACCAGGCCTTCCAGGGGAGGGGGTTTATGGGGTTCCCAGATAGTATGTCTAAACCTAATTACAGCAAAATCATGTCTAGAAAGTGTGTGTAGGGAGTGGTAGAAACCAGGTGAGGTTGTCCACTCAGCGTAGATGAGGAGACCTTGGACCCAGGTGTCCCTGCTTGCTGCCCCTCCCATAAAAGGCTGGGGTGGGGATGGAGACTGGGGCCTGCCTTCTATAGAAAGGCAGAAGAAGCCTACAAAAAACAGAATTCAGACACTCACGACCGTTGTTTTCCTCTGTATTCTAAAGCAACCCCGTGTTGTAGCTCCCCTAGGAAGTACCGTTAGTGAAAATGGAAACCCTGCCCCGAGCGTCATGAGCAGGTGGACCTGAATATCTGGGTCTTGTCCGGTGCTGCCTGCCTTTGTTCTTCCTCTTATCTCTGAGCCTGATTTAAAGTCTGTTGCTCTCACCACTTTCACATGAACCAGAAGAAACACTGTCTCTTGGGATTCTTGGCTAGGACTCCACAAATTCCTCTGAGCCTCAACTCGTGTTGCTCCAGAGAGCTGCCTCAGCCAGAATGATAATTCTCAAATGTTTAGTCTTCCCTCCCAAAGCTTTCACAAATACAAACTTAGATCAGAATTTTTTCAGAGCTTTTACACAAAGATTTAAACAAGCTTCACAAGTGTCACTCTGTACCCATTATAATATATGGCATTGTTCCCTCTACGCCTCTAAAGGCACCTCCATGCAGGGCTGACAGTAAGGATGGCGTGCGGTTAAGCTGATCACACCTGGTCTCATCCATCCCTCTCTGCTGGGTCAAAATACCTTCCCAGACTAGTTGAACAAACTTGTTTACTGCGATACAGAAATCCCTCTGTAGAGGCCAGAGATAAGAAATCTTTTAAAGGGGGGGAAGGGTGAGGGTGAATCACAAAAAACACTATAACATGCCAAGCAAGTGATACCAATATTTCACAGTTTAACAAAATGTTCACCCATCAACAGAGGAAGGGATAAACAAAATGTGGTATCTGTATACAATGGAATATCATTCAGCCTTAAAAAGGAAGGCAATGTTGATACACGCTGCAACACAGATGAACCTTAAAAACATTATGCCAAGTGAAAGAGGTCAAACACAAAAGGGAAAATATTATATGATTCCACTCATACAAGGTACCTAGCTAGAATAGCAAATTCATAGAAACAGAATGTAGAATAAAGGTTTCCAGGAGCCGGGTTAAGAGGAATGGAGAGTTATTGTTTAATGGGTACAGACTTTCTCTTTGGGATGATGAAAAAGTTCTGTAAATGGATAGTGGTGATGGTTGCCCAATATTGTAAATGTACTTAATGACTGAGTTGTACATCTTAAAATGGCTTAGTAAATTTTATTTATTTATTTTTTTTTGTGGTACGCGGGCCTCTCACTGTTGTGGCCTCTCCCATTGCGGAGCACAGGCTCCGGACGCGGAGGCCCAGCGGCCATGGCTCACGGGCCCAGCCGCTCCGCGGCATGTGGGATCTTCCCGGACCGGGTCACACAAACCCGCGTCCCCTGCATCGGCAGGCGGACTCTCAACCACTGCGCCACCAGGAAAGCCTGTAAATTTTGTTATATATATTTTATCACAATAAAAAATGGTGGTGCTCACTTCTGCAGCACATCCACTAAAATTGGAACAATACAGGGAAGATTAGCAGGATGACACTCAAATTCGTGAAGTATTCCATATTTTTCTAAAAATATTGAATCACTATGATATACAGCTGAAACTAATAATAATATTGTAAATCAACTACACTTCAATTTTTAAAAATATGTTTTATAATAAGTGTTTCCTAACACGTCAATACTTAGCACAAAACTCAGGAAGCTAGGATGTGATTCCATTTTCCTTTAGCTAGCTAACTTATTAGTACACTAACAAACATCAAAGCTATATCTTATTTTCCTGTTGCCTAGTTTCTACCAGTCAAAAGGGGCCTTACAGAGGGGTCTTTCTTTCTTAGGAAATCTCTCCTCTTTTGCACTGCTTCATCCTTCACTTTGGGATAAAGCTCAAACGATGTATTGGGTACACACCTTTCGGCCAACCCAATATTATTGACTTTCTTTGGAGGATTTCAAAGCTTGATGGACTAGGACATTTTCAACCCACAATCAAGATTTTAGCCACAGGAATTACCCATATGTGTTTTTAGAAATAATTCCCTCTAACATCCTATGAGTCTGTAGATGTTTCTGGAATAGCTGCTTATGGGATTTCGTTAGAAAACTTCAGCAGTTGTAAAAAAGTAAAATCATAGGCTAACGCTATGTATTCAGAAAACTCAGAAACCACTGAGTTCAAATAACTGAACAAAATTCGACAATAGGATCTTGAGATCCAAGAGTGTGAATGGCTTTGTGCTAGGGTCCTGAAGATACACCATCCCTTCTCTCAAGGACACTGTGTGAGTAGGCAAGGCATATAACAACACATCATTTAAATACATTTAGAAAGTAGTGTGTGATTAAGTGCCACATTGAATGGAACAGGTAAGTGCTACGGAAAGTCTAGGGAGAAAGAAAGAGTAGAGTCTGAATAGTCCTAACAAGGACAGAGCACCTAAAGTGAGTAAGGGATGAGGGCTAGGAGCAAGGAAGCTACTTGAAGAACACAAATGAAGGGACAGAATCCAAAAGAATTATCACATGAGGGAGGAGGAGGGCAAAGAAGGGAGCCACGAAGCTAGAGTAAGGCACTTATTCTAGGAAGTAGAAAGTAACAGGAAAAAGGGAGGCAGGAACCTACTGAGGTAGTGAAGAGGGAGTGGTTTGAATGATTGAAACATTCAAACACTAGCATCTGGCAAAAGCCCCAAGTGCCGGAACACACCTATTAGCTACCAAGTTCTGCTGGAAATTTTACAACAAAAAATACCATATTTAAACAACAAGGTCCTGCTGTATAGCACAGGGAACTATATTCAATATGCCGTAAACCAAAATGGGAAAGAATATTAAAAAAAAAGAATGTCTATATGCGTATAATGGAGTCACTCTGCTGTATAGCAGAGATTGGCACAGCACTGTAAGTCAACTATAGTTCAATTTAAAAAAAAGGTTTTTTTAATACCATACTTGTGTCTATTGGGTAGGTGGTGAGTTGAGAGATGATATCAAAATCTATACCTGCTTATGACAGTGTGTTGTGCATATAAATATTTTTAAAAATGCCATACTTGTTTCATGCTGATTCAACCCATATTTACAATCATTCTTTTTTTTTTTTTTTTTTTTTTTTTTTGCGGTACGCGGGCCTCTCACTGTTGTGGCCTCTCCCGTTGCGGAGCACAGGCTCCGGACGCGCAGGCTCAGCGGCCATGGCTCACGGGCCCAGCCGCTCTGCAGAATGTGGGATCTTCCCGGACCAGGACACGAACCCGTGTCCCCTACATCGGCAGGCGGACTCAACCACTGCGCCACCAGGGAAGCCCTACAACCATTCTTGACATTAAAAGCTAAGTTTTTAAATTGTAAGATCAAATAACTTTATGTTTAGAATTTTTCAAAATGAAAATTCCAATTAAGCCACCCCTACCCCCAGTATTTAGTATAAAATATTGGGACCCATTCTAATTAGGGTCACTTTAAGTAGTCTTTTTCCTAAATCGACCATTTTCAGATCATGGGGCCTCCTATAGGTCTTAACTAGTTTATTCCAGCCCCAGCCAGAGTTAGAGCCCAATACCAGATTACTAGGCTTCTGGCAGCAAACACTGGTAGCTGTTATCAAATGCCCACCAACCTCAGAGTCTATATGAAACCAATCGGACATTTGGGTTGTTCACACAAATGCAGTTGCTCAGTGGCAAGGGATTAAAGTCTCAAACTCTCACCAGATACTATTGCCCCGCAAATGTCAACCTAGGGACTAAAACCAAACAAGGAAGAGATCCGTGGATCAAGGCGACACCATCGTCTCAACAATGGAATCTAATATAGATCCTTTATTCTCTTCACAGCTCATGCTATATATTATCATTAGGAGGGAGGCTCTCAATCAGTTTCCTTAGAATGTGAGTCTGTTTCCATGGTGACAAGAGTGTGCTCCTTTAAACCCCGGGACAAATGAATGGAGCATTCAGTAAGTCAGGCAATTTCTGGGTATTTTCAAAGCCTCAGAACAGACAGATAATGGCTCTAAGTCTTACCAAACATTGATTTGTTTCATTTCTAAGTGCAGAGGAGGCCAATGACGGAGAAATATATAAGAACTGCATCCCAAACCAATATTGACCCTGGATCAAGTGTAAAATAAGCCTGATTCTCAGAGGGGCTTATCTTGTCAAATGAAATTACACTGGCTTCACCCTGGCTGGCACTGACATTGTAATTGTCATGCACTCAGGCAGAACACAGCAAAGGGAAAAAAATTTTTTACGAGATTTTTCCTATCAATCCAACTGAAGTGGTACTTTCTAAATACCAAGGATGGTTAATCTCCTATTTTCAAATGGTGACGATGCGCTCAAGAATCTAAATAAATAATTTTTTAAAGTCTATATAATTCTTTCTTTTGTGAACTACCTATTAGACAATTTTCTATGGAGTGCAACTTTGGGTCTTGCCACTATATATGTTCGTTTGTTAGAGTTCATGTAGAATTGCTTTAAAGAAAGACCAGCGCTACTTTTTTTTTTTTTTTTTTTTTTTTTTTGTGGTACACGGGCCTCTCACTGCTGTGGCCTCTCCCGCTGCAGAGCACAGGCCCCGGACTCACAGGCCCAGCAGCCATGGCTCACGAGCCCAGCCGCTCCGCGGCATGTGGGATCTTCCCGGACCGGGGCACGAACCCGCGTCCCCTGCATCGGCAGGCGGACTCTCAACCACTGTGCCACCAGGGAAGCCCCCAGCGCTACTTTTACAGACTCTTGGCGAAACTTGACTTGAAGTTGGATGGCCATGGATTAGGAAGAGTCTTGTCAGGAAGTACAATTTTCACAAAACAATGTTAAACCCATCCCTCAGCTCATTTGATCTGTTTATCTTTAAAATACGAATCTGCCCTTTTTCAACAACAGAAAACCCTCACCAGACAATATGCCTCAAAGTACCTTCCATCAGATCCTTATCAAACTCTTTTCTCGAGAAATGTCCTCAGATAATTGTTTGAAGGACACAGCTTCAACCAGGATTGTGGTTCTCAATCCTGGCCACACTTTGGAATCATCTGAAGAGTTTAAGATAGAAGATCGGTGCAAGGTGGGGTCCAGGCAGGATATTTTTAGAAAGCCCCCCTGGTGATTCTAAGGTACAGCCCAGGTTGAAAACCACTGACATGCAGAGGCTGTCAGTATGGTTAGACCTAATGAGCTCTTTTTAAAGCCTTATTACTACGCAAGTTATACACGAATATATTATACATGAATATATCTTTCCTTATTTAAAAAGTTAAAATATTACAGCTAAATCCTGCCTTGGCCACCTCCACTGCTCCCCTCCCCAAATCCCAGTCCCTTCTCAGTTATGGGTGTTCTTCCAGAACTCTTTCTACTTATTTGCATACATATGTATTTTCACAGATATATTAGTGAATATACATATATATGAAAATACATGTACATTTCATTTTTCAAAATAATTTTTTAAATTAACTAATTTATTTCTTTTTGGCTGTTTTGGGTCTTCGCCACTGCATGTGGGCTTTCTCTAGTTGCGGAGAGCAGGGGGCTACTCTTCCTCGCGGTGAAGGGGCTTCTCATTGCGGTGGCTGCTCTTTGCTGTGGAGCACGGGCTCTAGAGGGCAGGCTCAGTAGTTGTGGTGCACGGGCTTAGTTGCTCCACAGCATGTGGGATCTTCCCGGACCAGGACTTGAACCCGTGTACCCTGCATTGGCAGGCGGATTCTTAACCACTGCGCCACCAGGGAAGTCCCTCAAAATAATTTTTAACGTGTCATACCACACGTATTATTCTGCTGCCATGTTTTCACTTAATAATATGCCTTTGAGCTCTTTCCATGCGGTACTTCTCAGCCTCATTATTTGTAACTGGTGCACAGTAGGAACATGGCATAGTTATTTTTAGAAGCCATTCCTCTAAATCCATGCCATCCAATATGGTAGCCACTAGCTACAGGTGGCTGTCGAATACTTGAGCGAAGCTGGTATGAGCTGAGATGTGCCGTACGTACAAAATACATGCCAGATTTTGAATACTTACTAAGAAAAAATGTATACGTTATCTTGTTAATAATTTTTTAATCTTAATTGTATGTTGAAAGGAAAATATGTTGGATATATTGGATCAAATAAAACATTAAAATCAATTTCACCTGTTTTTACTTTTATTAATGCAATCATTAGAAAACATAAAATTACTTATGTGGCTCACATTATATTTCTATTGAACGGTTCTGTTTTAAAAGATGGCCATTTAGGATATTTGCCGTTCATCTGACATTACAAGGAAAGTGCCCCAGTAGCATTCTTATACATCAGTGGCTCTCAACAGGAAGCAATTTTGCTCCCCTGGGCACATTCGGCAATGTCTGGACACACTTTTGGTTGTCACAATCGGGGTTACCACTGGCCTCTAGTGGGTAGAGGCCAGGGATAGTGCTAAACATCCTACAATGCACAGGACAGCCTCCCAAAACAAAGAATCGTCTGGCCCGAAATATCAGTAGTGCTAAGGCTGAAAAACCCAGCTATGCATGAATCCTTGTCCACATATGGAAGTGTTTCTCAAAGGTAGACCTGAAGTCAAAAAACTGCCTGTGCTTCTGAAACACTGAGACACCACAAAACTGCCCTCCGGAGTGGATATGCCAGTCAGCATATCTCATCAGCAGTGCGTGGAAATACTCAAATTAATCGTAAAAGAACAAATAACCCAACCAAGAAAAGTTCAAAAGGCTTCAAAATGTCCACTCAATATTGTAAGTTCTTACTCTCATCACCAGGAATGACAATACAACTCTAAGTCCCAGAGTTTTAAGTAATATTGGGACGTTTAACCTACTCCCACCCTTTTAAAAACTGTCTTCTTTGCTCTCAGAACATAAATCATTTGGGGCCCTAGCATAGTTAATTTATAACTAACTAAACAACTAACTAGTATATCTCTCTGCTTTTCAAATGTGGCTAAAATTTGAATCTTGGGAGCGTGAACTGCAAATCTCAAATACTTCGCTAATGTTTAAAAAATAACTTGTATTTATCTTACACCCTCGTCCAGAGCCCTAGAGCACTGTCTGTTTTCCCAGCAAATGTCACCCTTGGAATGACCTTCATGTATAGTAACTGACAATACAAGCCATGTGCCAGGATCAGGTGTTTGTTCTCCAAGGTACCATATATTTTTTAGTTAGAAATTATCCTGCCAAACAAGGCCGCACGTAGAAATACATTACAGATCTTAATCTGTTAATGCAAACGCAGAGGTAACGTTGATTTGAAATGCATTGTTCCTATACTTACATTTTATCTACTCTTTTTTAGAAAACAAGATTATTAACCTTCTCCAATTTTCAATTTCCATATTTACAAAAATGCAAACTGTAGCAAACATGGTTCATGTTCCAAGTTCTCCGCATGACAAGTGTAAGGTACTCTACAGCCATAAAGCTTTTTAGGAGAACTGTGACTCTTATAAGCTTCCTCTGTTATGAACTCCTCATAAAGAACTAATTTTAACTTTCTTCCTGGAGTGAACTTGAATCATGAATTCATTCTCAGTATGAGAGCACGCAAAATGAGACAAGCGCTAGAAACAATACAATTAGTTCTGACTTACCACCATTTCTCCCACACAGGTTTTAAAAAGTATGTTTTTAGGGGGCAGTTTTCAGAGTTAAAGTATTCAAACTGTGGCCAGCAAGCGCTGTGATGACATTTACCATGTCTTGGTCTAAACTGATACTTATTTTTTGTTTTGTTTTGTTTTTTGCGGTACGCGGGCCTCTCACTGTTGTGGCCTCTCCCGTCGCGGAGCACAACCTCCGGACGCGCAGGCTCAGCGGCCATGGTTCACAGGCCCAGCCACTCCGAGGCATGTGGGATCCTCCCGGACCGGGGCACGAACCCGTGTCCCCTGCATCGGCAGGCGGACTCCCAACCACTGCGCCACCAGGGAAGCCCCTAAACTGATACTTATTGACTTTCATATTTGGGGCCTAAAAGATTCCAGATAATAAAAGAAAAAAGAAGGGGAGGAAGAGGAGAAAGACAGAGGAAAGGCTGGACTGGAAACTCCTTGAGGAAACAGCATCATCTTTCTTGTTTATCACTTCATCCACAGCTCCTAGCCCAGGTCTCAGCATAGCTAACATAACTCAAACACATGATTAAAGAATGCAAGATAGAATACACACTACTATATATAAAATAGATAACCAACAAGGACCTGTAGAGCACAGGGAACTATACTCAATATTTTGTAATAACCTATAAGGGAAAAAATCTGAAAAAGAATATATATATGTGTATATAGATATGTGTACTATCTATGTGTATCTGAAACTAACATGATACTGTAAATCAACTATACTTTAACAACAAAAAAAAAGGAATGCAAGACAGAGAAAAATAATTACCCAGGTTAAAAAAAAAGCACACAAGTTAGACTAAGATACTGGTTCAGAAGCACAAATGAGGATCTGGCCAAATTGGGAGTACTGGATAGGCTGGCGGCGGGTAAGCAGAGCCCCAGTCATTCTGAGGAGGCAACACTAACTGTGCCTTCTGGGGGCGCAGCGGTGGGTAGGGATAGTGAAGTCTCTCAGAATCGGTCAGCGGGCCCTTTCTTGTTCTGCCACTGCTCACCCTTGGCAGCCTGCTCAGAGCAGACAGGCCTGCGCCCAGCAAACCCTTTTTGGCTGCCCGGTGGAGGCAGCAAAGATACAATTTAGACATTAGAGTGGCCCTTCAGCAAGCCTTCATGGGATTCAGTTGGTAAACCGAATGTCACACCACTTCTGAGAGCAGCAGAGTGCTCTGCTACCTGAGTCTCGTGGAACTTCACATCAGACAAGTTTGCCGGTGCCCAGGCAGAAAGGGCCTTCCATGTAGCCGAGCCTTGATGAGGAAGCCAAGTCCCACACGCCCACTCTTATTTCATTAAAGAGCCCTACTGCTCCAGACGCATCTTAAGCTGAATATCCAGCCTCCTGTATCTCTTTTGCCTGTTTTTTTTTTTTAATGGGGTCGAGAAAACAAAGTTTCTTCCCCACAGAAGGTGGACTGAACTTACTCATGCTATTAACATCTTCTGAAACATGTCTCAGGCATGCTCTTTTCTTGATCCTGGCAACGAGGTGGTAACTAACAAGAGGGGCCAAGAGGATCATGGTCCTGTTAGCACAGTGGCTATTGAGGTCCCTGGCACCTGGGTATCTAAAATGGCACAGCTGGTAAATGGAAATACACATTGCCAGATGTGGCTGGCGCTTTAGCTGCTCCGCCCCCTTGCTGGAGTGGCCAGAACTGTCCTGCCCAACAGGTTTCTTGAGCAGCTACTACGCACCAGGTCCTGTGAAACAGCTGTGAATAAGATGGAGCTGGTCCCTGCTCCCGAAGAGCTTAGAGAATGGCAAGGGAGAGACAACTCAACAGAAGCCACTTCTTTAAGGGAAACAAGCAAATACGTATGCCCTTCAATCCAAAACAATTTCCTCCTCAATTTGTAGTCACTTTATTGAGACACAATCTACATACTATAAAGTTTACCCATCTAATGTGTACAATTCAATGGTTTTTAGTATATGTGCTGAGCTGTGCAATCATCACCATAATCTCATATTAGAACATTTTCATTATCCCAAAAAGAAACCTTAGACCCATGAGCAGAGATTCCCCATGCCATTACCACGCCAGCCCAGGCAACACTAATCTTTCTGTTTCTAGAGATTTTGTTATTCAGAACACTTCAGGATGGGATCATGTAACATGTGCTCTTTTGTGACTGGCTTCTTTTGATGACCATAATGTTGTCTGAGGTTCCTCAATGCTATAGCACACACCAGTATTTCATTCCTTTTTATTGCCAAATAATATTCTATTGTATGGCTATGCCTATTTCATGTATCCATTCTTCAGTTAATAGATTGGGTTGTTTCTACTTTTTGGCTATTATGAACATTCATGTGCAAGTTTCTGAATGGACCTAGGTTTCAATTCTCTTGGCTAGATACCTAGAAATAGACTTGCTGGGTCATATATTAGCTCCACGTTTAACATTTCGTGGAACTGTCAAAGAGTTTTCTAACATGGCTGCATCTTTTTATATTCCCAGTAGCAATGTACAAGTCCTCAAATTTTAATGTTTCTGAATATGGGTACAATTTATAATCCATGTGCATATTTAATATAGTGATCTTTTCCTTACTTTCTTTAATAGCTGTTTGTTATTAAATTAATGGTGCACTTTAAATTAGTGGTATCCTAGAATAAGGGAAATAATGATATAGTAATAATTCACTGAGCCTCAACCAAGTACTAGGCACATCTTGTTTAATGCTCATTTACCCTGTAACAGAGGTATTACCTTAATTTGTAGATGAGGAAACTGAGGTTCAAAAATGGGCCATAATTCCACCATTAAAAAGTCTATAAATAACAAATGCTGGAGAGGGTGTGGAGAAAAGGGAACCCTCCTACACTGTTGGTGGGAATGTAAATCGGTACAGTCACTATGGAGAACAGTATGGAGGTTCTTCAAAAAATGAAAAATCGAGTTGTCGTATTATCCAGCAATTCCACTCCTGGGCATATAGCTGGACAAAACTATAATTCAAAAAGATACATGCACCCCTATGTTCACAGCAGCACTGTTCAATAATAGCCAAGACATGGAAACAACCTAAATGTCCATCGACAGATGAATGGATAAAGTAGATGTGATATCTATCTATCTATCTCACAGTCATAAAAAAAGAATGAAATAATGCCATTTGCAGCAACATAGATGGACTTAGAGATTATCATACTAAGTGAAGTAAGTCAGAAAGAGAAACAGCATATGATATCACTTATATGTGGAACCTAAAATGTAACACAAATGAACCTATGTACGGAACAGAAACAGACTCACAGACAGAGAACAGACTTGTGGTTGCCAAGGTCAGGGCGGAGAGGGATGGACTGGGAGTTTGGGGTTAGTAGATGAAAACTATTGTATAAAAAATAGATAAACAACAAGGTCCTACTATATAGCACATAGAACTATATTGACTACCCTGTGATAAACCATAATAGAAAAGAGTATAAAAAAGAATGTGTGTGTGTGTGTGTGTGTGTGTGTATATCACTTTGCTGCACAGCAGAAATTAACACAACACTGTAAATCAACTATGCTTCAATTGAAATAAAAAGGGCTGGGCTTCCCTGGTGGCGCAGTGGTTAACAATCCGCCTGCCAATGCAGGGGACAAGGGTTCAAGCCCTGGTCCGGGAAGTTCCCACATGCTGCGGAGCAACAAAGTCCGTGGGCCACAACTACTGAGCCTGCGCTCTAGAGCCCGCGAGCCACAACTACAGAAGCCCGCGTGCCTAGAGCCCACGCTCCACAACAAGAAAAGCCAACGCAATGAGAAGCCCGCGCACCGCAACGCAGAGTAGCCCCCGCTTGCCCCAACTAGAGAAAGCACGCATGAAGCAAGGAAGACCCAACGCAGCCAAAAATAAATAAATAAAATTAATTAATTAATTTAAAAAAAAGAAAAGAAAAAGGGCCATAATTATATAGTCTCTGCCACTGCACCATGGTAGTATTAGCATTTGAACTTGGGTTGATTTTCTGCCAAAGTCCAATTTTCCTCTATACCTTCTCACTATTGTTCAAAGATGAGCAAGGGATAATATGTACTTTCTATGATTTCACAATCTCTGAGACAGATAAATACATAAATAAATGAATACAAAACAGGCTGTGATAAGTACTCAATCAAAGGAATTCTAAAAGTACTCTGTGTGGCCAGAGATCAAATTATACAGGAAATATTGGAATCTTGGGATAAGTGGTATTTAAGGTGGGTTTTGTTTGGCAGGTGTGGGTAGAATCAATGCTCTAAGACTGTGCCATCCAATATGGTAGCTATCAGCCACATGCAGCTATTGAGCACTTGAAACATGACTAGTCCAAATTGGGAAGTGCTGTAAAAACACACTGGATTTCAAAGGCTTAGTATTTTTAAAAAAGAATGTGAACTATCTCATTAATAATGTTTATATTGAGTACATGTTGATAATATTTTGGACATACTGAGTTAAAAATATATTATTACAATTTCACCTATTTATCTTTTTACTTTTTTTCCTATCTTTTTACCTTTAAAAATACAATTAACAGAACATTAAAATTATCTAGGTGGCTCATATTTTTATTGGACAGTGCAGCTCTAAGAAATAAATATGGCAGAGAATATGCCGGGATCATCGATTGCTATCACTGAAAAATCCAAGAGGTGTAACAAGAAACAAACTTGAGAAAGGAGGTGAAGGTCTAACTATTTAGGGCTCAGGTGCCCTGCAATGCCAAGCAGTTTGAACTTTGGTCTGGATGTAACAGAGAGTCAAAGGTTTTGAAAGGGGAGTGAAATCATCGGGTCTGTGCCTTAGAAGGCGGATGTTGGCAACCCTTAGTCAATAGCATTGACAGAGGTGACCAGACCAAAACCCACCCCACAACTCTCCAAACTCATAAAAATGCTGGTTCAAGTGTAATGCCACAAGAATACACAGCCAAACTTGGAAAAGCAGGAAAAGGAATTCCCAGCTGCCATAAACAGAAGCAATTAAATACCAGAGCAATGGGTCAAGAAGCTCAGGTGTGTTGGAACAGGACACAGGCCATTAGATCTGGGGGCTGAGGCTTTCACATCTGTGTGGGGAGAGGAGCCCAGGTCACTGCCCTGCACAAAAAGGGATGAGAAATTGAAACACACGCGTAAAACTGGCACTAGAAAAGAATCCTGCCAGTGGAGGCAAGGACAGAAGCTTGGACAAGGGATGTCCGTAAAAAGAAAAGGAGCCAGCGTAGGATCCTGTAAAGACAAAGTGCAGGAAAACTGGGAGATGGTGCTGCCTGGTGAGCTAAGCAAAGGCAGTGTCGAGAAGTGGGGGGGGGGGGGTGGGGGGGCGCACGGGTGCCAACTGCTGAGCCGTAGTGGAAACAGACAAAGATGAGACAGTGCTTCTGATCTGGTGATTACAGGTTACCCCAGGCCTCAAAGACAGCAGTATCAGCACGGTGGCTGGAACAGAAAAAAGCAAGGGTAGCAAACACGACCTTCTCTGAACGTTTTAGAAGTGACTTGGAGAGACAGGCTGCTGGTTGCTTAAAGAGAGAAACAGATCAAAGGAATTTCTTTTTAGCAGCAAGAGTCATACGGAGGAAGTCAGTCCAACAGAAGAGTGGTTCTAAAGATTAAGGCAAGAAGAAGAATCAACGAAGGAGCAGGTTTAGAGGAGGATAATGACCAAAGATGGAGCCTTCGAAAAGGCAAAAGGTGCTGACGTCCACCAGAGGTTCAAAATGATACTCATTTAAGCCACGGAGCTCTTCTGGAACGGGGAGCACAGCGGCTGAGGGCCTACAACAAGGTGTGATGCTTGGACCGAGACAAGGAAGGCCCCAGGAACAGTGACGAGTGGCAGGGAGGGCCCGGCTGCCATGGACTCCCATAAACACCATCTCAGGTGTGGCCTAAACACTGAGGTTACCCAGGGTTGCCCGAGCTAGGTGCAAAACAGTGGTCACAGAACGTGGAAGAGGTGACGCCTTGCTAAGAAGCCAGACTGGGTATGGGAAAAAGTGAAACCAAGACTAGAGAGAAAGACTGGGAGACTAGGCAGACACGGGTATAGAGATCAGGCCACACAATACGACACAGGGTAAAGGCCAGTCTGTGCTGCTTCTACGTTATAAGCAGTTAATAGTCAAAGGAGGAAAAATACTTACTTTGCCATTTATATTTATCCTCAACAGTGTAGTCATTTGAGTAAATGGTAAGCATTATGTCAGTTCATAAGTGGAAAAAGACATAGAAATATTAAAATATAGAACTGTTTTCCTTCAACTCTTTTGCTTTTCAGTTCCATCATTCATTCATGTCATCATTCTGGTGTTCCTGTAACATGCCAGTTTCTGGAGGATGAGAATGTGAAGAAGTAGAACGCGCATTTTATTTAACCTGAAACTAAACCTTCATCCTGAGAATTGGAATTCAGTGAGTCTGAGGCCTGTGTTTATACACAAACCAAGAAAACAGTCATTGGTCCTTTCCTTCAGGAGCTGGAGGAGGGTCACAGATGGACTGAGGAAAGTCAGGGGGCCTTGCCTTTGATGCTAGGGTGTCACATTATAGGAGAGTCTGTCTTCACTTGAGCATATTTACACTGTGGGAATGTTGGTATTCTAGCAACTGAGGAGCAATTCAAAGAGGCCGCTGAGATCAAAGGACTTGGGGGAAGCCCTGAACAGTGGGAACTGGAAAGCCTATGACAACTCAGAAGGTTAAGCAGAAAAATCAGGTCATTTGGAAAACTACAGTTGGTCTTCAGTGGTAGTTAGTGATTTTTTGGCCAGCGAGCGATAAGGAATTGAAAAAGGAACAGTCACAGTGGCAACAAATGTTTCACAAGAAAAAAACATCAGCAGAAGAAACACAGACCTCACTTGGAGGGAGGAGAGATTATAAAATGTGTCTGTAAAAGTACTTAGACTGGGAAATAATATCCAAAAAAATTCAGACAAGTCTTACATCTTCCTTCTATCTTGGATAGTCTTACCTTTCGGACATTTCTCTCTTTCCACCCTCTCTTTCTTTCATAAAATGAAAACAAATATATACTTCTTAGTTCTCCAGACTATGCAATGAGACACTAGTTCCAAGTACATTCCAAAAGATATCTTACAAGAGGCAGCTTTGCTTCAACATGCAATAAACTGATCTGTGACCTGTGGCCCACGGTTTTTAAAAATATTTATGTTAGAATCACAATCTGTAATTAAAAATAGAAATTAACTATAATTAGCTACAAATAAAAAATCTAATTGGTTTGAATTAGCCAAGGTAATGGAGTCTATCAGAGAAATTAAATATTTTAAAGCAGTAAATTAGCCTAAAAGGCATCCAGCGCCTTGCAAATCTTGCAAAAACCTGCTGCCTGCGTGTCTCCTGGGGACTCTGTACATTTTAAAAACGAGGTCAGGCCAGGTCCAATTAGAAGGGTGAATACAGGATGCTTCTGAATGTTTGGGGGTCATAATTTAATGAGCTATAGCAATAATTTGCTAAATGTTCCATTGGTGGCTTCATGGAGATAATATTGTAGGTAGACTAGCACAGGTCTGTAAGTGATTAGGAACTGCAGGTATAAGCCCACATGAATAATAAGCCCACAACACAGTTAGTGCTAAATGAATACTTAGTAACATTTAGTAACGCTATTTCAGCTAAAATTAGATTATAGGTTACTTTAATACCCTGCTTGAAAATTACTTTTCTCAAACCTTGAAAACTTCCAGAGAACAATCTAGGTTGAATCTTTCTGTATAAAGCATGTTGGGGATGCAGGAGAGGGGAGCATTTATAGTGAAGATCTAGATTTCAGCCTCCACTGGGATATAATCAACCTGTGCTCAAGGAGTTGAATGCCAGTAAGCTGGCTCCATTTCCCAGGGCATCTGCAGGCTCTGTGAGGGAGTGAAGTGGGAAGGAGGGAAGGCAAGGGATGAGCAGTAGAATGAGAAAGATCTTTCATCAAAACCTCTAAGAGACCTGGATGCTTGACATCAGGTGGAGAACCACCATAGCTCAAGACAGTCAGTGGCCCAAAACAACTGGACTTCTTGTACCCTTTAGGTACCGCCATTTGTTTGTTTATTTTAGCCTGTGTCTGCTTCTCTGTGGTCACTAGACCAGAGGTTGGGGGAAATGTGGGGGTTGGCATCCTATAGCTCTACCTCGGGGAAGAAGGGAATGCAGCACACAATCAGCTTAGCAAAAGAGTGGACCTGCAAGAAACACAGGGGAGCAAGTTGGCACTGAATATAAACAAGGGTTTGGTGTAAAAACCAGTCTCAGCAACAGAGTGATATACTTGACCTTATGGGTATTTAACGTGTGAAGAAAAAGGCAAAGCGAGGTTGAAAGAAATCACGATTTTCTGTGCCTTACTTCTGAACGAAAGAACCTGTTTGGTAATTTCAGGTGAAATGAAGAGGTTCTTTTCCAGGTTGCCACAAATTTGGAAAGGTGGTTAAACGTACACAGGAGAACTACTGATAAGAATAATGGAAGAAAAAACGTTTACACAACCTGGAATCCATATATTGTATCTACTGTTTTTTTCTCTTAATTTGAATAGATGGGAACATAAGGATTAATGTACATATGTATTCTCCTCTCACTTTATAATGGGCGGTAACATAAGGATTCTCATCAGCTGACACTCTCAGAAATATTCACGAATCTTTGAGAATCTCATTACGTGCAATTAACAGTAGCCGTCACATCAGACAAGCTCTGGTATATAATCTCAGTAGCTTTTTGATTTACACTCAATCTCACACAGCCAGGCAGCCCTCCTCCATGTTGAAGCTATGCTATCTGCAACAATGGTCCATCCAACCTTGAGGCAGCAAAGGAAGAGAAGAAGTGCACGTAGGCTCTTACCTGCATTGCCCCAGAAGAGACTCTCTGCTCAAAGCACATGGCTCTGATATAACAGCAAGGGAGGAGGGAAAGCACAGAGGGGCACGAAAAATATTTGGTGTCTGCCAAATATAACTGATGTCTGCCACACACTCCTAACTTACTGAAGAAGTATGAATCCGCCAGACACATGCCCCACTAGGGGTAAAGTAAATAAGGTTACTAAGGAAACTTTAACTTCTCTAGAGGATAGTTTGAAATCACCAACCTTATCTAGAGACAAAACATAATGTTTGTGACAAGTTGCAAGAAGGTGATGATTTCACACTTCATGCTGTTGCTCTACATTTAGGGTTGGGGCTTTGGCCCAGGGAAGGTACAGAAAGTAGCTGTTGGGGTCCCCTTTGATTTCAAATCTGGCTAGAATCCAAGTTTCTCAACTTCAAGTCCAATGTCATAAAAACTAGACATTGCTTCCTTCTAGAATGTGGGGCTCCTACTGAAATATCAAAGTCGCCTAAACTTTCCACATGAAAAAAAATTAATTTCAGGTCTTACTTTAGAGTACTGTTAGGCAACCTTGTTAATTAGAATCACCTGGAATGGTTGGTTTTTTTTTTTTTTAAACTAGGGATGTCTGTGCCCCAACTCAGGCCACTTGAGTTACAATGTCTAGGGACAAGCCCAGGTAATGAATTTTTTTAAAGTTATCTGGGTAATTCTAAGGGGCAACTAAGTCTGAGAATCTCTATTTTAGAAGACAGCCACCCCATCCCCTAGAAATTACCAGTTGTTACTGGCTTTAAGGCCAGAAAGTTTTAAGAAGTAAAATTAATGCTTGGGACCCACCCCAGATAGTCTGATTTAACTGGTCAGAGTGGTGCGGAATGGACACTGGGATATTCCTCAGGTGATTTCACTGTAACGCCAAGCATAAGTACTATTTATGGTGTCACAGTCATCCCTAAACCGCCCTGTCAGGCCAGAAATGGAGTGACTAAAATTGGGGAGAGGGAAGCAGCACCATGTGGTGCTATCCGTGGTGCTGAAATGGAACTGCAAGGAATTTTTAATTGGTAGCAGCAATGAACATTTATTTTCAATTTGATAAAACAAAACCTTCTACTATTTCATATTTTTAATTGAGAGATATAAAAATTCTCCTAAGCACAGAACTACTGGTATGTGTATTTTCGGTTCTATGTTATGGTTTGTTAAGGGAGAGAGATTTTGAAAGAAAGAGGATTTGCTTTGCTATTTGTCCAGAGATCAGATAGGGCAAAGATCAAAATAATTATGACTGGTGCTCTTGGAAAATCTATACATTTTTATTTTTTAGCTATGATAGTATCCTGAATATTTTTTAAAGTTTTAAATTATTAGAATTTTTAAAAATATAAGATACTTTACTTCCCATCTAAAATTTGAAAGCATAAATGTTTATTGTTTTTATTTTTCTGCTTAAGAAGATGGAAGTGAAATAGTTTGAGAAACAACCTATTTTCACAGAGTAACATTCATCTTATACTATTTAATGATACTACCACTGAAGATTTCTAGTTGATGCTTTTGTGAGCTTTATGAAAAAGGAATTAATATGGTGCTATAACCCCAATAACTAGATATGGCCTAGAGGTTAATGTTTCCCACCTTTCCCTCCACATTCCTTATGTAATGACCACAACTGAATTGTCCAGTCAGTCATTTCTTATATTCTCCATGGTCTAAAAACCTACGCTCATTCCCTCAAACGTCTATGCTATATGTTCCATGACTCCATCCAATAACAACTCAGTAACAAAAGGGATGATGAACACTTTAAACCTTCTCCAGTTTATGACTGTTCTCTGAAACACAGAAAACATTTTCCACAGTGAATTACATTATGAAGATATGAGCCTGATATGCTAACCTGAAAATGCCAAACATCTGAACCCCACCTTATCAGCAAACAGCTCGGAAACATATGCCTCTTCTTTGCTAAATTCTAACCTTTCCCAAAAGGCAGCAGTATGCGCATGCACAAAATCTAATCAATCACACAGGACTTTCCTTTGGAGCAGTTACCTTCCTACTCCTCTACAAGCACTTGGAAACTAAGGGCCTTAGGCTAGACACCCAAAGCAGCACTCGCTAATATGATCCATGGGCTGTTTGAAGAGTTAATGAGGGGAAAAATATCCCTCATCTTAAGTTAAAATCACTCAAGAATTCATTTTACTTATTACCAGGCTGTATAAGCTTGAACACCTGAATTTACTACTTTGGGAAAAAGAAGAGTATCTGCCCCATCCTTTCTTAAACACTCTATACTTCAAAGAAAGAATTTCACATAAATTCCATTTTCCCCTAAATGAAAGTTCAGAGCTTTGCCAATTTGGTTAGTATAGCAATAAAACAGAGTACAGTTCTCACACCTTGAATACAGCTTATCCTTCATCTGTTCAGACATTTAATGAGTGGGTCTGATAGTCACAAGCCTTTAGTGGATTCAAGTCAAGGTGTTTTTACCAACGCTCAAGTCCAACCATATTCCAATGGGGCCCTCCCCCCCCCAAGGCTGTCATCAGAGAAGACTTCTCTTTGCCAAAAGGGCTCTCAGGAGAGAGTTAGTTTACGGTCAACACAATTAGAATCATTTTAGCATAGCCTCTTTTAAACTACTCGTATTCCCTATCTATAAATTAAACACTCTGGGAACCTGCCTATTTATTGACCACTTTCAAAGAGGGCTCTGTAGAATCCAGAAACAGGAAGACAGAAAAAGATTTTGAAGGAAGGTCTTTGGAATTTCTGGTCACACTATCGGAGCTCCAGGGAGCTGCTTTGATGGTGAACTCATAACTTCCTCAGGCTACGACAGATCCCAGTACCCCAGTGTCTGGCTCAGCTGCTGACACAGCCCTGCAGTAAATTTTTTTTTCCCATCAAATGATCCAAAACTCTTGTTCTCCAAGGAGTCATGTTTTTTTATGGAAGTAAACAAAGAAATCATAAATACTCCTCTCTCACCATTAAGAGTTCATATCACTTTAACGTGAAGACACTCATCATCAGAGCCCACAAACAGCAGACCAAGGGTGATGGAGTGAAACAATGAATGATCATGGCAATAAGATGAAGTCTTGCCTCGCTTTTATGTGAGGACCTCTGGGACTGTCCTATCAGTGCCTCAGTGGTTTCAGTCTCTCACATAATTCCAGAAAACTGTATTATGTCTAGGGCCAATGACAGTTTTATATCACTTGAAAAACTTGTTTAGAACTTGTTCTACATTGTGTTTCCAATATGACTCAGCTGTCGGAATAAAAATAATGGTGAAAAATCTTAATCTATAATATGAAAGGAACAAGTTTGGTCACAAGTGCTACAATCTTAAATTATAGATTAGCACAGGCTACCTTAAAAGACAAAATTTTAAAAATTGAATGATAATGAAAAAATTATTTTTGTGCAAGTATATCCAGATCCTCAGTTTGAACAGTAATGACTGTTTTTCCAACACTTATCTCACTTAAAACCTTACCCTCATTTAATGTTTCCCATATTGTAGTTTAGCTGAAATCCTCAAGTGCCTCATTTCTGCACAGATTTTGTCCTTATAAAGAAATAGGTTTCAAACACAAAGAGGATTCATTACCAGAAACGGGAATGGACCAGTTGGGTAAGAGGGGCAGAGACTATACGTCCATCTAAAATACTCCAGTAAAACTAGAGATCCGTCGTTTTCAGAAATAATAAATCCTTCCAAATTGACTGCCATCTCAAAAAAAGCCTCATGGACCTAGAGAACGCCGTGGCCCTTATCCCAGACTATATAAGGTGACACTGGTCATGATGTCTGGGGCAATTGCCAGGTCACTGCTCCTGTCCTATTCCTTGGGAGTCCAACCCTGGGAGGCTGGGAGTGTGATGCGGAGATGGGATAGGCTGTCTCTAACCAGGATCGCTAAGATCCGGTCATTAGTCCCACCCTCTGCCACTCCTGTAAAATTGCGATACCAGATTATGTGGCTAGCCCTCAGGCACCCTGAACAAGTTAGAGGTCTTCACGCTAAGGCTGGGTATAGCCAGCTGAGTGCAAAGGAGCAGGGCAGGTGGGGCTCACCACCGTCTTCAGGTGAGAATGCTTTGTGCCAACGTGAACCACTTGCTCTCTCTCACATCCTGCAACCATTCCCCCAAACCCCAATGCTACTGGGCCCAGAAGCTCTAGGAAGCGGGGTGTCCCAAGCCCTCCCCCTCCCCCAACAACAGAGAAGAACAAAGACTTGGAACCAGAGACCAGCTGCTTGTTTCATGTCTGCTCTGTGACCTCGAGCACATTCTTTCAATTTCCCAAGAATCAAGTTTCTTCAGTTTTGTAAAGTGATGTTCGCTTTGCAAATTCAAAGGAACTCTTGATGCCTGCAGTCCCTGGTCCTGGGCTTGTCAAAGACCTATTATTCCTCCTTTTAGCCATTTATGGTTGTTTTCTACAGCAGGCTATGCTGAGTGGACCCCAAATTCTCCTCCAAATACTGATATTTTAATGACAGTCTCACAGAGAGATGCAAAAATGGGATTTAATAAGTTTCCCTTGGGCCTGCTGACTAATTTCTTTAGGTCAATAGCTTGTTCAACTGCAAAGCGCTTGGACAGAAGTTATTGCTACGAGTGGCCCATTGGCACTTCCTCGCTCGGACCATTCCTTGCTCCTGGCGATATATTTCTGTCCTTCTCCACGCATCTTGGGGACATAATGGAACCCAGTTATTTATCCATTCAAAATCTATTATGCACCTATTATCAATCAGGCATTTTGGGATTTGGAATTTTTGTCTTCCTCTGGCAGATCAGAAATATCATAGGTCCACATATGGATTCTTTCAATTCTCATGGAATATATATCATATAACTAGAGTGACCATACGTACTGCTTTGCCCCGGGCAGTCCTAGTTTGTGCCTGTGGTACCAGCATAGCTATTAACAGTGCCCGCATTCACTCTCAGACTGTCCCAGTGTGAGTGATAAATTACATCACCACCAGATAAGCAGATCCACCTGCAGTTCTTGTAGGCTTCGTGTGGGGTGGGAGTGGGGGAGGAGAAGGACCCACATCACAGAGACCACAAGAAGCCTTAGTTATCTGCTAGACCGGCACAAGCTGTGGGAGGAAACTATGAAGGCTGCTGTCACCTTTTAAGAAACATGTTTGGAATCATTTCTTTTCAGACGCAGCCACATAGAGAAGTTGAGAGCATGGACTCCACGGCCAGATAAGCTGGCACTGCCACTTCCAGGCTATGTACACATGGGCAAGTTATATAACCTCTCTGTGCCCCAGTTTCCTCATGTGTAAAGTGAAGTTAATACGAGTACCTACTTCGTGAGGTCGTTGTGAATAACACGAGTCAATGGGCCTGTGCATACTAACTGCTGTAAGTGTTTTCTGCCACAGAGGATTGCCCAGGACCCAATCCTAGTCACAGACAACTACACATTGGCCAAACATAAGGAAGGTCCACGTTCAGAGGAGATTTGGCGCAAACGACTTTGGTTTGGGTATTGACAAAATCCTCTCTTCTAGGAAATAAATGCTTGATGGACAAGGCAGGTCACTGAAGCTGAATCTCAAGTGACAGGAAGTTATGTTCCCACAGTTTGGCCCAGTCACAGAATCCTTAGGCCCCAAGGTTCCTGAATCCCTGGAAGAAACAGCGCTGACCCCACACTCCTGTGTATGCTTGTTATAATCTCCCATCACCCAGTTTCATCTGTTAATGGATCTCTTCTGCCACCTTAAATTCACGGGGGACAGGCCAAGCTTAATTCAAAGAAGAAGAGGTGCAGGAAAAATCTGGGACCCCAGATGGAACCTTCCATTTGTGAAATCGTCAATCCTACATCCTACTCTCTGATCACAGCTTCAGATCAACTCACCTCCTTGAAGCTCATCTATACCTTGTTGTCCTTGAAGCCTTCACTGTGCCTCAAAGTATTTTTCCTCCTGGCTTCATTTTCTTTTCTACACAGCCTGGATCACGTGTCCTATCATTTTAATTCCCTTTCACCAGCACTTTACTTTCACCTTCCAGTGTTTCTCCACCCAGGGTACCCAAAGCTCCCAACCCTAAATTAATCCTACTCTGTACATGAAAGCCCAAAAGCAGCTACAGTATATTTGAGACGTGTGCTGCTATTCAGTTATAGTTTACAGTCTCAGCAGGCCCTCCGTGCTGCACTTTCCCTCCACTGTGGTCAGTCACTCACCCATTATACTCCCACCTTCAGCGCTACCCTCTACAACTTGACCAATCATTCCCACTCCTCCTGGGCTCACGGGTTTGACATGTGTTTTGGTCACACTGCATACAGAAGGATGCGTGGAGACTTCCCCACAGCCCCACCGGTGCAAGGCTTAGGTGTCCTGGGGTAAGCAAGAGCTTTACCACGTCTCCAACTGCCCTAATTCCCAAACAAAGCAAGAGACAGCAAAGCCTTTGTTTTTTGAATTTGCTCAGGAAAAGGAGGCAAAAGGCCTTAAACACGGAGTTCAAGTTTGGAGGCACAGGAAGAAAGAAAAGAGCCAAGGGAGATAGAAAGCATTAAGCGTACTCCTGAGGTCATTAGCCCTCCAGCTAACAAGGCAGATAAATTGCAGGCAGCTGGGAAATGTGGACGCTTTGGCAACAACAACAAACAACACCACCATGGCAGGGATCTGGACTCCTCTGACTCCAGATTCCAAAACAAATGCTTTCTCTGTAAGTTCATGAAATTCCAGTAAACTTTTGTTTGGGATTTTAATTGTTTTTGCTTTATCTTCATGTTGGTTGAGGAGTTGAAGATTTTTAAAAAGCTTTTCATCATAGTTCTATGTGGCTCCAACTGACCCACTTCTTAAAATTTTTTTTTTTACATTTTTTAATTGAAGAACAGTTGATTTACAATGTTGGGTTAGTTTCAGGTGTACAGCAAAGTGATTCAGCTATACATATACATATATCCATTCCTTTTCAGATTCTTTTCCCATATAGGTTATTATAAAATATTGAGTAGAGTTCCCTGTGCTATACAGTAGATCCTTGTTTACCTATTTTATATATAGGAGTGTGTATATGTTACTCCCAAATTCCTAATTTATCCCTCCCCTCCCACCTTTCCCCTTTGGTAACAATAAGTTTGTTTTCTATGTCTGTGATTCTATTTTTGTTTTGTAAATAAGTTCATTTATATCATTTTTTTAGATTCCACATATAAGTGATATCATATGGTATTTGGCTTTCACTGTCTGACTTACTTCACTTAGTATAATAATCTCTAGGTCTACCCATGTTGCTGCAAACAGCATTATTTCCTACCTTTTATGGCTGAGTAGTATTCCATTGTATATATGTACCACATCTTCTTAATCCATTCATCTGTTGATAGACATTTAGGTTGCTTTCATGTCTTGGCTATTGTAAACAGTATTGCAATGAACATTGGGTTGCATGTATCCTTTTTTTTTAACTTTTTTATTTTATATTGGAGTATAGCCGATTAACAACGTTGTGATAGTTTCAGGTGCACAGCAAAGCAACTCAGCCATGCATATACATGTATTCATTCTCCCCCAATTATGATTTTCTCTGGATATATGCCCAGGAGTTGGATTGAAGGATCATATGGTAGTTCTATTTTTAGTTTTATAAGGAACCTCCATACTGTTCTCCATAATGGCTGTATCAATTTACATTCCCACCAACAGTTCAAGAGGGTTCCCTTTTCTCCACACCCTCTCCAGCATTTATTATTTGCAGACATTTTGATGATGGCCATTCTGACTGGTGTGAGGTGATATCTCACTGTAGTTTTAATTTGCATTTCTAGCGTTGTTGAACATCTTTTCATATGCCTTTTGGCCATCTGTATGTATTCTTTGGAGAAATGTCTGTTTAGGTTTTCTGCCCATTTTTTGATGGAGTTGTTTGGGGTTTTTTTGATATTGAGCTGTATGAGCTGTTTGTATATTTTTGAGATTAATCCCTCTCGGTAGCACCAGTTGCAAATATTTTCTCCCATTCTGCAAGGTTGTCTTTTTCTTTTGTTTATGGTTTCCTTTGCTGTGCAAAGGCTTTTAAGTTTAGTTAGGTCCCATTTGTTTATTTCTGTTTTTATTTCCATTATACTTGGAGATGGATCCAAAAAGATATCGCTGCGAATTATATCACAGAGCGTCTGCCAATGCTTTCCTTCAGAAGTTTTATAGTATCCAGTCTAACATTTACAATCTTGAGGGTTTTTTTTTTGTTTTTTGTTTTTTTTTGCGGTACGTGGGCCTCTCACTGCTGTGGCCTCTCCCGTTGCGGAGCACAGGCTCCAGACGCGCAGGCTCAGCGGCCATGGCTCACGGGCCCAGCCACTCCGCGGCATGTGGGATCCTCCCGGACCGGGGCACGAACCCGTGTCCCCTGCATTGGCAGGCGGACTCTCAACCACTGCGCCATCAGGGAAGCCCCTTGAGTTTATTTTCGTATATGATATTAGAGAATGTTCTAATTTCATTCTTTTCTATGGAGCTGTCCAGTTTTCCCAGCACCACTTATTGAAGAGATTGTCTTTTCTCCATTGTATATTCTTGTCTCCTTTGTTATAGATTAATTGATTATAGGTTGTGGGTTTATTTCTGGGCTTTCTATCCTGTTCCATTGATCTATGTCTCTGTTTCTGTGTCACTATCATACTGTTTTGATGACTGCAGCTTTGTAGTATAGTCTGAAGTCAGGGAGTATGATTCTTCCAGCTCCATTCTTCTTTCTCAAAATTGTTTTGGCTATTCAGGGACTTTTTGTGTTTCCATACAAGTTTTAAAATTATTTGTTCTAGTTCTGTGAAAAATGCCATTGGTAATTTGATAGGGATTGCACTGCATCTGTAGACTGTCTTGAGAAGTATGGTCAACTGACACACTTCTGAGTATAGGTCTGGGAAGAGGCTGAACATCCTCACTACTGTGTCTAGTGTCTAAAAAGGTTATGATGAGATCCTATTATCTCCTCTACATGCCTCCTGCCCCCTAACATCCTCCCCCACACACACACAGATCCTTGGTTGTCCCATTAATTAATGTTTTTAAAACTTTTCTGTGCATACAAATCTCCTGGGATTCTTGTTAAAATGCAGATTCTGACTCATTACGTCTGTGTGAGAGGGCAGTCTGAGAGTCGGTATTTCTAACTTGCTCCCAGGTGATGCCAGCGCTGTTCTGGGGACCACTCCTTGAGTAGCAAGGCTCTACCCCTCTACCAGTAGACCCAAAGTGGGTCACCCAGGGGACAGACAAACAAGATGTTCCACTGATCCACAGGAAGTATTAGAATTCTATTTATGTTAATTTTACCTAAAATTTTAAATCTAAACAAACACAGGTACCTTCATCTGTCAAATGGCCTCCCATCAGGATGAATGAAAGGAATCCTAAGAAAAGGGTGGAAATAAAATTCTGCAATTCAGACGGGGTTGTCAGAAGTGAACCAACTTTTTCATTCCCATTCAGCTCACTGCCATATGCTGAAATGTGTATGTCACAGAATTTACAGAATGCATTAACTAGTTTCAATTAAACTAACCCTCACAAAATGTATGAGGCTTAAATAATGTCAAGAAACTGCTAATTAAAGATGCCATTAAGAATCTACATCTGCCAACCAAAAAGTTGGACCAGAAATCCAAAATTATAATGGTTATTTGGAATATGGACATATAGCCTTCTTTAATTATGATTTATATATATATATATATTTATTTATTTATTTATTTTTGGCTGTGTTGGGTCTTCGTTGCTGCGCGTGGGCTTTCCCTAGTTGCGGCGAGTGGGGGCTACTCTTCGTTGCGTGTGCAGGCTTCTCATTGCGGTGGCTTCTCTTGTTGTGGAGCACAGGCTCGAGGTGCACGGGCTTCAGTAGTTGTGGCTCGCGGGCTCTAGAACACAGGCTCAGTAGTTGTGGCACATAGGCTTAGTTGCTCCACGGCGTGTGGGATCTTCCCGGGCCAGGGCTCGAATCCATGTCCCCTACATTGGCAGGCAGATTCTTAACCACTGTGCCACCAGGGAAGTCCTTTAATTATGATCTTGAGAGTATATTGCATCTGGAAATAACAGGAGTATGTGCATATAATTTTTAGGTAATAATTCCTACTCTGATGGGTACGTATGCAAGTATTATTTTTCTGATTAGGTGTACAATCAAGATTTGGAGACTACTGCTCCATACTATCAGCTGGCCTCCCCTGCACTATGTAATAAATATGCTGGCATCCTTGGCTAACCCCCACCCCTCATCCTACCTTGTCTCTGGTGTTGTGATCCCCTCCACCCTTCACTCTAACCTATGTTTCAGATGAAGTAACAGTAGGAAAAGCCAGTGATCCCAAACTCAAATGCCCACAACAGTCAGGAAGGGGTCACAAAATCATAAAGAGAGAAGAGTATTTTTAAACACACACACACACACACACACACACACACACACACACACACGTGATAATAGGTGGAAACTGACTCTAGGTCTTAGCATTAAGAAGTAATAAGGATTAGTAGAGACTGTGGCAGCATGGAGAATGCATGCCTTCTATTCTTGCTATTCTTTGCCCATATGGACATGCAGACCCAGAGTTGCCAGATTTTATGATATTTCAAGGGAAAATTGCATCTCAAATTTTACTGGATATTACACAATGGTTAAACAGGTGCATGCACGTGCATACACACACACACACAAAGATACATACACACACTTAACTTGCCAAGACTTCAAGGCACATTTGGACCATGAGCCATTAATTTGTTCTACCCACTGTGTGTAGTATAAAACCTTTAACTGCAGTCATAATTCATTAATAAAATTAATCATAATTAATAAAATTAATCAAAGAGGCAGGAAAGGAAGAGCAAGTTTCATAAGTCATGAAGTCAGAGTCAACACAATGTTAAAATCTGTAAAGGGGAAGGAAAAGAGAAAGAAATGGCAAGAAAAGGAGATGAAGAGGCCAAGCTAATGAGAACGAAAGAGCAAAGGCAATTTTCCTGCTTGCTTCCTCCTGGGAGTGTCAGTAATTAATCAATCTTGCTTTCCCAGAGTTGTAGGCCCACTATGCATGGCCTTGGGAAAGTGATCGTGCTCACTAACAGCCAGATCACCATTTCTTTCTGAATAAGACTACATTTCCCAGCATTCCTTGCAGAAGGCATATCCATGTAAATGAGTTTTAGCCCACGGAATGTGAGCAGTGCTGTGCAGAGCAGCTGGGCGTGGTCCAAGAACACACACACAACACACAGGCTCCTCACTCTTTTCCCCTCTTCCCTAACTGCATGAGGAGGCAAAAGTCTGGAGGAAGGTGGAGACGTATGATCCACGAAGCTGAACTCACTTCTTACCATCACAGACCTGCTGGGATTGTGATGTGAGTGGGAAATGGACTTCCATTTTCTTCAGCTACTGAGATCTTGGTCTTGATCCTCCCCATTTCGAGTACATTCATCATGGCCTATATCCTCTTGCCCAGAATCTTATTCAGCTAAACATGCCATTTTCTCTGACCATTACTCCAATGGCATGATTCCAGTCCCCTGGCCTCTCATCTCTGAACATGCTCTACTTTGCCTGTGTGACCCTCAAGGTAGTGACACAAAATGGAGTTGCTCATCTGAAGTGGGGTATGACCAGTGCAGAACAAACAGGATCATCACCTCCTTTTTCCCAGATAGTTTGCCCAAAATGATGGAGCTTGTGATGTCTATCCACTGAACCCTCTATTTTTTTTTTTTTTTTTTTACTGGTGCTTGTCTTCTGCTACATCTTCCCCATTTAATAATTCCAGATTTATCTCTTGGACTATCAGAGTTTTTTTTTTTTCCATTTTATTTATTTATTTATGGCTGTGTTGGGTCTTCGTTTCTGTGCGAGGGCTTTCTCTAGTTGCGGCAAGTGGGGGCCACTCTTCATCATGGTGCAGGGGCCTCTCACTATCGCGGCCCCTCTTGTTGCAGAGCACAGGCTCCAGACACGTAGGCTCAGGAGTTGTGGCTCACGGGCCCAGTTGCTCTGCGGCATGTGGGATCTTCCCAGACCAGGGCTCGAACCCGTGTCCCCTGCATTGGCAGGCAGATTCTCAACCACTGTGCCACCAGGGAAGCCCCTATCAGAGTTTTAAAGTCTCTATCATATTAGGGTTTGTTTGTTTGTTTTATTGTTTTTCTTCAGTATTATCTACTTAGTATGTCTATGTGGATCCCTTTCGTTTTTGCCTTTCCAGCATCCATTCACCTTTCTTCTGGTGATAGCACTTCTATTTCATTTACATGCAGGCTTAGTGGTACTAGCAGTCAAGGAAGTCTGCTTTCTTCTGACCAACCTAGGGACTGAACATTCCTCAGCCTATACCAGCCCCTGTGCCCCTCTTAAATCAAGGACCTAAGAATTGAAAGAAATTCAAATAGATACATCTTAAAAGAAATGACTCAAATAGACCATCCATTAATTCCTATGACCCAGAATCCCAGAGCATCTTTTCCACAACTTGGGGAAACCAAAACCCAATTAAAAAATGGGCCAAGAACTTGAATAGACATTTCTCCAAATAAGATATACAAATGGTCAACAAGCACATGACAATTGGTGCTCAACATCATTAGTCATTAGGAAATGCAACTCAAAACCACAGTGAGATAGCATTCATTCCCACTAGGATAGCTATAGTTTTTTTTTAAAAGGAAAAGTGAAATTAATAAGTATTGAGAAGGATGTGGAGAAATTGGAACCCTTGTATATTTCTGATGGGAGTATAGAATGATTCAGTTGCTAAGGAAAACAGTTTGGCAGTTAAAAGTTAAACATATAGTTACCACACAATCCAGCAATTTCAATCCTAGGTTTATATCCAAAAGACTTGGAAACAGGTACTCAAGTAAAGACACGTGCATGCATATTCACAGCAGCACTAGTCACAACAGCCAAAACGTCACGACAGCCCAAATGTCCATCAACAGACGAACGGATAAACAAACTGTGGTACATCCACACAATGGAATATTATTCAGCCACAAAAAGGAATGAAGGTGAGACGGGCTGCAACATGGATAAACCTCAAAGACATTGTGGTAAGTGAAAGAAGCAAGATACAAAAGGTCACATATGATTCCATGTATGTGAAATGCCCAGAACAGATTAATCCACAGAGCAGAACACAGATGGGTGGTTACCAGGGGAAGGGGGAACAGAGGTATGAGAAGCATCTCCTGAATAGGTACAAGGTTTCCTTTAGGGGTAATGAGAATGTTTTGGAACTAGACGAACTAGTGGTTGTACAACTTTGAAAATATACTACATGCCACTGAATTGTTCATTTTAAAATGGTTAATTTTATGTTATGTAAACTTCACCTCAAAAAACACACATACACATACAAATTTATCCTCTCACAATGCTCTGACCTCACAATGAGGTCAGAAGTCCTAAAGTCAAAAGGTTGACAAGTCTGCATTTCTTCTGGAGGCTCTACAGAAGAATTCGTACCTTGCTGTTTCCAGCTTCTAGAGATCACTGCATTCCTTTACTTGTGGCCTCCTTCTGGCAATGGCATCCCTCTGACCTCTGCTTCTGTCATCATGTCTCCTTCTCTGACTGACCCTGCTGCCTCCCTCTGTAAGGCCCCTGTGACGACATTGGACCCATCTGGATAATCTAGGCTACTCTCCCCATTTCAAGATCCTTAATCCATCTTCAAGTCCCTTTTGCCATGTAAGGTAACATACTGACAGGTTAGTGGATATATGTATATGTATAGCTGATTCACTTCGCTGTACAGCAGAAACTAACACAACACTGTAAAGCAACTATACTCCAACAAAAATTAATTTTAAAAAACCCATACTGACGAGTTTCAGGAATAAGGATATGGACAACTTTGGGAGGCCATTATTCTCTCGATCACACTCCCTACCCCTTCAATGAATTCCTTTACTTGCTTAAGTTAGTGGGTGTCTGTTGCTTGTAACCACAGAACCTCAAACAATAAAATGCTTTCTATTTTTCATCATTGCATTTTGAATGAATGGGGAACATCAAGTAGCAAGCAGGGGTTGGTGATGTCTTGGCCATGACGGGAGAATGACTAAGGAAATATGTAAGAATTTTATGTTTGGTATAGTGCTTTCCCCAGGAACAAGGAAGCCAGAAAAACAGATACTTAATGAGTGTCTGAGGGCTGAATGAAAAAAGGGATAAGAATAAAATATGGAAAGTTTAACTAAAGCATTTAATCAGAGGCCATAGAAGCAAGATAAATCTGCACAGCGTCAGGAAAATGTATTAAATATAAAACCCCAAGTTACAGCACTGTTTAGCACATACAGCATGAAAGCCGGTAACCACCCTTCTTTATGGGGTGACAGCCTCCTACCGTCAAGCCTGAATCCGATTCAGAGATCACCTCAGCCCCAGGAAGTCCTCTGTTGTCCCCAGACAGAATTAACAGCTTTCTCCATTCCACCCATGTACTGACACTGTGTTGCTCTGAGCTGTTAGAGGCATGGTCAGTTCTTCAAATTGGCTGCAGCCTCCTCTCAGCCACTGCCTAAAAGTGCCCAGGAACACCGTGGGGGTTCGTATGTTAATCACATTAAGAAAAGCAAAATGAAAAAGAAAAAAAAAAGAAAGAAAGAAAAGCAAAATGACAGAGAGCTTTTGGAGGCAGCCTTCAAAGCATCTTCATTTTTTTCCATTTTCATACAGATTGCAACATATTTGAAAAAAATCAAGCTGAGAATCACAGAACCCTTGGATGCCCCAGGAAACTATTTAGTTCAGTAACTTTTAGGGTGAGTTTACCAAAACCTGCCATTAGTTTTCACAGGTGCATTTCCCGCAAGCCCTGCTGGCCCGATGAGCAAATCATTAATTGTGGGAACAGTTTAACTTTCTGATAAGCCAGCCCACTTTATTTCCGAGTCTTTTCAGAGCAAAGCTATCTGACTGCCTCTGCCTTACACTGCTAGTATTGCCAATTCATTCGACTTTGACCTAGAAATTTTATGTACACAAAGTCAAGCGAGCCGGGTTTTTATTAGGAAGTCAAGGTTCCTGGAAGAGCAAAGAACACTCCTTGTTCAACGTATCCTCTTGGTGTTCAGGCATTCCTCGCCTAGCATTCTCAAGAGCCATAGCATGGGTCAGCTCTGCCTTTATAGATATGTGTTTGTCGAAAGGGGAAGATGGTGCTTGTTCGTCCAGGGTGGAGAAAGCACTGAGGGTGGCTGGATATTGCCTTTTTCCTCTCTGCTTGGGTTATAACCTTCAGTGGGTACACACTGTATGAACCAGCTTACCTAAAGAAACACTGATGGTTGGAGTTGCCAGCGAAGGCATAGCCTCTAGGATTTTAATTAAGTGTGACCATCAGAGTTACTGCCTTCAGTATTGAGAACTTAATGTCCTAAAATGATGTTTTGCAACTTATGTCTTTTATAGTCAGGGAAACACTGAGTAAGAGTATAATCATGCCTTTCCCCTCCAAAATGATGAGAAAACCAATGCTTAAGAATAAGGAAACCAGTACAATGTCAAGTTTAAACTCAGCCAAACTCCCCATCATTTTCCTAACCCTTGGTAGTCAGTTACTAAGCAATTTCTCCCTGCAAAATAAAGTTTCTGAGCTCGGGCTTTGCACTGAAGGAAACTGGTGTGTGCACATTGTTGAGGAAATACCCATAAGACCCCAACAAAACCAAAGTGATCTAAAGACACAGATGGCAAGCACAATTTCACGTTTTCTATGAGCCCTGTAACTGTCCCTCTTCTTTGCTGGAGATATGGCATGGCGACCAGATGTCCCACATTTTTCATGACAGCCTGATTTCATACGTTCTGTCCAACTGTCCCATAGGTCTACTGACAGTTGTCAGCTCATGTTCAAAGAACTAAGAAATTCCAGAACTTAAGTGGATCTTAAACTTTATCTTATTCACTTTTCTGATTAGAAAACCACAAAGCCAGGTATACAAATAAGTAAGAATGACATGTTGTACACCTTAAGCATATTTGAATGTAGTGATGTTTGAAACCACTACTGCCACAGGTCAGGAGTGTGGACCACATGCCAGACCTGGCTTTGAGGTGAGAGATTCCACATTCCTCCCAAGGAACAGGAAACATGGGTCACAACCTAGGAGGAATCAGTAGACTTAGTTATCTCATATACAGCAATGAATGACAATGTCAACATGCTTCAGGAGATGTGCCTCACCCTCTAGGAAGGTAGACATTGCAGTGAAATCCTGTACTTTCAGGATAATCACCCACTGTTTCCAAGGAGAACTGTACTGATCACGCATGCTCTTCCCACAGCCAGAGCTCTCCCTCTTACAGCAAATTGCTTCCTAACAATTTCAGCCGTTCTGGGTGAACTGATTACTGGTTGCTCCATCCTTGCGTTCGGATCTTTGATTATTTGGTGAAGTGACAGGAAGATAAAGGTAGTAGATTAAAAGAAATAATAGACCTCTCTCTCTCTCTCTCTCTCTCTCTCTCTCTCTCTAAATCTGGGTACACCAGAGAGGCTAACTATGCAGGCTTTAGAATCAAATGTCTCTGGATTCAAATCCTGACCCCTCCCTTCCCTAGCTATGATCTTGGGGGAACTCTTGGAAGCCTCCATTTGCTCATGTGTTAAGCAAACATAACTAGCAACATCTCCCTCTCCCTTAGCTTGTTAGGGTGAGATGGCATAATCTGTAGAAAACACGTGGCACAGTGGTATATAAATAAGTAGGCACAGAGCCTTGCTCTCTCTGATTTAATGCATCTCTGTAGTGGATCAGATTAGTCCACTATCTGGTAATTCCTTTCCCTCACTCAAAAACTTTCAGTGACTCCGCATTCCGAGAGGATAAGGTTCAATCTTCCTATCTGATATGCGAGGTCCTCTGACCTGCTTTCCAAGTAGATCTGCCACAAAGCCCTTCATGCACTCAGTGTTCCAGCTTCATGTGAACCACCCGAGTTTCTCGTTCCCGTCCAACACTTTGCTCTCTCTGCCTGGGGTGCTTCAATCCATCCCCCAACATTTAAATATGTGTGTGTGTATGTGTGTGTGTTCATGTTTACTTGCGTGGAATCTTAGCTTGTTTTTATCAGTTGTAAAAAATTGGGAGATTTCACCCAAGAACGGATTTCTACATTCTCATAAAACATAAGATCTGGCCACTTTGGGCCTACATTGTTGGGTGGAAACCATTGGGTTGGCCTGAGCAGTGGCCAAAACTTTAGGAGAGACAAACTTTCTCCGATTTACTCCTGTCACCACCACTCCCTATAGTGTTACACCAGCCTGATTTACTCATTAGGTTATCGGCTTGGCATTCCAAAGGCATTTGAATTTGCAATTCCTGATCGAAGCTTTACCCATCCTAAGCCCTTCATAAATTCTTCCTTGATTCTTCGGTTTTAGAAATAATTTTTCTTCCTCTTTTTCAACTCTCATAAGCTGTATTTGCTAAGGCATATCCCTGCCATAACACTAACACTACAGTATATTGTAGTATAATACTTTGTATTTTTACTTTATTGCCCTTCCTGAAGTACAAGCCCTGTGAGACAGAACCCATGCCTGGCTTGGCATTAGATATAAGCAGGCGTTTGATTAATAATTTTAATTGAACAAAAATCACACAAGGTCCTACTGTATAGCACAGGGAACTATATTCAATATCCTCTGATAAACCATAAAGGAAAAGAATATGAAAAAGAATATATATGTGTATATATATATATATATATATATATAACTGAATCACTTTGCTGTACAGCAGAAATTAATACATTGTAAATCAACTATACTTCAATAAAAATTTTGTTTAATCAGGTATTTAATCATGAGAAAGTCCACATCTCACAAGGCATGCACACTTTTCTCCCTGGGCTGGGCTAAGTTTCAATCATCAATTATTCCTCCTAGGAAAAATTACTAGGGAGCTGGGGCAGGGAGATGGCAAGAAGTGGCGGGGGAAGGTAGGTCCGTTAGGGAAGGAGAGAGAGTCACACATATAAGCCTGAGGCCCAGTTTCAAATTCTGTCCTAGATTCATTTGCAGGAAAGTATTCCTTAAACTCTTGAATAGCAGATGTGTTATAATTCTGTATCTGGTTAACACTTTATTTTGTTCTGTATATTTTCAGAGATATGATTCCTGTAGGCTCACAAAAAAACTGTGACGTCAAGGCAGTGTTATTGCCTCCAGTTACAGAGGTGGAAGCTGAAACTGTATTTTGTATGAACCAAACGCCCTCCCTAAAAGCTCCTAACTTCTGAAAGCTGAAAAGGTATGTAGACCTGCACAGGGCAGAGCAGTAAGTGCTTCAATCCATCCCCTAATATTTGAGAGAGAGAGGGAACTGATGGCAACATGTCGGTCTGCACCATCTAAGCTCTGATCAGGGCTGTCACCACACATCCTGCAAAGAATCACAATCACTCTCTTTTCTACAGATTCTCCTTTTCAACTGTGCTATTCAACTACACATCGGCAACACAGAGAAAAAGCAAAAGAAAACAAATCCAGGTCAAATATGTACATAGTTTTAAAAGTTTGCTTAAAACCCTATTTTTTAAAAAATAAATTTATTTACTTATTTTTGGCTGTGTTGGGTCTTCGTTGCTGCGTGCGAGCTTTCTCTAGTTGCAGCGAGCGGGGGCTACTCTTCGTTGTGGTGTGCGGGCTTCTCATTGTGGTGGCTTCTCTTGTTGTGGAGCACAGGCTCTAGGCGCGCGGGCTTCAGTAGTTGTGGTCCGCGGGCTCTAGCGCACAGGCTCAGTAGTTGTGGCGCATAGGCTTAGTTGCTCTGTGGCATGTTCGTGCCTCCATGGCATGTGGGACACGAACCCGTGTCCCCTACATTGGCAGGTGGATTCTTAACCACTGCACCACCAGGGACGTCTCAAGCTTTTTTTTTTTTTTTTTTTTAAACTCTTCCCTTCTAGTGAGCAAATGAGATGGTCTGATAATGCTAAAAGCACCTTACATTGTACAGTTGTTCACCGTTCAGAAAATACTTCCTAGAACTGCTTCCTTTTTGCCTAAAGCAACAGAATCTGAAAAGCTCATTCACAGGCAAGGCCTCATTTGCTGGAGTCTTCTCACAAGGGGCTGGGTGGACAGGGGGTAAGATTACACCACTGCACAGATTAAATAAATTGGAAACAGATACAGGGATAAAGAAATCATTCAGCAGCTACATGTTGGACCCTCAAAAGGGTCAGAAAACAAGAACTCTGAGTTTAGAGACTGGGCAGGCCCATTCCTTGAATCTAGGTTGACGTTTTTCCAGATACTCAGTTCTTCTAGTTCCAGGTGACGTGATGCCTGCCCTGCAGAAAAAGGCATGGTCCGAGTTTCAGAACTTCATCAGCACTCTCAGCCCTCTCTACATCAGCTCAGAGTAGCGGAAGGAAAAGGTACGTTTCCACGGACCATCCTACAGCTCTGGTTTCCGGCTGGCCCTAAATAGGATAAGAACTAAAAATAAATCAAAACATGTCTTACACCCAAAGTTTCAGGTGTCCATGGGCAGGCTGCTGGATTCTAAAGAACGCGAGCTGAGATGACATCAATGCTCTAGAGCTAGTTGGTCTTGGTAAAACGACCTTCTTCCCTAGAATTTCCACCTTGAAAAGGGTCCCACACTCACTTTGAAAAGTCAAGACTTTATAAAAAGTGAAAGGAACTGAAGGACTTGTCAACTGCCATGAGAAGCCCTCTCCTGAGTCCTAACCGAGTTTGTAACAACCACCCTTGCTCAGAATGGAAGACACTGAGCTTGACCTTGGCCTGGCCAGGTTCATGCAAGTTTCCCATCAATGATGGCATCTTCCCTACGTGTGGGGAAGTACAGCAACCTACACTCAATAAGTCCATGCCCAGTGCAAACAACTCTGTTTTTATTTAAAGCAAGAAGATACTAATGTGTTATCTTTAAAAAAAATAAAAATAAAAATACCACAGTCCCTAGTGAACAGAAAATAAGCGACCAGCATTTCGTGTGTAAGTGTAGGGGATTAAACTAAGCCTCTGCCTGAAATACCCTTCCCCAGAACTTCCCCCACGCTTCAATGCCCAGCTCAAATGCCACCTTTTGCAAGAAATCTCTGACTACTTCCAAACCACATCACTGTACACCCCTGGCTTGGCACGAGTTAAGCCCTATAGCTGCTCGGCATGTGTCATGCCCCCATTAGACTGGTTGCTACTGTTACCACATCTTTTATATTTGTGTTCCCCAGATGAACATTTGTTAAATTAACATCTAGATTTATTCCTTGGTTTAGCTCACCAAGGATTTAAAGAGCTAAATGAATCAATTACAGATGGGACTGTGCCTTCTCTACCCCAAATGGGCCATCACAGCTCACGAGCATGGTGACAAATGCCTTCAGTGATTCCTCTTAGCTCCTAACTCATATTAACATCACTACCGTTTATGGAGGGCTTTCTACATCCACTGTGCTGAGTGCGACACACACACACGCACGCACGCACGCACACTCACACAGCTTGCAGAAGACGAAACCAGTGGCTATGTAACTTCCCTGAGCCTGAGAGCGCACAGTTGGCAAGAGGCAGCAGTGGGATTCTTCCTCAAAGCCACTGCTTTTATCCAGCCCATCGTACGACTCCCTTCCGAACTGTTGTTCTCAAAGCAAACGCTGATTGTGAGATTATAAAACACTGTGTCTCTCATTTCCTTTCCACTTCCTGCTGCTCTCAACTAACCCACGCTATCACTTGACAGGCATGTGAGTGTGATAAAGTAAATCTGGACAGCGCCACGAACAGGAAATGAATTTTACTGTGGCGAAATTCAAATAGCAACCATTTTGACAAGAGAAAGGTAGGAAAGAAGCACTCAAGGCCTTCGGGGATGTTTTCAAAAGACAAGCGCCTCTTCGTGGACTGAGCTGATTTTTTTTAAACAAAGACAAGATACGAGTCTTTTGGAAGATGGCCCAAGCACAGGACTTTGTTTATCTCCCAGGACAGGGAAAATGGAAATGGTACGTTGGGGCTCAGTCAGACCTTCAGGGAGGGAGGTGTTATGTCCCCTGCGGGCTGGGAGGCCATGAACGCATCACTCAGTGCACTGCATGAAAATGTCCAGCACCACTGATGCTTCTGAACAGAAAAATGCAAAGCCACTTCATACCCCTCAGCGTGATGACTTGCTTCTCTCTGAATGCCAGTATGCCTAAGTTCATCCTTCACAGACAGTGGCACCAAGCAAACGTCATTCACTGCATCAAGTATAAACATAAACGTAGGGATCAATGAAAGGATACCATTTTCTTAATGATTGAAATTAAGCTATGGTTCATCAAACTGATGACAAAAACTCTGGAAGGATGACAGTGTTTTACATTAATTTCTTTGTTTCTGGCCAAAGGGTGCTTATAACACCCTGATATTTATTGACTGTTTTTACTTAGGATTAGAAATAAAGACCTGACTGAGAAATCCAAAAGGCTCCCTTTTAACTCAGGTTCTTGCTCTCTTCTATGCCTCCTCCCCCCAGCATCCCATAATGAGCGCTTCTGATGCTGCCGTGATTAAAAGAGATGAAATGCTCCTTGGGATACACTTCAGGTGGTAGCATCAGGGGAAGAAACAGGAATACGAGATTAGAGTAATTCCAAAATATCCCAAAAGGGAGAAAAAGGAAGCCTGGCCATTTTATTATCTTGAAATAAGTCTTGAATTTCAATCCTGGTTGAATTTGTTGAAGGATGATTTGATAGCTATTGGCCGCACTTCAAACAGCATTCCTCGGGACCTAATTCGACCCATCAGAACTGCCCTGACAAAGCTGACATCTTGTCCACATTTAGGTTCTTTCTAAAGATGTTGCCTTTGTACCACGTAACTTTTAATCCCACAGCCTGAACTTCTCTCGAGAATTGATGAACACAGTTAGCAGAAATGGCTCTAACTAAGTGGCTTTCAAATGGACACAGTATAACTTCAAAGACAAAACTGAGCTTTGAAAACAAAACCTATAGCATCATACCCAATCGTGCTGATGAACTGGATGAACAGCCTCTACCTCAATTTAAGATTATTTTTATGACTCATCTTCAGTAAGTTTTTAAAATATTGGTTTTGCCTGGTGTTCCAGCCCCAGTGCCCTTTTTGGTAGAATTTTTTCCACATATACAGAAAGATGAGATATTTGATAAAAATTCTCCCTTTAACTTGCTCCAACAAATTTTTTTATTTAAAAAAGAACTTTTTTTGAACACACGGAACCTCTTTCCTTTTGTTTGCACTGAAACCTGGCTGATACATTACTTAGCCCATTTAGTCATGTTGAGTTAATTTGGAAAATATTTCATGAGGTTGCGCAAAGAACTCTATTACTTTTAGGGGCTGGACCACCTCAAAAGTTTGGAACTAACACAAGCATACTCCTGACTGAGCCATCTTTGTATCTTTACATCCTAGGACAGAATGGAACACATCAGATAACTATTTCTCAGTTGAATGAACAAACAGAAACTCTACTCATCATTCAAGACCTCCAAGATCTAGCTCAAAATCCACTCCCATGAAGACTTCTTTGGTCACCAAAGACTGTGGTGATTTCTGACCTCTTGTGTAGTTTCTCACTTTATCTCTTTAGCTCTCACAGAAAGTGTTTCCTGATCAATAGCGCTGCTGAGCGAATGTAAGCTGTAAATTTGCCTTAAGTCCAGGAAATCAAAACATTTCCGAGCATATATTTGGAAGTTCCCATCGCTTCTGAGGCTCAAGGAATCTAAAAAGCAAGAAACAGGCATGAAAACCACTCTTTATAGAATTCTTACTAATTCCTGATCCAACCACAAATGGAATGCAAAACACGGACTGGGCTCCAGGCAAAGAGCCAGGAGGGCTCTGTCCTTCGGGCTGTCTATGCTTTGATTAGCTGCTTTAATGAGTAGTCTCCAGGCGTCCCCTATTTAAGCGAAAAGAACCGTGGTGGGTAGTAAGTCTGATTGATCAGTTCATTCAACACCATGATTCCTATTTATTTGTTGAGCACCTCTTTATGTCTAAATAATAAACCACGAGCCAGGGATATAAAAATGGGTAACACTGCCTCTGATCTCAAGGGGATCTCCCTATTAGGGGAGACTGATAAGAAAATACTTATTAAGCAATGTAAGAAAAGAAAACAGATGAGCACATCAAGTACTACAAGCATTCAGAGAAGAAAACTCACTCAGATGAGAGTGTCAGGATTTTCTTCCACAGAGTAATTAATATTAGACTTAAGTCTTGCAAAATGAATAGGATTTTTAGCAGATGTCAACTCAGGAGACAGTATTCTGGACAATGAAAACAGCACTGGCGATACAACTGCATGCCTGGAATAACCACTGCTATTAACATCTTGGTCTGAATTTATGCATTGTGTAATTAGGCCACTCAGGAAAATGAAGGCCCTGGAAGAAAAAGCCACACAACAGAGAAATTTCAAGTAGGGAGGAGAAAGGCTAGACACCTCTGCTGTGATACTGAGCATCCTTGCAAGGGACTGTGGGTAGCTCACACTTCACACAAAGGGTGGCCAGCAGGCTGAATCCAGCCGCTGGATTTGCTCCGAGAGACAACCCTTCCTAATTCCCACAAAGGCGCTGTAGCGTCTAACTGCAGCCCTGTGCTGGTTAACAAAATTTGATTGCCATACGGAAAACAGAGGACAGTGGGGACAAATACCACCAGTTTTATCACTGAGATAAGCCCAGCCCTGAGGACACAGCCTCTGCCAACCCCAGGGGAGCCTGCCTGGTCTATTGTGGTCTATTTCCTGTAACGGTCAAGCGGGGATGTGTTGGTGTGTGGACCACAAGCTGACAGCTGCCACTGGGCCTCCTTCAATCTGAGGCATTTCTCCTGGTGCGACATCCCTTCCATCATCCTCCGTCATACCGAGTAACATCAAGGATGAAGGGTACAGGTGTCCCTTTCCTGGGACATAGTGGCTGCTGACAGGAATAAAGCAAAGGAAAAATTTTAAACCAGTAAAACAAAGAGGTAACTGTACAGTATGCATTTACACCACAAAGTATCTCAGTTTTAAAAGAGAGGTAACAACACTTCTCTTCCTGTTTTGTTTAAGATCCAGCTGTAAATGGTCTGAAGGTCCTTGTTTGGAGGGCTTTTCACAATTCTCTAGTTAAAAAAAGTACTGGAGGCCCAGATTTGATTATGATGTCCAAACTCTGTATCTCCCTAATGGAGAGAAAGAGGGGAAAGCTAGAGCACATCCCCTTTCATCACAATTTAAACCAGTAAAAATTAACGATGGTCAAGTCTCTGAGAACTCAAGTATTCTTACCAAGAGCTTCTATCAGTAAAATTGATTTTTTAAACCTTTTTTTCCCTTAGGAAAAATTTGAGAGCAATTGATTCTTCCTTTTGCTAATGCCTGGAGTACACAGGAATGTATGAGGGTTCTCTTTGATACAGCTAGGAAACTTGTGGCTTCCAATATCTCCTTCCCAGCCTGAAACGTACGAACTCTCTATGCTTGTCACATGACACCCAGAGTTGCTAAAACATACTCAAGTGATACCTCTTGAGAGACTCAGGGATTTCAGAGAGCAAGATGAGGAACCAAAGTGTTAAAAAACACAGTACGAATGATGGCAAGATCTAGGGATCTTTGGCAAAAGAGAAGCCAAAGGAAGAATATTTTTTACTCAAGGTTAATCAATCACTAACATCTGTGTTCACAGACAGAACCCTCATTTATTCTGATGGTACCAAACTCTCGGGCCCCGCACACTGTATGTTTTAGAAATTAGGATTTCCAATATTTTCAAATGGGAAAACAACACATACTCCTGTAACAACAGGGCTTTATTCTACGTAGAAATAATTCTATGTCATTCTTAGGAGCAGGTAGCGCTGCACAAAGCAGAAACATCATGAAAATGAAGTGCGTTTACCCACAGCAATAAAAGAGCTTCCCAATTAGTAATTAAACCCTAGTAGATCATGAAAGTAGCCTATAGCCACCTTAGGGACACAGAACAACACTGCCGCTGAACAGCAGAAGGCGGCTGTGCGTACGCACGATAGAAGCCCCGTGCCTGCCTCCTGCTTGGGAGATAATGATTCAGCGCTTTCCCGAGCCACTAAAGGGTCTTCTTTTTCTCAGTGACTCGTCTATCAGGGCTTGTAAACTGATGGCCAACCAATGAAACCTCACCTTTTGGAGGATTCTGCTCAGTCCTCACTGTATTTCAGAATCACGTGATTCTGAGCATCTCTCAGCAGGCTCCACGCTCTCTGGCTTGCCTGAGTCACTGTTGCCCCTCATTGCCTCACACGTCTACCTTCCCTGCCTGCTCCTATTTATGTATGAGTCTGGCCTCTCACCCCATTAATGGTATTGCCTGAACAAATAAACGAGCACTGCATTTGATTACTGGCTGCCCTAAGGCTTGAATTATGCTCTCAGCCCTTTATAGTTCACAGATGTTCAAGTTTCCATTATTTAAGACATGGAAAGCATCGTCTATCCAATTCCCTGAATCTCTCCATACTACAGACTAAATTCTTTTCCAAGGTGGACAAAACAAATAGTAGTGGCTCATTCATGGTTCTCTGACCTCAAAGCAAATACAACTGCCAATGAGTTTCAACGAACGGTGTGAAAGGGAACCTTACAATTAATTAACCAACCAATTCCGTGCTCTGTGGAGGTCTTACTCTGTCTACTAGGATATTACTCATCGGTGCTTACAGCCGACCCCACCACCTTTGTTCCTTGTGTCATTCTCTTTCCCTTTTTTCTCCTGGAACCTTTGTATTTATGATCTCTTCCTTTACACTCTTGCTACACCCAGAACTTTCCCAATTGAAGAAGTTTTATCAGGGCCAGCCGCATGGCAGGTGAGCTGTGCGATTTGCCCAGCGCTTCCCGCTCAGAAGGGCCCTGGGCTTAGTTTAACGCTCTACTGTTGCCACCTTGACATTCTTCATCCTTTTGGCACAAGGGACTGTACATTTTGATTTTGTACCGGCCTGCAAGTTAGGTAACAAGTCTTGAACATCATTCACCTGCCACCCAACTCATAAAGGCCCTCCACGTCCTGGATTATATTTGCCTGCTGACAACTCTTTATTGCCTTTGTTAAAGTAGGGCGAACGGCAGTCACGCCAGGCTCCTGACAAATCAGTGGCCGTCAAACTTTGGCCCACAAAGCTCTTCTCACAGTCAGCAGGCTCACACTGATTTCCGTTTTATGGGCCCACTTACATTCTCCCATGAAGAATACAAATACAGTGACATTTGTATTAAAATTAGGCATCACTTCTTACTCTTACAAAAGCAATGCCCCTCCTCCTGGCTACATCACTGTGACAGTTTTGGGGTATGGAAAATGGAGAGTGGGTGGCGTGTGACAGGTTTGGTCTGATGACTGTCGTCTAAGAGCCACTGATGCAGACCCCAAACCACATCTACCTGTGTTATCAGGAACGACCCCAGGTTCCTACAGTCCCAGGAAAACAGGAAGAACTCAAGTACTAGCCTGGGTCTGTGCTTCTTAAACGGGGAAAGAGAAACCCAAGGGCAGCCAGCAGTGTGCTGGGTTCACAAAGCCACAAAGGAAACATCTAGAAAGTCTCTGTCTCTCACTGTAATTAATCTGAAATGTTATTTTTAATATGGGAATGTTTTAGAGCTTAATGTAAGATCCCTATTCATTTTTGTAAATATAAGACTTCAGAGATATTTCCTGCTGAGTTACCTTGAACTTATGCCCAAGTGCCTGGGGTTCCTCCTTCATTCTCCTCTGCGGCTAAGGACACTTGGGTAAAAAAAATTGAGATGTTCTGTTCTGCTTATGTCCAAAACCACAGTATGGCAAGGTCTCACAGGATGATAGTCCCGTGCTTTGTATTTGGAAGAAAGCAAATATCTGGTGGAAATAGATGTTCCCGAAATCCTATAAAATGGCAGAACTTCAAAGGTTGAGGTTGAGCTGCTCTCATTTTGGCAAAGCCCTAAGTCAGCAGAGAAGAGTAGAATTCAGGGTGGATGCTATTCCTTACTCAGACAGTCACTATGGTGAAACTGGTCACGTGGGCAACAGGACCAGCTGACCACCCTCACAAGTCTACATTTCCACAGATACTGTCTGAAAACATGACATCTGGTTCTCCCTCATCACTAACCACCTGGCAGTCCTGTAGTTCTTACCAAGGAAGCAGAATGACATGAAGTAAAAAACACTGGTGTAAGGTGAAAAGGTGATGGAAGAGGAGGCTGGAAATCCCAGAGAAACTTCACTTGGGCTAACTCAAAGAGGAAGATTAACACAGAAATCAGGTTAAGACTCACTCATGTTTCTCTCTTTTCATGTACCAGATCTCTGCATTTTAAGGCACAGAAAGTCCCTATCGTTTCCCCACTGGACTACCAGAGTCCTTCATAAACTAGAGTCACTGTCAGAATTTTCTTTTCTTCCTTCTTTCTTTTTCAAGAAGAGTCTAAGCAAGAATGCTCACTGCAGGGAGTTCCCTGGTGGTCTAGCGGTTGGGATTCGGCTCTTTCACTGCCGTGGCCCGGGTTCAATCCCTGGTCAGGGAACTGAGATCCCACAAGCTGCAGAGCCAAAAAAAAACAAGTGTTCACTGCACATGATAGTTACTGACTGCTGTGTGAATGCCAACTTGACCCTGGGACCCACACTGTGTCTGGCACAAAGAAATGATCAGTCAGTATGGAAATTTTCAAGAGGCCAAGATTCCTGTTTTCTGGTGACTTGTCTCACAGACAAGTGAGACAAGTCATTTCTGCATCACAGAGAAGGCTCAAAAAAGAATTACGGCAGGAACGTTGCCAAGAGAGTTGCTCTTTTGTTTGTCACTTATCACGGACCAGGATGAAATACAGCTGACAAAGACCCATCCAATGAGAAAAGAGGCCACTATCATGGGTCAGAAACCACACTGAGCTGGAAGCCAAGGACTCTTGGTTCTAGTTCTGATGCTTTACTAATTAGCAAGTTTCTTCTCGTGGTCCCAGTAACCTCAGCTTGAAATAATGAAGTTGAACTATACGATTTCTAAATTCCTTCCAAGTCCTCGGATCCTATCATAAGCAGCATTATTTTTCCATTCCAAAACAAAACTAGATAGAAGACTATCCATTGGCAAAGAGCAAGTCTCGGTAGGTTTAATACACTCTGTTGAGAGACATCTCCCTTTCCTGTTAATGGTGTGGCGGGGTGGTGGCAGGGGGAGCCATTCAAACAATGAAGTAATTCAGGAAACGTTTGCCAGAGCAAGATGAGCTAGATTCTTTGGTGGGTGGGCAGCCGTGAAATGAAACAGAAACACTGTAAGTGCTTCACTATTCTCCAAAAAAGGAAGAAAACTATTCTCTCTTTTTAAGGCCTTGACCCAGGAGAACGCAATATATCATTGATGTGGATAAATCACCAACAATTAAAAGCCATTGTTTTCTAAAAAGGAAAAAAAAGGCTATCTCCAACCAAAAACTACATTCTGAGAAAGTAATTTTCTTGTTACCAGGATAAAAAAATCTCATTCTTACTAAATCTTTCTAGTACACATATGTACAAATCTCTTTGAAGTCAAGCAACATTTCTCCCTATAAACGCATTATGCTGGTTGTTATTTTTGGAACTAGTTAATAAATAGTCTCCTGTGATGATGCAAAATCAGAATATCAACCTCTTGAATTCTTTTTTCATTAATATGCATAGCCCCCTTCTTTTCAGGAGGTAGATGGCCATTATCATTAAAACAAGTATAATGAATATCAAAACTGAGATCTCTGTTTTCAGATGCTGTGTCTCCTGCATATTAGCATACCCACTGTGTCTTAGCGAAGCTCAAAAGAGAATTGCTGCATAAATGCTGCCATCAAATGGGCTATAAAGGGCTTAATTAGTTAGAGTTCATGGAGGAGTCATTTTCTGAGTAGATGTTGAGACAGGGAAAATGCTGTATGGCTCAAAAGCTTCAACTTCCCTAAGCCTTCTGTTTTGGATTAAATGTCTGTGTGTCCCTAAAATTCCTATGTTGAATCTCTAACCCCCAATGTGACAGTTACTGGAGGTGGGGCATTTGACAGGTAATTAGGTTTAGACAAGGCCATGAGTGTGACGTCCCCATGATGGGATTAGTGTCCTTCTGAGAAGAGATACCAGAACGTCCTCTCTCTGCTACGTGAGGATATAGCAAGAAGGCAGCCATCTGCAAGCCAGGAAGAGGGTTCTCACCAGAACTCAACCATGCTGGCACCATGATCTTGGACTTCCCAGCCTCCAGAAGCCTGAGAAATAAATGTCCATTATTTCAGCCACCCAGCCTATGGTGTTTTGTTATAGCAGCTCAAGCTAAAACAATTTCCTTTCCTTATCTGGAAAACAATGGATTTGCATGGAATTATTTGAGATTCTTTCAAGGTCAAAAGTCTACGATAATAAAAGAAAGGAAAGGTTACCACAGAAGTAGAATAAGAGAATTTCAAATTAATCACTGGCTCATACAGACAGAGGTATCAAGTGACATGCTGGGAAGGCGCTAGTAAGAAATCAGAATAATAAGTGATTACTGATGAATCCTACAAACAGAAACCACTATAAATCAATGAGCAGGGAGAGTGGCTTGATAGAAGCACTGTCTGAGGCAGATGATTCAAGTAAGTATGTATGGGAGTTGATATGGCACAGTGAAGGTTCTTGAGGAGGGCACACTGGGCCAAACTTGTTCAGACGTATCTTAATGCAGATTAACATCATCTGAGCCTCACACACCTGAACCTGGTATAAAGAATGGCTGGGAAAACCGGAAGGTTTCCCAGGGAGACCAACCCCAAAGACCCTCACGAAATTTTCTGACTGTTTAACGTCTCTTCAATGCCTGCTTCCTGCTCTATATTCAGTTCTTAGGGCTGCCATAACAAAATACCACACTGGGTGGCTTAAACAACTGGGTGAAATTTACTTCTCATGGTTCTGGAGGCTGGGAGGTCCTGGTCAATTTGGTTCCCGGCAAGAGCTCTCTTTCTACCTTGTAGATGGCTGCCTTCTCGCTGTATCGTCACATGGGGGACAGAGAGAGAGACAGACAGACAGACGGAGAACAAGCTCTCTAGTGTCTCTTTATAAGGGCACTAATCTCACTAGACCAGGGCCCCATTCTCATGACCTCATCTACCTCTATTTAACCTCCCAAAGGCTCATCTCCTAATGCCATCCCACTGGGGATTATGGCTTCAACATATGAATTGGGTGTGGCAGGGGAGGGGGCACACAGCCATGCAGTCTATAACATGCTCCTCTACACTCACAAACTTAAAGCTAAAAAGGCCATTTATTCATTAGTGCCAATAGTTATATGAGTTTGATCAAGAGCAGGCAACCAAATAAACTACTTGTGATACATAATTCTGTTATAATATTATAGACCAGAGCAAAGAAAAACAATAATCATCTATTGGAAATATTTGTGAGATTTAAGAAGACTGGACCCTTGCTTGTAATGGGACAGAGAGGATTAACATCTGAATGCCACCCATTCTCCCCCTCTCACTTGTGTTAAAAAGGATTCTGGTTTCACTCGCTAAGCATTTTCTCCTCCCTCATCCTTCAAGGATGATTTTGCCCTTGTCAAACTGGAGACTTAATAATGCAGAATTAGGAGGAAAGGAGGAGCAGAAGAGTAAGAAGTAAGTGGATAAAGACACACTCAGAACGAACCGCATGGCTCAGGGCTTAGATCCAGTTACATTTGTTTTACTCTGCCTTATTCTCAAGTGGTTATTTTTTGTTTGTTTGTTTGTTTGCTTTATCCTCAAGTGGTTTTAAGGCAGCTAGAAGACTGGGACTACAGTGGTGGCTGTCAAGAACTAAGAAGGGTGTGGGATTTTACCCTACTTGCAAGTTAGCAAGTTAGCCTGCCACAGTTTTCACAGATGCTGGGAGAAGGCATGAAACTCCAGGGTCAGAGACAAAGGACTCTATTACAAAAAGCATTGAAAGAAGCATAAGCACCCGAATATTTGTATCAGTTCTTCTGCCCCAACATCCCAAGGGAGCTATGTGGACGGGCCAGATGGATGCCTGAAAGCTCTGTGGTTTCATTACAGGAGAGGAACTCTGAGCTTAGGAAACCTGAATCTTTTGAGTGGGCAGTAAGCAGGCCTGCCCTTTACTCTGGAGAAAGACACTATCTTTCAAGACCGTTATACCAACATCCTTGAAAAGAAAGTCCAAGGAAAGGACAGTTAGTGCCTTGCTTCCAAGACATTCAGAAACAGGAGAGGTCCGTGAGAAATTACCTCCCAAGAATGGCCATGGAGGTGGAAAACAGATTTCGGACAATGAATCTCCCTTGGCTTTAATGGTCCTCCTTTGTACTACCCCCTTTCCAGCCCCTCTCTTGCACACACACACGTGATCTCCAGAGAAAAAGAAGGAATCAAAGACAAGGCAATGAAAATTATAACTCATTTTTCTGCAACTGGTGGATTTTAGTAACTTGTCCTTCTTGATGTACCCAACACAGCCTGCTGAAGTTAAAAATGGAAAAGACTATTTTGAGTAATCCAAACAGCATTTATCCTTTAGATTTCTACACTGAGCTGCCATTGTAGACACAAATCTACTCAGAATGCTCTCATAATCTGGAAGTTTCTAAACTTCACGTGCCCCCAAAGTGCAAAATATGAAGACCTATGATCAAGGCTACAACTTAAAAAACATCAACATAAGAAAAAGCTAGAGAGGAAACAACAGGTAATATTCTCACTGATAATAGTATCAACAAGAGTTATTATTTAATGGACATAATAAACCAGAAGCTATGCTAAATACATATATATTTTTTAATTTTACAAATAAGAAAGTAAACAGAGTCCTAAAACTTCAAGTTACTTATTAAGGGTCACATAGACAGTAAGTGACAATTGGAATATAGACACCAAAAACTGAGTTCTTCCACAGTCTACCAATTTGCCTCTGACAGGAAAGAAAAAGTAAGATCATACTCATTCAAAGAACCAAAATCAAAATCTTCACCAAAAGACCATGACTAGCAGGTAGTCAAAGTGAGACAACCATGGAAAAGGTTTTCCCCCAAGATCCTGTTCCAGACATCATTCCTACTAACCTGGGAGGGTAGGTAGCTCCAAACACTATCCCTATCTCCCAAATATCTCCACAAGGATTCTCATGTTCTTTGAGTCGGAAACCAGGAAAAATGGGAAACAAATAAATAAAACTAAAAAGCAAATACCAAAATCTAAAACGCAAACAAATACGAAGACACAGGGCAAAAGAAAGGAAGACAAAGACTCGCTCATTCATAAGCTAAACTTGTTGAATCTGAACTGGCTTCAGGAAAATTCTACCATAATCTGGTATGCACTGATGATTTGCCACTAAATTGTTCCCAATACTTTATCTCCTTTTCCGGTTGCCAAAGCAGCATCGTTAATAGTTTAATCCTGTTGTAAAACACATTGAAGATGAGAGGACTATATTCACTAGGATAAGCAGCTGTTTCTCCCACGGTGTGCGGAAAGAAACAGCAGCTAGTGGAGTGGTTAGTCAGTGAGAGTAGCAGAGAGGTTACTGCTGTACTTCCCGCTTGGAAATAGAGGGTATTAGTCACAGTAGGCTAGGCTCTGTTGCAGTAACAACAGCAACCAAAAACTCCCATAATCTCAGTGACTTGACACAATGACATTTAGTTTTTACTCATGCATACGAAGTCTAACGCAGGTGCTCGTGGTTGAGCAGCTTTCCTCTAAGTGGTAACTCAGGTCACAAGGCACTGTTTATCTTGTAGCCATACACTCTGCAACTAATGGCTTCAAAGATGACTATAGGAAATAAAGAGGATTGTGAATGGGAGGTCTTTTTATGCGCCAGATTTACTACTGCCAAATAGGTGATACTCGCCTAAGCAGAAAAAGAGAGAAAACTCTAAATAAATCTCCCTTAAGATGGATTTCCCTCTAATGACTTTAAAAAAATTATCTCCTAATGTCCCAATTAATACACGGAAATAGTGCACATCACATCCACCCACATTGCAATGACCAAAATTAGACATATGTCCCATCCATCTCATTGTCACTGTCACACAGGGGTCGCCCAAACTACTCTGGGTCCTCAGTTCTTGGGACATCTGGGTCAGAGCCCCACGTCTTTGTGTTTTCAGTGAATTTCCTCAAAAGGTCCTGGGGCCCCAGGCAGCTCAGTTTTGACATTGTGTCACATTCACATAAACACAGTGAGGCAACTAATACCTGTTTTATTTTCCAATTCTTTCTGAACCTTTATAAAGTGCCAAAGGGGAGGTATATTGTTAATTTTCAAAACGTTCTCTCATCACTGTTCCTCTGAATATCTTCCACACAGAAAATGTTCTCTGAAATCCTCCTAAACTGAAACCTCCCTCCCAAAAAGCCCCCTGCCATACAGCCCATGGTTTTTCTCTGTCTTTCCTCTTCCCCACCTCAGTTCTGTATTATACATCAACTTGGTCTGCCTTGCTTCTTCAGCATTTTCTCGGGAGAGCTAGATGCTAGATGCTCCCAGGGAGAGCTACTGGCTGACCTAGTAAAAAAGTCTTGTCCTCAAAGAAAGAGCCAGCGGTGGTAGATTGCAAATACTCCCACAATCATAATTTACTGTAAATGCCAAAAGCATTTAAAGCAGCGGAAGCCAGCTTGCCTCCTAAATGGTCATAAACTTGGAAAGACCGGAGCAGGGGTGGGGGTGGGGGTGAAAAGTCTAATTTAACCAAAAATCCACTTAACATTTGTCAATCTTACTCTTCTCTGTACCCACAGTTCTTGGCACAGAGAAAGTTCTCTACTGCCTGTGGAATTAAGGCAAATGGATTTGTGGCTGAAACAAATGTGCCTGGAGCACCATCATCGAACCTCGACCCAGTAACAAATGTGATGGCCGCTTGAGTGCATCAGTCTCCAAATTAGCCATTAACTTTTAGAGAACTCTCCCAGCACTTCTCAGAAATTATCCCAAGTTAATTGGGATGTCTGGAGAGAATGGCTTTTAAGCCATTAAAGGGAAATCAATCTTAAGAAACACTTATTTATGGTCTAGAATATGGCAAGTGCCTTCTCTCTTTGTCTCCTTATTGAAGTACCTCCGACATGGCAAGGTCCTGATCAGTTCTCTTACCTCCAGGAAAACTTTCCCAAGCCCAGCCCTCAGGAAACAGCACTTTTGGCCCTTCCCTCACCAAGCCCTCAGCATGTGCTTCATCCAGCTGTAGACCTTCATCCAGGTCTCTAAGGAGACGGGACCCTCCTTCAGAACAGGATGACCAAGAAGGAGCTGAGTCCACACTCTCCCTCAACCCAAGTCCCTTCACCAACCTGTTTATCATCATGCACAGTCTGTACTCAGAACATCCCCGAACTCAATGTTGGTGGTGGAAAATGATGTAAAATTATATATTATTATATATAAATTATACATAAAAATTATTGCACATTATATATACCATTTTTTATATATGTGTGTATATATATATTTAGTTAAATTATGAGTGAAGAATTTTATCATATCTAAGGCTTCATTTTGCATGCAAGCCCTCAAAGTACAACAGAATCATCAGTTTTGCTTTTGTTTTCATTCTTTATCAGAGACAGCTCAAAGTATAAAAGATAACGTGGAGTCAAAAGGAAAGAACAAGATCTTCTCTTGTTTCAATGTAGTAACTCAGATATTTTTTATCCTGGTCTTGGAACCAAGATAAGTTTGGTTTATGGTACAAATGTGAAATAAACGATTAAAGAGTCTGTCTGAAATCTCATAGTTCTTGGCCACAGAGTAAGACAAGACAGAGTGTGCCCACTGTAGTATTCATGCTGGGATGTAAGTAAAGCACGTCAGGCCTTGTCAACCCAGACAATGGTTATTGTAAAACGTGTTGTGCAGTGTTCATGGAATAGTAAGGTAGAATGGAAACATAATTCATGCAAGAGATCAAGGACATCAACATCCTGAATTATTTGCAAGAGACTGGTCCATGAAGGTGACTCTTCCTAACTTCACATGGCTTGGTCATGGCCTACCCAGGGGTAGAACCATGCGCTATACTCAAAATATTTAACAATGCTTATGGCGTGGCGTGGGCGCTGACCAATCAGAACAGATGCTGACCCACTCTGGTGGCTGGAATGGAGCCAAGGAAGCTAATCACTGTGCGAGGCATTACTTATTAGTTGCTAAGTACAGGGAGATGTGGAATATTCCAGAGGTGAGGCCCTGATGGCTAGGGTGACAACATCAGGAGGACTGAGCGGGCTTCCCCGGTGGCGCAATGGTTGAGAGTCCACCTGCCAATCATGGCGACACGGGTTCGTGCCCCGGTCCGGGAGGATCCCACGTGCTGCGGAGCGGCTGGGCCCGTGAGCCATGGCCACTGAGCCTGCGCGTCCGGAGCCTGTGCTCCACAATGGGAGAGGCCACAACAGTGAGAGGCCCGCATACCACAAAAAAAAAAAAAAAAAAAAAGAGGACTGAGCACTCAGGCCAATGGCTATTTACCAGTTGGTACAGGAATATTTCAATATTAACACCTTGTACCGGCAAGCATGCTCAGCATCTGATTATTATTGCTGGTTACAGCTCTTGCCCAAGCACAGAACCAAGACCTGCAGCAATAAAAGGAAAATACTTCTTTATCTAAGTCATGATCCCCGGCCCTGTTACGCATATCACTATCCAGAGCTAAGCATCATCAAGGCCTCATCCTTATCCTGGGGAAAAAATTAGAGTCAGTGCCCAGATGAAGCAGTAACTCTACTTCCAGCTCCCTGTGTCAGAGCAAAATCCTCTCTCCAGATATCTAAGATGAAGAGGATCTCTCTAGCCTCAATTTTAATCCTGATGTCTACATTCATATGTAGACATCACTCTGAAAATGTCTACAACCAAAACTACTGATTCTCTGTCCCCCTCCCTGCTGCCAAACCCATCTTCCCCTTACTTACTCTCAGCCACCTCAGTAAATGGCATTGCCACTGGCTGGGTCGGTCAAGCCAAAAGCCCAGGGATCATCTGATTCTGTCCTTGGATACCCCTGGGCCATTGATTAACACTTCCAATCAACTCTACCCTCAACACACATACGAAATCTAACCAATTCAGTCAACCTCCATCATTCCTATGCCAGGCAAGTCACCATGACAGATCACCTCAACAATTCCATAGATTCCTGATTGGTCCTCCTGCTTCTACTCTTACCAGATACAGTCTACTCTCTGTCCGGAAGTCCAAGTGTTCTTTTTAAAAAGACAATCAAATCACCTCTCTCTCTGCTAATCACTGCTCTCCCTTGGCCTCTCACAGCACTTAAGTTGAAATCCAAAACGCTGCTTCCCAACCATGCTTCCTGTCGTCCTCTCTCTCACTCAACTCAATGCCTTCAGCTCTTCCTCAAACCCGCTGAGCCCATTTCCACCTCAGGCTGTCTCCCCGCCTAGAACACTCTGTCACTCCCTGGTCCCTGTTCTCTGGGTCTTCACGCAGATTGTCCCATCTCTCAACCCAATCTCCCCTCAACAGTCACCTCCTCAGAGAAGTCTTCCTTTCAAAACTAGACCCACTGATCCCCCAGGTCTCCACTCTCTAACCCCTTATTTTGCTTTATTTTTCTTCATGGTACTTGCCTAACTTAAAATCGTCCCACGTATCTATTTATTGTCTCACTACAGTGTAAGCACCAAGAGAGCAGAGGCTTCAAATTGTTCTCTTCTCAGTCCCAGAGGCCTGGAACAGGACCTGGATGACAGCAAGCTTCCAGACATTTGCGGCGAAAATATCAATAATTGACTTTTATTATTTTTTTTACCCACTAAAGCACAGTTACTTTTTGAAAATCCTTCTTTGGTATGTACACGCTATCTTGACATTATACTGCCTTTGTGAGTCTTAAGAATTCAACGGTGAAAAAAATTCTCTATCTTAGAATGCATTCTCCATGCTACTTAAGCAGGGAAGAAACAAGTCATCTCGCGGTAAGCAGCTTAAGTGGTACAGGTGTTTCTCATCATAGATTCCTAGAATTTCAGAGCTGAGGTTTTAGTGATCATCCATCACCATGGTCTCATTTTACAGGAGCTCCCAAGGGTTCAGAGCTGTGCTGTCCCATATTATCCACATATTAACCGTTCAATGACCCCATAGGGTAGCCACTAGCCATATGGGGTCATTGAACACAATGTGTGGATAATCTGAATTGAGATGTGCTGTAAGTGTAAAATATACACCAGGTTTCAAAGATTTAATATGAAAAAAAAGAATATATCTTATTGATACCTTTTATCGGCTACATGTTGAATGACTATATTTTGGCGTATTAGATTAAATGACAAAAAAACATAAATATAATACATATATATTAGTAAAGTTAATTTTGCCTGTTTCTTTTTACTTTTAAAAAAATGTGACTACTTGAAAATTGTAAGTTATTGATACATGTGTGGCTCACATTTGCAATTCACATTCTATTCCATTACAGACCACTGGCGAGATTAGATGACTTGCCCAAAGCAAGCTGCACTTGCTTTGCAAAGCAAGTACATTACTGCACTGTAATGGAAGACCCAGAATCGCGTGCCAGACCCCTGCCTCCACTTGGACTTCCTTCCACTGCCTAATCCAACCATGGGTGTCCTACAGTGATTCTTCAGGTGATTCTTCAGGGTGATTCAGGAGAAGAGAAGAGCCATAAGAAAAGTAAGGAGCCCCTGGAATCAAACTGCCTGGTCAATCAAATCCCAGCTTCACATCTAGTAGTGAGTGACTTTGGGAAACTCATTTAATCATTCTTTACCCTCAGTTTCCTCATCAGTAAAATGGACAAAGTATACTGCATGCTTCAATAACTTGTAAGGATGAAATGAATTCATAGATATAAAGCCCTTATAATCATTTTTGACATATAAACAGTGTTATATAAGTTTACTGCCATTATTATTATTAAATGTTCCTATGCTTTAGAGTAAATTGAAGGCTAGAAATTTTTTGGCTAATGACAAATAGTGTTAGTTCAGGAGTCATTTTAATTTATTTACTTATTTGTTTATTTATTTGTACACTACATCCCCATGACTTATCTTATGCCTAGAAGCTTATACTTTTGGACCCATTTCACCCACCCCCCCCAGGAGTCATTTTTATGTCAACAGATATTTCTACAATCAGAAGTTCCAGTTAGATTACCAATTCAATACATTTCTGTCCCTGACAAACCTGTTCTGATATCCTGAGAATAACGCATATGTAAAGTCTCATGTTACTTGAAAATACAAACACAGAGAACAAAGGAATATGAAGAATTCTATTCCTGTCACTTGTCACCCAGGCAAACAGCAACCAGCTACTATTTCCTCAGTTATGCTGAAGGCAGGCACTAAACACACACACACACACACACACACACACACACACACACACACACACACACACACACACACACACACACACACACACACACACACACACAGTTTCTGCCCCGAGTGATCAAGGTAACACTTCCACTATGGCTGAAGAGTTACCACAGGAACTCAGAGCTGCTGAATCCAGCCTCTTCATTTTACCATTGAGGAGCCTCTACGCTTTATGACTTGCCCAGGGTCACATTGCAAAATAGAAGCCATTCTGGGACCTACACCAAAGATTTCTGGCAATTCATCCACAAGCATTTAGACAACAACCAGCTTTTTCAGGTAGTCGAAAGGTGAAAAGTATTAAAGGGAAAAGCAATTCATTAAACAGGTGATTATCAGATGAAATAAGGAACTGTTTACAATTCTGGAAAAAATACAAATCAGAAATAATATTTCTAATTATTGCTCTACCAGATGTCATAATATAAATTAAGGTATTCTTTGAGTTTTGTGAATCATAATAATTAAAAACAAAACCCTTTCTGTTTTGACCAGTATGATTCTCCTTAAAGAGCAAGGTGACTTTAAACAGAAATTTTAGATGCTCAAAATGAACACTTTAGACAAATGAATATACTTTTGTTGGATAATAAATTTTGCCATTTTCTGGTTTGCACCAAGATATAATTACATTGCAGATAAAATTGGTTTAATTCTCCTAAGGGCAAATTCAAATTGCCTTGTAAATGCAAATTCTCTGGTGGTAGTTGTGGTGGTGGTGGTATGTGTGTATTTGTGTGTGTATGTGTACACACAAATTGGCTTCACTGGGGCCATGCCTAATTGATAGTCACTACCTTTAGTGTCCAATCCTATTCTGATGAGCTTATGTCAAATAAACCAAAGCCTCCTCCACATTTCTTCCACCAGTCTATCCTCAAACACAGACACAAATTAACTGAGGCAAGGCAGAAAGACTTCCTCATTACCCTAAATGAACGGTAATTTGAAAATGGTCAGGGAAAGTTCCAGCAGGTTCCTCACCCATCAGCTACCTGTAGTCAGTCTGCAATTCCACAGTGACAAATACAAAGGCAGAGAGAAGATATTAAAGGGGGTGATTCAGTCAACTTTTAGACCAAGAAGAAGCATTTAAACCCAAACACTTGCTTTGAAGGCTTACAGTTGGTAGAGGTTTGGGTAGGCTTATGGTTTGTGACAAGGGCTTTATATTTAAAGAACAGGATGAAATAGGGTGAATTAACTCATTCTTAAATAGCTTAGTGTTTCTATTGAAAGGAAAGAAACGTATAAACAATATTAGACTGATATGTTCAAACACAGAATATCAAAAGCAGAATATAGACAAGCTTTAAGAAACAACCTGATAGCTCTCATCTCTTGAATCTGAGATCTAAGTGTTTCTTCTTTAAAGTTCAGTGACAGTAGGGACTTCCCTGGTGGCTGATTTTTAGGCTGAGACTGTACATCTTCTTGGTTGGGTTGAACTTTGCAAGCCACAAAAGGTGAAGGAATAAGAAACAAATCAAGGGCTTCCCTGGTGGCACAGTGGTTAAGAATCTGCCTGCCAATGCAGGGGACACAGGTTCGGGCCCTGGTCCGGGAGGATTCCACGTGTGGCAGAGCGGCTAAGCCCGTGCGCCGCAACCGCTGAGCTACTGAGCCTGTGCTCTAGAGCCCGCACGCCACAACTACTGAAGCCCGCGTGCCTGGAGCCCGTGCTCCCCAACAAGGGAGGCCACCACAACGAGAGGCCTGCGCACCACAACAAAGAGTAGCCCCTGCTCACCGCAACTGGAGAAAAGCCCACGAACAGCAGCGAAGACCCAAGGCAGCCAAAAATAAAATAAATTAAATAAATTTAAAAAGAGAAAAAAAAAGGAACGAATCAAATATACAGTAATAATGCTCAAGTTAAATTTAAGAATAGGTATGATAATCATGAGCAGCACTGAATTTTTTTGATGCTGTCATTTAAAGCATTTAATCTGATACAAAGTAATCTGAATATTAGAGTTGTGATTAATTTACAGGAGTTAATAGTATAGATTATTATTTGATTTGATTACACTTAAGAATGGTATTTTATTTTATTACATTTAGAAAACAGTATTTGACTGTTTAAAAGAATAAGATTAATTTAATCTAGAACTTTAGGTTTATGAGATCACTGGAGCCACTTAAATGCTTAGCTTTTTCTTGCCAGCTTTGTCAGTGTGTTGATATATTTGAGGACACTCAGGTTTTTTAAATGTGTTAATAGGTTTTAAGTGTTTAAGGGAAATTTAATTATTTACTTCACCGAATTAATAAGTAGAGTTAACTTAGTAGTAAATTAAAAACTAACCAAAGAATTAAGTGAAAGGCATAGTTATTTTTATTAAAAAATTATGAGGTTTTTAAAAATTAAAATGGACATTAAAGGCTTAGGAAAACTAGGCTTTTATATTTCTCAACCTTGACAAACTCAATATCAAGTAAAACAAACAGCTTCAAATGTTTATTTGCTCGCAAAAAAAAAACCTCCTATAAAATATCTGAAAAGTCAACTGCAGAAAATACAAGTATGTCATATATCACTAGAATGTCCAGAGAATGAGAGACCCAGATATGGTATTGACTTCCAGCCAAGATCCTCATCATGTTGGATATTAGACACCCCTCCCACAAACATATTACATTCTGACTTTTCTGCCTTAGAATTGCATATGATTGGGAAAGAACCCCCAGATATATCGGGAGTTTAAAAGCTGAGTGCAAAACAGAATGTATGGGGCTTCCCTGGTGGCGCAGTGGTTGAGAATCTGTCTGCTAATGCAGGGGACATGGGTTCGAGCCCTGGTCTGGGAGGATCCCACATGCTGTGGAGCAACTAGGCTCGTGAGCCACAACTACTGAGCCTGCGCGTCTGGAGCCTGTGCTCCGCAACAAGAGAGGCCGTGATAGTGAGAAACCTGTGCACCGCGATGAAAAGTGGCCCGCGCTTGCACAACTAGAGAAAGCCCAGGCACAGAAACGAAGACCCAACACAGCAAAAATAAATTAATTAATAAACTCCTACCCCCAACATCTTCTTTAAAAAAAAAAAACAACAGAATGTATAATATTTTATTAGCTAGGATACCAGTTTAGCTGCTATTGAAAAAGGGTCCCATCGTTCCTAGCTCAGGGCTAGTATGGCACCTTCATAGTATCAGGGATACAGGCCTTTTCTACCGTGTTGCTTTTTCATCCTCAACACCCAACTTCCATCTCATGGGGAAGAGATGGTTGCTCTAACTGCTACCACCAAATCAGCATTCTTCTCTAGAAGGGAAGGAGGCCCCTTTCCTTTTAAGGTCACAACTCAGAAATCGCCTATATGACTACAGTTTATATCCCATGGGCTATGAACTTAGTCAAATGACCACACCAGCAGCAGGCAAACTGAGAAATACAGTCTTTACCTCTGGGTCATGTGTCAAGATATTACCTTACTACAGAAGGAGGGAGAAAAGAAGATATGCAGGAGACTGCTAGCAGTCTTTGGTACAAATATGCCACTCTTTAAGTTAAAAAATTTTTAACTTAATTTTTCACTTTTGTGCATAAGAAAATATGAAAACTTAGGAAACAAATAAGACGCATGCAATAAATCCTCGGTTCCAGAACATCGGCCCACAATCCAATGTCAGTATGTAACAAAGTTTTCATCCGTCCAAAAGTGAAAGTTTAATATGAACAAATAGTGAGTCATAAATATTTATTTATCCAATTTAAAGTATCGTCTATTAAGAATAAGCCCTTTCCACTATTTGAAGTTAAAATATCCTTTCATTTATGCAATTATATTGATACTAAATGGCAATACATTTTTTCATTCAGCAGATGTTTCTGGAAGAACCAGGCACTATACAAGATCTTGAGGACTCACTGGTTCTAATAATCCCTACACTCAGCAGATATAGAGTCTAGCGGGGAAGATGAAAAGAACCATATTAGAAACAGAGTTTCAAACCATGATGACTACCATTTTAAAAAAGAAATACAGAATGGGCTATGGGAGAATACTCTGGGGGGACTTATTCTGGATCAGGGAGTCAGTGAAGGCTTCCAGGAGGAAGGGGTATTTAAGATGCCTTCTGAAAAGGAGTAGCAGTTAGCTAGAAGACTAGTAAGGACTCATGTTGAAGGCAGATGACTGGCATGTGCAGACATCTAAAAAGGAAGCATTTGGCCCACTAAAGGTCCTAAAAGGGGGCTCTACAGCCAGAAGTGAGTGATCCCAGGGAATAATGGCAGAGGGGTGGCAGGGGATGGGTAGAAGGTCTCACGGGCCGCGCACAGATTTTAGATTTGCATCCAAAGGCAATGGGAAGACATAGAAAGGTTTTGAGTGGGAAAACAAGAATCCAATTTACATTTTTAAAAGGTCACTCTGGCTGCAGCATGGAGAAAGGACTCAGGGCTAGGGAGCAGTAGAGGATGAAGTAATCCAGACAAGAGTTGGGGCAAATACAATGGCAAGAAGTGGGCACAGTGGGGATTTGGCCTCTTGAAGTACATTTGGGTGAGATGTTGGTTCTGGGAGACAGAAATAGGACCATGATTCAGAACCAGGGCTCTGGAGTCAGACTCTCTGGGTTCGAACCCTGGTTCTACCCTGGCTGGTGAACCTTGCTTTGGAGCCTCAGTTTCCTCATCTGTAGAATGGGGAGGACAATAGTCACTGCACCTCCAAGCACAGAGAGAAACAAATGAGATCATTCATTTCAAGTGCCCAGAATGATGATGGGATGTACACATGTTAATGTTTTATTATTATTATTCCATTTCTAGTGTTAGGTGTAGTAGAAGAAAGATCAAGAAAGACTCTCTGGATTCTGGTTTGACCACACGGGTGGTCAGGGGTACCATTTGTTGAGATAAGAAAGATGGGTGGAAACGCATGAATCAGGGAGAGGTAAAGTGAAGACCCTTCAGGTTGGTTCAGTGTGTTCCATTTTGGACATGTTAAGAAAGGAGTTGTTAAATGTGTCTAATATCACCGTTTAAATTGCTTTTTAGAGGAATATACTAAAATATTTTTAACATTCTCACTTGGTAAATTTTTCAAACGGATAGTCCCATTTTGTTTACTTTCCCAAATTTTTAAAAACAAACTCAAAATTACAAAATCTGAAGACCACTGTTTTAAATAATACCAATTACAAAGATTTATATCAACAAACCAACATATACATATGTGAAGCACATAAGGTCTTGCCACTTCAAATATCCCCACTTAGTGCGATATCAGATGCTTACTTCTGCCAGCTGCACAGAAAGAGGCCATTTTCCTATGAAATTTGGTCAGGTTATGGTGCGGCTCCTAACACATCAGACTAGGTCTTAAGCTTCAGAGGATTTAAGTCATTGTAATGAAAGATTCTTTTAGAGCTTCCAAATTTCATATTCATAAAATTAAGTGTGAGATGGGTCTCCAAAATCATGAAGTCTAACTCTTAAATACAGACAGAACTACTAGATATTTACAAAAATTACATAAAGACCAAGATGAACTATGATTTTTTTTCAAATTATCTCAGAATAAAGCAATAGCAAAGAACAATTAGCAAATGTCTCAACTATAGTTCTGTTTACATATCAAAATCTTATCGAGTACCATTACTAGGAAAGCAGTACAAAGAATATATTTTGCCAAATATCATTTCACTTCTAGGATCCGAGCTCAATTTTCTTATTCTGACACCACTAATCCAGGTATAAGCACATTCAAAATGAGTAATTAGCCCAGATCTTATACATGTAAAAAACAAACCAATTCTGGAATTTTCTAATTTTCCTTTCTTCAAGGCCCAAACCAGGTTTGTCTTCCTCCATGAATGTTCCTACAGTGCCCCAAACAACAGAGACGTCCAGCTCCTGTAAGAAATTCACACTACTCATCTGGTATTTCATGGAAACCACTGTAGAGACAGAGAAACATATTTATTCAACCAGTGTTTAAGCTAGGCTCTGCTCAACATTGCAGGTTCAGTGGTGAACAAAGCCACCATAGAGTTCAAGGTCTCATGTGAAACTCTTCCTAGACTCAACCAATTGCCTGGATGTGGCCCATCCACAATTATTCAGACACTGGAGCAAACAGTAGCATATATCGGTGCTCTCACAACATTTTGTTGCTCTAATTTTCTTCTCAAACTTCTTTATATATAAAAGTCCCACTGATCTAGGAAGCAACTCTTTTTAGAGTTTCATAGCATAAGATTACTTGAACTCAGTGGGCTGATGGCAATATGACAGTGGCTTCTTTTCCAATCTAATTTCAGCACTTAATCAGTTTTACGAAATTGAATTCTTTGTCAATAATTGGGGCAGTTTTGCTTCGTTTTAAATGTGTACTATCAGAGGGAAAAAAAGAGAAAAACATAACCTTATATCTTTGATTTCAAGATTTATTGCCACACAAATTAACATTCTCAAGGTCAAGATGCCTTTGCATTGACGTGTATATTTCCTACAGCGCAGTAAATGAAAATCTGTTTTCAAATCAATGGCATATCTTAGAATGGATGTTGCCTTAGAAATGAAATTCAATATGAAGACTCGGTGACTTAATGAAAGAATGGGCTGGCAACTAAGAGACTGGACTCCTCACTATGGCTTACTGTCAGTTAGCTACTGACTACAAGCCCTGTGACATCTGCTGAGTCTCTCCAGTCCTCTGGACCTTTGCCACTCCACCCATAAAAGTTTGCACTTGTGTTTCTCAAACTCTGTGGTAAGGGACCAGTTTTTAAATTTTTCCCATTCAGTTGCAGACTGTTACATCAATGAAATACAATAAAAATACCCTCTGATGCCACAGCAATGTTAAATTGCTATAAAAGTTTCTAGATGCTTATTCTTGATTTCTGTACTTGTCTTACATGCACACTGGCCCGGGACCCACAACTACTTTTTGAGTGGCATTGACTCGGACAACTAGGATTTAGACCACTAGGTACATTAGATGATGATTCTGCAAATGATTTATCACCTTCATTTATCTCATTTTGTTTAGTAATACAATTAGCTTATATTTCCCAATTACATAGTAGCTGAGCAACAGAAAAGCATCCTGGGGATGAGTTACTCAAAATGAAGGTGTTATTCATGGCAGGTTCAAGACAGCAGTGGCATAGTTAATCATCTGTGGGTCACTGACAACTGACTGACCATACAAAAGATGCCTTTCAGACAAAATAATAAAAGATAAATGTTCTCTTTTCCTCTCATTCATTAAAAAAGTACAAAACATGAGAATGTATCAGTTACTTAGGAAAGAAAACAAAACTTGAGAACCAGGAATATTACCCTTTGGATGGAAATACCAGCCAATGTTCCACAGAGGGTGAACTTTCAAAGAGCAGACTGATATATGGTGGCTCACGCTAAAATATGTCTCCTCCGCACCACTTAGTCCATACTGGAAAGGTAACTACTTAATGGTTATTGGCCATAAAACCATTGCAATTTATAGGAGCACAACTTTTGGAGTTGTACATCAAAGTGCAAGGGTCCACGCAAATGCACACTGTTGCTTTTGTAAGGACTCTTGCCAAGGTAAGACGTACATACATGCGTGCCTGCTCTTCCTCTTTGCCCAGCAACCCGGCACCTGAGGACAAAGGCTAAACAGCCGCTACAGATTACCCAGCTCACACTCTGAAGACCCTTCATCAAGTTGGTGAGGGAAAGATTGCTTCAACTTCAAGAAATAGAGCATCCGCTAGGCAGGTTGATCCTAGGGGCCTCCTAGATATCCGCTGAAAGAGAAGGATATCTGCCTTAGAGCCTAGGGCAGCAGAGTCTGGCCAGTCCTGAGCTGCAGGCTAATGCTATAAAACAGGTCACCTGGAGGCCTTATTAACATACAGCCTGCGGGTCCCACTCCAGAATTTGGTTCAGAAGGACATGATGGGGACTGAGACTTTGTATTTCCAACAAGTTCCCAATGCTGATACTGCTGGTCCTGGGAACACACTTTGAGAACCACTGGTATAAACCATCTGATGACAGAATGGAAAAGACCTCAGAGGTCACCTGATCCAAGCCTTTCATTTTACAGGTGAGGATCCTAGGGTTCAAAAGGGAATGTCTTGCTCATGGTCATATACCGACTACTCAGAGGCTACCTCCACCAAAACAAAAACAAAACAAAACAAAACACTCAGGTTTCCAGAGCCTTAACGTGCTGTTCCCTTCAAGATTCTAAGTTATGGGGCTTCCCTGGTGGCGCAGTGGTTAAGAATCAGCCTGCCAATGTGGGGGACACGGGTTCGAGCCCTGGTCCGGGAAGATCCCACATGCCGCGGAGCAACTAGGCCCGTGTACCACAACTACTGAGCCTGTGAGCCACAACTGCTGAGGCCCGCACGCCTAGAGCCCATGCTCTGCAGAGGGAGAGGCCGCAGTGGTGAAGAGCCCACGCACCGCAGCGAGGAGTGGTTCCCGCTCACCACAACTAGAGAAAGCCCGCGCGCAGCAACAAGGACCCAACGCAGACAAAAATAAATAAATTAAAAAAAAAAAAGATTCTACGTTATGACCCCACATCCGGTGCCTGCTCTCTGAGAAGGGGCACCAGCAGGGACTTCATGTTGTTGACTGTCCTATCTCCGTACCTTTCTGGGAACTGTATGCTACTTCTATCAGTGACCTTGTAACCGAGCCCAGACAGGGGGTTGGCAGCACAATGGGAACGATTTCTTGCCGAGATTTTACACTCACAAAGGCTGGCTCCAGAGAGCACGCTCTCACCACTATACCCTCCTGCCTCTCCCCCCAGCTCTCTGGCAGATGGGCACAATCAGATGGCCCGAGGTTTTGAAAAGTGACAGAGTAGCGGGAGACAGTCATTTGCGGCTCTCACGTGGAGGTAAGCGTCCAGGGCAGCCTCGGCGACTCTCGGCTTGGGGTGACGCGTCTCTGGCTGTGTGCCTGGCAGTCTGGTCTGACCCCAACGTCAAGACTACCTTGGATTCTGCCCTTTGGCTTAGCCTGCTCTCCAATCCCTATCAAGTCTATGAGCTTCCTGCTTCCCCGCCAACAAATTATTCTTCGGCTTAAACGGTCTGCAACCAAGAACCCCGCCCAATGTGATAAGCCATTAATTTACCCAGCAGCCAACTGCTGCAATGAAAGCGGGGCTCTGCAGAGGGTCCTGCCGTGCTTTCCACTTTCAGAGCCCTGGGATTTCGGCTGGTACGCTTCTGATTCCTTGGGCAGTGTTTGCAGCAGTGGTTGCTGCCCTTGCAGGGAGCCGGGACCCAGGCCACCTGTATTTAGATGAAGCCACGTCTGTGCTGTGTGTCTCCCAGACAAAAGTGATTGATCCAGGAGCTGCACCCTCACCCACACGGGGCCGCAGGCTCTCTGACAGGGACAAGAAAGGCCCGGGGGCTCTAGAGCTCCAAAGGGGACGGAGCCAAGTCATGTTGGTGGCCGTGGAGAAGGGTCCCAGGAACGCCCTGGCACTTGCTTTCCCACTTTTTACTATTTGATCCTTTTCATTTCATGAGATGCCCTGGTAAGAATCCTTCCAGTAAAGTCTCTCTTTTGCCTGAATTTCAATCTCTGCCTTTAGTAACACAATAGCTTGGCTACACTGACTTGCTGACACCCCTCTCTGTCTGCCTTCTCAATCCAGCCATCTCCCTCCCTGCAACGCCACACATGGGGCTTCTTACAAGGACAGTTTTCTCTTGTGATTCAGGTATCACAGAAGAAAAGAAAATAAAAAGGTGATACAGAATAGAAGCCATCTTTTTTTTTATTTTTATCTTTTACGAAAAAGAAAACCTTTGAGGGCTAAGCCTTTTTTCTTTTTACATTGTTTTTCGTCAAACTTCACTGGTAGATTTTTCCATTTTAAATCTGCTCACAGCAGCACAGCCTCAAAATTTTCATCCTCTGACTCAGTGCTTTAGAGATGTGGTTCTTCAGGTGCTTAGATACTATACCGGTGATTTGATTTGAATTAGGGGACTTGATATCTTTGTTTCAAGTGGCTTAAACATCTTAGAAGAAAGGGTGCAGTTCTCTACTAAAAGTGATCAAGGCCCTGCAGTGAAATGTCTTATTCGTGGACTGGGCAGAGTGGTACGAGGTGAGCCTGGGGCATGTAGTTATGCCAGAAGAAGGTGCTCCAAAAGCGATGGGGGCGGGACACAGGAACCACTGCGCAAACCCGGTGCAGTGCCTGGCACTCTGGATTGAACAAAGCCAAGAGGAAGGAACATGTGCATATTCACCATTTTGCTCCCTCTCTTCACAAAGCAAGAAAATTCTGTCAGTTTCTACCGAGAAACCCACACTGTCTACGCCATTCCCTCTAATAGACTTCCAGCCCAGGAACATGACAGTGAGTTCTACAATGGAATTTTGTTATAACCAATGCAATAAAACTTTGGGGGACTCAGATTTTTCAACGTTTTAGTGTAAGGAGAATAAGATTTTAAAGTCAGCTTAAGGTTCAGAAAACAGTAAGGCAAACCCAAGGTGAAACATTTTTGTTAAAGCACGACCAGGACAACTTACACAAACTGCTAGAGACCTACAACTGGTCAACTAAAATGGAAATGACACCTCACTGGTGGCTAAAAATGCTCAAAAACAGTGTGATGCTAGCTGCCACTTACCACTGCCAGACAGAGCCGAGAGAAGTTAGTCCACAATTAACAAAGGGTAGAGGCAGGGCTTGAACCCAGGCAGTCAGGCCTCATAACCTACATTATTAATCCCTATACCAGCATAAGTTAAATACCAATTCCCCAGTACACATTCCTTCCAGACAGTTCCAAGATGGGGTCTGCATCCAAAATTAAGCCATCAGAGTTGCTGGCGACCCTCAACCCAATTAACAAGCAACACTTTCCCAAGCCTCATTCCACACCAAGAACCAATAAAAGATCACATTTCTCCCCATTTAATTGCTATTATCCAGACACTTTCTTCCTATACTGAGTGGTGCTCATCAGGGCTCTTAGAACTCTTTTGTCCTACTTTTATCTGAAGAACTGATAAGGAATTTCTTTCTACTAAATTCAGCCGTCTCCTTTATTTCCCCCATCTCCTTCCACTGAGAGAGCACCACGCTGACATCTTGCGAATACCAGCCCCAAACAGACAGCAATTTTTATCTTTCCCTGCAGACACTGACCCATGCTTTTATTAAGCACAAACGGGATACTGCCCCACTGAATGCACTTTGGAAACATCCTCAAATCATTTAGTTGCAACAACATGCTTCCTTGTCAAAGAGTTGGTGGCCTTTCAGGTCATTCCATGCTCCACACAGGATCCTCAATTCCCATTTGCAAAACAGAGTTTTCACCTGAGGTATCCAGGCAGCAGATCATCTAATGCACCCATTATAGAGGCTCAGGTGTTTTATTTTTTTTTAATTAAATTGCATGACTTTAGACAAAGCAGCATTCCCTGCTTCCTTTATCTTGGGCATCACCTCCTCCTCCTCTATCTTAAGAAATGCAAGTATGACCTGCTCCCTTACAGAGTAATCAGAGGTTTCAAAGTCCATCCTTGGGACTGTAGACAATTCCATGTGGTATGGAAACTTTCAAACAGTTTCTGAGTGACTAGCACTGAGACTGTGTGCTAGTCACAGCTGGGCACGATGAAAAGGGGGATCCTGGAAGGTCAGGCAGTGCTGAGAGGGGCAAGGGCCTGGCGGGTACAAAGAAGGATTCTAATTACCTGGATTAAGTATGACTTCCAGGGAAAACATACCTACAAACATTCCTACCCTAGTCTGAGCGTGAGTAAATCGAAGCCTTTTACTCGGAACAGGCTTATCACCTGAATGGTGATAAGAATCACCAGAGTGGCTCAGCTTACTGTTGAATTTTCATTTGTCAAGCTCCTGGTATATTCCAGACACTGAACTTCACACACTGACACAGATCAGAGTATTTCACAATGATAGAGGGTTCAGCCCGTCCTTGAAAAGAAAAAGTATGCAGCTAAAGCCAGGCCCGCCCCTAACCTCTGGGGGGCCCAGGGCAAGAGGACGATGAGGGCCCACATAATTACTTGAAATTGCTATCCTCTAGCAGACTGTCACAGAATCCTCCTTCCTTGACATATGCAGCTTTATATCAACCTGGAAGGCCAGGTACAATTAGAATTCTCAGACCCCTCAGAGTTCTGGGCCAGGTGTGAGAGGGCAGCCCCAGCCAATGGACAGAATCCCTTCCCTTCCCCACCCAGGCTCCATCTCTCCTCCAGGAAGGCCTCATCTCTCCTCCAGGAAGGCCTCTTGGGCACACCTGTAGGCCCTCAGCCCACATTTCCAGGCTCTTCCACAACCCCAGTACAGCTGCCTCATTAGGCACTCCTCAGGGAGGGGGTCTGCTCCCCCTACTTGCACAGAGCAGGCTTGGGGTCTCTGAATTCCCTATTTCAATGGGGGTCTGGGGTGCAGTGGGCAGTGTGGACTCTGGGTGGGCAGTCCGGTCCACCTGCAGACACTAGCCCAGTGGGGAAGGGCACAACCTGGGGAAGGGCAGAACCTGCCCTCCTAAACCCAGGGAATAATTACACAGGGGTTCCCTTGCCCAGGTCTGAAGGTAAAACTGACAAAAAGCCCTCTCTATTTTTTTCTAGCTAAATGGACTTTTCTTTCCTTGAAGCTTTTTGGGAGGGTGACTCCTTAAAGATGAATAAACTGGTATAAGAGAGGATTCCTGTCTGGAAGAGATGAAAGAAAAAGTTAAATATTTGCAGCTCTCTAGAAATATATGATAGCTGCTACCCTGGTCTGAAAGAAGGAAAAGGTAAATATTCCTCAAACAGCAAATGGACTGAACAGGGTTCTATAACATCAGAAGAGAAGGGACCCTGCCCTATGTCATATCTGGGGCAAACCTTAACATTCTCTTTCCGGTTTTGAAAGTGGGCGTCCCACCTAGGCCTGTGCGGAGGCCAAAATAACCCGACGAAGAACTAGCCAGCGCGGCTGGGGCAGCGGAGTCCCAACCCTAGGAACGAGCATACGAGCACACGCTGAGCGGATCTGAGCTAGGCAGGTGTGGGCCTTCGGCAAACAGGGCTCCCCAAAGGGACCCCCGGGAGGCAGGCGGGACAGTGGTTAAGGCTTGGGCTTCACCCCGACGACCGACCCGCTATCTGCTGTGCCTTCCTTTCCTCGGTCAGGAAAAGTTCGCCAACTTTCCGTCCTCCGTTTTTAATTCTCAAACGGAGAAATCACCTGCTCGCATCACTGCGCGGTGATGCCAAGAACTTAGCGCAGTTCCACACTTCGTAAGCTCTCGGTCCCGCGTGCTTGTTTAGACCTGAGAGCGCAGGGGGCAGAGCTAGCGCTGAACCCAAGATGGGGATCAAACAGCTCCCCACCACCGACCCCCAACATCCAAGATACGGTTCTGCAGAGGCTGTACGACGCTGGGGACCGAGGGGTGGGGTGGATGAGGCTTTAGGGAGAGAGGCAAAGCACAACGGGGAAAGCAGACAGGGGTCTAGTTTGGAGGTAAGAAAGGGGGTGCCTTAGAATGCCGCCCAGCTGGAGGTGCAAAGGACTGGGCCCAACTTGCTGCCATCCGCGAGCCCCTGGGGAGGGGAGGAAGCTGCGCTGCACCCCGCTCGGCTCCAGGTCCTCCAGGCGGGTCGCACGCGAGGGAAGCGGCCCGGAGGGAAACACTCGGCGCTCAGGGGTCTGGGAGACGCAGCCACTCACCCAGCAGCAGCAGCTTGAGCTCGCGGCGCGCGTCCTTCTTGTCCCGGCGAAGCTGCCGCTCGATCTCGGCGCTGATGCGCTGCGACTCCTTCTCCTCCGCGGACAGGCAGCAGCAGCCGGCCATGGTGCGCGCAGCCCCCGACGGGCTACGCCGTTTCCAGGGCCCGGACGCTCCGCCGGCCGCTCTCCCAGCCGGTCCGCGACAGCACCCGAGGTCGGTGGGAAAAGACTGGGGGGCCGACTCGAGTTTCGGAGTATAAGGCCGGGACCACTAGGGCTCAATCCCTCCTCGAAGGGTCGGCTCCGGGGCGGGAGCGAATTTGGAGCTCTGGGAAAGCTCAAGTGCACCGCAGCTCTGGGCTCACCCAGCCCCAAGCTCGCTCAGGGGAGGAGGAGGGCGAACCGGGGGAGACAGCGTTGCCGGCCCCCGGAAGATCAGCGCGGCCCTTGGCACAGGAGCGTGACAGGGAGCGCAGACCGCTCGTGAGAAGTTGGGGCGTCGCTGCCGGGGGCGGTGGGGAGCGGGAACTCCCGGCCTGGCGGTGTCCCAGGCAGGTGGCAGGCAAGGCGTGGGATGGAGGCAGAGGTCCTTGGCTAGCCCTTTCCTACAAAGTTCTGAAAACCTCAGCAGTGATCGCCGCCTAAGACCGAATGGAAAAGTTCCTGGAGGCCCCCGTGGTTCTAAGTGGCAGAAGGAGGCGGAGCTTCTCGAACCCGCAGCCTTGGCGTCTGCCCAAGCTGGCCTTCGGGGCACGCCAAGCCGAGGGCGCCTGGGGGCGAAAGAGGTGAGCAGGGAGCTGGGGCGCGGAGCCCAGGCGTCTCGAGTTTCGGGGAGCGGCCCCCACACCTTTCTCCCTGGCCGTGGCGTCCCGGCGCGGGGAAGACGGTGGGCCGAGGGGCCGCCAAGCCCAGCTCCCTGTCCGGAGCCAGGTTCCGACAGGTGAGTGAGGTTCGCCAACTCGCAGCCTCAACTCCTCCCAGCTGCGAGAGGAGCCGAGCCCAGCGTCCGCAGCGCGACGCAGCCCGCGGGCGGCGAGTTTGAGTTCTGCCGACCTGAAATTGAGCCTCTCGCGCCAGCCTCAGCACGACGCACACCGCGGTTTCCTAGACGGGCTTCTTCCGCTTCCGGACGCCGCAGCCCAGCGCCGGCTCGGCCAAAGCCCTTGGTCAGCTCGGCCGTCTGCCTGCAAGGTGGGGCTGGGCCTGAGCCGGCTGGCGCTGCACTCAGAAGCAGCTGCCCCTGGGTTCAGTTAAATAAGAGAAGTGAGAGAGCGAAGGGTAAATAAATATCCTCCCGGCCCCTTCGTAACCCGCCGGACGAGGAGGGTTGAGGACGTGAGGAATGGAAAACGGCTGGCTACTTTGCATTTTACGATGAGAAAGACTCCTCCTTTGTAAAGAGGGCTGACCCGTTTCCAGCAGCCCCTGGCCTGGTCCCTGCCCCAGCCCTGAAGCCTGATAGCCGTCTCGCAAAGCTGTGTCCGCACAGCCACATTGGCCTGGCTCCTGGAACGTGGGGATCACGTTTGAGCTGCATTCATAAAAACTTAAAAATTAAAAAGCACCGCTTTGTACTCAAGTGGCACAATAGAATGCGTATTAACAACATCTGATTTTGTCTTCTGTGTACATTTTGAGGCAGAGGGCAAAGAGTTTCGCGGGAAAAGCAGAAAAGTGAAGGTGGAGGGAGGGGATCCCGTCGTCCACGGCAATGAATGTTTTTTTTTTCCTTCTCGTCAAGTCAGCATGTGCCACGTAAACACTTTATGGCGTTAGGCAATTAGCTAATGCTTCCTCTATTAATAGAAGCCTAAGTGCTTTTCTTAGGAGTAGCATATATTTCAATTCAAACTGAGGAGCATATTGAGTGGAGAGAGTGGTATATGTCATTATATAAAGAACTTGGCATTAGGATGCTATCTGGCTGCAAGGTCTTATTATTTACTTTACAGTTTAGGGAATGTAGAGGAATCAGGCATTAAAAATGCATGTGCTTACATTCTTAAATGCATAATTATTTTAGTTGCCTTGCAGGCATAAATTGACAGTAACAGCGACCCCTACAGGAAAGCTTCTGGACATGATCTTAGCCATTTAGTCACAAGTCTCTCTTAGCTCTTACATTCATTTACAATTTGAGAATAAGACCTCTTGGCTTCTCAAATTAATAATTGCGTCATAATTATTAGTACTTTTTAAATGATTAAAATTAGGGCAAATTTGAACTCCCAAGTTAACTGGAATAACTCTATTAGGTCTAAAGTTGCTAAGATTGCAAGAAAGATATGAAGCGTATTGTTTATAGCAAATCTGCAAAACTTTCCTGGGCTGGTGAACTTGGCAGTGTGTATCAGAAGCCTTAAACATGTCCATCCCCTTTGACCAAACTAGTAATTCTCCCCTTAAGAAATAATCGGAGAGGCCAAAGTTTTTATTTCTAATAGCAACAACTCAAAACAATCTAAATGCCCAACAAAGGTGAACAGTTCCAATAAATTATGGTATTATGCATACAATGAGATATTATATAGTCATTAAATATGTGAGTATGTAACAAACATGTGAATAACAAAGATTCGGGGGGAAAACCTCAAAATATATGGAGTATAAAAGTCAAGATACAAAAATATAAACAGTATGATACAAATTTTATTATGGAAACACACATAATGAATTTTTAAGGGACTAAAAGAACATATACCAACAAGGTAAGTTGCTCTGAGTCATAGCTTTTTGCTTGATTTTAATTCTCTGATATAAAATTATTGGGGGCAGCTTGCATAAAGTAATCTAGGCCCTAATTTCCTCAGCTGTAAAATCAAAGAGGAAGAACCAGAATAAACTCACAGGGATCTCCCAACTCTAACATCAATTATTTCTTTGCTGATTTCCACACTTATAAGATAGTATAAAAATAATCATAAACCAAAAGTTGTTATTGACGAGTGGTAGCTAGAGAGGACTGTAAAACTAGAATATCGCAAGTCAATTATTTTTATACTTCTATTTTTTAAATTCACATCTCTATTTTCCCTATCTTTAGGATCTGGGGAAGGGATGGGAATAATTTTAAGTTACTGATTCATCTGCAACATTGTTACCGAAATTTGGCTTCTTGTACATTGGTGGCTGATTAAATCTCAGAGACACAGTTCTGGGCGGAGCAGAAAGAAATAGCTTTATTGCTTTGTCAGGCAAAGGGGGCCACAGCTGGGTAGTGCTTCAAGGCTCTATGTCCCATCCTGGAGTGGGTAGTGAGGAGTCTTACACTATTCAAGTAACAGGGCGTGATCAGCTCGTGGACATTCTTCTGATTGGCTGGTGGTGAGGTAATTGGGAGTCAGCATTATCAACCTGGTTCCAGCTGGTCTGGGGGTACATGTGCTTGTGGGCTGCATGCAGTTAACTTCTTCCACCTGGTGGGGCTTTCGGTATCTGCCAGACAGCTCAAAGCACATGGCTCAATATTATCTATAGTCCTTGAGGAAGCACTAAAGGACCTTGACTTTGTTTAATGGCTAAAATATTATTATTTGGTCTTGCTTGACTGTTTTCCTTTCTTTCTGCATTTTCTCGCTTCTCTGATTAAATGTATTCTTTGACAAGTTTTTCTACAGACAAAAGGCAGGCAGAGGACATGAGTGGCTGTCTATTCTGGAAAGGCCTCACAGGGTCCTGCTCTGTTACCACATCTTTCCAGGAAGGGGTAGTTTGGAAAAAAAGTCTCAGTAAAAAAGAATATTTGTTTTCTTGGGTTATTCCCGAAGTGCTGCAATTCCATTTCATTCCTCTTGAAGATCAGAGCACAGGCTGAACATGACTTTTCAGATACCTGCCAAGTGCTGGGCTGCAAAGGTGAACTAATTGTCTGAATGTCCATTGAGTCCATGCCAAGCCCATTACCAGGCTCTGGGAATTCAGATACTGAGACATTCCAGGTTTTAGGTAGGCTATAGTCCAGTAGAAAGAAGTAAGACTATGACCCTGAAATCTGAAGTCAGCCCTCCTTGCTTCCTCCCAGAGAGCAGACAGTGGAGCACAGAATCACCTAGGCGGTTCCCCACAGCCTTTAGATGTGCACAGGGGCCCTTCAGCTGAACCTCATCTCCCATCATTCTCCTGGAACCTCAGACAAATGTAACTCCATGTTCTCCACACCTCTATGTCTTAATTCATGCGTTCCCTCTTGCAGGAATGCTCTCTCTCACCTCAGACAAAATTAGGTACTTTCTTTCCCAAACACATCTCTTCTGAGACACCATCTCCACCCCTTGTCAGTCAGACTCATCTTTCTCTGCTGCCTGAGCACCTCCTATGTCCCTCTCTTCAACATCTCACTCTATTATACCTGTTTGTTTCTTCTCCTAATCCATTAGTTACTCACAAGTAGAGAGTTTTTTCTTGTTCATCCAGGTATTTCTAAATTAATAACATTTCGTTGACTGAATAACATTGAAACCAAAACGAATTAACCTGAGATAAGAGAAAGAAGAAACTAGAAGAAAGAACGGAAAGTTCTTATGGTGGAAGACAGTAAAAACAACAACAGCAAGCAAGTCCACAGCCAATCAATGTATGACTTAGGAAGGACTCTGTCCCCAATTTGCCCCCTTAGAGGGAAAGAGTGCCCTGTTTCTAAGGAAATTCCAAGGAAATGTGCACATAGTGGGCTGGAAAAATGCTATTCTCTTTGACAAATGTGGCATCTTAGAATTTTAACAAGTAACATAGAATAAAAACATGACCTTAAAGAAGTATATACAAGGCTAAAATAGCACTAATAATAATACACCTATGCTGCTTTTCAAATTGCACATGTGACCCATTCTTAGGTTGTGACCAGCATTTTTTTTAAGAAAAAGAATAGAATATCAATAGGAAATAACAAAGTATGCAACATGTATTATTGTTTCATGAAACTTTTGTTTCAGTTGTATACATAAATATCAACTCTTAAGCAGACAAGTCATTAATGGGGGTTTGCTTCTCCATATCCCAGATGGGTTAGTCTAAATAATTCCCAATTTTCTAATTCATTTTTCTGAGACTGACATGTTCCCAATTTTTCATTCAATTTTCTGAGTCCAATGTGTTCTCTAAAATGTTTTCAGTCCTCCTCTCCCCTCACCACTCCCCTCTTCCTCCACCCAATCATTTTCCAGTTTTGATGAGCGTGGTACGTAAGAGTCGATGGAGTGGTGATGGGTATTTAGACGAATAAGTAATAATTGTAGCTGGTGGTTGGATGTACTTAACATCTATTTTTCTAAGGCAGTCAATATGTTGCTCCAAAATATTTTCTGCCTGAAGACCAGAAATTGCTTATTGTATAACTTCTACTGAAAAGGCTAGAATTATCGACAATTAAGCCCACCTTCAAACACACATGACTCTGAGTGGGCAGGAATCGCTATTGTTTGTTTCTGAATCTGACTTCCCAGGGGAATTAGGTATCTCAAGAATTTAAGTAAAAATCTTCAAGGTGAGGAGTTTGGGCATTTTTTTTTCCTTTTTTTTTTTCTTTTTCTTTTCCTTCTTGCTTAAGTTCTCCCCTCCTCCACTTACATCACTCTCCCCCTGAATGAACAAATGTTAACAACCTAGTATGTTTTCTTCTTTTTTATGCTCTTATAATCATATATAAGCTTACAAACACTCATAAATGTAAATAAACATACACAGAGGGAGTTTGTCATCATTAGTTTAAAAATGGGACTGTATTGTATTACATGAACTCTATATTTTGCTTTTCTCTTTTAACACTACCTTGTGGGAATTTCAGTAAACTCTGATTCAGTCTTTCATACATTCATACATAATATTCCACAGGGTAAAAGGACCATATTTTATTTAATTTTCCCCTTTGAAGGACATTCTCTTTTATTCCCAATTTTGGCCACTAAAAACAAAGCTGTAATAGCATCTTTGTATATAAATCCTCATGCACTAGTGTTTTTATTTCTGTGTGATAGATTCCCAGGGTAAAAACTGCTGAATCGAAGGATATATACATTTTTCGTTTTCATTATGGTGGCCAGATTCCTTTCCAAAAAGACTAAAATAATTCACATTTCTACCAAAAATAGAAATACTCATGTCCCAACTAGCAATAAATACGACCACTTATTAATTTTTGGCAGCCTGAAGGGATTCAAATAATTTTAAAGTGTGGTTTTACTTTGTGTTTCCATGACTACTTGTGAATCTGTACATTTGTTCATAGCTTGTTAGTATTTGCATTTGTTACCCTGTGAACTGTCTATTTACATCCTTTGCTCATTTTTTTTAATTGGGTCATTTGTCTTTTTCTTGACAATCTGTAAGACCTCTTCCATATTACATATCTACTCTTTGTCATCTGAATTACAAATTTTCAAATATGTTTTTTGTTCTTTACCATTTTTAATGGAATCTTTTGCCATAGAAAATTTCATTTTTACATATCCAAATATCTCTATTTTCTTGCATAGCTTCCAGAGCCCCAGTCTTTGTAAGAAGGTCTCTCCATTTCTATACTGTACATTGCAGTATCTTAGATATTCTTGCAAGTGCTTTCGTTATTTCATTTTTTACATTGAAATAGTTAATCCATCTGGTGTTTATTTTTGTAAAATATGTAAGATAGGACACTAATTTTATTTTCTTCCAGATGGAAGAAAATTGTTGGCCAGTTGTGCCAACATCATTGATTGAACATTCCATCCTTTTTCCAATGAAATAAACTTCAATCTTTGCCATGTATTACACTCTCATATTGACTGAGATCCATTTCTTTAAGTCTGGACTGTTCCACTGAGCTATTTATTCCTATATCAATACCATCTCGATTTGATTACAGGGGCTCTATGAAACATTTTGGTATCTGATAGGATATATCACCCCTTCAGAGTTATCCAACTCTTCTTAGTTGTGTTCAGATATTTATTCTTCCATATGAACTATACTGATCTTCCTCTTCCTCAACTTATGATGGGGTTATGTCCCAGTAAACCCATCAAAAAATAAAAATATCATAAGTTGAAAATGCATTCAATACACCTAATCTACTGAACATCATAGCTTAGCCTAGCCTACCTTACAGGTGCTCAGAACAGTAACATTAGCCTACAGTTGTGCAAAATCATCTCACACAAGGCCTATTTTATAATAAAGTGTTGAACATCTCATGTAATTTATAGAATACTGTACTGAGAGTGAAAAACAGAATGCTGGTCTGCATACAGAATGATTGCAGGTGTATGGGTTGCTTACCTTGGTGATTGCATGGCTGACTGGGAGCTGCGGCTCGCTTCTGCTGCCCGGTATGATGAGAGAGTATGCCACCACATATCATCACTAGCCTGGGAAAGATTAAAATGCAACATTCAAAGCACAGCTTCTACTGAACGCATATTGCTTTCACACCATCGTAAGGTCGAAAACCTGTAAGTCAAACCATGGTAAGTCGGGGACCGTCTTTAATACCATTTATCAATGATTCTCTCCTGAACGTCACAGCTTAACCTTAACCCTAACTCCAACTGCTTTCTTGACATAATGGCTTACATATTAGAGGCATCTCGATGTAACAAGACAAAACAAAACTCTGATTTCGTTTTCCAAAACTTACCTTACCGCTATCTTTTCCAACTCAGACCACCAAACACCCAATGGATTGCTTCTTTGCCCCACCTCTGGCACCCAGTCTTAGCAGTTATGAACTCCTCCTTTAAACCATATATTGTTTTAGAACCACTGCATGCAGCCAACAGCTTTTGCGCTGAGCCGCTCTGGAGCTGTCATGCACAATTAATCTTTGTGAATGAGGCTCCCTGTTAGATCATAAGTGCCCCCCCCAGGTATGTTCATTTTTATTTTTGCTGCTACCACTTCTGAGCAAGCCAACAGCACCTCTGACCTGGACTAAAACAAAAGCTTTGTCACTAGTCTTCTTGCTTCTAGTCTTGAACCTCTAAAATCCATTTTCCACAGGACAAGATAGCCAGAATGAGCTTTCAGAATCCCAGAGCAGATCCCCTTATTCTCTAGATTAAAATCCTCCAATGGATTTCCATCAGAGAATAAAATTAAATGCCCTTGTTCTAGACCACAGGCCCTACATGATAGGCCATTGCCTACCTCTCTAACTTCCTATCCTAACATTCTCCCTCCTATCCTAATATGTTCCCATCATGCTTGTATCTATTTTCTTTGAGCATACCTCAGGACAGATTTATACTATCAGCTCTGCTGCCTGAATCACACTTCCTCCAAGCCTTGAGGTGTTTGGTTTCTACTTGTCAGGTAGGTCTCAACGTAAATGTGACTAAGTGCTGGCTTCCCTGACCCGTTAGCTTAAGGTAGCCACTCCTCCCTGCCAATCCACTTGATATCATCATTGTATTTTCACTGTAGCATTTGTCTCTCTCTGGTTTCTCTTGTTTCCTTCCTTCTTTATTTGTTATCATCTTCTCCCACCAGTAAAAGAAAGTAAGCTCTATGAGAAGAAGGGTCATGACTGTCATATCCACCACTGTATCCCTAGAGCCTACATCAGGGGAAGCTACGTCATCTTAAAATTGTACCACTGAACTCTGTTCAGAACCATTCTCAAAAGTAAAGTTGAATCTTGGAAAAATCAGCAATATGGGATTTGTGATTTAATATTTGCCGATTTTATACTACATTATGTAATACCAAGGAAAACAAAACACTCCTGAGGACGCTTGATTTGTAGAGATAGGACCCTGCCTATGTTTGCCAGGATATGTTAATTACAAGCAACAGAGACCCAGTGTAAATAGGCTTAAGTTAATAGAATTTATTGGTGCTTAGGACTGAAAATTTCAGGGATGGTCTTGATTTTAAATTCTGCTGGATCAAGGTACTAAAGTGATGTGATAAGGAAGCCATGTAGTACTTAGTAAGTATTTGTTGAATTAATGAAAGAATAACGCCAATCTCATTGGATTGTTGTGAAGATTAGAAAAAGTAATATATAAAGCTTTTGGTTCCTTGCCTGAAGCTAGTAAGCACTCATTAGTAGTAGATAGTATTATTTTTTTTTAAGTATCATTAGCATTATCATCAAAAACTTCACTTTCAAGGACTACCCTGGTGGCGCAGCTGTTAAGAATCTGCCTGCCAATGCAGGGGACACGGGTTCAAACCCTGGTTCGGGAAGATCCCACATGCCGCGGAGCAACTAAGCCCCTGCGCCACAACTACTGAGCCTGTGCTCTAGAGCCCGCAAGCCACAATTACTGAGCCCGCATACCACAACTACTGAAGCCCACACGCCTAGAGCCCATGCTCCGCAACAAGAGAAGCCACTGCAATGAGAAGCCCGTGCTCCACAGCGAAGAGCAGCCCCCACTCGCTGCAACTAGAGAAAGCCCGCGCACAGCAACGAAGACCCAACACAGCCAAAAATAAATAAATATAAATTTATTTTTAAAATTTCATTTTCAACACAACAGATACATTAATTTTTATTTTTTAAATTTTATTGAAGTGTAGTTGATTTACAATGTGTATTAATTTCTGCTGTACAGCAAAGTGATTCACATATATATATATATATATATATAGTCTTTTTCATATTCTTTTCCATTATGGTTTACTATAGGATATTGAATATAGTTCCCTGTGCTATACAGTAGGACCTTGTTGTTTATCCATCCTATATATACTAGTTTGCATCTGCTAATCCCAAACTCCCAATCCTCCCACCCTGCCGCCTTCCCCCTTGGCAACCATAAGTCTGTTCTCCATATCTGTGAGTCTGTTTTGTAGATATGTTCATTTGTGTCATACTTTATATTCCACATATAAGTGATATCATACAGTATTTGTCTTTCTCTTTCTGACTTACTTCGCTTAGAATGATAATCTGTAGGTTTGTCCATGTTGTTGCAAATGGCATTATTTCATTCTTTTTATGGCTGAGTAGTATTCCACTGTGTGTGTGTGTGTGTGTGTGTGTGTATGACATCTTCTTTACCCATTCATCTGTCAATGGACATTTAGGTTATTTCCATGTCTTGGCTGTTGTACATAGTGCTCTTATGAGTATGAACATTGAGGTGCGTGTATCTTTTTGAATTATAGTTTTGTCTGGATAGATGCCCAGGAGTGGGATTGCTGGATCATATGGCAGCTTTATTTTTAGTTTTTTTAGGAAACTCCATACTGTTTTCCATAGTGGCTGGACCAATTTACATTCCCACCAACAGTATAGGAAGTTTCCCTTTTCTCCACACCCTCTCCAGCACTTATTTGTAGACTTTTTAATACTGGCCATTCTGAACAGTGTGAGGTGGTACCTCATTGTAGTTTTGATTTGCATTTCTCTAAATTATTAGCGATAATGAGCATCTTTTCATGTGCCTGTTGGCCACCTGTATGTCCTTTTTGGAGAAATGTCTGTTTAGGTCTTCTGCCCATTTTTCTATTGGGTTGTTTGTATTTTTGTTATTGAGTTGTATGAGCCGTTGTGTATTTTGGAAATTAAATTAAATCCTTGTCAGTTGCATCATTTGCAAATATTTTCTCCCATTCTTATCTTTTCATTTGCTGTGCACAAGCTTGTAAGTTTGATTAGGTTCCATCTGTTTATTTTTGCTTTTATTTTTATTGCCTTGGGGACTCACCTAAGAAAACATTGGTATGATTTATGTCAGAGAATGAAAAGATATATTCATGATTACTCTTGTACTGTGGGGAGAAGGAAAGATTGAACTTTGCACAGTCATTTGGAATAATTCCGACTGTCTGGGAGCAATAGCAGATGAGAATCATGTTGCAAGGCTTCCCAGCAGAGGTAGAGAAGTAAACAACCAACTTGCATGGCCTGTCTGACCCAGATAGGAATTTAGCCATTGAGTCCTCTTGAAAATCAATGTTGAGTTAAATATTTGAATCAAATATTCAGCCTTTTAACAGTCATCATGTGTACCATTTTTCTAGATTCCACATACATGCATTAATATACAATATTTGTTTTTCTCTTTCTGGCTTACTTCACTCTGTATGACAGACTCTAGGTCCATCTACATCTCCACAAATGACCTAATTTCATTCCTTTTTATGGCTGAGTAATATGGTACAGATGAACTTATTTGCAAGGCAGGAATAGAGACGTAGGCGTAGAGAACGGACATGTGGGCACAGTGGGGGAAGGGGAGGGTGGGACAAATTGGGAGCTTACAATTGACATGTATACACTACCATGCGTAAAATAGATAGCTAGTGGGAACCTGCTGTATAGCACAGGGAGCTCAGCTCGGTGCTCTGTGACAACCTAGATGGGTGGGGGTGGGGGGGTGGGGGTGGGGGGTTGGGAGAGTTGTCCAAGAGGGAGGGGATATGGAGATATATGTATACACATAGCTGGTTCACTTCATTGTACAGCAGAAACTAACATAGCATTGTAAAGCAATTATACTCCAATAAAAAAAACAAATAAATAAAAGTCATCATGAAGAGAGCTAACATCAGAAGATACTCAAGTTCTTCTGTCCTAAATATTCAATACATTATGTATCTTCTTCATGATTTTAAAATCTACTGGTTAACGTAACTGGTTAATACAGTTAGAAATATAGAGTTGAAAAGAATATATGTTGTTGCCTCCTAGCTTCTTCAGTACCCAAGTCACTCTTTGATGCCTTTAGATACATGGAAGTCCACCCAGTCCCTTTTTAATGGCGTTGTGGTAGATTAAACATGCCCAGAAATTCTGGGACACACCTTCCTTCAAGAGGTGAGGCATATGTTCCCTCCTCTTAAAGCTGGGCACGCTATGTGGTTGTTTTGACTGATGGACCAAAGTGGAAATGACACTGTGTCAGTCTCCAAGTCCAGGCTTTATGAGACCAGCAACTTCCATTTCCTGTCTCTTGACTCACTCACTCCTGGAGCCCTGAACTGCCTCATGAAGAATCTAGAGAGATCACCTGGAGAGACCCTGAGACCACCTGGCTGAGCTCATCCTTCTAGCCATAGTGCTAGGAATGTAAGTCTAGCACCACCAAGGTGCTAGGACTGTAAGTCTAGCCATCCAGGCCCTCCAGCCCAGCCGAGCTGGGTACCACCAAGTGGCTCCCTTGTCAATACCATGTAGAGCAGAAGAGCCACCAGGCAAACCTGCCCTAATTTCTGGCCCACAGATCTTGATATATAATAAAATGGTGGTTGTTTTAAGCAACTAAGTTTTGAGGTAGTTTACTAAGCAGCTGTGGGTAACCTGAACCCTCTGGCAATATTTCATATAGTGCCAGAGTTAGTTATCTGCTAAATCAGGTTACTTCTGAACTGACCTAGGACTGAAAGAGCACACCAAAACTACCCACAAGGAGGTCCTTAAAGCAGGTTGGACATCAAACATAGAGTGGTTTGGTGGCCAGGAAAGGCTAAATGATGACAGTCTCCACTTTGTGGAGCGGATACCTCTTTCCTCTGAGTGAGCTGCACTGAATGTTCATCACTAACTGTGGTGTCAGTGAGGATATAAAGGACCCAGTGCACACAAGCAATCCAAAGGAACATGGTATTCGTATACCAATTTTTTGAGTACCCACTACGTATTGAGCACTGGAACAATAGCAACTGTGACAAACAAGACTTATCCTTACAGATCTCATCATCTACTAGAAAAAATATTTATTCAGAATTATTTGCCCAATGATTTTGGAGGAGGGGGCAGTGGGTAGGGGGGAGGGAGAGAAGGCTGCATCATCCTGAACTACTGATGTCTGAACTCTGTCCAGATACCATTTCAACAATACAGTCAAGTCTTAGAATATTCAGCAAATTGTGGTGCCTCATATATATATGGGATTTGTGATTTGTCTGTTTTTTCCTACTTCATATAATGCCAAGGAAAACAAAACACCCTTGAGGATGCTTGATCTGTGGAAATGGGACCCTGCCTATATTTGCCATGACATGTTGGTTGCCAGGGAGAGCCCTGGTATGAGCTGAGACGTTTAAATGGAAGGTGTTGGTGCTTAAGACTGAGCAGTTCAGGGATGGTCTTGGTTTTAGGCTCTGCTGGATCCAGATGCTCAAATGATGTCATAAGGAAGCCATCTCTCTCCACCTTTTTGGCTGGACTTTCCTCTGAACTCTAGTCTCAGGTAGATCTCTCCCCGCATGGTGGCAAGATGACTGCCAGAAACCCCACGCTCATCCATATCTACCGGCAGCCTCAGCAGAAAGAGGACTTCCCCTTTTCAATATTCCAGCAAAAGTTCCAAGATTGAGTCTGATTAATTGCCCCTCCCTGAACTGCTTCATTACGACCAGGGGAACGGAGTACTCTGCTGACCAGGCCAAGATCAGATATCCACCCCTCAAGTATGAAATTAATTTTTGTAATGTATTTTATTTAACTGAACATTTTCAAAACATTATCATTTGTTCAATATTAAAATGACTAATGACTTTTTTTTTTTTTGCAGTACGCGGGCCTCTCACTGTCGTGGCCTCTCCCGTTGCGGAGCATAGGCTCCGGACGCGCAGGCTCAGCGGCCATGGCTCACGGGCCCAGTCGCTCTGCGGCATGTGGGATCCTCCCAGACCGGGACACGAATCCGTGTCCCCTGCATTGGCAGGTAGACTCTCAACCACTGCGCCACGAGGGAAGCCCGACTAATGACTTTTTTATTCATATTAAACTGGAGTTTGCAGTGCGTATTTTACACTTATAGCCGTCTCCATTTGGACTAGCCCCGTTCCAACTGTTCGACAGCCACTAGCCACATTGGATGGGCAACTCTAAAGATTCATTTTAGCATAAGTAGAATGAAATGGAATGGAACACAAGAGAATAGAACAGAACAGAATAGAAAAAAGGATAACTTGGAACATGCAGGGGAAGAAAATCTCTGTTCCTATGGCTCTGGAGCCCTGTAAGGGAACATGTGAAAGAAGTTGTGTCTTCCTGGAGAGAGGTACAGATGTAGGCAACGGAGAAGGAAGCGCCATGCGGAAGGGCTGTAGGGACTCAAGGAGAGGATGCCCAGATGAGACACAGTACTCAGAGTCAGGGAGAGAAATCTGGGTATCTCAGTGGATGCCACAGAGAAGAGATGCCTTGACCCAGGACTGGATGAGAGGAGGACACCACGGTAGAAGCCAGCTCTGACAGAAGCCAGCTCAGACCAGACCTCTCCCTGACCTCCACCCTCCTCCTTCCTTTGGGACTTAGGGAAGAGGAAAGACATGAGACCATGAATTGACTGAGAAAGATCTGATTTTTTTTTTTAATCTTAAAAGAGAGAAGAAAAGATAGCACTTTTTTTTTCGAAGAATAGTTGATTTACAGTGTTGTGTTAGTTTCAGATGAACTTATATACAAAACAGAAATGACCCACAGACATGGAAAACAGACTTATGGTTAATAAAGGGGAAGGGGAGGGGGAGGAAAGATCTGATTTGACTGAGTTTACCCAGCATTGACTGGTTTGTGGAGGGAGTCTCAAAAAAGAAATTGTTTGGATATAAAAAATAAAATTTTATACACTGCATATCGGAGCTTATTGGCCTGAAAATACCATTCCCAAAACAAAGCCTCAAAAACCCTGTGTGTTCAGGAAATAGAGCCAATACTCCTTTCCCCTCCAGGGAGGGAAGTTTGGTAGTCATCCTCAACTAGCCAGAGGATTTTGCCTTCCCAGGGGATATTTGGCAATATCTGGAGACGTTTTTGGTGGACACAGCTAGGGAGGGGAGGGCTATTTGGGGTGGAGGCCAGGGACGGTGCTGACCATCCTACAGTGCACAGGACAGCCTCCACCAGTAATGGTTATCCAGCCCCAAATGCCAGTAGTGCTAAGGCTGAGGAACCCTGGACTGAGCCAGTCTGAGATTCTTGAGACGTGTGTAGAGAGAGGAAAAGCAAGTCTGTGTTGGACTAAGCCAGTCATAAAAGGAAAGCCAGGCCCCGGGTCAGCACATAACGTAGTTTCTATGGCGCTGCGGTAACTGAGCCTTGTCTCAAAGTAGTGAGTCGCCGGATAAACAGTAGGCTGAGCCAGGCCCAGCAGCTGAGGGCCCATAGGCTTCTGTTCTCTTTCCCTCCCCCTCCCCCTCTCCTTCCCCTTCTTCTCCTTCTCCTTTGCCTCTTCCCTCTTGCCGAACACTCTCCTCAAAGGAAGTCCCGGGAACTGCTGGGAAAGATGGCGGAAGAGTAAGACGCGGAGATCACCTTCCTCCCCACAGATACACCAGAAATACATCTACACGTGGAACAACTCCTACAGAACACCTACTGAACGCTGGCAGAAGACCTCAGACCTCCCAAAAGGCAAGAAACCCCCCACGTACCTGGGTAGGGCAAAAGAAAAAAGAATAAACAGACAAAAGGATAGGGACGGTACCTGCACCAGTGGGAGGGAGCCGTGAAGGAGGAAAGGTTCCCACACACGAGGAAGCCCCTTCGCAGGCGGAGACAGCGGGTGGCGGAGGGGGAAAGCTTTGGAGCCGCGGAGGAGAGCACAGCAACAGGGGTGCGGGGGGCAAAGCGGAGAGGTTCCCGCACAGAGATCAGGGCCAACCGGCACTCACCAGCCGAGAGGCTTGTCTGCTCATCCACCGGGGCGGGCGGGTCTGGGAGCTGAGGCTCGGGCTTCGGTCGGAGCGCAGGGAGAGGACTGGGGTTGGCTGCGTGAACACAGCCTGCAGGCGGTTGGTGCGCCGCGGCTAGCAGGGAGGGAGTCCGGAGAAAGCTCTGGACCTGCCGAAGAGGCAAGAGACTTTTTCTTCCCTCTTTGTTTACTGGTGCGCGAGGAGAGCGGATTAAGAGCGCTGCTTAAAGGAGCTCCAGAGACGGGCGCGAGCCGCGGCTAAAAGCGCGGACGCCAGAGACGGGCGCGAGCCGCGGCTAAAAGCGCGGACCCCAGAGACGGGCATGAGATGCTAAGGCTGCTGCTGCCGCCACCAAGAAGCCTGTGTGTGAGCCCAGGTCACTATCCACAATCCCCTTCCGGGGAGCCTGTGCAGCCCACTACTGCCAGGGTCCCGGGATCCAGGGACACCTCCCCCGGAAGAACGCACAGTGCGCCTCAGGCTGGTGCAACGTCACGCCGGCCTCTGCCGCCGCAGGCCCGCCCCGCACTCAGTGCCCCTCCCTCCCTCCCTCCCCCCCCCCCGCCCCCGCCCCCGCCCCGGCCTGAGTGCGCCAGAGCGCCCGAATCAGCGGCTCCTTTAACCCTGTCCTGTCTGAGCGAAGGACAGACGCCCTCCGTCAACCTACACGCAGAGGCGGGGCCAAATCCAAAGCTGAGCCCCTGGCAGCTGTGAGAACAAAGAAGAGAAAGGGAAATCTCTCCTAGCAACCTCAGAAGCAGCGGATTAAAGTTCCACAATCAACTTAATATACCCTGCATCTGTGGAATACATGAATAGACAACGAATCATCCCAAATTAAGGAGGTGGACTTTGAGAGCAAGATTTATGATTTTTTCCCCTTTTCCTCTTTTTGTGAGTGTGTATGTGTATGCTTCTCTGTGAGACTTTGTCTGAATAGCTTTGCTTCCACCATTTGTGCTAGGGTTCTATCCGTCCGTGTTTTTTTTTAATTCTTTTTTCCTCTTAAAAATTATTTTTTTATTTTAATAACTTTATTATATATTATCTTACTTTATTTTATTTCACTTTATCTTCTTTCTTTTGTTCCTTCCCTCCTTCCTTCCTTCCTTCCTTCCTCCCTCCCTCCCTCCCTTCTTTCTTTCTTTCTTTCTTTCATTCTTTGTTTCTTTCTACTTCTACTAATTCTTTCTACTTTATCTCCCTTTTATTCTGAACGCAGTGGATGAAAGGCTCTTGGTGCTGCAGCCAGGAGTCAGTGCTGTGCCTCTGAGGTGGGAGAGCCAACTTCAGGACACTGGTCCACAAGAGACCTCCCAGCTCCACATAATATCAAACGGCAAAAATCTCCCAGAGATCTCCATCTCAACACCAGCACCCAGCTTCACTCAACGACCAGCAAGCTACAGTGCTGGACATCCTATGCCAAATGACTAGCAAGACAGGAACACAACCCCACCCATTAGCAGAAAGACTGCCTAAAATCATAAAAAGTCCACAGACACCCCAAAACACACCACCAGACGTGGACCTGCCCACCAGAAAGACAAGATCCAGTCTCATCCACCAGAACACAGGCACTAGTCCCCTCCTCCAGGAAGCCTACACAACCCACTGAACCAACCTTAGCCACTGGGGACAGACACCAAAAACAACGGGAACTACGAACCTGCAGCCTGCAAAAAGGAGACCCCAAACACAGTAAGATAAGCAAAATGAGAAGACAGAAAAAAACACACAGCAAATGAAGGAGCAAGATAAAAACCCACCAGACCTAAGGAATGAAGAGGAAATAGGCAGTCTACCTGAAAAAGAATTCAGAATAATGATAGTAAAGATGATCAAGAATCTTGGAAAAAGAATAGACAAAATGCAAGAAACATTTAACAAGGACCTAGAAGAACTAAAGATGAAACAAACAACGATGAACAACACAATAAATGACATTTAAAATATTCTACATGGGATCAATAGCAGAATAACTGAGGCAGAAGAACGGATAAGTGACCTGGAATATAAAATAATGGAAATAACTACTGCAGAGCAGAATAAAGAAAAAAGAAAGAAAAGAACTGAGGACAGTCTCAGAGACCTCTGGGACAACATTAAACACACCATTCGAATTATAGGGGTTCCAGAGGAAGAAGAGAAAAAGGAAGGGACTGAGAAAATATTTGAAGAGATTATAGTTGAAAACTTCCCTAATATGGGAAAGGAAATAGTTAATCAAGTCCAGGAAGCACAGAGAGTCCCATACAGGATAAATACAAGGAGAAATACGCCAAGACACATATTAATCAAACTGTCAAAAATTAAATACAAAGAAAACATATTAAAAGCAGCAAGGGAAAAACAACAAATAACACACAAGGGAATCCCCATAAGGTTAACAGCTGATCTTTCAGTAGAAACTCTGCAAGCCAGAAGGGACTGGCAGGACATATTTAAAGTGATGAAGGAGAAAAACCTGCAACCAAGATTACTCTACCCAGCAAGGATCTCATTCAGATTTGATGGAGAAATTAAAACCTTTACAGACAAGCAAAAGCTAAGAGAGTTCAGCACTACCAAACCAGCTTTACAACAAATGCTAAAGGAATTTCTCTAGGCAAGAAACACAAGAGAAGGAAAAGACCTACAATAACGAACCCAAAACAATTAAGAAAATGGGAATAGGAACATACATATTGATAATTACCTTAAATGTAAATGGATTAATGCTCCCACCAAAAGACACAGATTGGCTGAATGTATACAAAAACAAGACCCATATATTTGCTGTCTACAAGAGACCCACTTCAGACCTAGAGACACATACAGACTGAAAGTAAGGGGATGGAAAAAGATATTTCATGCAAATGGAAACCAAAAGAAAGCTGGAGTAGCAATTCTCATATCAGACAAAATAGACTTTAAAATAAGGACTATTAGAAGAGACAAAGAAGGACACTACATAATGATCAAGGGATCGATCCAAGAAGAAGATATAACAATTGTAAATATTTATGCACCCAACATAGGAGCACCTCAATACATAAGGCAAATACTAACAGCCATAAAAGGGGAAATCAACAGTAACACATTCATAGTAGGGGACTTTAACACCCCACTTTCACCAATGGACAGATCATCCAAAATGAAAATAAATAAGGAAACACAAGCTCTAAATGATACATTAAACAAGATGGACTTAATTGATATTTATAGGACACTCCATCCAAAAACAACAGAATACACATTTTTCTCAAGTGCTCATGGAACATTCTCCAGGATAGATCATATCTTGGGTCACAAATCAAGCCTTGGTAAATTTAAGAAAATTGAAATTGTATCAAGTATCTTTTCCGACCACAACGCCATGAGACTAGATATCAATTACAGGAAAAGATCTGTAAAAAATACAAACACATGGAGGCTAAACAATACACTACTTAATAACGAAGTGATCACTGAAGAAATCAAAGAGGAAATAAAAAAATACCTAGAAACAAATGACAATGGAGACACAACGACCCAAAACCTATGGGATGCAGCAAAAGCAGTTCTAAGAGGGAATTTTATAGCAATACAAGCCCACCTTAAGAAGCAGGAAACATCTCGAATAAACAACCTAACCTTGCACCTCAAGCAATTAGAGAAAGAAGAACAAAAAAACCCCAAAGCTAGCAGAAGGAAAGAAATCATAAAAATCAGATCAGAAATAAATGAAAAAGAAATGAAGGAAACAGTAGCAAAGATCAATAAAACTAAAAGCTGGTTCTTTGAGAAGATAAACAAAATAGATAAACCACTAGCCAGACTCATCAAGAAAAAAAGGGAGAAGACTCAAATCAATCCAATCACAAATGAAAAAGGAGAGGTAACAACTGACACTGCAGAAATAAAAGAGATCATGAGAGATTACTACAAGCAACTCTATGCCAATAAAATGGACAACCTGGAAGAAATGGACAAATTCTTAGAAATGTACAACCTGCCAAGACTGAATCAGGAAGAAATAGAAAATATGAACAGACCAATGACAAGCACTGAAATTGAAACTGTGACTTAAAATCTTCCAACAAACAAAAGCCCAGGCCCAGATGGCTTCACAGGCGAATTCTATCAAACATTTAGAGACGAGCTAACACCTGTCCTTCTCAAACTCTTCCAGGATATAGCAGAGGGAGGAACACTCCCAAATTCCTTCTATGAGGCCACCATCACCCTGATACCAAAACCAGACAAGGATGTCACAAAGAAAACTACAGGCCAATATCACTGATGAACATAGATGCAAAAATCCTCAACAAAATACTAGCAAACAGAATCCAACAGCACATTAAACGGATCATACATCATGATCAAGTGGGGTTTATTCCAGGAATGCAAGGATTCTTCAATATACGCAAATCAATCAACATGATACACCATATTAACAAATTGAAGGAGAAAAACCATATGATCGTCTCAATAGATACAGAGAAAGCTTTTGACAAAATTCAACACCCATTTATGATAAAAACCCTGCAGAAAGTAGGCATAGAGGGAACTTTCCTCAACATAATAAAGGCCATATATGACAAACCCACAGCCAACATCGTCCTCAATGCTGAGCAACTGAAAGCATTTCCACTAAGATCAGGAACAAGACAAGGTTGCCCACTCTCACCACTCTTATTCAACATAGTTTTGGAAGTTTTAGCCACAGCAATCAGAGAAGAAAAGGAAATAAAAGGAATCCAAATCGGAAAAGAAGAAGTAAAGCTGTCACTGTTTGCAGATGATAATTTACTCTACATAGAGAATCCTAAAGATGCTACCAGAAAACTACTAGAGCTAATCAATGAATTTGGTAAAGTAGCAGGATACAAAATTAATGCACAGAAATCTCTGGCATTCCTATACACTAATGATGAAAAATCTGAAAGTGAAATCAAGAAAACACTCCCATTTACCATTGCAACAAAAAGAATAAAATATCTAGGAATAAACCAACCTAAGGAGACAAAACATCTGTATGCAGAAAATTATAAGACACTGATGAAAGAAATTAAAGATGATACAAATAGATGGAGAGATATACCATGTTCTTTCATTGGAAGAATCAACATTGTGAAAATGACTCTACTATGCAAAGCAATCTACAGATTCAATGCAATCCCTATCAAACTACCACTGGCATTTTTTACAGAACTAGAACAAAAAATTCCACAATTTGTATGGAAACACAAAAGGGTCCGAATAGCCAAAGCAATCTTGAGAACGAAAAACAGAGCTGGAGGAATCAGGCTCCCTGACTTTAGACTATACTACAAAGCTACAGTAATCAAGACAGTATGGTACTGGCACAAAAACAGAAAGATAGATCAATGGAACAGGATAGAAAGCCCAGAGAAAAACCCACGCACATATGGTCACCTTATCTTTGATTAAGGAGGCAGGTACATGTAAAAGAATGAAATTAGAACACTCCCTAACACCATACACAAAAATAAGCTCCAAATGGATTAAAGACCTAAATGTAAGGCCAGAAACTATCAAACTCTTAGAGGAAAACATAGGCAGAACACTCTATGACATAAATCACAGCAAGATCCTTTTTGACCCACCTCCTAGGGAAATGGAAATAAAAACAAAAATAAACAAATGGGACCTAATTAAACTTCAAACCTTTTGCACAGCAAAGGAAACCATAAACAAGACCAAAAGACAACCCTCAGAATGGGAGAAAATATTTGCAAATGAAGCAACTGACAAAGGATTCATCTCCAAAATTTATAAGCAGCTCATACAGCTCAACAACAAAAAAACAAACAACCCAATCCAAAAATGGGCAGAAGACCTAAATAGGCATTTCTCCAAAGAAGATATACAGTCTGCCAACAAACACGTGAAAGAATGCTCAACATCATTAATCATTAGAGAAATGCAAATCAAAACTACAATGAGATATCATCTCACACCAGTCAGAATGGCCATCATCAAAAAATCTACAAACAATAAATGCTGGAGAGGGTGTGGAGAAAAGGGAACACTCTTGCACTGTTGGTGGGAATGTAAATTGATACAGCCATTGTGGAGAACAGTATGGAGGTTCCTTAAAAAACTACAAATAGAACTACCATATGACCCAGCAATCCCACTACTGGGCATATACCCTGAGAAAACCATAATTCAAAAAGAGTCATGTACCAAAATGTTCATTGCAGCTCTATTTACAATAGCCCGGAGATGGAAACAACCTAAGTGTCCATCAACAGATGAATGGATAAAGAAGATGTGGCACATATATACAATGGAATATTACTCAGCCATAAAAAGAAACGAAATTGAGCTATTTGTAATGAGGTGGATAGACCTAGAGTCTTTCATACAGAATGAAGTAAGTCAGAAAGAGAAAGACAAATACCATATGCTAACACATACATATGGAATTTAAGGGAAAAAAAATGTCATGAAGAACCTAGGGGTAAGACAGGAATAAAGACACAGACCTACTAGAGAACGGACTTGAGGATATGGGGAGGGGGAAGGGTAAGCTGGGACAAAGCAAGAGAGAGGCATGGACATATATACACTACCCAACGTAAGGTAGATAGCTAGTGGGAAGCAGCCGCATAGCACAGGGAGATCAGCTCGGTGCTTTGTGACCGCCTGGAGGGGTGGGATAGGGAGGGTGGGAGGGAGGGAGACGCAAGAGGGAAGAGATGTGGGAACATATGTATATGTATAACTGATTCACTTTGTTATAAAGCAGAAACTAACACACCATTGTAAAGCAATTATACTCCAATAAGGATGTTAAAAAAAAAAAAAAAGGAAGTCCCCCCACCTCAGGTGGGGACTGAGGCAGATAAACTGAGGTGATAAATGGCTACCAAGGCTTCTCATCCCTCCACGCTCTCAGCCCGGCCAGAGGCAGAGGCAGAGGCTGCAAGACCCCAGCTGCTGGCGTTTTTTTTCCCCACTGCAGAGGGTACCCAGGAGGCAGCTGTGGAGAATGAGTCAGGCTGGACAGTTTAATTGGCTTCTTCTCTCACTCTGAGCCTCGCTCACACTTTGTCCTCCTTTAGAACAGGGCCACTCCATTGTTGTTTAAGAGTCATCTGGAGAGCTCGTTCGTGCCCAGACTCCTGGGCTGGCCTTCAGAGATTCTGAATCAGTAGGTCCGGGGTCCAGGGTGTCCAACACTTCCCAGTTTGCCTGGGATTTCCCCAGGTTTAGCACCGGCAGCCCTGCATCCCAGCAAACACTGATGGCTGGTCACCCTAGGGAGGGCCCAAGATTTTGCATTTCTAAGAGTATCCCAGGGGATGCTGATGCTTCCACATTCTGCCACACTCTGCCATGCAATGCCGGCCCACCACACAAGGCCTAGGGATTTCACTTGTACTCCCAGGTCTAGCGCAAATTAAATTGTCTTCAGAAAGAGTTCCCAGGAATCCCTGTTCTCTCCCTCCCCCAACTCAGCAGCAATCATGGTAACATCTCACTGCAATGTGATGGGATATACTGGTTTGTTTTTGTTTTTGTTTTTGTTTGGTTTATTTGCGGTACGCGGGCCTCTCACCGCTGTGGCCCCTCCCGCTGCGGAGCACAGGCTCCGGACGCGCAGGCTCAGCGGCCATGGCTCACGTGCCCAGTCGCTCCGCGGCATGTGGGATCCTCCCGGACCGGGGCACGAACCCGTGTCCCCTGCATCGGCAGGCGGACTCTCAACCACTGCGCCACCAGGGAAACGCTGTTTTTGTTTTTTTGTCTTTTTTTCTGCTGACATACTCCAAGTCTCCTTCGGGACAGGAATCACATTTTCACATCTTTCCCACTGTTATGGGAATCCATGACTCCAAACATACGAAAGATAATAAAGAGATTTGTTGAATAAACACAGCTAACATTTATTGAGTGCTAACCAGTCACTAGGAACTGCGCTAAGCACTTTATACAGCTTAACTCGTGTCATCCTCACAATGGCCCTGTGTGGCAGGTGCTGTTATTTCCCCCATTTTACAGATGAGGAAGCTAAGGTACGGAAGAGGTACATGACATAGCCACAGAACTGGAAGGTGATAGAACTAGGATTCTAACTCCAATCTGATATCAGAGCCCACAGTCTTACCCACTACACTATGCTACCTACAACAAAGAAATGAAAACAGAAGTGGATCTGATGCAGGAATCATTACTATTTATTTATTTAGAATATATCTCACTTTTTCATTGGAGTCCATGTGCCTGAACTGTGTTTGTGTGTTCAAAATAGATTCACATTGTCTTTCTGGGAATAATGCTGGGCTGTTTAATTTTAACTTTGAATCTGCACTGAACACTGATTCACCATTGTTTATAGCAATTTTTCGGTCCAAGAGAAAGTAGATGTTCTGAGCGAAAGACATGTTTGTCAGCCCTTTGAGAGATACTGTCCACCATTCTATGGAAATCCAGTCTCATTCCTGGGGATTACAAGGGACTAATAAGGCTTCTGGTTCCATTGATGAGCACATGACCCAGACCTGGCCTATCAGAGCACTCTATCTCTTTAATCACAGAGATTTGGTTTAGAAGTGTGCACATGACCCAAGCCTGGCCAATGAGAACATTCCATCCTTTAAACACAGAGATTGGTTCAGGGGATGCTAAACCAAACCCTTCCTGAAATTTCCCTGAGCCATCTGAAAGTCTAAGTTCCTGTTTGTCTAGAATAACAAGTTTGAAAATATGAAATAACCTAGGGCCACTGGTGGCCATTTTTGCAGATATGGAACATCTCTACCTGAGTATGACACCAACATAGACAGAATGTGAGCCAAGAGATGGAGAGAAATATAATCTTCCTCCCATGATTTGAACCCCTGAATCCAGATATCCAGTTACTGGGTCAATAAATTTCCTTGATTGTTTAAGCCAGGTAGATTGGATTTCTATCTCTTGCAACCCAAAGAATCATGGCTAATGTATCTTACCCATGAAAAAGTAAAAGGTGGGTATTAGTGGGTAGGAAAAATTGAATACCTTGAATTCTATTAATAATTATTTTATAGCACCCTAATATTTCAATGCTTACTTTATTACCTTCTGTAAGAAAGACTAATGGTAGATGGCTGTCAAATTCTGCCTACTTTGTCACAAGAATAAGCTGAACATAGACCAGGAAGTCATCAATATAAGTGAGCAAATAGGTCTTTTCAGAGTTGGCATGGGGATTGTGTTTTGGTTTGACTTTCTACCAACTTTCCTTTCTTGATTACTACTACTTAAGAATCTGTGGTCAGATAGGTTTTTTAAAAATGCATGTGTCAGTTAATTTTTAGGTGTGGCAAATTTACAGAATTTTCTGAATATGTAGAAGAATTAAACATCACCTGAACCAGTTCTTATAACAAGCTGTCTCTCTTTAATATGGTGTCAGTTGATTTTTTTTATTTCAATTAAGGTTTTATTAAAGTTGTTTCTGAAGATTATATTTCATCCTTAGTCTTCCTTATCTGATTTTGCTTTAGTGTTTAAGAACCTTTCTTCACTTATTAAATCCTTTGCCATGAAAGAGCACCACATAACTTATATCAGTATCAAACTGAATAATTCCTTTATGGAAGTGAGGAAAATCCACAAAAGATTCATAAAATCCAAGCACTAAAGCACCAAGACCCCTCTTCAGATGAGCCGAAGCTTCCTTACACATGTCATCTGCAAGCCAATGATGTCTTTTTACATTACCATCAAGATGAAAATAATTAAGAACACTGAAACAATTTTCTTATTTCTCCAGTCTAAAAATGTAGATTTCCTCGTTATGGTTAAAACAGACAAACACGAAAAACAGAAGCTGAAAGGAAAATAAGTTCACTGTGATTGATTAGCTTACAATTTTTTTTTATAGTCAAGCACCGCTTAACCAGTCTTTCCCTTCCCCTAGACTTTAGGCAACTATAAAAACATACGAAAAACAATGTGTATAATAAAAGGCGATAAAAACAAATATTTGAGGGCCTACTGTAATAGGTAACTTGCACATTTCATTTAATCCTCACAATATTTTGAAATTATAACCATTTTACAAACGTGGAAGCAGGCTCGGAAGAGTGAAGTGACTAGGCTGGGAATTATGTTCAGGGTGATGCCTACTAAGCGTATGGTCTATTATGCTGCGCTGGCTCCTGAAAGCCCTTCAACTTTTTGAGATTCTCACTGTTATAGCGCCGTCTTCTATATTTATACTTTTAAGTCTGCAAAACTACTGAATAATAGAAGAATCTAAAATTATTCTCAGTCTACTTGTTAAAACAGGAGGTTGCAAGGAATATTTAAAAACTCTTCAAGTAATCAGAACATTCCACACCTAAAATTATGGTTATTCTAGTTTACTGGTAATGATAGCTAGTGATCCAAGAATACACAGTAAATCATAATTGGCTCATTTTCTTTTCGTCACTGTTTGTCAATCTCAAAGGAATGAAGGCCAAAAAAGACAAATTCTTTTTTTTTTTTATAAATGATACTTAGAGACTGAGTATTTATTTATTTATTTATTAGAAGATGTTGGGGGTAGGAGTTTATTAATTAATTTATTTTTGCTGTGTTGGGTCTTCGTTTCTGTGCGAGGGCTTTCTCTAGTTGCGGCAAGCGGGGGCCACTCTTCATCGCGGTGCGCGGGCCTCTCACTATCGCGGCCTCTCTTGTTGCGGAGCACAGGCTCCAGACGCACAGGCTCAGTAGTTGTGGCTCACGGGCCTAGTTGCTCCACGGCATGTGGGATCCTCCCAGACCAGGGCTCGAACCTGTGTCCCCTGCATTAGCAGGCAGATTCTCAACCGCTGCGCCACCAGGGAAGCCCCAAGACAAATTCTTATTGTGAAATCTGACTGCTCATTATACTTACAGTGTGAACTTAGTGGAATGTCAAAAGAGGTTCTGGTTTTAAAATCTCACCATCAGTCTTTTGCTTGCATCTTAGAAGCATGTTATTTGGTTTTTTTAAGTGTCTAAATCTGGTGGAGGTGGTAGGACCCATTGGGGGATGGCTTTGCTGATACATGTTTGTGTAGTATGCTAGAACTATCTATGACATCTAAGAGGATAACTTTCACCATCCCACAGAATGGGGTCATAGAGTTCTGGTAGAAATGGATTTATTTTATGGGTAAGTAACTTAAACCTAAACCTGGGCAATCTGGACACCTAACAACATTCAAATGTCTGCTGGGGAAATATTTGCATGTTTTTTATAGAACTGTTGAATCTTAAATGACTGAAGTTAATAGACAGTTGTTTCTTACTTAAGTTCTCACTGAAATTGAGTTTGCTAGTTTTAGAGTTTTTTTTTTCCTTTGAGTCCAGTCCTAAAAAGACTATGTTTTCATACTTTAGAAGAAGCTGAAAGGGTGAGATTAGATCATCATTAAGGCTGCTTCTAACATTAAAATATCCGTATGACCTCCTTTCTAATGTCCAATTGATTGATATATAATTCATTCACTAACTCATTTATTGAATAAATTTTTTACAGAACACTATCTATAAGCAAGACTGAAATAAAAAATATACACATAGGCTCATTAACTCTAGGAGGTCAATACATAAAAGGGGAGCTAGATCTTTACACATGTGACATAAGACAGACACAAAAACTGGGAAATAAAGCTTGTCAATGTAAGAGAGGTAGTGAATTGTGAGTACCCCACCCCACCCCCCAAAACACCCCGAAACCCAGCATAACTAATGAGGAATCATGGGAACCTAACTTTTTTTGTCCTGACCACCTCCCCACATAATCTAATAAAGGATCATAAGGTTAATCTGACAAAGTGGCAGAGGATTTAAGGGCTGGTGGAAAGAGAAGTTGTGGGTAAATTACCTATATAGACCAAGTTAGGTCATTAGCTGTTGGTGATGCCTCAATTTCCCTGAAATGATTATATACTAGGAAGGCTGAAAATAATTTGAAGATAATTCAACAAAGAAAGCACAGGGTTTCTTGGCCATACTTGCTTGAAAGGGACCTGATATCTTGATTTCTTGCTAGTCCCTGCCTTCCAAGCCTTGCCTTGTAGATGGGATTTGAAAAGGGATAATGAGTGTGAATATGAAGTCTATCTGGCAGGAACTACAAGGACAAAAGAAAAATAAAATAAAAATGGGAAGTCTGAAAATCTATGTGCATAAAAATCAACCCAAATGATTTAAATGCATACAACTATAAAGCTTTATCATTTAAGTTCCCAAATGTTAAACCAATCCCTGCCATCTCCTTTTCCCACGAATACAAGATTCTATACAATTCCTATTATAGGGGTCATTAGTAATGAACATTTAGTTAAAAATAAACATATACTCATTTCCACCTTTAAGAAAGATTTTGGATTGAAAGTCATCAGAGTACCAATTTAAAACTAATTTTCTTAAACATATTTTGGTAAGACCACAGGAACACTTGTCACATTGTTCAAATGCCCAATGGCAAGACTGCTGATGAGACCAAACAGGTCACATGAAATCAACAGAGTATCTTAGAAATAAAGCCAATATGACTAAATCCAAGACAGATCACATGAAGTACCGCATGTACAATACGAACCTAGTTTAATATATAAAGGAATCACAGGTGACTGCACTCTGGGAGAACATTCAGTTCCTCTGGGCCCATTCATAGTCTTCTCTGAGACCCTACCACCACTTCCACCTGGGCGAGTCTAATGGCGCAGCCATGAAGCTTGTAGCCATCCTGCCTTACTGATGCCACAGTGCCAGGCTGTACCCCAACACCAGCTGGTACATGACAGATGAGTTCATGCTCATGAGGGTCATAATTGTCACCAATGGGTGTCAGCTTCTCCAGGCCATGTTTGGCAAACACACTTTTCAGCTTTGTTTCTAAAAATGACAAGCCTCAGAAGATCTTCTCCAGAGTGAGCGTCTGGTCCCCAGGCTCTGTTTCTTCAGAAATACACTCTGTAGTCTTCTCCAAAATGTCTGCCACCTCCACCAAATCCTTACAGAAACTCTGAATTCCAAATATCTTGGCATCTTCTACACATCTCTGGGTTCGCCTTCTTATGTTTTCACCATCAGTTACAGCTCTCTGGTATCTCACTGTGAAACCCTGTACTTCCTTCTCCAGTCTAACAGCTTTTAGCTTTCAGGCTCGTTCTGCAAGAGAGGGCCCAAGTTCATCAGGAGGGTCCTCAGAATTGCAGTCTCCACCCGCGGTCCTCTGGGTGACAGTGCTGAAAGGATGCAGCCATCCCCTGCCATCTGACGTGGCACTCGAGGCCAGGAGAGGCTGCATCCACCGCTGGGCAGCCCACAGGGACCTGGTGGCCGTGTTCCCCAACTCGGCTGACCTGTCAGTTGATTATTCAAAGCCAACTTGTCAGAAAAATCTGTACTTGTATCAAGATTACATCCTTGGACCCGAAGAAATACAAACAATAAGGCCACAATAATGCTAATAAGGCCACCTGAAGTAGTAGTGGTCAAACTGAATCCTTAACTGATAATGCACTGGCGCTGGAGAATCTAGAGAGCAAAGGAATCCTGGTAAATGACTACGTAAACTAAAGGACTTCTCTTCAGCCCGCGTGTTGTTTGTTTCTGTTTGGATGATTTATTTAAGAGTGACATGGTTTCCCTCTGGCCATCGTCTTTATTTTCTTCGGCTCTTTAATCATTATGTGTGCCGTGCACCGCCTAGGACCCTGACGTCATTAAGTGCCTTATAAGCAACTAGTTCCGAATGACCTGCTTGCCAGTGCAAACATGTCTGACAGGTTTAGTGACAACCCAACTCGCATATAAGGGGCTGAACCAGCCAGGCACAGGCTCTTCTCCACTGGTACACACACAACCAAGTCCAGGGTTATTTCGGAATTGAAATCCTGACTTGGGCGGCAAGGCTGTCTTCCAAACTCCCCTGACAAATGCGGTCAGTCAATTCTATGCCTTCTTCCCTTCTTGCACAGATGTTTATTGGGGTCTACAGCTGGGATCATAGAAATGAGTAAGACTCATTCTCTTTCTTGAGGAACTTCTAGTCTGCAGGGAGACAGGTCTATTGCTATATTTACGACATACCCTAAAAGTACTTAGATGTGGACCACAGGCTTCAGGATCACAAAAGAGGGGAGCTCTTTAGGATAGAGAATACTTTCTCTGTTACAAATATTTTCTTAATGAGTACCCTAGTGTTTACCTCCCTTTCTTGGACATAGTCCTAACTCAGGATACTTCTAAATAAAACTAAAAATTATTTTCTACTAATAAGGACCTACTGTGTAGCACAGGGAACTCTACTCAATACTCTGTAATGGCCTATATGGGAAAAGAATCTTTAAAAAGAGTGGATATGTGTATATGTACAACAGATCCACTTTGCTGTACACCTGAAACTAACACAACATTGTAAATCAACTATACTCCAAAAACTTTTTTTTCAATTAATTTATAGCTCTATGTGCTATATAACTTTAATATGACTAAAATTTTCCCTACTTTCCATTTGGAAATTGTTGTAATGTAGAAAAAATTTGAAAGAGTTCTATAATGAACCCCTGTAAATGCTTCATCGAGATTCACCCATTGTGAACATTTCCCCCATGTTTGTTTTATTTCTCTCAGTCTCTCAAAATATATATTTGCTAAACTGCTTGAGAATAAGTTGCAGTTATCATGGTACTTCTTCCCTAAAGAATTCAACCAATGTTGCCTGAGCATTAGGACATTTTCCTACAAAAACCCTATATGATTATCACACCTAAGAAATTTAACAATGCCGTAATATAATTTAATGTACAATACACATTCAATTTTACCCAGTTGCCTCAAATATATATTTTATAGCTTTAAATATATATATATTTATAGCTTTTAAAAAATATCTAAGATATAATCAAGGCTTATGCACTGCCGTTGGTTTTTATCTTCTCAGTCTCTAATCTAGAGCCATCCTCCCGCCTTTTGTTGTTTTTCACGCTATTGAATTTTTGACAAGTTCAGGTCACTTGTAGAATATCCCACAGCTTCGATTTATCTGAGGTCCTTCATTATTTGATTCTAGTTTAAAAATGTTGGCAAGAACGCTACAGGTCATTTGCGTAGTTCTTATTTCATTATATTAGCAGGTATGCAGTGGGAATACGATTTAAATTTTAAACTCATACAGTTAAAACAAACCAAAAACAGAAAAACAGTTGATTTCTTTTCTGATTGATGAGAAGATCCTGTGATTTAAGGCCTTACAATTAAAAGTGTGGTCAGCAGGCTTTCTTAGAAATTAGAAGCCCCAGGCCCCTCCCCAGATCTATTGAATCAAAATTTGCATTTTAACAAGATCCCCAGGTGATTCATATGCACGTTAAAGTTTGAGAAGGACCAATTTAAGATATTAACTAGAGGGCGGGCATCTGGCATACTGGCTTTATCCAAAGCAAAGGTTTATTTGTTGCAGGCACTCTTAGGACATAATATCCATTTCTTCTTTTTTCTGACTAACAGGAAGAAATTGTACCTAGCTAAAAAGCTACATTTTTAATCTGTCTTGAAGTTAGAAGTTGCCATGTGACACAGTTCTGGCCAATGAGAGGGAAATGAAATTCCCGGCGGGGGTGGGGGGGGAAGGTTTTAGAAAACAGCTTGGATTCACCTGGCACGCACATTTCGTCCTTCCCCTTCTTTCTTCCCGGTTCGGGGATAGGAAAGTAGAGGTGGAGATGCTATTGGTGACCCTGAAACTTCAAACCGCAGGCTAAGGATGACTGCGTGGCAAGAGCCTTGAGGAGCCCTGGTCTGCCTACCTCCGTACCTCTTTCATGCAGGTAAAATGAAGCCTCTGGTTTAAGTCACTGTTTAATTGAATTTCCTGTTAATCATAGTCAAACTGAATCCCTAACTGATAATGCTGTTTGAAGAATTTCCTTTTTTTATAAATTTATTTATTTTTGGCCGCGTTGGGTCTTTGCTGCTGCGCGTGGACTCTGCCTAACTGCGGCAGCGGGGGCCACTCTTCATAGCGGTTCGTGGGCTTCTCATTGCGGTGGCTTCTCTTGTTGCGGAGCACGGACTCTGGGCCCGCGGGCCCTAGAGCGCAGGCTCAGTAGTTGTGGCGCACGGGCTTAGTTGTTCTGTGGCATGTGGGACCTTCCCGGACTAGGGCTCAAACCCGTGTCCCCTGCGTTGGCAGGCGGATTCTTAACCGCTGCGCCACCAGGGATGCCCTGAAGAATTTCTTGATGGGAGATTCTGAGGAACCGCTGGTGGGTAGAGTCGCAGAGAGGTGGATTCTTTCTCGTTTTTTTGCTTTGTTTATGGTTTTGTCCATTAAGAGAGACTGAAATGTGCAATGTATTCCCTTCCCGTTTGTGAAGGAACACCTAGGCCTCCTTTAGAGGACTGTCATTAGGGAGGCAGATTTCTGCTGCAAGAGCATTTTCATTGAAATTTTGGTTCCACAGATAGGCAGTAATACACACATTTTACTGCATGTGAAGACTGTCTGCTACTAACAGAAAAGGTATGAACCAAGGACTTGCCTTGCCCTGTGTTACAAAAGTTTTTCCTCCTCATGGGACGGTAATTCTAGTCCCCTTTGGTGACTCACTATCTCTGTTAATTTCCTTCGACTTTACCGTGGAAAAGGAAATGTATGCGTGTGTATGTGTGTGCATGTGTTCATTATGGCGTATGCCTCTCCAAATTGTTATGCATCTCGTTCCAAAAATAATTTGAAATAGTTTACATCTCAGCTTTCATTACCATTTAGGACTGACCTTTGCCCAGAAGAATATTTAATCTCTAGTACTTGGCTTCTTCTACGCCAGGTATAATTCATTCCTGCTTGGATGTAACGAGTTCTCACTCCATCTTTGAACCCCCTCCCCCACTCCATAATTGCACTCAGTAGAAGAGTTAAATATTTGTTGAATGAATCTATTTGTTCAACATTTATTAAGCAGTCTATTTGCAAGGACTGCATCTGGCCACAGAGGTTGGCAAACTTTTCTATAAAGGGCCAGATAGTAAATATTTTGGCTTCATGAGTCAAGAGACAAAAGTGAGCATATTACCAAGGTCATATTACCTTTATTTGACCATTTAAAATGTAACCATTTAAAAATGTAAAAACTACCTTTACGCCGTATACAAAACATAAATCAAAGACTTAAATGTAAGAGCTAAAACTATAATATTTTTATGTGACTGATGCCCTACGTACCGTGCTAACAAGCCACCTTAAAAAGAAAACATAGGTGTACCACTTTATGACTGTGGATTAAGCAATGGTCTTTTAGATATAATACCAAAAAGCAAGAACAACAGAAGAAAAAAATGGATGACTTAGATTTCACCAAAATTAAAAATTTTTATGCATCAAAGGAGATTATGAAGAAAGTAAAAAGGCAGTCTATGGAGTGGAAGAAAGTGTTTGCAAAGCATATGTCTGATAAGTGTTTAATACCCAGAATATATAAAGAACTCCTGCAAGTCAACAGAAAAAGGCAAATAACCCAATTAGGATTTTTAAATGGGAAAAGGACTTGAGTAGACATTTCTCCAAAGAAGACATACAAAAGTTTGAAAAGATGCCCAACATCATTAGTCATTAGGAAAATGCAAATCAAAACCATAATGAGCTACCACTTCACATCTACTAAGCTAGGTATAATTTTTTAAGGGAATATAAGTGTTGGCAAGGACGTGGAGAAATTGGAACCCTCATGCCTTGCCGGTAGACTGTAAAATGGAGCAACCTCTGTGGAAGACAGATTAGCGATTCCTCAAAAAGTGAAACAAAGAATTGCCTTACGATCCAGCAATTTCAGTCCTATGACCCAAGATTCCTAACTGACATGTAAACATTTTCCAAAGCCATTTCAGGTTCATTCATCTCCTTTGATTCTTCTAACACCTGAGGTTTGGTGGCAGAGTGAGGGCTGGAACCAATCTCCCGCATCCCTACTAGGCACTCTTGTCGTGTTGTCCAGCCTCATGAAGGGGGCCGCTCAGTACACAGTAGGCTTTGCTATGGGAACAACTGTGTCGGGCCTTGGCTAAAGTCAAGGACACTCTCAGCGCTGGAAGGAGTTTCTTCATGATACAGCCAAATGCCGAGGACCGGATCCAGAGAAAATAAATGAACAGGAAAGGCTGTTATGCATTAATGTGATCAAACTACATGATTTATTTGCTTAATGTTTGCTGGAAAAGAATATGGCATTTAACCATTCCCTTCTACTCAGAACTTACGTGGATCCTTTTAAAGTCAACCAATGAGATAATTTAACAAAGAAGTCTTTTTATTTCTACTTGCTACTATTCATGTAAAAATGAATCAAGAAGAAGCTGTAACACCAGTAACCAAAGACCACATACTGTACAACTTTATTTGTATGAAAGGTCCAGAATAGGCAAATCCAAGGAGACAGAAAGTAGATTATTACTTGCCAGGGGCTGGAGAGAGGGAAGGTGGGGAGTGACAGCTAATAGGTACAGGTTTCTTTTGGAGGTTATGAAATGTTCTGAAATTGGATTATGGTGATGATTGCACAACGCTGTAAATACACTAAAAACCACTGAATTGTGTACTTTAAACAGTGAATTTTTTGCCTTGTAAATTATATCTCAGTGAAGCCATTACATAGGAACCATCACTGTTCTGTTTCATAACTCCACTTTCTAATGTTAATAGGAAACACAAATACTTTTATTTAATATCGACAAAGGGCCATTCATTATATTATTTATCCAAACAATACTATTAGGTAAGCATTATTATTATCCCATGGTACAGAAGAAGAAACCCAGGCTCCAAGAGATTATATCATCTGCTCAGCGTTACATAGCTACCTAGGAGGTTGTATATCTAGGAATTAAATCCAGATCTGTCAGGTCCTGATACCAAAGCTTTGGGCTTAAAATTTTGGTATATTCTTTGATTATTTGTTTTGTTGTTGTTATGGTATATATGGTAAAGACTGTTTACTGAAAACAGGCAGACACTTCCTTGTTTCTGGAATATCCTAAAATAATGTCTTGATGAAGCAGTTATTTATCACGTCTTCTATAACTACTCTATCAAATGCTGTCTTTGTGGGTGGCAGAATGGTGGGATCACTTGCCTAGAGAGTAGGGGGATAAAACGACAGAAACTCCTCTGCACCCGCCAGCTTTTTACAACACGCAGTGCAGTTGTCTGTGTGAAAGCCAGCCTGTGGACTTGTGTGTCTGCCTGAGCTCATAGCTCTGGGCACCCAGTTTGGATAAAATTATGCTCTGAAGGTCTTTTTGAGCTGGACACTTTGTCCAGGCTCTGCCTACATTGGAAACTCTCAAGATTTCCCTGTTTCAAAGATTAGCTTCTTTGGAAATCACTGGAGAGACTCCGCTACAGTGTACATTTAAATGTGCTGGTTCTCTTTTTGTTCTTGCAAAATACAGACTTGGATTAACAGGATGTAAGAGGTACTATTTGGCGGAATGTAAAATGTCTTAAATCTCCCCATATTTGGCAATGCAGTGTTCTCTCTCTCTTCCTCTCTCCTTTAGCAGATTTCCAGTTGCGCTTCATAGATGGATGTCAGCTGGTCCTTTTTTCCTGTTATGTAAACTTGAGAATGATTATTTGGACTATGTTTCAAACCATTCTTCCTTGAACTTCAACCGCCAAACACTGTTAAAATGCCCCAGAAACTCTAACTGTAATTCTTTACCAGAGTTTAGAAACACCACTTGACACTTTTCAGTGCCAGCAATTCCCTTTCTGTCTATAGATCTTCAGACATTTAAAAGCTCCATTCTTCCTCTATAGGCCTTGACTCTCTTTCATTGCCTCATTGTTGGCCAGTAATCCAGCTTTGCTTTCAATGAGAGAGGGAGAAAAAGAGAAAGGTGAGCTAGAAAAAAAAAAGGGTGTGAACCCAGAAACTCAGGAGCTTTTTTTTTTTTAAACAGAGTTCATGCTAGTGAAAGACTGGAAAAAGGCTTAACCGGTGTCAGCCAGTATCCACCAGTGAGGAGACTTCCAGTGCAAGCCACCCAGTGGCTGTTGAATACAGAATGCTCATTCAAGCACTAGTTGCTAAGCCAAAGATTTGAGGAGTGAGGTGTGTGGGGGGCAGGGCGGGGAGGTTCGGGGGCTAAGAATAGTTTGATGTATTTGTTATCACTGAATATCCCTCCCCCAACGCCATTTATTTTGCATAATGAATATTTCCAGAGAGACAGTTCACGCTCATGGTAGTATCCCGTATTCCCTAGCACGTTTCCGTGTGAGCATGATTTCTTGAAAACACTGTGGACAGATTTAGCAGGCATCACGCTTTTTTTTTTTTTTTTTGCGGTACGCGGGCCTCTCACTGTTGTGGCCTCTCCCGTTGCGGAGCACGGGCTGCAGACGCGCAGGCTCAGCGGCTCACGGGCCCAGCCACTCCGAGGCATGTGGGATCTTCCCGGACCCGGGCACGAACCCGTGTTCCCTGCATCGGCAGGCGGACTCTCAACCACTGCGCCACCAGGGAAGCCCTGGGATTGTGTTTTGATGGCTGTTTTGGGTGTATACAAACAGGTATAAGAATACAGACCCTTTGCGGCTTCAGGAGGGTAAAAGTCGTTTGCAAATTGACAGTGGAGACATTCTGAGAGCAAAGTGTTTCAAACAGATTTCCCACACGATTGCTGTCGGATATGTCTTCTCCTGACACTGAGCGAACATTGTAAATTGCCAGTTGTCAATGTATTGTCAACCAAGGTTGACAATACATTCAGACAGGAATATGTTTAATATCCCTATAGAATTTTAACGAAAGTGACTTTTGGTTCTCTGCTCTTCTTACACAACTAAACAAACTTGGTATTGTAATGTTATTTCCTTTCCTACTATAGTAACCAAAGCGATTGTCAAATAAAAGAGACCAGGGGATAAATATAGAAAACTAATGGAATTACAGAGGGTGGAGCTCTTTTATTTTAGAAGTGAGGAAACGGAAGCCAAGAGAGGTAAGGCGATTTGCCTAGGGTCGCAAACATTAGTCGTGTCCACGGAGGGGGCGTCATATTCATTTGATTGTATGACTCATCACTAGAGTCTCATACAGAGGCAACTTGGTCTTTGATGCCACCTGAAGTGGATTCACACTCAAACCAGTGGCCACCTGTGTCCATGCAGAGCCTTGGATAATGAGGAGAGGAAAGTGTGTTATGTTCCCAGTAACAGTGGGAGAACTAAGGAAGAAGGCCAGGCAGTACCCCAGAGTGGCAAAGAGGGGATAGGGAGCAGGCCAGTAGATGCCGAGAAGGTCTCCTGGGCCACAGTCCACATACCAGCCATCACGTGGTCCCTCAAAATATGGGATGTTAGGAAAATGCTAAAAAGTCAAGGAAGGCTTTAGGTCAGTGGCTCTCAACTTTGGCTGCACTTGAGAATCACCTGAGGAGCTTTTAAAAACATACCCAGGCTAAACCCCAAACCAATTTCATCAGTGTTTTCAATGGTGGTCTCCATTTATATGCAAAATTGAGAACAACTACTCCAGATAAATCTAGTATAGGCCCATTAAAGGAATGATAGATGTAGCATATCCCTAAATTCTTGAGACTGAGACTTTGCTTTTCTTTAAGTTCCTGAGTGCTGCTATCAAAAATGAGGCATTACCTCCTCTTACTCTGCTAATGCTCTTTTTTAGTAGTAATATAGTGACATACCGGACATGTGCTGAGTTTGGGTCACCTTTATTTTTATTCCAATTAACTACTTATGTATAAGAAATCACTCCAAAACTTAGTGGTTTCAAATGGCAATGACTATTATTTCTCAGGATTCTGTGGGTTGGTCGGGTGGTTTTTCTGCTGACTTTGCTTGGGTTCACTCACACAGTTGCATTCAGCTGGAGGGTTGGCTGGGCTGACAGACATGAGGCAGCCTCACTCACACATCTGTGGTTGATGTTGGCTGGGGTACCTTGGTTCGTTCTCCAGGTCAGCATTCCAAGAGAATAAAGGTGGAGCTACAAGGTCTCTTAAGGGGGAGGTTTGGAAATCACATCACTTCACTTCTGCTGCATTTTACTGGTCACAGACCTCCCACTACAGGAAATGTAATTGACTCAGGGCCTCCTCTCTGTGCTTTGAAATTCATTGCTGAGTTTGTGCAGAGGTCACAGGCTGGATATTAAGTCAGACCTGTTCCTGGGAGATATGGGACTCCGTTTTGGGCCAACTTTGGCTAAAGGATTCCTCGATGACTTTGCTGAACCTTTTTCTTAGACACTTCTACCCAACCTTTTCTCGCTCTTTCCTTCTCTCAAGATCTGACTTGCCTTAAGGTCTGATGTTCTCTCAACTTTCTCTCCCCAATTCTTTCACGCAGGTGCTTCCCCTAATAAAAATACTTGCACATTTAGTTTTGCCTTGACTTCTTAGAGGACCTAGATTAACCTAATAACTTGAAGACCAGCCCAGATTCAAGGGGAGAGGAAATAGACTTTATCTCTTGGTGGAAGGAGCAGGCAGGTCACACTGCAGAGGAGAATGAGAGGAATTGTTCGCACCATCTTTGAAAACAATCTCCCATGATTTCCCCACGGGGAAGGCCTCCTCCCACATTCTCCGTACAGATGCGTTAGGTGGAATTGATTCTATTCCCAGCTTCAACGTGAGTGAGTGATGCCAGTGGGATGCTATTAGGAGGTGGGGCCTTTGGAGAGTAATTAGGTTCAGATGAAGTTATGAAGGTAGAGCCTCCATGATAGGATTAGCGCCTTTATAAGAAGAGACTAGAGCTCACTCTGTCCGACTTGTGAGAAGAGACCAGTGAGTAGTCAACAATCTGCAAACTGGGAAGCAGGCTCTCACCAGACACCAGATCTGCCAGCACCTTGATCTTGGACTTCCTCACCTCCAGAACTGTGAGAAGTAAGTGTTTGTTGTTTAAGTACCCAATCTATGGTATTTTTGCTATTTTGCCTGAGTTGACTGAGACAGAAGATTAAATATCTCACTAATAATTTGTACATTGATCACATGTTGAGCTATTTTGGATATATTGGTTTAAAGTACATAATTATAAATTAATTTCACCTTTTTTAGTTTCTTTACTAACTACAAAATATAAAGACTCATTTGCAACTTGCTTGATATTTCTGTTATGTAAGCACTGCCTTTGAATATCAAAAGTTCCCAAGAAATTAAATCAATATTTTTAGTTAAAATATTTATTTTGAAATAATTGTAGATTCACATGCAGTTGTAAGAAATAAACAGATCCCTTGCATCCTTTACTCAGTTTTACCTAATGATAACTTACCACAAATTTATAATATAATATCACAACTAGGATATTGACATTGATACAGTCAAGATACAAAATATTTCCATCAAAACAGGGATCCCTCATGCTGCCCTTCTATGGTCACACCCACTACTGTACACCCTCACTCTCTTGGTAACCCCTGGCAATCACAACTCTGTTCTGCATTTCTGTAAATCTGTCATTTCGAGAACGTTGTATAAATGAAATTATACTGTATGTAACCTTTGGGGGTTGGTGTTTTTTCACTCAGCATGATTCCTCAGGAATTCATCCAGTTTGTTACATGTATCAGTAGTTCGTTCCTTTCACTGCTGAGTAGTATATCATGGTACGGATATAGCACAGTTTGTTTAACAATTCACCCATGAGGAAAGACATCTAGGTGGTTTCCATTTGGGGGCTATTACAAATAAAGCTGCTATAAATATTCATGTACAGGTTTCTGTGTGAAGCTAAGTTATCTTTCTCTGGGATAAGTTCCCAGGAGTGCAATTTCTGGGTCGTATGGTAGTTGCATGTTTAATTTCTAAGAAACGGCCAGACTGTCTTCCGGAGTGGCTGTACCATTTTACATTCCCGTCAGCAATGTAGGAGTGACTCAGTTCCCCCACGTTTTCCCTAGTCATTGGGGTTGTCACCACTTTTTATTTTAGCCATTCTGATAGGTATAGAATGGCATCTCATTCTGGTTTTAATTTGCATATCCCTAATGGCTAATGATGTTGAGCATCTTTTCACGTGTGTTTTCCATCTATACATCTTATTTGGTGAAATATCTCTTCATTTCTTTTGTCTATTATCTAATTGGATTGTTTGCTTTATTACTGTTGTTTCAAATTCTATTCTAGATAATAGTCTGTCAGGTATATGGTTTGCAAATATTTTCTCCCAGTCTTTTCATGCTTTAACAGGGTCTTTCTGAAAGCAAAAGTTTTTAATTTTGAGAAATCTAAATTATCTGTTTTCTTCCCTTATGGATCAAACTTTTGGTGTCAATCCTAAGAAATCTTTGCCTACCCCTAAACCCTTAAGATTTTCTCATATTTTTTTCTAAAGATTTTATAGTTTTACATTTTACACTTAAGTCTGTGATTCATTTTGAGTTAATACTTGTGCAACGTATGAGACTTAAAGCTGGAGGTTCATTTTTTTGCCTAAGGATGTCCAATTGCTCCAGCACCATTTGTTGAAGGGGCTGTATTTTCTCCACTGATTTGCTTTTGCATGTTTGTCAAAAATCTGTTGGTTAGGGCTTCCCTGGTGGCACAGTGGTTGAGAGTCCGCCTGCCGATGCAGGGCACACGGGTTCGTGCCCCGGTCCGGGAAGATGCCGCGGAGCGACTAGGCCCGTGAGCCATGGCCGCTGAGCCTGCGCGTCCGGAGCCTGTGCTCCACAACAGGAGAGGCCACAACAGTGAGAGGCCCGCGTACCGCAAAAAAAAAAAAAAAAAAAAAAATCTGTTGGTTCTATTTGTGTGGGTCTATTTCTGGGTTCTCTTCTGTTCCATTAGTCTATGTGTCTGTCACGTCACCAGTGCTGCATGATCTTGATTATTGTAGCTATATAAAAAGTCTTAATATTTTAGACTGATTTCTTTTTTCTTTTTTAATGTGTAAATATGGTGGACTAGATGGATTTATTCCCAAATATTAATCTAGTTTTGTATCCTTGGAATAAACCCTACTAGGTTATGGTGCAAATTCTTTGTATAGATTGCTGACTTCTATTTGCCAGTATTTGGTTAAGGATTTTACATCTATATTGTTATAGATTGAATGTTTGTGTCACCTCCCTACCACACACACACACACACACACACACACACACACACACACACACTCACTCACACACACTCACACACACACTCGTGTTGAAGCCCTAACCTCTAATGTGATAGTATTGCTATTTGGAGGTGGGGCCTTTGGGTTACATTACTAGCTACATTAGGTCATGAAGTTAGAGCCTTCATGATGGTGTTAGCGACCTTAAAAGAAGTAAAAGAGATCTCTCTCTCTCTTTCTCTCTCTCCACTTGCATATACCCCCCACCACCTGCCCCACCCCCCAAAAAAAGAAAGAATAGAGAAGAAAAGGCCATATGAGGGACACATCAAGAAGGCAGCTGTCTGCAAGCCAGGAAGATAGTCTTCACCAGGAACCAAATTGATTAGCCCCTTGATCTTTGAGTTCAACCTCCAGAACTGTGATAAGTAAATATTTTATTATCTAAGCCACCCAATCTATGGTATTTTTTTATGGCAGCCCAAACAGACTAAGGCATATATTCATGAAGATATTGGTCTGTATGCTGTCCTTGTCTAATTTTTGTATTGATGTAATACTAGCTTCATAAAATTGATTGGGAAGTGTTCATTCCTCTTCTGTTTTCTCAAAAATATTGTATAGTGTTGGGATAATTCTTCTTTGAACGTATAATAGAATTGGCCAGAGAAACAATCTCTTGCTGAAAAAAAATTTTTTTTTTTTTTTTGGCCCTGCAGCGTGGCTTGTGTGATCTTAGTTCCCCCACCAGGGATTGAACCCAGCCCTGGCAGTGAAAGAACTGAGTCCTAACCAGCAGACTGCCAGGGAATTCCTGGAAATTTCCTAGAGGGAATTTTTAAGTTATAAATTCAATTTTCTTAACAGTTATAGAGCTAGTCAAATTAACTGTTTTTATAGGGAGAGTTGTGGTGGTTTGTGTTTTTTGAAGAAGTGATCCATTTCATCCAAGATGTCAGTGTTACGTGTGCAGCATTGTTGACAATATTCCCTTATTATTATTATTTATTTATTTTTTTTTGCGGTACACGGGCCTCTCACAGTGTGGCCTCTCCCACTGCGGAGCACAGGCTCCAGACGTGCAGGCTCAGCGGCCATGGCTCATGGTCCCAGCCGCTCCGCAGCATGTGGGATCTTCCCGGACCGGGGCACGAACCCATGTCCCCTGCACTGGCAGGCGGACTCTCAACCACTGCGCCACCAGGGAAGCCCCCCTTATTATTTTTTGATGTCTGTAAGTGATATTCCGTTTCATACCTGATGTTGGTAATCTGTATCGTCTCTTTCATTCTTTTTTTCTCTTTCCGTTTTGCTAGAGGTTTATCAATTTTATTGATCTTTTCAAAGAACTGGCTCTTTATTTCATTGATTTTTCTCTATTTTTCCGTTTTCAGTTTGATTTCTTTTGCTCTTACTGTTATATTCTTCCTTCTGCTTGCTTTGTGTTTGTTCTTTTATTTTTTCCTTGGTTCTTGAGGTGGAAGATTAAATTACTGATTTGAAACTTTGTTTTCTATTGTATGCATTTCATGTTATGAACTTTGCTCTCAACACCCACACATTTTAATAGGTTGTATTTTCATTTTCATTCAATATAATATATTTTGAAATTTTGCTTGAGATTTCCTTTTTGACCTATGGGTTATTTAGAAGTGTGCTGATTAATTTCCAAATGTTTGGAGATTTTTTGTTGTTGTTATCTTTCTGTTATTTCTAGTTTGATTCCATTTGTGGTCAAAGAGTGCACTCTGTATGATTTCAATTCTTTCAAATTTGTTGAATTTGTTTTATGTCCCAGGATATGGTCTATCTTGGTTCTATACACATTCAGGGGCACTTAAAGATAATAGGTATTTTGCTGTTGTTGGGTAGAGTGTTCTTTAAATATTAAGATACTATTGGTTGATGGTGGTGTTGAAGTTTTCTATATCCTTGCTGATTTTCTGCCTAGTTTCTCTATAAGTTGTTGAAAGAGGGGTATTGATGTCTCCAGCTGTAGTTGTGGATTTGCCTATGTCTCCTTTCTGTCTTGTTTTCACTTCACATGCTTTGCAGCTCTGTTTGGTACATACACATTTAGGACTGCTATATCTTCTTGGTATGTTGACCCATTATATAATATCTCTGGTAGTCTTCTTTGCTCTGAAGTCTACTTTACCTAATATTAATATAGTTATTACAGCAGCTTTCCATTCATTAAAGTTTGCATGATATCATTTTACTTTCAACTTGCCTATATGATTATGTTTCAGATGAGTTTCTTGTAGAGAGTATATGGCTAGGTCATGCCTTTTAATCCATTGTGCAAATCTCTGACTTTTAATTGGTATGTTTAGACCATTTACATTTAAATGTAAATATTGATATGTTAGGGTTTAAGTGTACCATCTTATTTTTTGTTTTCTGTTCTGATTTTTATTTTTCTCTGCATTCTTGTGGGTTAGTTGAACATGTTTTAGACTTCAATTTTGATTTTCTCTAGAGTGGTTTTAAGTGTATCTTTGGTTTTTTTTAATTTAAATATTTTTCAAGTTTTTTATTTTTATTTTTTAAAATTTATTTATTCATTTATTATTTTTGGCTGCATTGGGTCTTCGTTGCTGCGCGCAGGCTTTCTCTAGTTGTGGCGAGGGGAGGCTACTCTTCATTGAGGTGCAAGGGCTTCTGTTGTTGCGGAGGACAGGCTCTAGGTGCACGGGCTTCAATAGTTGTGGCATGTGGGCTCAGTAGTTGTGGCTTGCAGGCTCTAGAGTGCAGGCTCAGTAGTTGTGGCCCACAGGCTTAGTTGCTCTGTGGCATGTGGGATCTTCCCGGATCAGGGCTTGAACCCGTGTCCCCTGCATTGGCAGGCAGATTCTTAACCACTGCACCACCAGGGAAGTCCCTTAAGTGTATCTTTGAATAGCTTTTTTTGGTGGTTGCTTTAGGTGATACATTATATATATACATATCCTAGTCTACTGGTGTCATCATTTACCAATTTGAGTGAAATATAGAAGTCTTACCTACTTTTACATTCTTTTAGTTCTACCCCATTTAAAATATAATTGTCTTAAATACTTCCTCTAGATCCATTTAGAAGCACACAAGGCAGTATTATAATTTTTGCTTCACTATCGAACACACTTCAAAAAATTAAAATGATGAAGGAAAACCTGCTGTATTTATTCATATTTTTTATTACCATGTTCTTTCTTTCTTCCTGATGTTCCAAGTTTCCTTCTTTTAAAACTTCTATTTGACCTCCTTTCTGTTTAAAGAACTGTCTTTATACATTCTTTTAGGGTGGATTGGCTGGTGACAAATTTTCTTAGTTTTCCTTCATCTAACAGTGTCTTGATTTTTACCTTCATTCTTAAAGGACACTTTCACTGCGTATGGGTTTCTGGATTGACACTTACTTTAGCAACTGAAAGATATTGTGCCAATTATTTCTTACGTCCATGATTTCTGATAAGAAATTCAGTGTCAATTTGTTTTTCCCCTATAGGTAAGGTGTAATTTTTCTTGAGCTGCTTTCAATATTTTCTCTGTCTCTAGTTTTCAGGAGTTTAATTATGTGTCTTGGCTAGCATTTCTTTGGGCTTGTTGTGTTTGGAGTTTGTAGAACTTCTTGAATCTATATGTCTCTTTCCAAATTTGGAAAATTTTAATTTATATCTATTTGAGTACTTTTTCGGACTCACCCTCTTCTTCTCTCTTCTGGGATTTCAATGACGTGAATGTTGGATCTTTTGTTAATTCCCACAGGTCCTTGAGGTTCTGTTCTTTTTTCCCCAGTCTATTTTCTCTTTAATGTTCAGATTGGTTATTGTTCTATTGTTTGTTGATTCTTTCCTCTGTCCCCTCCATTCTGCTGTTGAGCCCATCCATTGAGTTTTTTAAATCAATTAACATAATTTTCAGTTGTAAATTTTTCGTTTGTTCTACTTTGTATTTCTTTACTGTGGCTTTTTATTTCTTTGCTGGGATTTTTTATTTTAAGCAAGTGCATAATTGCTCGTAGGAACATTTTCATTATGGCTATTTTAACATCTTTGTCAAGTAATCCTAATATCTCTGTCGTCTTAATGTTGGTATCTACTCAGTGTCATTTTGCATTCATTGTGAGATCTTCCTGGTTCTTAGCAGAGTAAGTGATTTTTTTTCCCCAAAGGAAACCTGGACATTTTCATATTGTGTTATGAGACTTTGAGTCTTATTTATTTAACTTCTATTTAAGCTGGGTCTGACACCACTCCTTTATGGTAGGGGGGGGTACCACCTTGTTCCTGCCAGAGAGGAGTTAGGATGAAGAATGGCTCCTTGCCATCACCATGAATATATTCCTAACTCCTTCTCTGACCTTTGCCCTGGCCTCCACATGCCCCCTGGACAGGCCTGGTTTGGGAAGTTGATATATGAGTTACATATTTAAACACATATGTTTAGTGCAAAATTTACAATAATAAAAATCTAACTTTCTGCTCAGTAGAAGACTAGAAGAAATTTGAAAAAAGTTGGTTGATAAAGCTAGGATTTCCCTAGAAATCCTAGAGGATTTGGAGGAATGTCTAGGAAGACAGTCTTTAGTATTTTGTATTCAAGACAACTGATTTCAAGAGGCAAAATGGAGTAGAAGCAATATGCCCAAGAAAAGAAGGTATTCATTCTGTTATCCACTTGAGCTTCATTTTATTAACTAACATCAGGAAGGAAAGAGTTATAAGCGTAGCTTACAGGTTTAGTTAAGAGCAAGGCCTGTGTCACAGTGGGGCAGTAAGCCAATAAGAAGAAATCCATGTCTACTTAGTCCCGTTGGTATTTCATCATCACTCAAATGCACTAATGCTTAAAGAATGCGTTTTACATAGTTTCCTTTCCACATCATTTTATTTTCCCCAAACACATCTATCTCTTGGGGAATTCATGGCTTCCAGCTTTTACTTTTGGAAAGTTGTGAGCTATTTACCAACCACAACTCCATCTGCAGAAAATTTGGGCTGACGCACAATTGCTGCTCTCAAAAGTTTTGACTGACACTGTGCCAAGTGACCTCAAGGATGCAGTGATCAACTCTCGGGCTAACTTGCACGTTGGTCTAGCTGGGCTATGAGAAAGGAGGGAGATTCTCAGTGTAGCACCTGGGACAAGTCTCAAAGCCTTCTTTGCTTGTGAACCTTCAGCTTCAAAGAATATCTGACTGAAAGAATATCAAGGTTGGGGCCCAAGAGGAGGCAAGGAGAGCTGAGAAGTGTGTGTTTATGCCTGTGAGCCTGGAGGTTTCCTTGCTGGAACAGTTAACTTGTGACTCTCTTGCTGGAAGGCTCTAAGAGGTATTCGCCATATGGCTCAACTCTGTAAGTGCCATCTCGGTTCTGAGAGGGGTCTCACCAGTTGGTATTTCTGTGCTATAGCCAACCATACTCATTGGAAATGGCTTTTTAAGCTTATATTGGTTTCCTATTGCTGCTGTAACAAATTAGCACCAACTCAGTGGCTTAAAACAATGCAAATTCATTATCTTACAGTTCTGGAGGTCAGAAGTCTGACATAGGTCTCACTGGGCTAGAATCAAGGTGTGGGCAGGGCTGCTTTCCTTTCTGGAAACTCTAGGGGAAAATCTGTTTCCTTGCCTTTCCTAGCTTCTAGAAGCTTCCTGCGCTCCTTAGTTCATGGTCCTCTTCTATCTTAAAAGCCAGCAATGGCCAGTTGAGGTCTTCTCACGTCACTCCAGCACGGACTCTGCTGCCTCCCACTTCTACTTTTAAGGACCCTTGTGATTACACTGGGCTCACTCAGATAATCCAGGATAACCTCCCTATTCTAAGGTCATCTGATTAGCAGCCTTAATTTCCCCATCACATATGATTCAATATAGTTATAAATTCTGGAGATTAGGCTGTAGATATCTTAGGGGGGCATAGTTCTACCTACCACAGAACCCCCACGGCCCTTGGAGTTTCTCATCATCAGAGTTTAGTAGTTTATAGTTGTGTTTTCACCTGTTGTCATGGAGACTCTGAGAAACCCTCCTGAGGCACTCCTAACCGTCTAGTTTGAGTCCCCACACCCTCACTTTAGCATCATCTGGACCTCTTGGTTTACTTAGGGCTTTGGAAGGGATTCTTTCCTATAGGATATATGGTTTTGTTTCTAAGGCTTGACGAGCTGGGCATAATGTATCATACAAATCTTCTCCCACCTCAGAAAAGAGGGTAGCACTAGTGAGAGAGAAGGGGAAAAGAACTGAATATCTGTGTATGAAGACCATCCCTTCTTCCAAATGGGTGCATTTATTCAGTCAATGAGTATTTCTTGAGTCCCTGCCGTGTGCCCAGACATGTGCTAAATATTGGGAATGTATTGGTAAGCAAAAAAGCCCAGTGTGCAAGTTTCTAATAGTCTGCTGGAAGGTACAAATATATTTTTAAAATATTTATTTATTTATTTATTTATTTGGCTGCACTGGGTCTTAGCTGTGGCACGCGGGCTCCTCGTTGTGGCGCGCGGGCTTCTCTCTAGTTGTGACGTGCAGGTTTTCTCTCTCTAGCTGTGAAGTGTAGGTTTTCTCTCTCTAGCTGTGGTGTGCGGGCTCCAGAGCATGTGGGCTCTGTAGCTGCGGCACGCGGGCTCTAGTTGAGGTGCACGAGCTCAGTAGATGGGGCGTGGGCTTAGTTGCCCCGCGGCACGTGGGATCTTAGTTCCCCGACCAGGGATCGTACCCGCCTCCCCTGCTTTGGAAGGAGGATTCTTTACCACTGGACCACCAGGGAAGTCCCTGGAAGGTACAGATATTAATCAAATAGTTGCACAACCAAATGTAAGGCTTATATTTAACTAGTGCTATGATGGAGAAATATATGTCACCATATTGGCCATAATAAGGGGATTGGAGCTACACAGAGAGGCCAGGGAAAGCTTCCCTGAAGGTGAGAAAATAAATCTGAGATTTGAGCTCAAAGTGAGGAATTAATTTGGAGTTGGTTTGGTGATATAAGAAGAAAGGAATACTCATGGAGAAGGACGAATACTCATGTGCAAAGGTCCGGTAGCAGGAGAACATGGTGAGGATGCAGCATGTAAACAAGGTTGATGCAGCAGGAACACCGGGAGCTAAGGTGAGCTTGCTGCCAGGTGAACCTGGCCAGGTAGGCTATGTTAAAGGCTTTGTCATTATTTTAAGAGTTTTAAGTCAGAGGCGGGGAGGGGACTATGTAATGTGTGTATTGAAAATTTCTCTCTGGCTGCTTTGAAGAAAACAGATTTTAGGGGACGCTGCGTGGATGGTAGGCCAACACAAACAAGTCAGGAGGTTATTGCCACAGTTTAGGTGAGAAGTCCTGATATTGTGAACCAGGGTAGTAATGAGAGAGACAGATGTGCCTTAAAGAAATATTTAGTAGGGAAGATTATGAGGACGTGATGATGGATTAGATTTGGTTAGTATAGGAGAGAGAGATGAAAAACGCTGAGCAGAAGAATGGGAGTAGATTTCACACCTGTTGACTTTGGGGGTTTTTTCCTTCCAGTTTTATTGAGCTATAATTGACCTACAGCACTGTATAAGTTTAAGGTATATGGCTTAATGATCTGACTACATATATCGTGAAATGATCATCACAATAAGTTTAGTGAATATCCATCATCTTATATAGATACAAAATTAAAGAAATAGAAAAAACTTTTTTCTTGTGAGAACTTAGGACTTACTGTCTTACCAACTTTCATATATAACATACAGCAGTGTTCATTATATTAATCATGTTGTACGTTACATCCTAGTACTTATTTATCTTATAACTGGAAGTTTGTTCCTTTTGACCACCTTCACCCAATTCCCCCTCCCTCTGCTCCCATAACCCTGATTCTGGTAACCGCAAATCTGATCCTTTTTCTGTAAGTTTGTTTATTTGTTTCTGAAGTCTAATCGACCTACAACACTATATTAGTTCCTGTTACATAGCATAGTGATTTGGTCTTTCTATACGTTTCAAAATTATCACCATAACAAGTCTAGTTATGATATGTCATCATACAATAATATCACATGTGCTGGTGGGCAGAGCTGGGTTCCTGGGGTCTCTGGCTACAAGGCCCTGGGGGTCCCTGAGCGGGTGTCAGCCTGCTAGTGGATGGGGCCAGATTCCACGGTGGCTGGTTAAGGGACCCAAGGTGTCCTAGAGCTGGTGTTGGCTTGCTGGCGGGCAAGGATGGGGTCCAGGGGGCTTGGGGGCTGATGCGGGCCTGCTGGTGGGCAGAGCTGGGTCCCAGGGTCTCTGGCTGCAGGGCCCTGGGAATTCCAAGGCTAGTGCCAGTGTACTGTTATGTGGGGCTGTGTCCTGGGCCCTCTGGTGGACAGAGACAGGTCCTGGGGCAGCTGTGAGCTCAGGGGGTCTTAAGGCAGCAGGCCTGCTGGTGGGTGAGGCTGTGTCTCTACCCGGCTAGTTGCTTGGCCTGCAGTGTCTCAGTACTGGTGCTGACAGGCTGGTAGGTGGGGTTGGGTCCCAGTGCTGTTAAGTTCAAGGGATGATTCCAAAACGGCGCTTGCACTGGTGTGCACGTGGTAGAATGCACTCCCCAGAATGGCTGCCACCAGTGTCTGTGTCCCAGGGTGAGCTTCATTTGCCTTAAGCATCTCTGGGAGGCTCTCCAAGATCAGCAGGTGGGTCTGACCCAGGCTCCTCCCAGATTACTGCCTCTGCCCTGGGTCCTGGAGTCTGTGAGGTTTTGTGTGCACCCTTTAAGAGTGGATTCTCTATTTCCTAGAGCTCGCTGGGTCTCCCGAAAGTAAGCCCCACTGGCCTTCAAAGCTGAACTTTCTGGGGGCTTGTCTTCCCAGTGCAGGACCCCTGGGCTGGGGAGCCTGATGTGGGGCTCACACTTCTTGCTCCTTGGGGAGAACCTCTGCGATTGTAATTATCCTCTCGTTTGTGGGTCACCCACTGCATGTATGGGTCTTGACTGTGCCACAATTCCAGCACACCTACCTGTCTCATCATGGTTCCTATCTTTAGTTGTAGAATATCTTTTCTGCTAGTCTTTCAGCTTTTCTCATCAATAGGTGCTCTGTAAATAGTTGTAATTTTGGTGTGCCCGTGGGAGGAGGTGGGCTCAGGGTCTTCCTACTCTGCCATTTTCTGTACCTGTTGACTGTGAACTGTCTTTCATCCACTAGCCTGTCATGTAGACAGTTGAATGTGAGTCTGGAGTCAGGCTCATAGATAGTGACTTAGGAACCATTGGCACACAGGTGGTAATTGAACTCCCTCATCTCAGTGAGTTGAAAGAAGAGGCAGGGGGCTAGGAATATGACCTAAAGCTCTCCAGCATTTAATAGCTTAGTGAAGCTGAAAATAAAAGAGAAGTCTAAGGAAACAGAAAACAAGGGAGAATTTTATAACAGAAAAGAGATTTTTTTTTGAATTAATTAATTTATTTATTCTTGGCTGTGTTGGGTCTTCTTTGCTGTGTGTGGGCTTTCTCTAGTTGCAGTGAGCCAGGGCTACCCTTCGTTGTGGTGCATGGGTTTCTCATTGAGGTGGCTTCTCTTGTTGTGGAGCACGGGCTCTAGGCGTGCGGGCTTCAGCAGTTGTGGCATGTGGGCTTAGTAGTTGTTGCTTGCGGGCTCTAGAGTGCAGGCTCAGTAGTTGTGGCGCACAGGCTTAATTGCTCCGCGGCATGTGGGATCTTCCTGGACCAGGGCTCGAACCCGTGTCCCCTGCATTGGCAGGCGGATTCTTAACCACTGTGCCACCAGGGAAGTCCCAGAAAAATTTTTAAAAAGCACTTTATTTCAAGAAGCAAAACGTAGTCCTTGATGTTGATACTTTTGAAACGTGAAATAAGTTAAGGTCTGAAGAATATCTTCCGTGTTTAGTGGCACAGTAATCATTGCCAAGCTCAGTGAGAACTCAGAGTGAGAAGGCACACCAGAGGAGGTTGAGGAGTGAGGAAAAGTGAGAAATAAAAACGAAAAATGTTGAGAATTCTTGTAAGCAATGGTTGTGTAGACAAAAGGAATCATGACTGGAGGTGAATGAGGAGTTAAAGGTGAATTAGGTTAAGCTGGTGATGGTGTTGTACATTCTTTCATATCCTTGACATTTTCTGTTTATTTGTTTTACTGGTTACTGAGAGGGGTGTTATAATCTCCAACAAAAAATTGTCTGTTTCTTTTTTCAGTTTTGTCAGTTTTTGCTTCATATGTTTTGAAGTTGTGTTATTAGGTGCATATATATTTAGCATAATGTCTTCTGGATGAAATGACTTCTGTGTCATTATAAAATGTTCTTATTTATATCAGGTAATATTCCTGAAGTTTACCTTTTCAACTATTTTAATATAGGCAGATTAAAAAAATTACATTGTATGTATTTTCCCATCTTTTTATTTAAAAAAAAATAGGCCTTATTGTTTTAGGGCTGTTTTAGGTTCACAGCAAAATTGAGCAGGAAATACAAAGATTTCCCATATACTTCCTGCCCCCACGAATACATACATTCCATTATCAATATCCCCCACCAGAGTGCTACATTTTTATTACAATCAATAAAGCTACTTTGACACATTATTATAAAAGCCCACAGTTCACCTTAGGGTTCACTCTTGGTGTTGTACATTCTATTGGATTTGACAAGTGTATAATGACATATATCCACCACTACAGTATCACACAGCATAGTTTCACTGCCCTAAAAATTCTCTGTTCTCTGCCTTTTCATCTCTCCCTAGTCCCTACCCCTGGCAACCACTGATCTTTTTACTATCTCCATAGTGTTGCCTTTTCACAGTATGTAGCTTTTTCAGATTGGTTTCTTTCGCTTTATCATATGCATTTAAGTTTCCTCCATGTTTTTTCACGACTTGATCACTAATTTCTTTTTAGCACTGAATAATATTCCATTGTCTGGTTGTACCACAGTTTATTTATCCATTGACCTACTGAAGGACACCTTGGCTCCTTCCAAATTTTGGCAATTATGAAGAAAGCTTCTGTAAACATCTGTGTGCAGGTTTTCACGTGGGCATAAATTGTGAACTTCTTTGGGTAAATACCTGGTAGTGCGACTTCTGGATCTGTGTAACAGTAAGTTTTTAAAGAAATTGTCAAACTGTCTTCCAAAGTGACTATACAATTTTGCATTCCTTCTGACAATGAATGAGAGTTCCTGTTGCTGCACATCCTCACCAGCATTTGATGATGTCAGTGTTCTGGATTTTGGCCATCTGAATAGGTGTGGAGTGGTATTTCTTTATCATTTTAATTTGCATTTCTCTAATGTATATGATGTGGAACACCTTTTCCTGTGTTTATTTGCCATCTGTGTATCTTCCTTGGTGAAGTGTCTTTTTATATCTTTGGCCCATTTTTTAATTGGATTGTTTGCCTTTTTGTTGAATTTTTTAAAATTATTTGCATATTTTTGATAATAGTTCTTTATCTGATATGCCTTTTGCAAATAATTTCTTCCAGTGTGTGGCTTGTCTTCTCATTCTCTTGGCAGTGCTTTTTGCACAGCAGAAGTTTTTAATTTTAATGAAGTTCAGCTCTTCGATTATTTCTTTTATGGATCCAGCCTTTGGTGTTGTCTCTGAAAAAGTTCTCATCATACCCAAGGACATCTAGATTTTTTCCTGTGTTATCTTCTGTGAGTTTTATAGTTTTGTACTTTACATTTAGGTCAAAGACCCATTTTGAGTTAATTTTAGTGAAAGGTACAAAGTCTGTATTTAGATTTATTTTTTGCATGTGGATGTCCAGTTGTTCCAGCACAGTTTGTTGAAAAGACAATCTTTTCTCCATTGTATTGCCTTTGCTCCTTAATCAAAGATCTATTGACTATAATGTTTAGGTCTGTTTCTGGGCCCTCTGTTCTGTTCCACTGATCTGCCCTTTCACTAATACCACACTGTCTTGATTATTGTAGCTTTATAGTAAGTCTTTAAGTCAGGTAGTGTTGGTCCTCCAACTTTGTTCTTTCATTTCAATATTGTGTTGGCCATTTTGGGTCTTTTCCTTTGCCACATATACTTTTAGAATCACTTTGTAAATATCCATACAGTAACTTGCTGTGGTTTTGACTGGGATTTCACTGAGCCTCTAGATCAAGTTGGGAAGAATTGACATCTTGACAATATTGAGTCTTCCTGTTCATGAACATAAAATATTTCTTCTGTTCCATTCTCTTTCTTCTTCCGATATTCCCATTATGTATATGTTACACATTTTGTAGTTGTCCCACAGTTCTTGGATATTCTATTCCTTTTTTTTTTTTTTTGAGGCCGCACCGTGCGGCATGTGGGATCTTAGTTCCCGACCAGGGATCGAACCCGTGTCCCGTGCATTGGGAGCGCGGAGTCTTAACCACTGGACTGCCAGGGAAGTCCTCTGTTCCATTTTTTTCCACTCTTTTTTCTCTTTGCTTTTCAGTTTTAAGAGTTTCTATTGAGATATTATCAAACTCAGCAGTTCCTTCCTCAGCCATGTTCATTTTGCTAATCAAACATTCTTCATTTCTGTTACAATAATTTTGATCTCTAGCATTTTTTGATTCTTTCTTAGAATTTCTATCTCTCTGCTTACATTGCCTATCTGCTCTCGCACAGATCTCTTAGCATATTAATCATGGTTGTATTACATTTCCAGTCTGAAAATTCCAATATCCCTGCCATATCTGAGTTTGCTTCTGATACTTTTCTGTCTCATCAAACTATGTTTTTTCGCCTTGTAGTTTTCTGTTAAAAGCCATTCATGATGTCCTGGGTGGAAAGAACTCTAATAAATAGGGCTCTAGTAGTGTGGTGAGGGGGGGTGGTGTTGGGAGCATACTATAGTCTTATGTTTAAGTCTTGGTCTTTTAGTGAGTCTGTGCCTCTGCCCCTGAGATGTGAACCTCACAGGTGACTCTCAGCTGTTTTTTTCTTTCCCTGTTTTAGGTGGGACTGGATGGCTAGATGGGACTATAGTTAGGTATTTCCCTTCCCCTAAGTCAGGCTCCCACAAAACCCCCATCATATAGGTGCTAGTAAAATAGTTTCTCTTGAGGGCAAGCCTTGTTAAGAAGTACAAAATGTTCCAGTGTGTTTCAGAATGGTTACTTTTTATCCCCACCCCTGCCTGAAGCCAGAGGGAATTTTTCTCTGATCTGCGAGCACCTGGTACAGATCCAGGAGGTTAAAACTCACAGAAGTGTGGAGTCCTCCCTGGAATTTTTAACTCACAGGTTTGTCCACACTGAACATCCCATGATTCATCGATTACAGGTCTTTCTTTCTATCCTGGTGCCAGTTCCCACAGAACCTTCTGTTTACAGGTTTGTGCTCAAGTAAGTTGTAATTCTCTATTTCTCCAGTTTTGGGGGGGGCAACAGTTTGCCCTGTAACCTCACTTCTGTGATGAATCTGAAGAGTTGTTGATATTGGTTTGTTCAGCTTTTTACTTGTTTTTAGGATGGAACGGCAACTTCCAATCTACTTACACACTGGACAAAAAACTGCAAGTCTCCTTTTACTTTTACCATCTCTGTGTATTTATATTTGTAGTGTTTTTTCTTGTAAATAGTATTTATTTAGTATTTTTTATTCAGTCTGATAATCTCTGCCTTTTATTTTCAGTGCTTATGTTATTTACATTTATTATAATTAATATGGTTAGGTTAAAATCTACCATCTTGCTATTTTCTTTTTATTGTTCTTTATTTCTTTTTTTCTGCCTTCTTTCTGACTAGTGGAGTACTAGTGGAGTACTCATTTTGTCTTTTCTCTTGGTTTATTAACTATACCTTTTTATTTTGTTTTTTGGTGGTGGTTTTATGGTTCACAAAATGCATCTTTAACTTATCATAGTCTACCTTTGAATAATATAAACCAATGCACTTGTAAGAACCTTAACAAATACACAGTTGGCCCTTGGACAACACAGGAGTTAGGGACGCTGACCCCCTGCACAGTCAAAAATCCATGTATAACTTTACAGTCACCCCTCCATGTTTACATCTGTGGATCCAACTAACTGAAGATCATGTAGTACTATAATACATATTACTGAAAAAAAAAATCCATGTGTAAGTGGACCTGCACAGTTCAAACCTGTGTTGTTCAAGGGTTAACTGTACTTTTATTTTCCTTGCCTATCCTTTTGCTATTGCCATCGTATCTTTTACTTTACATGTTATAAACTCTACAGTGTTTTAGTACTTTTGCTTCCAACAGTTAATGATCTTTTAAAGAAACAAAAAAATGAGAAAAAAAATTATGTTTACTCATATATTCACCACTTCCAGTTTTCTTTAGTCCTTTGCGTGAGAGAGATCCAGGTGCTCATCTGCTATATTCCTTCTGTGTTAAGAAGTTTTTTAACATTTATTATAATGCAGGTCTGCTTGTAGCACATTCTCAGCATTTCCCCCCCTACCCACACAGTATTCATCTTTAATTTTTTAAGGATTTCTCCTCTTACTGGATATGGATATTTAGGCTGACTTTTTTTTTTTATCGAGCACTTTAAACATAGCATTCCATTGTCATAATAGTTTCAGATAAGACATCTCTGTTAAATTTTATCTTGGTTTCTCTGGATATGATGTGTTGTATTTCCTTGGCTACTTTTAAGCCATTTTCCCCCTTTTATCACTGGTTTCCAGTAACTAGATTATGTTGGGTCATAGTGTGGTTTTGTGTTTATCATTCTTGGATTTGCTGAATTTTTGAATCTGTGAGTTTATAGTGTTCATGACATTTAAATTTTTTCCCATTTTTTCCAATATTTTTTTCTTTCTCTCCCCATTTACCCCTTCCCTCTGTCCCTCCCCCCTTTCTTGGAATCCATTTATATCAGTTTTCTCTAAATGTCATCAGTGAATTTTCAATTTCAGGTATTTTTTTATTTCTAGTAGTTTCGTTATTTGATTCCTTTCCTGTCTTCCATTTTTTCCTTGTTATTTCAAGTTTTCTTTTTTTAATTGAGAAATAATTGACATACAACATTATATTAGTTTCAGGTGTACCACATAATGCTTCAGTAATTGTATATATTGTGAAATGATTACCACTGTAAGTCTAGTTAACATCTGTCAGCATATATAGCTACAGGACTTTTTCTTGTGATGAGAACTTTTAAGATCTACTCTCCTAGCAACTTTCACATATGCACTACACTATTAACTATAGTTGTCAAGCTGTACATTACATTCCCATGACTGACTTTATGACTGCAAGTTTGTACCTTTTGACCCCCTCCACTCATTTCACCCACTGTCCGATCCCCACCACTAGCAACCACCAATACATTCTCTGTATCTATGAGCTTGGGGTTTGTTTTACCTTTTTTTTTTTTTAGATTCCACACATGAGTGAGATCATACAATATTTGTCTTTGACTTATTTCACTTATGATAATGCTCTCAAGGCCCATTCATGTTGCAAATGGCAAGATTTCATTCTTTTTTATGGCTAAATAATACTCCATTTTGTATATCTACACCACATTTTCTTTATCCTTTCATCCACTGATGAACACTTAGGTTGTTCTCATATCTTGGCTATTGTAAATATTCCACAATGAACTTGGGGGTGCAGATACATTTTTGAGTGAGTGTTTTCATTTTCTTCAGATAAAACTCAAAACTGGAATTGCTGGGTCATATGGCATTTCTATGTTTAATTTTTTGAGGAGCCTCCATACTGTTTTCCATAGTGGCTGAACCAATTTACATTCCCACCATTCCCTTTTCTTCACATCTTTGCCAATACTGTTTTTTCTTGTCTTTTTGTAATAGACATTTTAATAGGTATGACGTGATATTTCATTGTGATTTTAGTTTGCATTTTCCTGATGACTAGTGATGCTGAGCATCTTTTTTTTTTTTCACGTGGGCCTCTCACCGTCGCGGCCTCTCCCGCTGTGGAGCACAGGCTCCAGACGTGCAGGCTCAGCAGCTGTGGCCCACAGGCCCAGCTGTAGCTGTGCTCAGTAGCTGTGGCACGTGAGTTTAGTTGCTCCGCGGCATGTGGTATCTTCCTGGACCGGGGCACGAACCCGCGTCCTCTGCATTGGCAGGCGGATTCCCAACCACTGCGCCACCAGGGAAGCCCCTGAGCATCTTTTTATGTACCTGTTGGTCATCTGTATGTCTTCTTTGGAAAAATGTCTATTCAGATCCTCTGCTCATTTTTAAAAATTGGATATTTTTTTGCTATTGAGTTATATGAGTTCTTAATATATTTTGAACATTAACCCCTTATCAGGTATGTGATTTGCAATATATTCCCCCATTAAATAGTTTCCCTTCTCATTTAGTTCATGGTTTCCTTTGCTGTGCAGAAGTTTTTTAGCTTGATGCAGTCCCACTTGTTTATTTTTGCTTTCGGTGTCAGATTAAAAAAAATCATCACCATGGTCAATGTCAAGGAGATTACTACCTGTGTTTCTTCTAGAAGTTTTATGGTTTCAGATCTTACATTCAAGTTTTTAATCTATTTTGAGTTAATTTTTGTGTATGGTATAAGGTAATAGTTCAGTTTCATTCTTTTTCAATGTGGCTATCCAGTTTCCCAACACCACTTATTGAAGAGACTAGCCTTTCCTCATTGTATATTCTTGGCTCCTTTGTTGTAAATTAATTGGCCACATATATGTGGGTTTATTTCTGGGATCTCTATTCCATTGATCTGTGTGTCTGTTTTTATGCCAGTACCATACTGTTTTGATTACTATAACTTTGTAATATGGTTTGAAATGAGGGCGTGTGATGATTCCAGCTTTGTTGTTCTTTCTCAAGATTGCTTTGGCTAGTTGGGGTCTTTTGTAATTCCACATAATTGTTTTTGTTTTTCCCTGTGGAAAATGCCATTTAAATTTTGATAGGGATTGCATTGAATTTGTAGATTGCTTTGGATAGTATGGAAATTTTAACAATATTAATTCTTCCAATCCATGTGCACAGAATATCTTTCCTTTTTTTTTTTAATTTTGAATTTTTAAATTTTTGGCTGCGTTGGGTCTTCATTGCTGCGCGTGGGCTTTCTCTAGTTGCAGTGAGCAGGGGTTAGTCTTCATTGCAGTGCATGGGCTTCTCATTGTGGTGGCTTCTTTTGTTGCAGAGCACAGGCTCTAGGTGCACAGGCTTCAGTAGTTGTGGCTTGCGGGTTCTAGAGCTCAGGCTCAGTAGCTGTGGCACGTGGGCTTAGTTGCTCCGTGGCATGTGGGATCTTCCCAGACCAGGGCTCAAGCCCGTGTCCCCTGCATTGGCAGGCGGATTCTTAACTACTGCACCACCAGGGAAGCCCCATCTTTCCATTTCTTTGTGTCATGTTTAATTTCATCAATGTCTTACAGTTTTCAGTGTAGAGGTCTTTCACTTCCTTGGTTAAATTATTCCTAGGTATTTTATTCTTTTTGATGAAACTGTAAATGGCATTGTTTTCTTTCTCTTTCTGATGGTTCATTATTAGTGTATAGAAACACAACAGATTCCTGTATATTGATTTTATAACTTGTAACTTTACTGAACTTATTAGTTCTAACAGTTATTCTGATGTGATCTTCAGGTTTTTCTATATATCATATCATATCATCTGCAGATAGTGACAGTTTTACTTCTTCCTTTCCAAATTGGATGCCTTTTATTTCTTTTTCTGGCCTAATTGCTCTGGCTAGGACTTCAAATACTATGTTGAATAAAAGTGATGAGAGTAGGCATTCTTGTCTTTCTTCTGATCTTAGAGGAGAAGTTTTCAGCTTTTCACCATTGGGTATAATGTTAACTGTGGGCTTGTCATATATGGCCTTTATTATGTTGAGGTATAATCTCTCTGTACCCACTTTGTTGAAAGTTTTAATTATAAATGGATGTTGAATTTTGTCAAATGCTTTTTCTGCATCTATTGAGATGATCATATGATTTTTATCCTTCATTTTGTGTTTTATCTCATTGATTTGCTGGTGTTGAACCATCATGCACCCCTGGAATAAATCTCACTTGATCATGGTGTATGATCCTTTAAATGTATAGTTGAATTTTGTCTGCTAATATTTTGTTGAGAGTTTTTGCATCTATATTCATTAGGGATATTGGCCTGTAATTTTACTCATGGCATCCTTGTCTGGTTTCAGTATGAGGATAATGCTAGCCTTGTAAAATGAGTTTGAAAGTGTCCCCTCCTCTTCTGTTTTTGGAATAGTTTGAGAAAGATTGTTATTAATACATTATTGACCAGAGATGTATTAATATGTCTTTTGTTACCCGAACATTATTGACCAGAGACATTTCAATATTCATTTACATAACAAATTGCTGGCCACAGGCATTAGTTTCTGCAAAAATCCCCTGGTTAATAATGAGTTAATTTGTCTTTAAATCTTTGGTAGAATTCACCAGTGAAGCTGTCTGTTCTGGACTTTTGTTGGGAATTTTTCGATTACTGATTCAGTCTCCTTACTAGTAATCAGTCTGTTCAGATTTTCTATTTCTTCATGATTCACTCTTAGAAGTTTTCATATATATAAGAATTTATCCATTTCTTTTAAGTTGTCTAATTTGTTGGTAAATAATTGTTCATGATAGTCACTTATTCTTTGCATTTCTGTGATATCAGTTGAAATATCTTTCATTTCTGACTGAGTTCTCTTTTTCTTTTCCTTGGTGAGTCCAGTTAAAGGTTTGTCAATTATGTTTATCTTTTCAGAGAACCAGCTCTTGGTTTCATTGATCTTTTCTGTTGTCTTTTTAGTCTCTATTTTATTTATTTCTGCTTTGATTTTTACTTCCTTCCTTCTAACTATAGGCTTCATTTGTTCTTTTTTTTTTGAGGTGTAAATTTATGTTGTTTATTTGAGAATTTATTATTTCTGGAGGTAGGCATTCATCTCTATGAACTTCCCTCTTATCACTACTTTGCTGTATCCTATAAGTTTTGGTATTTTGTATTCCCATTTTCATTTCTCAAGATATTTTTTATTTCTTTGATTTTCTTCATTGATCAATTGGTTGTTCAGTAGCATGTTTAATGTCCACATATTCCTGATTTTTCCAATTTTCTTCCTGTAATTGATTCCTAGTTTTATACCATTGTGGCTAGAAAAGATACTTAATATGATTTCAGTTTTCTTAAATTTGTCAAGACTTGTTTTGTGGCCTAACAGGTTATCTATCCTGGAGACTGGTCCATGTGTACTTGAGAAAAATGTGATCAACTTTTTATTTAAATACTCAAACATATTTATAATAGCTGTTCTGAAGTTCTTGTCTGCTAATTCCATCATATCAGTCTTTTCCAGGTAATTTTCCAATGACTGATTTTTTTTTCCTGGTTATGGTTTACATTTCCTGCTTGTTCACCTACTAATTTTTAATTGAATATTGGACATTATGTCTTATGTTAAGTGCTTGATTTGTTGTATTTCTTTCAGGAGTGTTGGACTTTGTTCTAGCAGGCAGTTATTTATGGATCAGCTTAGTCATTTTAGGGTTTATTTTTTAATATTTCCTATGGTAGATAGAGTCGCCCTTACTTTAGGCTTAATTTAACCCTATTTCTAAGGCATGTTCAGTGAGAATGCTCCACTCCGGTTAGTTGCAACTCAAGCATCTCCCAACTCTGAGCTCTGGGAACTGTTAAGCTTACAGTTCCCCAGTTATTTTCTGCCTGGCATCATGCAGTTTCACTCTATGCATGCTTGCTTTTGTCTTGAGCAATAGGCCCAAGGTCCGGGACCTTTATGCAGATTTCTGGAACTCTTTTCTTGTGCCACTCCCTTAACTCTAGTAGTATGCCCCACGAATTCCAGCTACCTTGGCCCTTCTGAACCCTAATCTTTGTGTTCTACTTAGATTCTTGTTCCTCAACTATAGTTCAGAAAGTGTTTCCAGGAAGAAAGCCAATATGTTGTTGGGCTCATCTCACTAGATTTTGTTAGGGGTTACAACTCTATACTGTCTGTTGTCTAATATCTGAAAACTTCTTTTGAGTTTTCTATTTGTTTACATTGGAAGGTAGATCTGGTCTCATTTATTCCATCATAGCCAGAATCATCTTCATTCTTTTCACATATTTTCACTGTGGACAGAATTCCAGGTTGGTAGTTATTTTCTTCTTGCCCTTCCAAGATACCATTCCATTGTCTTCTGGATTTGATTGTTTCTGTTGAAGAGTCGGCTATAAATGTAATTGTTGATCTTTTAAAGGTAATTCTGTTTTGTTTTTTTACCACTAGTTGCTTTCACTCTTTTTCATTTGTTTTTCAGCATGTTTACTATGATATATCTAGGTATATACTTTTTATTTATCCTTCTTGGGGATCATTGAATAGCTTGAATTTGTGGCTTGATGCATTTCATTCGTTTGGTAAAGTTCTACACACCATTTCTTTAAAAATTGCTTCTTTACTGTTTCTATCTCTTCTCCTTATGGGATTTCAAATATATATATACTATAACTTCTCACCAAAACCTCTATGTCTCTTGTCCTATATATTTTCCATTGAAAGAATGGAAAATATATATGATATATATTTTCCTCATTTTATCCTCATTATGTTAGCATGGTCTGTTTTCAAGTTTGCTATTTTTCTCTTTAGCTATGTATAATCTGCAAATAAATCACATCCTGAGTTCTTAATTTAGGTTGTTTTTTTTCATTCTCTTGAATGTTCATTAGTTCCTTTCCATCTTTTACAAGATGTCTTCCAAAATTCACTATCTTGTTCTCTTACCTCATTTTGAAGCAGAACTTGAGGCCCCATGCAATTTTGGTCCATTATTACTCTTAGGCCAGAGGAAGAGTGGGCCTAAACACTGGACACATTCTCCTGAGCTTTTGTCTTCCTCTCTGTTGTGGTCCAGTAACTATTCATTATCTTATTAGTTTGTCCACACCTTTAGGGAGCTGTTTTTTTAATATTTTATCCAGTTTTTCTAGGTGACCTTTATGGGATGATTGGTCTGAATTAGCTAGTCAGCTATTGTAAGAAATGTCTCATGGGCCAGGTTGGGGTTGAATTTATAGTGGAACTAATCTACTCTGTTTGGTTATTCTCTCCAACTTCCTTCAGCTTTTTGAGTGCAGGCATGGAGAAATAAGTTAGTTGGCTTCATGTATGCAACGAATAAACAAGATTGTCTGGGATAGACTGAGTGTAGAGTGTTTCCAGGTTGGTTATTTAGTCCAGGAATATTAAATCTAAACTGGATAAGAAGTGAAGAAAAGAGGGCTGGTGAATTGGGATAAAGTCAAGTGGTAAACAGCCTGAAGAAAATCTTTAGATTCAGGACAGTCAAGTGGAAATAACTGAATAAACAACCAGGAATGGAAGCTGTAGTCAGATGTTTGACTTAGTGCTTTGGAGGGGGAGAAGTTAAAGAGTGATCATGGAAGTGGTTGGCTGGAGTGGAGCAGAGGAATTACTAGAGATGAAGATGTAGAGGATCCAAAATCCAGGCTGCCCCCTGGGTTAGCCGTATAGATTCTAAAGCCACCCGGGGTAATGTCAGGGGAGGTTAGTAGATGGGAGCAACAAGGAGGGTACCAGGCATGTTTACTTTCCAGATCCTGAATCAAAGTTTTGCAAAGCATTTATACATCCCTTCATTCTCTTGAATAGCCTAATCATACCATGTAAGCTCAAAGATACGCAATCATAGTAATGAGTTGGACTCTTCTGATGGTCATAAGTGTACCCCTCAGTCTACACCACACAGTTTAGCGCCCTGACGTCCCTAATCAAGTAAGAGACAGATTTCAGGTCAACAATGCCCAGTATTAAAACAGTAGGAATTGATCACTTTCTTCACTTTTTCCCTAGTCTATTCCATGCATGGTCGCCCATATTTGGTGAATTATGTGTAATATAACCTGTAGTGCTCACAGTCGAATTTATCCCTAATGCTAGTATTTAACACCAGCAGATTCACAAGTGATCTTATTGAGAATGTCCCATTTAAAGTAATAAATCTAACTCTAAAAGGAAGTCAGGAAGGGAAACAATCTTCCCATTCTAAAGTGGTTCTGTGGGTGCACCAGACCAGGCAGTCCTAGAGGTGTTTGAGTTTATCTTGGAAAGGCTAATAAGTAATAATAAAATCAAAGAGTACAAGAAGCTATGAAGAGGTCTTCAACTGCCATCTAAAATCGTTGAGACAAGGGCATATTTTAAAAATTTATAAATGATAGAGAAAAAGGATAAATTGTAACATATTTCTGGTGGCTAAATGGAATGGGAGAGGCAATCTTGTTAGAGATTTTCCGGAATCACTTATATTCAGAACCACTAAATTAGTCTCTTGGTGCTTAATTCTATAAAAACAGTCAATTTAATTTACTCTAAAATTTTTCCTTCTGAGTTAACCTGAATTTTGTCCCAAGTTCCACACACATTGGCCCATTCTCTTTACATGGATGTCTTTGAATAACTTTCCCCTTAAACATATTAAGCCACTGCCAGATTTTGTCATCATTGTTTCTTTCTTTTTGGAAATATCTTCTCATTCTCTATAGAATTATGCCCAGCAAAAGTATTTCAATAAAATAAATCTGGTTTTATGAAACAGTTTGGAATCCTGACAGTGCCTTCTAAAAAGATAACATTTAATTTTGAATACAATTTTATTTAGCTTTGAACCATCTCAAAATATACAGGTGTGTAACCCCTACTCAAAGACTCATTCCTTTACAATCTAGTCCAAGGACTTGGTTAATAATTAGATAGCTAAATACAACATATTTTAGAACAATATATTCAGACATTAGTACTGACAATTGTGGTATAATAGTTTTTGCACTGGCAGAGAGCCTCTCATTCGAAAGTCTTGTTTCATCAAGATCTGAAGCATAGTTTCCTTAATTCATTTTTTTTTTAAGGAGATACCTTTACCAACTACCAAAAATTAGAGAAATTTATGAAAGAAGGCAGACACTCTCTTTCAGAACATGGCCTTTACTTTTGTAATAGTTTTCAATATATGTTCCCTATTCTCTCATTTTTCTCCCAGCAATGAAATGTCACAATATGTGCTAATTCTCTGATGGAATATTCTTTCCTCTTTCCTCCCTGCCTCTGATTATGTCAGCATCATCCACTGGCCGGGGGAGTAAGACAAAAGTGCATGCGTGTCTCCAGGGAGGCCGGCCTGACCCAGCTGGAATCAGTCAGTCGGGGCGAGTGTGGGAACTCATCCTGGAACGAATAGACAGGGCTGGGCAGGTGGAGGAAAGGAGTCCAGAAGCCCCTAAACAGAGTGACTGCAAGGGGGAAACGTCCATGTCACTTCTCTTCAGCAATTGAAAGTGATTATCTTTAAAAAAGTTTTGGTGGCAGCTTCCAGGAAAAGGCAGAATTTTTGTTCATCAATGTATTATTATGAGTATATCCAGCCTCCCACTGTGGGACCTGTGTAGCAAATTCAGTGCAGGCTGGGGTCCCAGGTGCTCGTCTTGGACCTCAGTCACCCGCTGCAGTTGGGAGTCCACTGAAAGGCTCAAAACACTCTCCCTAGTTGTGGCCATTTCCTGACAAGTCCCTGTGGGTGCTTGCCCACACAGAAAGCCACCCCTTGATGGTCTTATTGTCTTTACTGGGATTTCCCCCAAAGCAGACCCGTGTAAAGGATGTTGGTGCAAGTTGTTTTTGGGGAGGAGAACCCAGAAAGCATAATGAGCGTGGAAGTGAGGCAAGGGAAGGAGAAAAGCCAACACAGTGGGTGCTGATGAGTGGGTTCCTGCAACCTTTGCGCTCAGGCCCGCTGAGGACCCCCTGAGGGAGGGGCAAGCCTTGGTTTGCCCACCGAGGGCCAGAAGCTGCAGGGTTTGTTAAGCGTTACTCCTGAGGCCTTGACTTACGGTTTCTCGTCTGCGGCCAGAGAGTGCTAGGAGGGTACAGGCAGCTCCTGACTTGAAAGAGAAGCCTCTGCAGCGCCCACCACCCTCTGACCCCCGTGTGGACCAGGGGGCATGGAAGGGCGGCCACCCTCGGCCGGTCTGACAGCACTGACACAAGAGCACAGCCCCACGCCGTGTGGACCAGCCCGAGTCTGTGGCTCTGTACAGGCGTCCGTGTGGCGTGGGCCTGGGGCTCTGAGAATTCATTCTGCTCCCTGGGAAGTAAGCAGTATGCACAGAGAGGACTTAACCCAGGGATGTAAGTGACAACATGGAACCATGACTGCACTAAACACGCAGGCCTGGCCTCAGTAATTTAGGGAAGCCTTCACTCAGCTTCCGAACCTTCTCGAAACCCTTCCTCCCTGTCTGTGCTGGAAATACAGGCCCTCACTGCTCAGAGACATGGAAGCCCCAGCTCAGGTTCATCATTAAAAGCAAAACATTTTAAATAGGCCATAATTAGGCGTTCTTTCCTAGATTAGGACAGAGCTCTTTAAAGATGGCGCCTGAAAAGACTGGCAAAAGAAACATTAACAACAGCAACAAAAAAAGGTTAGCTGTGGATTTTATAATCTTTTCTGTCTTGATCATGTCAGTATGAAGCATTACTGAGTTAAATGCTTCTAGTAACCAAGAGATGAGCCAGTCTGACTGTGACTACACATGTATTCACACATGTACACAACTTCAAGGGCAAACCGTTTTTAGGTTTTACACGTATACCCACATATGTATCGAGATTAGTTTTTAAGAGGTTTAGGATTAATCTTGTCACCCACTGGTATGAATATTTGGACAGGCTTTTTCTTTGTTCAGCAACGATTGAACTGCTTGGAAATGCTGAGACACTTCACACACATGCACACAGCATTAGGTTAATCCGATGTCCAAATTGATTTTGCATTTTTCCTCTCCAGCTTCCTGGGTACCCATTCCTGCCATTCCTTTTTTTTTTTTTTTCATTTTAAAATTTTATATTGGAGTATAGTTGACTTAGTTTCAGGTGTACCCATTCCTGCTGTTCCTTCTGAGAGTTTAAGTGTTTAGTATCGCCAGCCAAGCTGCCTCATCTCTGAGCCTATTGTGAGCAGGTTGCTCTTTGGTAATTAGCTCCAGGTTACGGGGAAGGGAATGCATGTGCTCTGGGTGCAATTAGCCAGGTAGGCTTGTCCTGCTGCCGGCTTCCCACGTTTACAGAAAGGCATGGTCTTAAGGGAGTGAGGGTGTCCTCCCTGCAGGATAGCTTGAGAGTCCATCGTTAGCATCTCTTCCCAACTCTGAGTTGTGACCTTACAAATCAGTAGCTTAAAATTGGGCATGGTGGGGGAACATTTCAACCATGGAAATCAGCACTCACTACCAATCAGTACCATAATCCTGCACTGCTCCCCCGCTGTTAACCATTTATCAGGACACCACTGGCTGGGTTGTTTTGTATTCCACGAAAAGAAGGCAGGCCCCTTTTGCTAATGCTGCTGCGAGCCTGGGAAAATAACCATGGCATTTACAATTCCTGACGTGGACCCTGCATGTCAGGGGCGCCCCGGCTGGCGCCTTGACAGTACGTGGCAGGCAGTGTGGGATCCCTAATAGGCATGGCGCCCTAGGTGAGGGGACCCCAGAGCAGACACAAACATGGTCTTGTGAGCAGCTATGGAAGCTTCTTGGTAGCTGGGTACATAATGTGGAATTCCATTTACAGACTTCCAGGGTTTGCCAAGCTTCACTTGCCAATCTCTTTTCCTGGGACTCTCATTTCTAAAGATGCTTAAAATATCCACCATAAAACACACTGGGCAAACTGCGAACAGGGTGAAAGTTCCAGGGGCCCTTTATGCAGCCTGTCTCGATGGTACAGGCATATAGTCCTCTAAGCTGCAGAACTCCTCCTCCAAGGCCACCGAGGGCCGAAGCAGTGCGGTGGAAGGGCCTGGAAGGCCCGCTGAGGGAACCCCATCGGCTCTTTGCTACTATGGTTTGGTTTAATTACCCTCTTAAAGAGGCAAGTTGCCTATCTTACCCACAGGCTTTTGGGACAGAAAAATATCTGGCCTTTGCATTCTTGAAGAAAACGGAAAGAGAGAGCCTCAATCCAGATCATATTTAAAGTCTTGAGGCATCAGAATTCAAAAAGAATCTTTTCAGAATTCCCTGTATATCTTAGATTTTAAAGAGACCCGCATTTTACAACCAAGGCCTTGTTTTGCAGGGACCTAAGGGAGGCTCCCTTAAAATAGACTGAGTTCAGTGCCTCATAATAGCTGGATCTGTATTTCATTAGCCGTGGCAATGAAACAAAGAAACAATGGTAACACGTAGATAACTTAGAACAAAAAGAACCAACCAGAAACCCACCCTCAACCACTGCCTTCCACTGTCCAACCCTGATCAACATTTCAGTAAAGGCTTTAAATATGAAGTCGCTGATGAACATGGAAACAACTCAGAATTAGACTAGAGAAAAGCAAGACACCGGCTGATGACGATTAGAAGTTGCTCTGTACGCACTCTCACATGAACTACTGTTGTTCCTCGGCATCAAGTTCTCCCCCCACCTCTTTGCTGTGGTCTAACTGGTTTCTCAAGAGGCAGCATGCCGGCTGTCACATCCTAAGAGAAGAAATGGGAGGAGACAGGGAAGGTGAAGAGAAAGGTAGAGCAGCTTTCAGACCAGCTACTCGCTACTCTTTTATTGCTCCCAGGATAGCACAGAAAAAAATCAGACTAGGCAGGCTTGACCTGTGAGTTGAAAGATCAAGTTAAAATACTTGGCTCAAATAATGTTCAGGAAGTTCCTGTCCTTTTCTGTGGGCGGGGGTCTTCAAGATGATGACGCAGATGGACCAAGGTCAGGTCCTGGTGGGGTCAGGCCCCAGCAAGAAGGCCACAGAATGAGGAGCGCTAGGGGGCTGCTTAACACCCCGGTTCCTCGGCAGAGAGGCTGTGGGAACTGTCACTCCAGGCCCGTACTAATGACAGTCCCCAGGCACACCATTCCCTTCACAGGAAGATCCAGAGAGAAGGGCCACCACCTACTGGAAAGGGTCTCTAAAACGTGCAAGGATAGGAGAGCCTTAAAACTAAGGCTTTTAAGTAAAAATGACACTTTCTTCTCTAAAGTCAATGGACGGAACAGTATTCTGCAAGACACAAAATTCCCTAAGCAAGGGCTGGGCTACCAAGTAAAAGACCTGATCACAAGTAGCAGGAACAGGTCTTTCTTCTGTTACGGTTTCAGGTCCCTATACGTAAGCACGATTTTCTGGAGAAGCGCTTGCTCACATCACCCCGACTTCACAAAATTGCTAGAAAAAGAAAAGCTAGTTTTTAACTGATCTCAAAAGCCTCGATGTTATGTTTCTAAAAATCACAGACTTAAAGCACACCTACGCCAGGTCCTTTTTCCCATGTGGAGTGGACCTTTCATTCCCAGGGCTGAGACAAGAAACTCTAATGAAACCCTCTGCCTGTGAGGCCCCGTGTTCTTTCTCTGAGGAGATGGCCTCAGGGTGAAGACTGGGGCTTGTTGTAAGTCTTTATTGAGCAGCTATTTAAACTTGTTTTGACAGTTGCTTGCAACCTAAATTAGGGCAAGTATTTTTTTTTAAACAAATTTGATAAACACTATCAATATGAAAACTTCCACTAAAGAAGTCGGAAATTTCTGATTATATTCAGAAAGGAAAAGAGTTTTTTTTTTTTTTTTTTTGGTGGTTTGTTTAAAAACTATTGAACCTACTTTGGGAAATGGATGTGCAGTATAAAGGGCTTTAAGGAAGGAAAGATTTATCCCAATATTCCTTATAATAAAAAATATTCTTGGAGAGGCTTAGGCAACTTCAAGAGAAGGAAAACTCAAGAATGAAGAAAACTGTAGTACAAACTTATGGCCAAAAATACTGTATTTTTAACCAGCAAGATCATCGGGGCATTATTATACAACATTAGGTGTTTTTTTGCAAAACTAGTTCCCATCCCCAAACAATAGACAATACATGCATTTGAATGACATTTTAAGAACAGTAAATATGATTCTTTTAAATACTGCAAGTTAAAAATGTTTTTCTGACAAAACTCCCTAAAATACATAGGTCTAGTAAGGGTTTCCAGCATGATGACAGGTGAGGAATCCAGCAAGTTGCATTTAGAGAGTTCTTTGAGGAAAAGAAATCCACCAAAAACATGTGTTTCAGTCGAAGTAACCTGAACAAAGTTACATAGTAATTTTCCATCTTCCTTTTCTAAACTTAAAAATATTCTATTGAAGAATATCTTCTCCCTGTTGTTTTTCTGTCTACCAAAGCTTATATGGAAGTCAGAATTCCTTTATCCAAGTGAGATCCAATTTCACCCAATAGATGTTTTCATAACATGTAAATGCCACTTACTATTGGGGTGGAATCATATGGGGAAATGGAGGATACATGATAAGGGAGGTAAGAAGGAAATTAATATTTGAGCACCTACTATGTGCTAGGTGTATATGCATACTTTGAACAGATGATTCTAGAAGCAACAGGGTTATCGAAGGGCATTGGTAGTTGGGAAGACAGCAGGAAATGGTTATTCTGTGAGAAAAACAAGTGGCAAGTTCAGACTGTGTACTAAGTATCTACGAAACAGCAGGTGTTTGGCTCCAAAAATCTCTAGCTAGTCATATACAACTAAGCCATTTCTTTTCCTAATTTTATGGAATCAAAATGAAATCCCAAAGACATAGTTACCAGGACAGATCTATTAACGCTACATATGCTGGAAATATGTAGAGATAGATAAACACAATGTTACTTACTAGTTTTAATTTTTGTGTGTGTTTCTAACCAAAGATAACCTTTGGAAGAAAACAGTATACCAAGCACACCTTATCTGTGTCAACTGAGATGTTGTCAATTACCAATTAAGTGGTTTTAAACCCTTATTTAATTTTAAGAAGAGCAGCAATATCGTTACAATATTTGGGTACACTTTATTTTTATATGGGTTAACATTCTGCTATATTTCATTTCATTCATTCTTTTTGAGAAACTGAAAACAAAGGGAAATTGAGGGTAACTTGATTATTTCCAACCAGTATCTGAGTCTTGCAGTAAGTATCTCATTATGCAGCCCTTTCTTCCCATTATTTTTATATATTTTTTGCAAATAATAGTCATTTTTGACCCCTATCCAGCATAAATAGCTTTTCACTGATTCCTAACTTAAGACAACTAAAATTTACAATCATGTGGCAGTATAAATTTTAAAATTACAGTTCGTATACCTTGACAATCAAGATAGTCTGAAGTACAAAAAGTAAATTGTCCTTTAGCTGAATTACCTTTTTTAAATATTAGACCTGCTAGTTAATCTACAAAAAAATACAAGTTTCGGGTGTTCCTTAAATACCTTTTGTAGATGTCATCTGCTAGTAAACAACATATGCAGGTTTCTAGAAGATTTTTCCCCCCAATCTATTCATGACATTCAACAGAGCTCTTTATATGAAAATGTATTTAAAAACAAACACTTTGAGGGGATTTACTTACTTTTGTTATTTCCCTTTGTTTCAGATATGAGGCACAAACTTCTGAATTTAAGCTCTGTAAGGCATAGTACAAACCTCCAATTTACAAATAAGGGATTCTCTGTGGGTTGGAACTGCCATGTCACGCAAAAAGGGAAAAATCATCTGTAAACTGGTACACTGCAATGTGTTAAGTGAGTCATGAGACGGCTGCTTGCCTTGGTCTGCTGAAGAAAGGTTTCTGTGTTTTGTGTTTTTGTTTTTCAATAAGACATGCCCAAGTCACCACAAAACTCGCCACAGGCCTCCGTTACTGTTACCGAGAGCATCACAAGAGGGGTCCAGTGGCACACGCTTAGAATGCTTGCAATCACAATAATAATAGAAAGCATGAGTAAACTTCGTTTTTATACAAAACTGAAAAGAATCCCTTCCCACCCCAGACCCTTCAGTAAAACCCCAAAGAAACAAAAAAGAAAATCCTTTAGCTTCGACTGACTAGTGTGGATACAATTCGGTTTCTATGCGTCACTGTAACTAGGGTGATCAATTTTTTCCTTTCTCAAGAGAAGGGATCTTGTCATGCACCCTAAGATGAACAGTGAGACCACAAACCGCAATTCTGCATAGCAATTCCATCCCGATTTCATAAAGACAAATATAACAATCTTTCCCTGTTTTGCTCAGCTTCTTTGAGCTTTGAGATCAGGTTTAATTGACTACATCTACTATAGCTCTATTAAATAGAATATCTTGATTCCCTAAAACTGTAACACTTATGACCTTGTGATGAGGTTTTCTCTATACACACTGTAGGCCTTCAAATGTTGTTGTTTATATTTTTTTTCTTTTTTTTTTCCTTTTTTTTTTCTTTTGCTGCACCAAATTTAAGATCGCCCTTTCAGGCAAGCAGTGGTCGCTAGCTGTTAAAACATTTCCTTAGTGGATCACAATAGCTTCTAAAACTGCCTTTCTAATAAAGGCCATCAGAGAGGTAATACTAAACTGTGCATATTTGCCAAATAAGAATATGAATTGTATAAAAGCTCATATTCCAATCCTAGGTCAAATGGCAAAAGTTCTACAAAGTTGGTTTCCATGTTTGTATAAAAGCTCCAACTGATTTTTGCTATGAAATTACCTTTGGGTCTTAAGACCTTTGGGTCTTAGAATCAGTATACCTCTACTCAGGAATGTGCAAATGATTTTATATAGCACGATGCTAGTACCGCTCTGTACGATAGTAAGGTTTTTTTTTTTCTTTTCTAAATGGAAAAAAAAAATATCCCTAGTCAGAAATAAACTGACAAATTTACATTCTCCTCTCTTAAAAAAGTAAATAAAATAACATTATTCAAAATGTGAATTAGCTACAAGACACACAATACAATTACATAGATACATATCAATACAGCACATTCAATCTGCCAAAAAATTAATGATTACAAAGCCAGGATGGATGATGCAATATCAAGGGAGAGATGTATGTACAATGATTAGAGCATTCGTAATTGCACTAAACCTACAGGCAGTCTGTTTCTTCATTAAATTACAGGTGCTTTCTGAATAAGGAGAAAAAAAAAACCAAGTAACCTGTGTAGTTTGAGGCTGGGAGAGTAAAGAATGGGAACATCCCATTACTACTTAGTAACTCTGGTACTCATCTGATAAGCCATTGATTTTCTCCCTCTCCTTTACTGTTCCAAAAGAGTGATGTATATGAAAGTTTAGACTCGTGCCAAATAGTATTGTAGTTAAACTGAGACCAGCATCATGGCCTAATTCTAACTTCCCAGCAGGTTTAAAACAGTCATGACTTATGTTCTTAAATCATATTTCAACTCAAACTGCTTGACAGAAGCTCATCAATACATGTGCTGTGTTTTTTGCATTGGTTGAAAAATTGCACATATAGAATTCCAGATCTCTCTCCTACTATGTTCAGTTTTATAAATACATGTTCTACAGAACAGAGAGGTTACTTTTGACTTTCGGTCCACAAATCTTCCTTAAGTTCAACTCAGCCAGTCACCAGTTTAAGATCCCAAAGATGGTAAACGAGCAGTAACTTCAGATTCTGCAAATTAAAGGTGTCAGAATAATACTATCAACCAATGTTCTTGGCAGACCTACTTGACCTTAAAGAACACAAAGAGAGTAAAACTGGCTTCAAATGAAGAGAGAAAAGCAGATTTCATGGGGTATCACACAGGACAGCTTTTCCACATTGTCGATTTAGATGCTCAACACGGAATGTGGACACAAAACAATGATTTTAAGGGCAAAGAAAAGGATGGACTATGAGAGTCAAGTTGACAGTGACCAACTGTTTGGCAACTGGTATTTCAGGTTCATTCACAGCCAAACACTTTAGCCTTCACAGTCTTACTCTCTTACATTTTAAGATACTGGCTTTTAAGTTCTTACTAAAATTTTTTTTTTAAAAGCCAGCTTTGGCAACACATACCCATTAATAAAAGTCATTTTAAAAATTGTGGCCCAAACACTAAGAAAAAAAAAAAGGGAGGAAAAGTTTGAACTGAAGGAAAAAAATATTAAGAGCAACCTATGAAAAGGATCTGGGTAGCAGCCATTGGAATAATGTAGTGTCTCTTGGCATTATTTTTTGGCATCTGCAGTTTGAAGAAAGCAAGGTGAAAAAAAAAGGGAAGGAAAGGAGGAAGGACAATGGCACATGGCATTTCAAAAGGACGGACTTCTGTGTGTCTTGGCCCTTGCCTTACTGACTTATGTACAGTTCACTGAGCAACCAAGCTATGGCTGAAGGTAGAAATCCAAAAAAAAAAAAAAGAAAAAAAAAGACACTTAACCGTTAGATGGGCATCCACTGTCCCAGCCCAAAGTGAGGCAAAACAATGTATTTATATAAAAAAAACCTCTACATGTATATCCAGAGCAATACATTTAAAACCACAGTATTAATACTTATAATCCTTCAGCAAAAACTACAAACTGTTAAATTAAGCTGATGTTGATGGCTTAAATTGAATGACACTTGTCCTGACTGTATCAGTTGAGAGAAAAACTTGACCAAGAATGGAACTAGGATAAAGGCCATTGTAATGTGGGAAAAATCAGGAGGAAGGGATGGGTTAGGAAAAGGAAAATCAGCTTCATTTTGCTCAATAGAAAAGAAGAGGGGAGAGAGAGAGAGGAAGAAACAGCTCTTTGTGAGTGTATGACTGAGAATTTAAAATACATTGAGTCACAAGGTTTTGCCTAAAAAAAAGAGAGGAAATGTGCTGGGACTGTACTTCAGCATCCTGTTTTTCCTCTGAATAGTTTAAATAAAATCATAATATTTACTACGAACTCTGTGGACACGCTCACACAGAGTCCAGGACGGCAATAAATTAGTATTATGCAAATTGCTTTCCACAGAAATACAGTCCCTCTTGTATAGCTTCAATAGCCCACCAGGGAAGGGAAGGGCAGTGTCAAGGAGGCACAATTAGACCAGATTGTACTCCTTCAGGTTCAATTGGAGGATGGTGTCTTTGACGGCGGCAAAGACAAAGCGGATGTTCTCGGTGTCTGTGGCGCATGTGAAATGGGAGTAGATAATTTTGTCACTGTCTGGATTCAGGTCCACGAACATCTTCAGGATGAATTCTCGAGCTGCCTGGGCATCTCGCTGGGGTCCTGTTGGCCAAGGGAGGAAAGGGACATTGGTCAGCTGATCTGTTAAGGCATTTGCTCAGTCAGTGGTTACTGATGCTCATAAAGACCTCTTTAGTGCAGACTGGATCTGTTACAAGCACCTTCCTCAACACTACTATGTGTAATTGCTCCTCTGGGTCACTTTACCCGCCCATCCATTCATCTCCATCCATCCACAGAATGTGATTAGGTGAAAACAGGCAGACAGCTGGAAGGGCAGGCTAAGTTTAGCTCTGATTCTTTGGGAGATAGGGAGCCACAGCAGAATCTTCAGTAGGGGTGTGATTAGTTTCCTTCTGTTGGGCTGAGTTAACTGAGCTGGTTTCAGCTGCATAATAAGCATGCGTACAACATAACTGCCTCAGGCTCTCCTGTCAATCTGCTCCCCCACTCCACGATGGATCATTTTACATTCTCCAGACTGAAATCTCTCTCAGAATACAAAACCTGTTCCTTAAGGTCTGGTCCATCTACAGCTGTCCTCTGTAGCCTCACTTCTGGTGTTTCTGAGCAAACCACATTTATGAGAATTCAATTCACTACGTGTGATGATTTTAAAAGTTGGTTTACATTTTCTTACTTTTATCCAGGGTCTCTTATGTGCCAAGCACTGTCTTAGAAGGATTATGGTACATTTACCAGGATATATGAAGCAGTTACTTAATAATTTTGCAACAGATTCTTAGATATGACACCAAAGTCACAGGCAACAAAAGAGAAAACAGATCAATTGGACTTCATCAAAATTAAGAACTTTGTATATCAAAGGACATCAAGAAAGTAAAAAGACAACCTACACACTCTGCTGTACAGCAGTAATTAACACAACATTGTAATTCAACTATACTTCAATAAGAAATAAAAAAAAAAGAATGACAAAAAAAAACCCTACAGAATGGGAGAAAATATTTGCAAATCACATATCTGCTAAGGGGGTAAATATCCAGAATATACCAAGAACTCCTACGATTCAACAACAAAAAGACAGCCTGATAAAAAGACAGGCAAAGGACTTGAATAAACATTTCTCTCAGGAAGATATATAAATGGCCAATAAGCACATGAAAAGATGCTCAACATCACTGGGGAATGCAATCAAAATCGCAATAAGATACCACTTCACATCTACTAGAATGGCTATAATCAAATCAAGTGGAAAATAACAAGTGTCAGCAAGCATGTGGAGGAATCTGAACCCTTGTGCATTGTTGCTGAGAATGGAAAATGGAAAACAGTTTGATGATTCCCCAAAACTCTAAACACAGACTTACCACATGAGCCAGCAATTCCACTCCTAGGTATATACCCAAAAGAATTGAAAGCAGGGACTCTAACAGATACTTGTACACCAATTTTCATTGCTGCATTATTCATAATAGCCAAAAGGTGGAAACAGCCCAGGGATCCATCAACAGGAATGGATAAACAAAAGGTAGTATATACATACAATTAAGTTCTGATAGATGCCACAACATGTATGAACCTTAAACACTTTATCAAGTAAAATAAGCCAGACACAAAACGACAAATATTGTACAATTCCACTCATATGAAGTACCTAGATTAGGCACATTTATAGAGACGGAAAGTAGATTAGAGGTTACCAGAGGCTAGGAGGAGAAGAAAAGGGGAGTTATTGCTTAATGATTACAGAATTTGTTTGGGGTGATGATAAAGTTGTGGGAATAGTGATGGCTGCAAGGCACTGTGAGTGTAATTATAATATCACTGAATTGCATGCTTAAAAATGGCAAATTTTACGTTACATATATTTTACCAGAATTAAAAAAATTAACATAACATACCAAAAAGCATTGAATTATACGCTTCAAATGGGTGAATTTTAAATGGTATATGAATTATATCTCAATAGAGCATAATAGATCCTAATAAATATATTAATTTAAAACTTGTAAATTAAAAGCAACACTAAAGCACCACCACCACCTATCAAGGATTGAGCACCTTTCTCATATGAGTCTTTGTGGCACTATACATCTGCATTTCTCCCATTTTTTCTAGTTCTGTACCGTGAAAGAAGGTCTTGCGCTATAACCTCCACTCTTCCTCTCTCAGAAGACCCTCTTGGGATCCACAGCTTAGATTTTTTTTCTGTCAGTATTGTTATCTACTGGTTGGGACAAAGAAATCTTTGAAATTTCTACCGAGGGCCTGCACATTCTAACAAAATGCACCGTGAGTTTCAGACAGCCAACCTGCAAACTTTTCAAACCAATCTTACTGCAAATAACTTTATATCCAGCATTGCTGGAAACTGGGAGAAAGAGCCATGAAAACGGATCATTCTCATTTGTACAATTTACAAAAGGAATGTTTGAATTTGTAACTTCAGAGCCCAGAATTAAAATTTTTGTCAATGATTAAGAAGGCTGGCATCATAATGAATTAAAAAGTTACACAATTACAAATATGTAATATATATAATCACTTAATGTCCTAGCTTATTCGATGTACTTACTGTTAATAATTCCATAGCAGTAATAAAAATATTTAAAACCAGGACAAATAGATTGTTAGAACTGGTGCAGCCTCTCATTTTCATAAAAGAACACTATCTTTCTGGCTTATGAATGAATTTTGTACTTATTCTTTTTGAGAAAGAAAGGTCTACTTTTTCTTTTTCTAACTCTAAAGTTTATCAGAACAAGACTCAAGTTCACGGAAGAGCACCTGGAACCTGTTACGTTTTTAAGCATAATTTCCTATTTGAATAAACATAAACTACAAAGAAATCCTTTTAGTCATCATAGCAGTAACAGAATTCCATAGTCTCTATGGACAATTTTGCAATTCAAGTCCATGTAGAAATGGTAATTTTCCTTCCCGAAGAGAAATACAGAAATGGCATTCATTACAATGAAGACCTTGTAAGTGCAGAAATGTGGAAGTGTGAAATTTAGAATACTATAAACATGTTTATGATAAAAATATCACTGCAGAGTGGGCCTAGAATTTTTTCTGTCTTAGCTCATCTTACAAGGGCTTGAAGTCTCCTGGAATGACAGCTGTGTTTGCTTTATGAATAACAATCAGTGTCTTTCTTTTTCCACGGCCAAGTTTCCTGTATGCGTTACGTGTATTACTGGGGGAGATGGACAGTAAAAAACATCTTGGGATTTAAAGATATTCACAATGGGGCTTCCCTGGTGGCGCAGTGGTTGAGAGTCCGCCTGCCGATGCAGGGGACGCGGATTCATGCCGCGGAGCGGCTGGGCCCGTGAGCCGTGGCCGCTGGGCCTGCGTGTCCGGAGCCTGTGCTCCGCGACGGGAGAGACCACAACAGTGAGAGGCCTGCATACCTCAAAAAAAAAAAAAAAAAAAGATATTCACAACGGGCACATGTTAGAAGGAAGGTGCTCACACTCATAGTGATGGGATATCTGGGGAAATTACTGGCCAAAGGAGATGTGTAAAGAGATTAGGAAGACGCTGCACAGAGAGGGGAGAACAGTACTCCTAACACGTGTCGTACTGCAGGAAACCAACCTGCTGTTGGTTTCCTGCAGTGTGTGCTGTGCTGTGCGTGCTGCCGCCTCATGCACCGTGAGCCTCGGTGGGTCTGCTCTGTAGGGCCGTGCTGCCTCTGTCCTCCCGTGTGCGAGCATATCACGAAAACATGCTAGCCTGTAGGCGGGTGCTGCGTCGGGAGGTCAGGGTCATATCCCATCCGTGGATTCTCACCAAGTTCTGAGAAAAACTACAAAGAGCCTCTCCTTCCAGGTGTGTGAGGCAAGCATGCGTGTTTGGGTGTAAGTCAGATGCTTCGTGCCCATCTTATTCGGGCAGATCTCGTGTTTAAGGAGCCAGCCTGTTGCCGTGGGAGAGAACTAACACAAAGTTACTTCCTTCCAGTTTCCTCAGGAGCACTGAGGACTCCAGGCTCTGGCGCTTGTGATGTGGTGGCAGGCGAGTGGCAAAGCAAAAGGAGGAAAAGAGAATACACTGTCTAGGCTGGGCAAGTATCATTTTAAAGGAACCTCAAAGTACAAAGGAAAATGTACTTGGACGGAGGATGGGAACACACTACTACCAAAAACAGTACTATCTCTAATACCTGACAACATCCCCACATGGTAGAGTCAGCAACGCTCAGAATCTTATATGTATCTGAGAAGGGAACTTTATTAAACATGTAACGTTCCCCTTCCAAGAGCAGCACCATACCAAACGCATGTGTGAGGAAAAGATGAATAAAACTCCATCCTCGATGTGTCTGTGTCTTCGTAGAAAGCTATGAGGCCAAACTGAATATTAGTTTTGAAGCAATTACCATTCTGAGGGAGTCTGCAGAACAGAAACACTGCTGAGCTGACATCCATGCCAGATACCCTTTGCTGATAACGTTACTTTTAAAAAATAGCCCGTTCTCTTACTGTTGCACCTCTATAGTAAGTACTTTTGGGTTTGTGCTCTTCTCTGTGCCGGGCACTGTGCTAAGTAACTTACATATGTGATTCCATTCAATTCTCTTTTACTCATGAAGAAACTCAGTGGTTGAATAAACTTGTCCGAGGCACCATAGCTGGTAAGTGGCAGTGCTGGTTTTCTGTGACATTCAAAGCTTGTCCTCTTACCTGCTGTTCATCTAGATCTGGGTTTGGCAAACTTCTCTGTTAAAGGACCAGAGAGGAAATATTTTCGGCTTTGGGGGCCACTTGAGCTCTGTCACAACTACTCAGTTCTGCTGTTGTAGCATAAAAGTGGTCAGACAGTATATAAATGAATGGCTGTTTCAATAAAACTTGATTTATAAAAAGAGGCGGCAGGCCGTAGTTAGCCACTCCTAACCTAGACTTGAGCACGTATGGGGAGATGGGTGTGGACTGTGCACGTAAGTTCTTACAGGGCAGCGGCTGTGACTCTTTCACCTGTTTCAGAGTGGCTGGGTGTGGATGCATTTTGTTACCAATCAATCAACAAGTATTTCTCGGAAGGGGTTGGTTGTCATGCCCGGTCATCCAGGATTTCACAGTCTAGTTGAGGAGGCAAGATTTGTTTATAAGAAGGAAGAAAATAATGCGAAGTGCATACATATGAGTACTGAAGTGGGTGCTACAGACCCTAAGTGCTACAGGAAGGGCTTAAAGGATGGGTGCCACCCCTTAGGGTGATGGGGCTTCACGGGGTCATGAAGCCCCCAAAAGTAAATATCTGCTAAATATTCACCATGTGTCAGGCATCACGCTAAAATGTCACAATATGTTATCTATTACAGTCTATAAAACATAAGTTTGGTCCTAAAGCCCAGAGCAACTAAATGACTTGATCACGGTTCTACAAATAGGAAATATCAGAACTGGGACTTGAATCTGGGTAGATCGACTTCAGACCATGGGCTCTTGACCACAACGTTCTGTTTTCTCTCTAGAGAGAGGCAGAGGCAGACTGTTACCAAACGAAAGGGAAATCAAGAGGGAGCTATAAGGGTTGACACACAATTAGTCAAAACTAGGGGATTGTTCCCTCCTTTGAACAGCAGAAGAAAACAACTTCTTATTTGCTTTGAAATAACTATAACTTTCAGCATTGTCGGGGTATGAAACGTTTCAGGTCGTCGTTAAAAGGACAAACAAGAATTCGTACTCCATCAATCACAACGTGCAGGCTTCGGGGGGGCAAAGGCAGTGACGGAGCACTGTCGTGTGTCGGCTCAGGCACTGGTCTCGGGAGGCGGGTGGAATGTGTCCCTAGCTACTGGGCGGGCGGAAGGGTGCTGACTTACCATCATATTCTGGGAAGTAGTCAACTAGGTGGGAATACATAATTTTCTCCTCTAGAAGGTCTTTCTTGTTTAAGAACAGAATAACTGAGGAGTTCTGGAACCAGGGATACGTGATAATTGTTCTAAAGAGTGCTTTGCTTTCCTCCATTCGGTTCTGAAAAAAATCATCAGAAAAACAACGCGTGAATTACATGATTACTCAGTCTGTGAACTGTTTGTTTTGTAAGTCCAACCCGTCTTTGGTATGCATTCAGTTTCTGTGGCCCTGGGCTGGGCCGTAGCAGCTTTTATCAGGATTTACATGCAAAAGGCTCAGCAGCTCTTTTCATTAGGCAAACTCTCAGGTTGACAGGCGGAAGAGAATAATAATAATAAACATCTGCTGAAATAACTCTTAAGGTTGAAAGAGAATCATCAAAGGCTGAAGAATCACTGGCACGCTGTCACGAAAGTCCACCAAGCGCCACCAATGTCCACTAAGAATTATTCATTCATGGCCAAATGCTTAAGATCTGAATTAAGAACAAAGTACCAGGCTTCATTTTGCATTTCTTAAGCTATGTGTACTTGGGGCTTCACTATTAGTTCTATTTCACAGCAATCAAAACAAAGTTACTTAGGGGGCTTCCCTGGTGGTGCAGTGGTTAAGGATCCGCCTGCCAATGCAGGGGACATGGGTTCGAGCCCTGGTCCGGGAAGATCCCACATGCCGCGGAGCAACTAAGCCCGTGCGCCGCAACTACTGAGCCTGCACTCTAGAGCCCGTGAGCCACAACTACTGAAGCCCACGTGCCACAACTGCTGAAGCGCACGTGCCTAGAGCCCGTGCTCCGCAACGAGAGAAGCCACCGCAATGAGAAGCCCGCGCACCGCAACGGAGAGTAGCCCCTGCTCGCCGCAACTAGAGAAAGCCCCCGTGCAGCAACGAAGACCCAACGCAGCCAAAAATAAATGCTCGCCGCAACTAGAGAAAGCCCGCGTGCAGCAACGAAGACCCAATGCAGCCCCCAAAAAAATAACAACCAAAAAAACCCCCACAAAGTTACTTAATTCTTTGCCCAAAGTGCATCTGTATTCTTAGAATTATTACTACTTACTTTACAAATATATATATTCCCTGATTAGAAAAACACATGGAAAAATATTTTTAGATCACACATTTCCTCTTTATCAGAACACACCTTCTCCCTAAGTTTCACTATAATTTTCATACAGAACCGTGGACATATACATAGTAATTACTTGGAGATACAAATGTAATATTTCTCACTACCTTCAGTGTTGGTGAGAAACTATTCTCACCTGAAACCATCATCAAGCCACCCTTGGTAACGAAACCTCAACGGATTCTCAAGGAATTAGTCAGCCTGGTCTTACAAACAAAGATACTAATCAAAGTTACTCTTGAGACTCACCAGCCAAAAGCTAGAGAGTCTCCTAGTTTAGCCCACATCTATTCACCAGCTTCCTTCTACAGACACACTTGCTTCTAAATCATTCCCATCCTCAGGTCATGGACAAAGGCAGCACATTTGGAGACGACTCCTTTCCCTGGTGCACGGGCACACTTCTCCCAGGGAACACTCTCCAACCCCCTTAGTTCTACGTGTTATGACCAAGTCTGGGGCAATGGAAAAGCCTCCTGGGGATTGAGCCCACCTCCACTGCTACCAGGTGGGTCATTGGTTTAAGCCAGAGCATCTTATTCTCCTGGTACGTGGGCTGATTCAGGGCTGGGCTCTGAATCCAGGCTCACGTCACTTGGAGTATTGCTTCCCTGGTTTATGGTCATCAGCGTAGCCAAGCTGCTCAACCGGTGTAATTAACCCCAGGGTTTTTGCTAAGAGCTCTGGAACAGAGAACCCTGCTTTCATCAAGAAAATGGAAGAGGCATCGTATAGCCTCGAGCTTCTAGCAACTATCTTGCAACAGGGAGAAAAAGAAACCAGGTTTTAACTTCTTGGTCAAACCATGCCTGAACTGGGTTATGCCTCTGGATTTTTTGGTAACATGAGCCAATTAAGTACCCTTTAGTTTTTAAGCTAGTTTGAACTGTATTTTTCTGGTTCTTATTATATATAAAATGCTTCTCAGGGAAGGACAAGTATCATATGATATCACTTATATGCAGAACCTAAAAAAAAATGATGCAAACGAACTTATTTACAAAACAGAAACAGACTCACAGTCGTAGAGAACGAATTTACAGTTAGTGGGGGGAAGGGTGGGACGGAGGGACAGATCGGGAGTTTGGGACTGACACGTACACAATGCTACATTTAAAACAGACAACCAACAAAGACCAAACGTATAGCACAGGGAACTCTGCTCAATACTCTGTAACAACCTAAACGGGAAAATAATTTGAAAAAGAATAGATACATGTATATGTATAACTGAATGACTGCTGTACACCTGAAACTAACACAACATTGTTAATCAACTCTACACTAACATAAAATAAAAATTAAAGAAAAGTGCTTCTAAGTGATACACCTGGATCCACCTCACTCTCAATTTCTAAAAGGAAATTGAATGAATGTTGTTTGAAGGCTAAGGCCCCAAGCTGTTAACACGTTCTGCTCAGCTTTTGCCTTCCTGATGCAGAATGTGTCCTAAGTTTCACAGGGCAGCATTATGGAGGCCAAGTACACTCCTCTGCATTACCCTTTGACTGCTGTTCCAGGAAATCTCGGGGACACTGAGCTCACCAAGCACAGTTTTCTAGATCCTGAATATGTCTTGCTCTTTTCTAATATAAAGTGTGCCCATTCAAATCAGGTTGAATAGGCCCACTTTTCAAAAGGAGATCTTTAGCAAATCTGGTAAAGTCGATCGCCACCAACTGAAACTGAGCAGGACCCTGTGGGGCTCCTGGGCATGGAAGCCCTTCTGTGTCCCCCATTTCTTGTTTGTAGGGAATAGGCTTCAGCCTCCAGGACCCTCCCAGAGTTCTAAAGGGCAGGTTCAAACAGCTGCTAATTAGGGAAGGGAGGCGGTGCAGAGACAAGGGAGGAGCAGTCAAGAAGCAATAGTGCAGCCTTGGGGCAGGTCCTGGTTCCTTCTCGCCTCAAGGGATACACATAACAATATCTTTGAGCTCTTCTAAACTAAAACCCCCAACAAATGGAAGATGTTAACTACTTGATGAAGCATTCTTCACTCCAGAGAGAAGGTCACAGTCTGAGAACCCTGAGAACCAGAGAAGCTCATCAGGAGACCACCTGAGGCCAGATTAAAGGAATGCAGGCCCTGCACACACCCCTGAAACACTGCTACAAAACTCCTCACCAAATCCCCCTGGGTTGGGACACACAGTTTTGAGGGAACGAGCCTGCTGTGTCCCCCTTTGCCTGGCAAAGCAATAAAGCTATTCTTTTCTACTTCAGTCAAAACTCTGTCTCTGAGATTTGATTCGGCACGGGTGCACAGAGACCAAGTTTTTGGCATCACAATCTCTTTGACCTTTACACTTTGCGCCTACCATTGCTTACATAATTAAATATGGATGAAATGTGGGACCAGTGGAGTGAAAGGTTACTTCATGGCTCAAGGGACAGTGTTTATTTTACTGTACACATTTATCTTTAACATAAATAACACGCATAGCCTTTAAACATAATATTTACCATCTACATGCCTTTTACTGGTTATCATTACCAGTGGTAAAATTTTAAGCCTGGAAACCATATTCACTGAGAAACAATGTCTTGTAGCCTGAGATTTTATAGGTTGAAAATTTTAGGACGGAAGGAAAGCAAAGGCTCTAATAAGAACTGAAAGAATTAAAGGATCTAAAGAAGGTTAATTAGATAGTGACATCCCTGATGTGAGAATTAACATTTTTTTCTTATTTACAGCTACAGAAATTCTACAAAGTCATACTGTGGTCTTCAGAGAAGCCTTCTCTAAAGGGCGGGTATGTACATCTTGGCCTCAACCAGGGAGCCTCCCTCAGAAAGACTTATTGTAATTAGCACTCTGCAGAAGGGAAACGGGCCCTACTGGGGGCTCTTCTGGTTGGAGTCCTTCAAGGGTAAGTTGCTAGACCCTGGGTGGAGACAGGGAAAGGGAGACTGGTCTTGACCTTGAGTCAAAGCACAAGGAGGCGCCTGAAGTCGCTCTGATTAAGTTTCAAATCAGGACTGGAGCCCACAAGCTCCAGATGGGGCTCTATTGGGAGGGGGTCTCATACCAGGCCAACAGCCAGGACAGTGGACTGTGCCCAGCCCCGGGTCCTAGAGATGACTGTCCCTGGCTGCACTGGGCCACTGTGGAGGCATGCCCGCTTACTGGCCTGGTCCAATGCAAGCTTCGCTCGTGTATGCAGTTTGGGGCTGCTCTAGGCTATTTTCCCACTTACCATGTGCTGTGTGGCCTGGGCCTGACCTGCTCATTCAGGGCAAAGCTAAAGAGCAACAAAACGGACCGCTGATCAGCAGCATCGGCACCACTATGCCTTCAACCAGATCTACCGAACTCAATCTTACCGGGGGAGCCCCAGGAATCTACATTTTAACAAGCCCTCCAGGGAAGGGCTTCTGATATAGGTTTAACTTTGTGAAGCACTGTGCGCTGTAGGTGAGCTTCTCCAAATTAACGTGTGTTATGAAATCACCTGGGGACATGGGTTCTGACCCAGCTTGGGGTGGGACCCAGGAGCCTGCAGTTCTAACAAGCTCCCAAGTGGAGCTGACCTTGCTGACACACGGCACACACTTGGAGGTGGAAGGTGCAGAAAGCGTGCTGAGCTAGGGACGACGATGAGACAGGCGATGCTCTGTCCCACATTCGTGATGAGAAGTTCTAGTCACACATCCAGCCTAGTGCCGGAGTCGTGTGATGAAAATATAACTCTGCTGGCTTCATGCTTTTTGTGTTTCCCAATTAGGATAAGATTCTTACTTTATGCTCTGTAAGTTGTTTTTCACTCCACAGTGAGAATTCCTGATGCCTTTTTCACCTGATCAAAACCCCCAGACTAAATCCTAAATGGACTAAATGAGATTTTCGTGATGCCTTACAAGGTGGTGGACTGTGCAGTGCAGGAGGCATAATCCACTTTGCTCAGTAAAAACTGAAATGTGAGGCAACGGTATGTCCCACGAGACTTGGTGACACTTGCTTTTTACTAATTCTGTAGGGCCTGGAGTTGCAAGTAAGAAAACAAAATAGCAACATGAGACACTGATTTTATCAGTCATATACATGAGGATTTGTTCACCTCTGGAGACAGGTTTAAAAGCCGTCTAGGGGTGGTGGCGCTAATCTTACGCGCCTTCTCTTGGGGTTAAAACCAGTTGATGTTAGTAAAGCTTTTACTCTTCAACACAGGGCTCCTTGTTACCCAGGGGGGCTGCCTATGCCTGAGCCCCAAGGAGGCTGTGTCTTCTTATCGACCCCATCTGCCACTTCTCCCAGACTGAAAGCGTCGCTCCCAACGACAGGTGGCCCGACGCAGGTGAGAAAGCTGGAACAGAGGGAACAGAAATCCGTGGGACTGCCTCGTCTCCCCCCCTCCACAGACATGGGAAGAGCAAAGGGCCATGCTACCTGAGGACAGGCTGCCAGTGAGTGGGCACCCAGTGGCCTGGGTGGTCTCCATGCAGTCACCCTGCCTCAAGAAAACGTGGCCACGGAAATGTCAGTCTTGGCCAGACCACATGTTTGGGTCCCCCTGAAATACATATGTTGAAATCCTCACCCCCAATGTGATGGTTTTAAAAGGTGAGGCCATCAGGAGGTGGTTGGGATTAATGCCATGATAAAAGAGACCTCACCCCTTCTGCTGTGTGAGGACACAATAAGAAGATGGCCATCGATGAACCAGGAAGCGGATGCTCACCAGACAATGAAACTGCCCCAGGCTTGATCCTGGACTTTCCAGCCTCCACAGCTGTGCGAAATAAATGTCTTTTGTTTATAAGCCACCCTGTCTACGGTATTTTGTTATGGCAGCTCGAACAGACTAAGACGACACTGATCAGGTAAGTCGCTCCTCACTCGGGCTGGAACCGTGAACAGGTGGAGCACTAAACTCCACCCTGATCGCTGGCCTGGGAAGAAGGGGAGCCTACCTGCTCCCCACTTTGTAGTCATGAGCAGAATGGTGGGACCGTTCGGTGTCTTCCCTCCCAGGATCATCAGAAAAGGCCCTCTTGAGGCCATCCCTGAGGGGTCTTACACCTCTAATCCTTAACGTCTCAAATTGATTCTCAAGATCTCATACAATTCCAACAGCAAAAAAACACAATTTCTGATTAAAAATTGGGCAGATGACTTGAATAGACATTTTTTCCAAAGAAGATATACAGATGGCCAATAGAAACTACATGAAAAGATGCTCAACATCACTAATCATCAGGGAAATGCAAATCAAAATCACTATATCACCTCACACCTATTAGAATGGCTATCATCAAAAAGCCAACAAATGGGGCTTCCCTGGTGGTGCAGTGGTTGAGAATCTGCCTGCCGATGCAGGGGACACGGGTTCGAGCCCTGGTCTGGGAAGATCCCACATGCCGCGGAGCAGCTGGGCCTGTGAGCCACAACTACTGAGCCTGCGCGTCTGGAGCCCGTGCTCCGCAACAAGAGAGGCCGCGATAGTGAGAGCCCCGCGCACCGCAATGAAGAGTGGCCCCCGCTCGCTGCAACTAGAGAAAGCCCTCGCACAGAAACGAAGACCCGACACAGCCAAAAATTAAATAAATAAATTTATAAAATGGCTGATGTATATTTAAAAAAAAAAATCAACAAATGAGTGTGGGCAAGGCTGTGGAGAAAAGGGAACCCCTTGTAGACAGTTGGTGGGAATGTAAATTGGTGCTGCCACTATGGAAAACAGTATGGAAATATCTCAAAAAATTAAAAACGGAACTACTATATGATCCAGCAATTCCACTTCTGGGTATCTCTCTGAAGGAAATAAAAACACTAAGTTGAAAAGACAGCTACATACCCATGTTCACTACAGCGTTATTTACACTAGCTAAGACATGGAAGCAACCTGTGTCCATCAGTGCATGAATGGATATAGAAAACTGACATTAAATATATATTATAATGTATAATATTACATGTAATATAAAATATATATATTTCTAATCTCTAGAAAATAATGGTTTATGCAACCCCCCTGCTGCACATGAGTGACTTAATGCTTGCTGCAGGGTAAAGCCCCAAGTTCCTCAGTCTGGCATTTACAGCTTGGCACGGCCTGAGCGCAGTGCACATCTTCATTCTGACCCCTCACAGATGCTCCCTTTGCCACATAAAAGGACTCAATGTTACCACTATCACACAAGTGTGACCACTTTCCTGACTTGTAATGCTGTCCTCCGAATCCTTCAAGACCCAAATCGACCTGACTTCCCTCAAAACTCCTTCCTCGAGCCTCCCTGGACTGGCCCTTCCTCACACCCTCCGCACACGGTGTCCTAGCCTTTGTTTGCCCATCACTCAGCAGACATACGTGGAGGGTTTGTGAGATGCTGGGGATGACAGCATGTTGGAGCAGGGCCTGTGTCCTGGAGGGCGGAAACAGACAGGAGGGTCAACATGTAGTTACAGGTCCCCATATGGGCCCCTAAGAGTGGTTAAAAAAAGTCACACAAGAAGGAAAGGTGTGACTGGGGAAGGCTTCAAAGAAAGGCAATTCTGAGTTGACTCTTGACAGATAGAGGAGAGATTACGAGGAGGGAGAGCGAAAGCAAAAGAGAATTGAAACCCAGGATCCTCTGGAGTGAACTATGACGATTCTGTATAAAACAGTTTGTGGGCTCCTGATCTCTGCAACTTGGGCATCAAGTAAGAAAGTTCTCCATTTTGAGAATGTGAAACAATTCCTCCTCATTTGGATCTTACAGTGGGGGCTGGGAGGCACATACATGCCAAGTTCCATGAAGAACACATGGACTCCAGCCCGTTACTCTTGAAATATGCTGCCGGCTCTCAGTGCCTGCTTGTTGCCAGTGCTGGCAGGTAGCAGAGTCCAACAGGAAACCCCATTAGACATTGCAACTGCAGCTCGCTGAGACACAATTATCTGCCTGGAGGTAAGAGGCCTCTGCTTCCTCTTGGCTCACGTGCAAACCTCCCTCTTACCGAGGAAAAGGCCAGATCCCGTGGACATGGCTCAAGACCGCAATAGGAAGCCCGCTTTCTTCAGGCTGTAACTTGGCCCAAGTCTCTGCATAAAAAATTACCAGTGGGCTTCAAGGGGCAATATTTCATGTCTATACCCTTTGTAACCCTGCTGCCATGGAGAGCTTGTTTGCTGTCTGCCAAGGTGGTACCTCCCTCCAGCAAAGTCGGCATTAAACCAGAGATCTGAACATTCATTTTCATACCTTTTGCAACAACTCATTATTTTGCCATTAAATACAAGTTCTCACATTTCTCTGCGAAGAATACAATTTAAACGAGACCTGTAATTCATTTCTATGATTCAAGTCATCCACTGCCTGTCTCTCCCTATTGTAATATTCCCCTTATCAATGCCGTGATAAACCACATTGATTTATATTCCCCGTAAGATCTAGAACATAGCCTTTAAATGCAAAACTAGACACTTAAGAAATAAACATGCAGACTGCTGAACCACCACTGAGGGCCTGATAGGATGTATTTCAGAGAAACTGGGATGCAGCGTTTCAGGGCTCAGAAATGTCCTTTAGTATCAGAGATGCAGACAGTCTGCGTGATCCACAAACTCACTAATTGATGCAGAAGTCGGTCAGGTGCCTATGATTCTTTGCTCATACTTTGTGTTCACAATTCTGTGATTCTGTGTTTCCTGAGTGTTCTAAAAACGGCCAAGCAACACACTCGAGTGAGGTCCAGATACACGGACATCGAGTGGTTACATGAGCACGTCTGTAAAGTAACAGATTGTTTAGCACAGGGGTCCCCAACCCCTGGGCTGCAGACCGGTGGCGGTCAGCGGCCTGTTAGGAACAGGGCCACACAGCAGGAGGTGAGCAGCGGGCAAGCTGGCGCAGCGTCACCTGCCGCTCCCCAGTGCTCCCCATTACCGCCTGAACCACCCCCGCCCCCCGCCCCCAAGTCCGTGGAAAAACTGTCTTCCAGGAAACCGGTCCCTGGTGCCAAAAAGGTTGGGGACCGCTGGTTTATTAGCAGAAGGGAAAAATACACGTTTTATCATGTCTTACAATATTTTAAATCCAGATCTTCAGTTACAGGTTAAGATATCTGCTGGCCACACACTCACTCAATTTTAACGCCTAGCTGCTTGTAGGGCTGCTTCTATATACTGCACATGATGGAAAATGTGCAGCCAGTACACTGCACCAGTTACCATTTTCATTAGCACCATTTCTGCTTCTGAAATTGATTAGGAAAGGAGATCATCAGGATATAGGATTTTATGCTTCAGGAATCTATTTTATTTATTTAATTTTTACTGGGGTATAATTGATTTACAATGTGTTAGTTTCAGGTGTACAGCAAAGTGAATCTGTTATACAAATACATATATCCACTCTTTTTCTAAATTCTTTACCCATACAAGCCATTGCAGAGTATTGAGTAGAATTCCCTGTGCTGTGCAGTAGGTCCTTATTAGTCATCTATTTTACATATGGCTTCAGGAATTTTAAATGCCACTCTTCGCTTTTATTGCTACGACAAGCTTCACTATTTCTTCTCAGACATAACTTATCAAAGAATACCTCATAAATTACTATATTAAAGGTCATCATTTTAAAAGGGCAAGACTAGTTGACTTTTAATGTAACAATCCATGATAATGTGAAATTTGAATCAGTCATTATCATTTGTAGCTTACCAAACACTGAATACTTTGAAAAATTCACATCCTTAACAAGGACTTAGGAACATATTCTCTCAGGAATTTATTTCATTTACATATGTCAACTGAGTAAATACACGGAACAACTGAAAAGACAGGAACTCCAAAGGCTTTATGAAAAAAAAAATTTTGCAAGCCTGGTCTGCATATTTCTTTCCTTCCTCGATTATTTAGTTAAAAGCTTGCTGTGTTTGACTTTGTATCTCCAGCAGGATCACACTGATATGTGTCCTAGGTGACGTCAACACACATTCAAAACACATTCTGTGCTGAGCTCCTGTTGTTGGGGGGAGATGGGAGTGGGAAGGGCCAGGGCTGTGAGCTCCCTCGGTTTGAAACATGGCTCTACTTCGAATACCCTTGTGACCTCGGGCAAGTGACTGCACCTCAGTTTCCTTCTATCTCTCAGGTTTTGGGAAGACAGAATGAGATGATGCATGCGAGGTGCTTAGCCATGACCCCGGCACACAGTAGCTTTCTGATAGCAGCCGCTCTCAGACGTGGCAAAATTGCTATGTAAGAGCCTCCTGGTGAGGTGACTGCTTATCTCAAATCTTTGGCCAAACTATAAATCCAGTAAGATCTTTCTATTCCCTGGAATTGCACAAAGTTAATCTACCCATGATTTCAAGTCCAGATACATCTGATTTATAAAAAACTGGAAAATCATCCAGGTTTCTGCCAAATGCTCACTTAGAGATGGTTTCTTCCTAAGATTCTCCATGTGTTATTAAGGGGGAGTATCTTGAAAATCTCTAAAAATGTTCAGTACTCATATGCTTGGTCCACCCAAAATGACTGTTCTCTTGATCTTTGCACATCCCCTGCTCGACCAGTCCTTGCTTCCCCTACACCCTACTCACATAACTGACCTTCCCTCTTAATCACAGAGCCTAATCAGTAAATGCCTACATACCTGTCCCAGGCCCCAGCTGGTGACTGTTCTAATCTTTAGATCAGAACATCTCCACTATGATAGTTTACCAAAGGGGCCTCCAGAGCAGGACATACCCATATGGTTTCCCTGGTAACCGATGAGCCAACCTGACGTCAATTCCCCCCTATAACTGGTAGCCTCCCTCTTCCCTTGGTAGAGAAGATGCTTCCCTGTTCCGCCTGCCGTCACGTTGGGGTGTCGCTCCAGGACCTTTGAGCTTCAGATGTGTAAGATCCCCCATCTATTAGACCATCGATGTCTCTGTGGCTGACTCTGGGCTCTTTCTTTATCCTTGGGACTGGGCAAGTACAGGGCTTGCAGGCCTGCAGAGAGCAGCCCAACAACTCTCAACCCCAGAGCAAACCAAGAAAACAACTGATATAAGTGGAGCAGTTCGAATGAGAAATAATTAAGGACAGCTCCCTAGCCATCCCACTTCTGCTATCCAAATTAGACAACAGGAATAGAAATAATAAGGATACTAAACTCAGCTGGACAGATATCATTTCCTCTATAATTTTCTTAGTCCTTGCAAATCTTTGCAAGTGATTATTTCAGATCGACTCTGGCATACTCTCCAGGCTTGAAGACAGCTCCTGAAGGTTTTAATATTATAATTTCTATGAACTGATGTATTCTACCCGCACAGGATGTTTAGAGAAGCAAAGGAATACAGCATATTTGCCTATTACCTCCTGTCTAAGGTTTCTAGCAGAGATGAGGTCACAGAGCAGGCAGGCCCTTGTGCAGTGAACTGGTGCAGAGCACAGCGTGTTGTAGGAGAGGAGTGGAGGAGGGAAAGAGGATGACAGAAAGAGACTGGAGGGACAGGGCAAGAAGAGGTGGTCACCCTCAGGCCAAGGACTGCCCAGAGACTCAACATGAGCAGGAAGAAACATGACAAATGATGTGGAAGCCCACAGTCCCAGAGCTTACTTCCTGGGACTTCCTTTAATATGTCCTAATATTTTAGTTCAGTCAAGTGACCAAGTAGCAACCTCCTTTCAAAGACTATTTTATAGCACATTGATCTTTCTAGTTGCATTTACCCTGTGCTCCATATCCTACTAATTGTATGCTTACATGCCAGTGAGCCAGAGTCTATCCTTAACTTACATACGTAAATTCCCTCTCTTTTCCCATAATGCTCCTCAATTACTGAGTTAGAATTCAGATAGTTAATGCCTTGAGTAGTCACACCACTGACTTTTCAATTCACTCACCTTTCCTGTACTCCATCCACACCTCAAACTGAAAAAGGATTCTGCAAACTGTACTACAGCTGTTAGCAAGGAGCAAAGTGTGTGTGAATGTCAGCTTCTTTTGTTTCACTTGTCCACTTTCTGATTCTACAGCTGATGAATAGTGACTTGGCCAAATTACTGGAGACTTTGGATAAAGGGAAATAGAAACAGGCTGCAGGGATGTAGGGGTAAAGGCTTAAAACAAAAACAGGCATGGATGACACAACTGAGCTTGGAAACCCTGAGTAGCCTGAAAAGGTCCAAGGAAGATTTGATTGCTCTACACAAACCAATCACGTACGCATCAGTACATCAGACTGAATCTGAGCAAATTCCTGTGTTATGCCAGTAAAGTCTAAGTCTGGGGAAAACAGGAGTGAAATGAAGTAAATCAAGCAATTCAGTAAAATCTCTCCTTTGTTGACTTAAAATTTTTTTATGGATGAGTCAAGTTTGGCCCAGAAACATGTGGTTGCCTAATTCTTTGGCCAAGAGAATGAATAGGTGTTGGATAAGAATTTGGTTTGCCTTGTGTCCAAAGAGATAAGCTCAAAGGACTTGTATGGACTGCACTTTTGAGCCCTGTTCAGTGGGGGTAACCCTTGACCTGACTCATCCTTCATCACACACACACTGAAGGTCTTGCCATTAACTCTTGGTTTCTAAGCCTTTCTTTCTTCTTCTACCCTCCAAAGACTGCAGAAGGATCGTAGGTAAAAGATGATTGGTAGGTAAAAATGGAGAATTCAGACGGGGAATAAGTTTGGAATTGGAGCAGATAAACTGAACACTGACAAAAAATTTAAGGAGAAAGGAGATGTAACCTATTGACTTGAAAGTTTACTCATAAGGAATATATATTCTAAAAATAAGTCCCTTGTAAAATAAGCCTGGTGTATTATATTCCTAAGGCTTTTTTTTTTTACATCTTTAAACAATAATAATTTGTCATATTATTAACAGCGTTTTTTGAATTTTTAGTCTTATTTTCAGGAACAACATATGATGAAACTTTTCAGACTGTGACGTATTTTTAGCTACATGAATGTTATGATTCATTTTATATAAAGTTTAATTATATTAACAACTAACATTTGTTTAGTGTGTATATACACCAGACATTGTTCGAAGGACTTTAGTGTGTAAACGGAGTTGGCAAGCTTTTCTGTAAAGGACCAGATAGTAAATATTTTAGGGTTTGCAGGGCACACTGTCTCTGCTGTAACAACTTAACTGCCCATGTAGCAGGAAAGCATTTATAGACAATATATAAATGTATGAGTGTGCCTGGGTTCCCATAAAACCTTGTTTCAGATGCTGAAATTTAAATTTCATAATAATTTTCATGTGTCACAAAATATTATTGTTATTTTGATTTTTTTCAACCATTTAAAAATGTAAAAACCTATCTTAGCTTGCAAGCTGTACACTAACAGATGGTGGGCTGGATTTGGCCTGAGGGTCACAGTCGGCTGACCCTTGGTGTAGAACAGTATTTAATTCTCACACCAACCCTAAGCAGAAGGCATTGCTGTGATTCCTATTTTCTAGGTGGGGAGCTGATAAAAAGCAAGTTAAAAGTAACAGACCTAGTATGTAGTTAAATAGCTATCATAACTATCTGAATCATTAGCAAATTTATATATATACATATATATATGTTTTATGTTCAATTTATGTTCAGAAAATTTATAACATACAACAAAGCACATATACGTGGAAATAAAAGCACAAATAAGGTTTCCCCCATACAAATTTGTTGTAACATATGTTGCCTTAATTTTCTCCCTATTTACCTTTTCTCTATAATTTTTAGTTAGATACTGAGGTTCTAAATTTATTTTCCTCCTTTTTTCTGCCAGGAAAAAGTATCCATTTTCTTTCTGTCCACAACATGGAGGATAAAACATAAGAAAGACACTCAATGTTTTAATTCGTTTGCTTAATTTTTAGTGTCAGGGCAGGAGATCTACTTACTCAGATGTTGCACACATGTAAAAATGCCTTTCCAGATGATTTAGTAACATACATCTGGCATTTTAAACCAATACAATTGTTGTGAAATAGTCCTCATTTGAAGATGGAGATATATTTTTCATATGACTTTAAGTAGCTTTAAAAACAGTAATTCTACAAACATTCTTAGTTAATAAGACACTATTAAGGATCTACCTGTGGGTTTGCTTTGTCCCTGCTTTTAGTCTCTATTCCTCCAGAGGACTGGAGACAATGTGGAGGGAGGGCAGGGAAATAAACATGAAAAGTTCAAACCACTCACCTTCGTTTTATGTGGCTACTAAAACATATGACTAGAGGATCTGAGGGCAAACTTTTGGCTAAAATTCTGTTGCATGCATTATCTGCAGTTTTCAATGATTTATTTGATCCTTATTCTTTTACCAGTGCTTTTGTTTGACAGTGCACACTAGAACGAGGTCTTGGCACCTTTTTAAAGCAACGTTTACTGTCTGCTTAAAAAAATCAGTACCCCCATCTTGAATGACTTATTTGCAAGTACAAGATATTCACCCGATGAATTTCACCCCCACCCCCATGAATTTCACCGAAACCTTTGGGCCCACTCAAAAGATCCCTCCTTGGAAAACTATAAACTGCTCAATTATGCTTCAGACTAACGAGCTTTGGGAAACAATGGGCTCTTCCCCTTTTATAATTCCCAGCATTCTGCAGAATATGCACATGACAGGAATTAACACAGAAGGTACAAAGGATATTATAACATTTACAAAGAGACTAAGTATTACTTTTCCAACAAAAAAGCATTATCTACACCAATGAAAAACTGAAAACTGGTTGTAAACTGCTAAAGTGGAAAGTTTCAATATTTTGCCCTAGAGAAGAGTTTGCTTCTTCTCTTTGCTCTTTATTCTGACAAAAACTTGATGAGTAACTTAAAACATTTTTAATAAAATGCTATTTTTATAAAGCATTTGCAATATAACCTTATTACTAAATTGGGCAATCGGACAAAAAATGTTGAATGTTCCACATAGGAGCCACATTAAAAAAAAAATCACTGTTCTATTAAGTATCGAAAACTGCATTCTGCGTGTTATGAAGGAGGTAAAAGATCTCTTCCAGAAGCTAATAACCAGGTGAGATCAGAGACAAGTGCAACACAAATGAACACCTTTAAATACAACTAACAGAACACTTAAAACCATACAAAATCAACTTCTTGTATAGTGAAAGGAAAGAGGCGGGAGTTGGGGGTGGATGGGTGGATAATTCAAGTATCATGAAGAAAGCAGACAATTCTGAAAGAATTGAGGGAAGACCTGGAAAGATCAGCGCATGAGAAAACATGGGAAAATCCGTGCCTATGGTCACAGACACAGCATCACTAGACTCTACCACGGTGTTATCACGGAGATTCGATGGGAGAGGGAGCACAGCCGGCACACAGCCTTGAAAGAGCACATGCATCCAACTTAAAACCTCTGAGATGAAGTAACTTCTCAGGTATCCAGACAATATGCATGTGTTGAGAAATCTGTGAACCCACAAATCCCAATGTGTTGGAGACCTGAACAGCGGTAAAAGGAGAGGGGCTTAGAACTAATTCTACTGTTGAAAAGAACCAGATGAGGGAAATGGAAAGCAGCAGAGGCGGAGTGAGGCAGCAACTGTAAGGATGGATGTGTGTTGTAAACTGGCTAACATTCAGTTGATGGCGAATGTCCACTTTGGCTGACCCTCTTTTCGGACTGACTGGTAGTTGAGTTGTGCCAAACGTGTCAAATATTTAGTATGTTTCTAAGGTTTTGCAAGTTTGTAAGCTATAAATTTCATTCAACTCTAAGAACAGCTTCCGAAATTCCCCAGTCTGTCCCCTGCACCCCAACCAACACTTCCATCTTCTTAAGGCCGAGTAAATGAGTAAGAACTGCAGCTCCTGATCTAACTCTGAACTCTCAGTGGAAGTTCAGAGAAAAAAGGAGAAGGAGTTTTGGGTGACAGTGACCATGTGCTCATTCATGGCTGTGATACTAGAAAAGGGCACAGGTCTTATATAATCCATATGTATTTCCACTGACTTCAGGAATGTAATTCAGTAAAATCAGGATCAGGGTGCAAGGTGGAAATTACATAGAGTCTAATAACTTACCTTTAAAAGTGTATTGTGAAGGTACCTACTGGTGGCCCCAAGACCGTCTTGCCATGCTGTATGTCTGCTACAGACTGCTCTTCTTTCCCTTTGTGGTAGGAAAGGTCATGGCTCCTTTAGTGAGCACAGAGGAAGTCTGGTTTGGGTCTGTGGTTGCATTAGGGGGACTTATTAAATGAAGAATTAGAACCACTGCACACTGGCTCATACTTTGCACTGCAAGCTGCTCACACGAGGTGAGGGAAGCAGGAACTAAGACTAACCGTGGGAACAACTGATACCATTTCCGCGTCACACATTATTTCACTGCATCCTTTCACTGGGTGAAAGGCAGCCAGAGCCTTTTGCATAACTTATTCTCTTTCTCCCTCTCTCCATCCTTCTTCCTTTTTATGGGTGAACATCTATAACTACATTTTCATAAATCCACTTCTGATGTGACCCTGTGTAATTCCACGACATGTCTCTAAAACTGACACTGACCCTAAAAGATTTAGACAGTCTCAAAAGATATGATTTGGATCACTTAGTCCAAGCCATTCTCATGAAGGTGAAAATAAACTTCCCAAATCATGGTCGCCACAAAGGAGCTTCCCCATGATCTGAACTTCCAAAAAGACAAAATAGGGGGAGGGGAGAAACTGAAGAAAACCACATAATCAAAGATAATTAGGTAATGTATAAGGACTTGAGCAACGTGGATTTGAGAGAAAATTTCAGAAACTTTCAGGAAAAGACATATTTACTTCATTCTGTTCCCTGAGACCCCAGCAAAATGAAACACCAACAAAACCCGATGAAGACACTGAGCAACAACTCCAGACACAGATGTGGAAGAATATCTGTCAAATATATAATATCTGCACTGACCCAGAAAGGATGCTGAAAGTTATTACACACTTTTCCATACTTCAGGCAGGCTGAGACAATCAAGTGATAACCTTTCACTGAGAACACAGAGGACTGGAGGTGCGCTGGTCCTTGGAGAGGAAGAAGAGCCCAGTGGGGGTCGAGTTCCATAGCTCGTGGCTGTATAGGAAGCAGGACTGGTGAGAGGAATAGCGGGGGTTATGCAGTTTTTAAATCCCCAAACCTGGACTCCTAACTCAAAGACCTGGCTGGAGAGGAGGCACGGAGAAGAAAGCTATTTACTGCCTCACGACTGTAAAATACCTAGGAATTCCAAACCTTTGAGAAAATTCCCAGCATGGGAAACAGAAATCTAAGCAAACAGAGAGAGAGAGAAGGAAGAAGAAGAAATCATAGGAAAGAGGTCAATGCAGAAAACTGAAAATACTTTGAAAAGGAAAGAAAAAAATCCTCAGAAAGACACTGCTGAAACACAAAAGGATACTAACTTAAAAGGGAACATATGGAGCATAAAAAGAGCTGAGAGTTTTTAAAAAAAGAAAATCTATAAAAGCCAAAATACAAACAAACAAAAAAGACGGTTTGGAAAATAACTCCAGGAAATTTGTCAGGCAGTAAAAAGAAATGGAAAATTGGAGAGAAAAGTTTAGAAAAGAAAAAAAAAAAAAAAGCAAAAGTAGTTCTCCATTTAGCCAAAAGAAGTTATAGCAAAAGAAAAAAGAAAAATTTCATATGAATAAGGAAATAAACCAAGAAAAAAAGACAACGATGGATCCAGAAGCAGGGAACTCAACGAAGGAAAGAAGCTGTGAACTCCCAGGATGATGGTAAAACAAAGTCCCAGAATGATAAGTGTTTACGATGCAACCAGTCATCATTAGAAAAGGAGGACAAAGGAATCTAGAAAGGAGATCTCCAAAGGAAAAGAAAAAAAAGAACTGATATATTATCTGCTATGTCAGCGATCTTTTATAAGATTTCAAAGATCTGTTGATGAATTAGAAAAAAATCAGTTAGCAATATACACAAACACAAAGAAAAAAAAATGTAAGGCAACTGTTAACTCCAAAGAAAGTTGACCACAAAATGACTGAAAGCACAGTCTAATACTTAGCTCAACAATGAACAACATTTATATTGTCACATAGTGCAAACACTGAATTACACAAAAATTGTGCTATACCTACGTGGAAAGGATGGGAGAAGAAGAAATGGAGTAGGAGTGTTAAGACAGTATGATTTTTATCCACCATAAAAGGAAAACAATCTTGACAAATCAAGAAACAGTGGTATAAATACAGCACTTAGACATATGAGGGAAATAACAACAAACAAGAGATGAGTTGAGGGTAATGTATCTGGTTATCAGACTGGTGGTGGGGTAGCAGTAAAAAACTGCTGTTTTTTTGTTTAAAGGTTAAGTATTTTTTTAAAGGAATTTTTTCTTTTTTAAAAATTTATTTATTTATTTTTGGCTGCATTGGGTCTTCGTTGCTGTGCATGGGCCCTCTCCAGTTGCGGAGAGTGGGGGCCACTCTTTGTTGCGGTGCACAGGCCTCTCATTGCGGTGACCTTTCCTGTTGCAGAGCACAGGCTCCAGGTGTGTGGGCCTCAGCAGCTGTGTCACGCGGGCTCAGTAATTGTGGTGCACGGGCTTCGTTGCTCCATGGCATGTGGGATCTTCCCGGACTAGGGATCGAACCCGTGTCCCCTACATTGGCAGGCGGATTCCCAACCACTGTGCCACCAGAGAAGCCCAGAACTACTGTTTTTAAAATTATACATCTTTTAGTTATTCAGCTCTGTAAACCATTATTGATTTAAAAATACAAATTAGGGCTTCCCTGGTGGCACAGTGGTTGAAAGTCCGCCTGCCAATGCAGGGGACACGGGTTTGTGCCCCAGTCCGGGAGGATCCCACATGCCGCAGAGCGGCTAGGCCTGTGAGCCATGGCCGCTGAGCCTGCGCGTCCGGAGCCTGTGCTCCGCAACGGGAGAGGCCACAACAGTGAGAGGCCTGTGCACCGCCAAAAACAAAAACAAAAACAAAAATTAATTTTTTAAACTTAAAAAAAAAAGAGGTTATTGGTTCATGTGCAAAAAATAAAGTTCTGGGAAGATGAACACAAAACTGCTGGAAGTAGTCCCCTAAATTTGGAAGTGTAGAATGTCGAGTAAGAGTATGAAGGAATCCTTTACTCTCCTCTATAGCCATCTGTATATTCAGAATTTTAAATAATGAACATGTATTCCCTTGGTTATTAAAATGGTAAAAAATGGACTAATATACTCTAGGAAATTAACAATATTATTTTATATTAGAAAAGTAATATAAAAATCGAAAGGTAAGACATCCAAGGAAAAGACAAGTCCATTGCCAGATAAATGTCACACACAAAACCAGACCTCTTAACTTCTACTTTGCTCTTGACTACTCTGTCAAGGAGAAGACTTCATATTGAAAAAAAGCAAAGAGAAGATCAGTAAGAAGAAAATAAGACAGGAAGGAGATTATGAGAGAGCACCCTATTTGCTTTAAATGAGATCAAGTCTCTAGCTGGAGAGATGACATTCTAAGGCAATACATCAATCTGATTTTAGTTATTACCGTTCTTACGAACACTAGTTTATAACACTAGCAAGACCAGCAGGGAATGGGTCCAAGGACCCTTAATTTTGATGGGGAACAGGGACAGAATGGGATCGTGCATAAGGTTGCCCCACACTGTATTCGGAAAACCTTAGGTATTCTGGGGGCAAGTTGAAGGTCCACACAGCTAGCCACAGCACCTCTTAGACCAGTGGTCCCCAACCTTTTTGGCACCAGGGACCGGTTTCGTAGAAGAGAATTTTTCAGGGCAGGGATGGGGGGAGACAGTTCAGGTGGTAATGCGAGTGACGGGGAGTGGTGGGGAGCGGCACATGAAGCTGTGCTCGCTCACCTCACCTCCTGCTGTGCGGCCCGGATCCTAACAGGCCACGGACCGGTACAGGGGGTTGGGGACCCCTGTCTTAGACAACACGGCAAGGGTAGGTGAGGTGGCATTAGAGATCAACCTCCCTGACTCTGCTGTGGATGTGTCTAGAGCTGGTAATTCCTCTGTAGGAATTTATTTCTTGAGCATATGCTCTGTGCTGGGTGGTTCACATATTACCTCGATTAATTCACAAAACCTTGTGAGATGAAGTACTCGTTTTTCCCACTGTACAGATGGAGAGATCTGAGGCTCAATTTTGAATTTCCCCAGCTACCAGATTCATGCTTTTCCTATGCAGCCATGCTGGATGATATCAATTGGTGAGAAATTTAAAAAAAAAAGTATTCTCATTCCAAAAAAGCAACATGTTTAAGATGTTGGTGAACATTCCCCATATTTCGATCTAGCCGGACAATGTGGTATAGAGATGGGTGTCAGGACAACTTAGCTGTCAGCCGAGACCCCAAGGCCACTTCATGGGAAGTCCTTTCACTTCTCGAGGCTCCAGTTTCCTGATCTAGAGGTTCATCTATCTATCTAACCTTTTAAGATGAAACAACGTCCAGTGAAAGAAATACTAACAGGATAAATATTTTCAGCTTTTGTTTTTAAATGGATTACTTCACTACTTACCTTTTCTTTTAAATCTACATCTCACTGCACTACAAACAGTATCTTTTTGTAAAACTGTCATTTCAAGGTGCTGAAAATCTAAAACCTAGATCATGAAAGTACAGTAAATGACTGAGGCTTTCCTAAAACACCCTGGAAACATCAAAGGATTTCACTACCATTCTGGGAAAAGGAAACAGATGTACCTGGCACTCGCTCCTTCCCTGACACTCCCAATTAACTTTTAAGGACAAGCGCAAAGCTTTGTAGAGCCCAATGCCTTAAGTAGGCACTCCAGTGAAAGTGGGGCATAATTGCCTCCCATTAAAACAGCTGTGAAGGGTAACAAGAGCAGGTCAGTTGTGAACAACCTAGCTCAGCAGGCTGCGCAGTAAAATCCAGGACTCTAGGGCTTCGAAATCTTTGAAAGCGCTGGGTAACAGAAAAAGTTAATTAACCCTTTTGTGCTAAATTCCCAACCCTCCTTAGTTTTAGAGAGAAAATGTCAACAGTTCTTGTCAAAAAAGAATTTGGAAATCAATGGCACAGCACAAACATGACAAATGTTTAATAAGTTCCAAAGTAAATACATGTGAGAAGTGTTTAATAAGTGGTTACCAGCTCACTGGGGTGGGAGTCAAGTGTACCACGTGGTCCAGGTACAGTCCCCAGTGCTGTATCAGGACTGCTCCTGTTATTATACTCAGATGCCTCCAGTTTTAAAAAGTTGAGCACAGGAATGGAGAGATTCCTCAGGACAGGCGGGAGACAGGGCAAGGAGAAGGCCCGAGATGAGGACCCTTGGGGATCCTGGCTTCTGACATTTCCAAAGGTGGGCTATATGTAACACTCCTAGCTCCTCCATCCCCCCAGTTCTCAGCCTCTGCGTTCGGGAAGGACAACCGTCCTCACTCTCCCCTCTGCCCCCAGGCTCTTCATACTATGCATGGCTTTGACATTTTTCCTCTCTCCCCAGCTGCCTAAGCCCCCTTCCTGCTTGGAGTCCAGTCAGAACTGGTACCAGCTCTTCCTTGTGGGGAAGAGAGGCTTGACCATACAGGAGCAATGAGCTGATGATGCCAACCAGACCATCACAAAGTAAGGGCTCTTGGGTGTTCACCGCAATGGACCCCTTGCCAGAACTCCCTTAACCAGGTAACAAAACATTTTCAAGGAAAACAGGCAGTAAGCTTTAAATATGTTAGCAGGCCCTTCATCATTCCTTTCCTTTGTCTCGGTTTCTCAGGAACATGTACGTATGGGAAGAAGTTCCTGATGAGAACGGAAGTACTTTAGAAACATTTTTTTACCCTAAGTGTGGATCACTTTTCTCTAGTTACGGACACTGGGACTTAGACGGGTCTCCCAGGCCAACAGCTGTGGATGTAATTCCACTTACTGTGTACGCAGCTTAAAGAAATAAAGGGTTATTTCTCTAAAACAACGTTTTTCAAACATTATTAAGAAATTAGTAAGAAATACAGTTTACACAGCAATCCAGTAACAAATGCATACAGAACTATACACAGCTGAAGCTGAAGTCTAACGAAACAGTATTTTTCCTTATAATATGCAACGAACTCTCTTCTACTCAACTGCATTCTGTCTTCCCTAGGCGATTCCAGACACTTGTATTAAAAAAAAAAGTTGCTGAACAAGACCCTTTAAATTGATTTCATACCCAGTGATGGGTCTTGATGTACTGAAGAAAAATACTGTGGGTATTCTCTATCTCTTCACTAATTTGGACCGTTGTCTCCACAGTCACACTACAATAGCAAATACCTTGCAAGGCTGGGCTAAAACGTCTCTATAGTCAAATGGACGCACAGTTTTGAAATCTTGCTGTAGAAGTCCTGAGTGGCAAAAGGATACTTGATTCGTTACATCTAATTCATCTTTAAAAAAACACTATCTCCACTGAAAATCAGCTGCAAACATTTTCCTTTTATAAATGCCAAATTCATATATTAAAGAAGTAATCTTACAATTCCTTTCCGTCAATGTACAAAAATCCCTAATGCATGGACCAACAACTTATTGTACTGACCCCTGTATTTGTTATAGGATTATCAAGAACAGATGTTGTGGACACCCAATCTTAAATGGAAAATATGAAAAACAAGCAAGCAAGCAAATGAACCGGCCTCTTTCCAACAGTTTAAATCCTAATGTAGTTTTACTTAGTTAGCAAATATAGATGAGGCCTTCATAAGAACATTTTAAATGTCAAGAGGTTTTGGTGATAATATAATCCCATTAGTTATTATCAGGCTATCATCAGTATGTAACTTAGAAATAATATGAATTAGTCAAGTTCATTTCCAACCAAGATGGTATTCAGAGGCTGACCCCATGCCGTCTCTTCTCTAGAGGGAGTGGCTCGACCTTTCCTGAATAGGCCTGTATTTTTTGGTTTATTGCCTTTATCTCCACCATTCTCTCTGATTGGAATATCCTTAATCCTTATCTCCCTCTTATGAAAATTGGCCTATTTCAAGTTTCAGCTTAAAAGCCACCTCTTTGGGCTTCCCTGGTGGCGCAGTGATTAAGAATCTGCCTGCCAATGTAGGGGACACAGGTTCGAGCCCTGGTCCGGGAAGATCCCACATGATGGGGAGCAACTAAGCGCATGTGCCACAACTACTGAACCTGTGCTCTAGAGCCCGTGAGCCACAACTACTGAAGCCCACGTGCTCTAGGGCCCGTGCTCCGCAACAAGAGAAGCCACCGCAATGAGAAGCCCGCGCACCGCAACGAAGAGTAGCCCCTATTCCCCGCAACTAGAGAAAGTCCATGTTCAGCAACGAAGACCCAACACAGTCAAAAAAAAAAAAAAAAAGCCACCTCTTTCTTGAAACCTCCCCACTCATCAAGCTGGAAAAAAAAAAATCTCTGAAATCACCAATGGCTTGTTAACATCACTTGTGATATTAACTTCCCTTGACTTTTCAATATATTTATTCATGTATATGTTATATCAACGCTGATGGACCACGAGCTTCTTGGAGGGTAAAGGCTGTGTCTTACTTACTTCTTATCTCTTCCAACACCCTAACATCACCTTGTCATGGCAGGTGATCAAGAAGTATTTGTTGGGTGAGTGGCACATTTTGAACAAGGGTAAAAAAGGGAACATATCTGAAACAGTGGCAGTGATACTACTCTAAAGTGACTGAAATACATACTCACTCATGAGTCTAATAAAGGGAGACCCAGTACTGCTTTGGCTTTCCAAGTTATTCCTTTACAAATCTTTTCCCTTTTATAGTCTAAAGAGCAGGCATCATGTAGAGTCACTGGAATTCCATTTAGCAATTAGAGGTGATTAAGGGAGCTACTGGGCACCTGCTTCCAATATTATTCCAGGCATGGGAATCAGTAATATCCTACCTTTCCCAACACACTGCCTAATACCTTGATTTTGAAAGAGTCTGCCCAGCTTTCTTTGTGGTCTTGCCTTGCTAAGGTCTGCAGGGATTCCACACATTCTGTGGAGGTGTTGCCAAAAGAACAGAAATATTCTAGAGTGGGTTGGGTGGCTTCTCTGATTGAATATGTGGCTCTGAAGTAATCCTGTACCGAGGTCTAACTCTAGGTAAGCCTGACAGGTAACCAGTAAAATGAACAAGTAGGTGCTGTAATCTTCGTTTAAGCAATTTGAATGATCTCTGAGATAGCTGAGTGTGTTTTGTAAAGCCCAGTAAAGGAAAGACATGAATAACGGTGGTTAGCCTAGAAGTAGGCAGAAATTCTATAATGGGGCTGGGGGTGGCCTGGGGACAGAGGGGTATAGAGAGTCGTGACCTCACTCAAAGCAATGCTGCCCCCTGTGGATACCAAGAGTCAACCTGTATCAACAGCTCTCCCTTCTCCTTAGTAATAAACAAGGAAGACCTTTCACTTCCTGTAATTTCAATTTGACGGTTGTTGCCCAGAAGACTAGGAAATGAGGTGAGGAACAGAGAGACCTCCAAAAAAACCCAAAAAACAGGCCACCCAAGTGAAGTTATTATATTAATTCTCGCACTGTAGCTCTGCCAAGGGAAATGTGAAAATGAATTTGAAATGAGGTGCCACTATCCTGATATATGACAGCTGCAGGTATGCCGTGCCTGTATTCAGGCCGTGTGAGAGACGCATATATCAAATAGTGCTGCTAAATGCTTCCCTTGGAAGTGGACGACAAAATGACTTTCTCTAAAGTCTTCTGCGCACAGTGTGAAGGAAAAGCTCATTTAAAAAAATCTGTAGTCACTTGTAAGTTAATCACCCTGGCAAGTATTTGTTTGCAGTTGAATTGTCAAACAGATAATAAAACAAGACAAACATGGTGTACAGAGGTCTCTCAGCAAAACTGCAGTAAATGTACCTCAGTAAAAATGGCAGGAGCATTCAAATGTACTATAGAATTTGAAAAACTTAAAGAAAGTGTTCAACGGTTCATTAAGAGCCTTATTTAAAAGTGACTTTGAGACTTAGGAGTGTCCCATTCATTGACGGGTTATAGTAACTGGCATTGGGCAGGTAGAGTAGGTACTCAATAAATGTTTCCTAATCAGTGAACTGCCAGGCTATTAAAAGTTCTGATAGGACTGATGTGAACACTGTTTTACACTCCCACTCAAGCATTAAGAAATAAACAGGAAGGGAACACTGAGTTCACCCAGACCCAATCTCCTCTGTTTATAGCGGCTCCAACTGCAACCTGCAGAGGTTGAAAAACTGGCTCCAAAATCCACAGAGCATTTCTGGTGATGCCAAGGCTACAATTCGGTTTTCTCACCCCTCAGTCCAAGGCTCTTCATTTTCTTGTTCTGCTACATAGAACTGTCTCTGTCCATTGTTAAACCTTGTAACCCTGAGGTGTCTGTGCAAACTTGGCTTTCTATAGACATTATTCTGCCTATGATTTTTGTTTACTACTCCAAAGTGATTTTTAAATTGAGGGCAATTTCAGAATCAGTGTTCTTATAGATGCATTCGCTGAGGATTTTTTTTTTCCCCATAAATAGGAAGAGGAGGGAATCTTAAGTCCAGTTTTGAGGTGACATTGCTCAGACACATACTTGAGATACACATTCTTCAGTATGACCACTGGGAGGTGGTATACTCATTAATATAAACACACACACGTGCATGTGTGCATGTGTGTACAGGTGTGTTTTGACAAAGTTTTCAGGATAAGATATGAAATAGCTGCAGGAGGCACATCTTACCATTCACTTTTTACCGGAGTCTAACATGTTTTCCTGGCTTTAGGATGACAGACGGTCCTTTTATGAAACTGTCAGTCACGCTTACTTTGCATACGGATGGCTCTGTGGATGCCACTGCTTTCAAGATGATCAGGGCTAAGATTAAGAGTTTCTCTTTAACTAGAGAGCAAATAAGCTTTCACGGATTAAAAGATGCCTGCAATCAGATATTTCACATATATGTAAATCGAATTTATATCTATTTAAAATTTGCATATTTAAATATATATTATATTTATATTATGTATAAATATATTATAGATTTATATTATGTATAAATATAAAATTGTTTTGGGAGGATTCTTGGGAATGCGGTGAGATGACTGGGGGTGACAGGGAGAGGAAGTACAGTCTGATAGTTTAAACCATACTCAAGAGGTAGGTAAAACTACTTTTTTCCCTAGGGAAGTCTAGAAATACCACTACGGTGTTTATCTGATGATCATGTTTATCATTATTTAACATGCTTCCTAAAACCATTATTACATAATATGAATGACAAAAAAGACAGTGGATATTCTCCCTTGAAAAACCAAAATATCTAAATAAACTGAAATGTTCATAAGCCACTGGGATATTTAACAATGTTAAATTACTCTGTGTTTACACTAAATACTGTAATGGTTTCCTGATTGTTTTGGCCACGCCACATGGCTTGTGGGATCTTAGTTCCCCAACCAGGGATCGAACCCAGGCCCACGGCAGTGAGAGCACGAAGTCCTCAACACTGGACCACCAGGGAAGTCCCGATTTCCTAATCGGAAACAGTAAAAGCAAAATCTCTCAGAGTTCTCCTGTCCTGATGTTATCTTTATCAAACTACTTTCCTTTCTTTGTGTGTGGGGATCAACTTCACAATGCCAAAGTCAGGCAAAATATTTCTTATGAAAGCAAAATCACGCTCTTTCCCCCGTGAGCCCTGATGAGTGGAGTACTGAGAAGTAACATTGGAAGAGTGTGGGGAGACCAAATTAAAAAGGGATGTTCAGGCTTTCCTGGTGGCACAGTGGTTAAGAATCCGTCTGCCAATGCAGGGGACACGGGTTCAAGCCCTGGTCTGGGAAGATCTCACATGCCGTGGAGCAACTAAGCCCGTGAGCCACAACTACTGAGCCCACGTGCCACAACTACTGAAGCCTGTGAGCCTAGAGCCCGTGCTCTAAAACAAGACAAGCCACAGCAATGAGAGGCCTGTGCACCACAACGAAAAGTAGCCCCCGCTCGCCGCAACTAAAAAGAAAGCCCGCGCGCAGCAATGAAGACCCAACACAGCCATAAATAAATAAATAAATAAATAAATAAATAAATAAATAAATAAAATAAAATAAAATAAAATAAAATAAAATAAAAAGGTATGTTCAAGATCCTGGAGTCTCTGTGCTGGCAAACTCCTACCTGTTGTTAGGTGTCTGCCCAGTCATCCTTCCTCAGGACTAGGTCCCTCCAACCCAGGGTTAGGTGCCTTTTGTTTCCTTCCCCATGTCACCCGTACGTACTGCTATGGAAATGCTTTGCTGCCACTCTGCACTATCACTGCCCACTTACTTGAGTGTCTCCTCTACTGGGCTGGGGGCTTCTTAAGGACAGGGGCAATATCTAGAGCATCCTAAGCATCTAGCTTATTTCCTGGAACACTTCATAAATATTTCTTAACAAAATAAATAGGCATTTTATATGTATTGTCTAACTTAACATTCATAACAAGTTCCCAAATTATAACCGTTATTTTATTTTAATGAGCCAGTAAAAAAACAAAACAAAACAAAAAAAGACAGAGAGAGAGAGAGGAAGGATTACTGAGCTGCAGAATTTCCTTTGTTCTGCCATAATCATCCTCCCGGGTCTGGATATAAGAACAGGACCTTGACGGCAGATACCACCACACGATCCTGGGTAATGGGCATATTATGACCAGGTAAGTAACGCTTTTTTGCTATGTAAGCGTCCTTCATAGGATAGGGGATCTACAGGAGTTAGTAATAGGAAAGATGGTTCTAAGACCTGCTAAGTAGGTCAAATTAGGAAACTTACTTCAAGGGTTAATTATAACCTGGATGGAAGCCATGTGGCACAGTTGTGGATTTCTGAAAACCAAAACTGCTGACAGCACTTGACCAGGAGTCTGGTCTGCCCCTATGGCAGAGACCTGTCACTGTCCAACCGAATGGGTTTCTCCCTCCTCCTTTAATAACAGAATTGTAGCCAGAGGCCTGACTTCCCAGCTAGACTCCATGTCCAAGCATCTCTTGAAATTACATGTGACCATCTGACTGAATTCTTACAAACGGGACATGCCAGTCTGGGTCTGGGGCTTAGACAGCAGATATAATCCCACATGCTGTCCTCTACTTCCCGCTGACTGAAACCTGATGGGGTGGTGACCCAGCTTCAACTGCCCACTTGATAACCATGCCTAAGGAATGTGGAGCGATGACCTGAGGGAACCTGGGCTCCTGACTGGCCACCAGCAGCAGACCTGCTGGGCTGAACTGGCTTGCTTCCTTAGAAAAGAAATTAGCGTCTATAACTCTTTAAGCCCCTGAATTTTCAGGACGCTTTCTTATAGCAGTTGAGCTTTCCCTTAACTAATAAATTCTCTAAGGAAAAACTTGAAGTAGGAGGAGATGGTGGCCTCATTTCCCCCTCACATTTCTGAGCTTCAAGTTTCCTTATCTGTAAAATAAGAAGGGTAACTGAAATCCTTTCTGGCTCCAAAATTCTATGATTCATCATTATTCTCCTTCCCATGAGACCTATCCAATCCCACCCTAATAAGCACTCTGCTTCCTCAAGTTTGCTTTCACTGGGCCTTGTCAAAGTCTGCTCCATGGCTTTCATTTACACTGATAACAGCTTGTTATCTCAACTTGGAGCTTGTGTCATTTACTGAGGATCAAAGCCTTAAATTGAGCTCATATTTGAAAGTTCAGGTACCAACTGGAATTGATGAGATTTTGGAAAGGCAAGGACTCCATGAAATTATTCTATTGAAATGGAACTTTCAAGTTAAGCTCTGCTTGTATTAAAACATAAACATGCTGTAAATTTGTAGTAACTGTCTTCTAACAGACTAAAATCTATCCTGAGTACTACAAACTGCACCCCATTTATTTATTTTTATCAGCAAAGGAATCATCCTCAAGGACGTTTGGTCACATAATGATTTCTCTCACTTCCGGCTACCCCAATAATTTACCTTTACCAGACCTGCAAATAATCATCAACTTTCTACCAGTTTAAAAATCTCTTCCCCATATTTCCACAATTACTCCCATACCACTGAGTCATTTTCTCTCCCTTTCTGCCTGGTCTCTAGCTCATAAATAACTTCCTATTAGGAAGAGAACTGCTAATATGACTTTCACATCTGTTATCTCTTAGAGCCCAGTATCTGCTCTTATAGGCTCAGGCCTCCAATTCTTACCAGCATAGAAAATACTCACTACATTATTTTCTACCACTACTACCAAGCCATGAGCTGTCACCACAGAGCTCTCACTGCCTCCTGGATATCAACTTGTATAAGGACCTTATCAACCAAAACTGCATTTCTGGCTTCTACCAGCTGTGTGAGTCCCTGAGCTACACAAATGTTCTCCAATTTCCCTAGCTGCACACAAACCTCCCACTGGCTTATCGATTTTTTCAATTTCCAAGAGTCCAATAACTAGCTCCAGGCACACTTGAAGTCCTTTTTTAGTTCTTCCCAATCAACATACAGCTCCCCAACATATAAATATCACACACATTTGAACTGCTTTGAAATTTTCTAAGCCTGCTAAATCCATATATGTCCCTAAAAGCTAAAAGCAAAATTCTAAAAGATACAAATATCAGTCGTTCCAACTATAATAGTTCTTGATTAACTACTTAGTCTAAAAATATTATGTAAATTTAAGTCAAGTCAAAGTCAAAAAGTTTATTGGAAACCTCAAGTACAAAGGATTATTTCCCTCCAGCAGTGGGGGGCACCTTTAAATGTCCTTGCTATGCAAGGACATTTGCCCTACATTTTCTTTCAGAATTTTATTTTTACCCATTTTCAAATTATCCTTTCCTTTATACAAGTTGCATGTGTTTTGACACGATTTTCCTTAAAGTTACTCGGCATAGGCATCAACATGTGAGTTAAAGCAGCAACTCAATTAAAAGCCCTGAACACATTACAAACGTTCTGAACACTATGCCAAGGAATTCATTCAAGAAACATTTCACAAGGAAAAAGTAGGTGTACATTTAGATGGCATAAATGATATGTATGGCACATGTTTTGTTTAAATTTTAATTAATTAGTTTATTTCTGGCTGCACTGGGTCTTTGTTGCTGCTTGCGGGCTTTCTCTAGCTGCAGTGAGCAGGGGCTACTCTTCGTTGTGGTGCGCGTGCTTCTCACTGCGGTGGCTTCTCTTGTTGCAGAGCACGGGCTCTGGGTGCATGGGCTCAGTAGTTGCGGCATGAGGGCTCATAGTTGTGGCATGCGGGCTCAGTAGTTGTGGTGCATGGGCTTAGCTGCTCCGCAGCATGTGGGATCTTCTTGGACCAGGGCTCCAACCTGTGTCCCCTGCATCGGCAGGCGGATTCTTAACCACTGCACCACCAGGGAAGTCCCAACACATCTATGTTTTAATGGTTACTAAATATCAAAGTACTAATTTCTAAACTAAATTCATTGCTATATTTTGAAATGAAAATTACATATACAAGGTAAAAAAATTTTAACATCAAAAAATATACAGAGACTTCCCTGGCGGTGCAGTGGTAAAAAATCCGCCTTCCAATGCAGGTGACGTGCGTTCAATCCCTGGTCAGGGAACTAAGATCCCACATGCCGTGGGGCAACTAAGCCCGTGTGACACAACTACTGAGTTTGCACCTCAACGAAAGAGTCCATGTGCCACTGACTGCAGAGCCCGTGCAGCCTGGAGACTGTGCACCACAACTTGAGAGAGGAAACCCGCACGCCGCAACTAGAGAGAAGCCTGCACGCTTCAAGGAAAGATCCCACACGCCTCAAAGAAGATCCCGCGTATCGCAACTAAGACCCGACACAGCCAAAAAAAAAAGAAAAAAAATACAAAGAAAAATAGGAATTCCTTCCACCCCAGATCCATATTACCTCCCATTTTTTCCTGTAGCATTTCAGAAAAATGTTATGTACATACAAACATATAATATGTATTTAGGTATATATAATTTTTAGATAAATGGAAGTATACTATATGTATTGTCTATGCTTTGTTTTCACTTAATTATATGCTTTTGAGACTACTCTATGTTAGCACACGTAAACCTAGCTTACACGTTTTTTAAAGAGCTTGAATAATTTTCTGAGTCAGTCATTTTGATCTCAAGACCAAAGATCAAGATGATCTTTTCATCTCTGCACATAAGTTTTTGTACAAATGTGCACAAATAAGTAAAACTGCTGAGGCAAAGGATGTGTATTTAAAATTTTGAAAGATATCCAAAATTTCTTTCAAAAGAGACTGCTGTATATTTAACTTAAAAAACAAATCATGTTGTTTGTAAAGACTAAAAACAGCCCATTAAAAAAAATATACAGATAAAAATAAATAAAAGAACTCAACAGAGTGTTCTTAGGATATGAACCAATCTGGATATGTACAAAGTACTTTCTTGGCAGAATTCTACAGACCGCCCTTGAAAATACATATTTCAGATTTTATAGATCAATGTTATGTTTTACAGATCAACATAAACATGGCATTCAAAACAACGTCATGCAAATTTTATCAATAATGCAAACCTAATGCCATTATGTGCAGAGCAAAACTCGATTTTACGGCTCTATCGTTAAACATTTTAGTAAATCGTTATTTTTTGGCTTTTCAATGAGTAATTAGAAAACACCTGGATGTTAAATGAACATGACAAATCCGAAGTCGTCTTCTATAATTTCTGTTAAATTCAATCATAGCAAAAGTGAACTTTCTTCATGAGGTATTTTTCAAAACAAAACACAAAGCTGGGATATAGTCCCTTGCCAATCAGGATTCTGAGATAACATGTTTTTCTTCTCATATGCCAAATATTTAAAAGCCCCTGTTCAGCTCGGGTTCCTTAATCAACAAGTGCAGGATGTGACTCTAATTACTGCTCTCTCTACTGCAGAGGTGAGGCAGGTCTGTGGAACAGGGCAGAGGATGGACTGACTTACGCACCCTCCTTTAATACGTAACCCAGGAAACCAGGCCCTCAACCCTGGGATAACTTAGGAGAAGGCCAGACCGTGACACAGATATTTTCCAGATAGCTAGAAGAATGAAACAAAGGAAAAGGCTAGTAACAGAAGCACAGCAGCTGGTTGGAAACTTTTGAAAATGTAAAACGAAGCTCAAGATTGCAACGTGTGTACTGAATAAGGTAATCCATGAAAAGGGAGCAAGGTTTTCGCTCCCTTAGCCTTCAAGAACTATGACATGCTGTGATAAGAATATTCTATGGGCAAAGCCATTTAAACTGTTTTCCCCCTAACCCTGTTTTCTGTGAGGCAATGATCTTGCCTTCTGTGATTTTGCTAATTGCTGTACTTTTCAAGGAGGTAACTTTGACTTTGGTGAGGGATTACTGTATTGTGAGAGATCAAATGTGAAGACATATCATTTACATTCATCACAAGGGTAAACAAAAACGGTTACTCTGAACATTACTGAGCTGTACAAATATAAAGTTGAAAATGTCCTGCCTGGTGGGATGATTCTGTAAACAGACAGACATGGAGTGAAAAGCAAAGCACAATGGTAATACAGCCACAATTTACCGAGGGAGAAGACAGGTGAGAAACTGTGTGAAAATCCGTAAATGATTATCAGCCTTGAGCACTGCAAGCTGCTCTGGGAAGCCTATATAAATGTTCCACTTAAGTGCTATTTTTATACATTCTGCAATACATTGCTATAAAGTAGTAGTATCTTGTTAGTAATTCTGGTTTCCTTTTGTTTGTTTGTTTTTTTGCGTACGCGGGCCTCTCACTGTTGTGGACTCTCCCGTTGCGGAGCACAGGCTACGGACGCGCAGGCGCAGCGGCCATGGCTCACGGGCCCAGCCGCTCCGCGGCATGTAGGATCCTCCCGGACTGGGGCACGAACCCGCATCCCCTGCATCGGCAGGCAGACTCTCAACCACTGCGCCACCGGGGAAGCCCCAGTAGTTCTGTTTTAATTGCAGGCTTATGTATCATTGGTACTGTTCAGTACAAATACTAGTGAAAGTGAAAGTTGCAAAAAGGTTAAAAATGGTTAGCTGGTGCCCAGATTTTATCCAACACCATGAGAAAAGGTAAATAAGAATTCACATCATTCTACTGTGGAAAAAGAAATACAAAGCTATGTCCCAAACTAGAAAATAAGATTTACGTCAGGGAAATATCAGGCTTCTGAACTAAATTTTTATATAATACAGAGCTTAAGGATTATCTGCATACATTTAATGCAACCTCTTAATTTAATGATAAGGGTACCAGGACTTGGATATTAAATGACTTTCCCAAGATGAATGGGTAAACTAGTGGAATTCTGTTTTCCTTAGCTGGAGCCCAAGGATCTTTCACAAGAGCAATATAATATCTTGCTCACTTCCAGAGTTTCCTATACTCATGGAAGAAGCTACACTACCCTAGGCCCTAGCACACTCTAGGACAGTCTGGGAAGACTTCCTAATAGTAATAAGTGGCAACATGGGGAATTAGATTAAGTACCAGATGGGGAGTAAAAGCCTGGCTTCATTGGTAACTAGCAGTGACTTTGGGAAAGTTACTTAACCTAATTGGAGCCCAATTTTCTCATTTTATAAGAAGAAGGTCAAAAGAGGTGAACTCTAACCTTCGGTTCTGACATTTTCTAAATGTGATCACTTTATCCAAATTAACACAAATACCGTATTTTTGTGAAGCAACAAGTCTCTGTCAGGACAACTTTGGAGTTTACCTTCAGCTTTATGCAAATACTTCCTGCTGTAGCTCGAGTACCATCTAGTGGACATTTGGCTGACTTGACAGCCAAGAGTAATAAAAATCTGAATTTACAAAAGTGCTAATAAGAACTATTTATCTATTTAAAAAAAAACCGAAGGACTGGAAGGGCATCCAAAGGTCGTACTGATCATTCTCCCTGACTTCACGGTGGATCAAAAATAACTATCACTGACATATGAGAATCTATCTTCTTATTACTGAAGTGATTTGAGCGCCATTATTAGTATGCTAGAAGAACAATGACTTCAAGAAGTTGATATCACTTATGGAGTGTGAGAAAATATTTGCAAATCATATACCACACAGTTTAATACCTAAACTATATAAATAACTTACAACAGCAACAAAACAGCAACAAAAACCTGAGTCAACGGAATTGAAAAGACATTTCTCCACAGATGACGTACAAATGGCCAATAAGCACATAAAAAGATATTCAACATCACTAATCACTAGGGAAATCAAAATTACAGCGAGATATTATCTCATATCTATTAGGATTGCTACTATAAAAACAAAGCAAAACCCAAAATAGTAAGTGCTGGGCAAGGATGTAGTGAAGTTCGAACCTTTATACATTGCTGGTGGGAACATGAAGTGGTACAGCCACTATGAAAGACAGTACGGCGGTTTCTCAAAAACTTACAAATAGAATTACCATATAGTCCAGCAATTCCACTTCTGGGTAAAAGAAAGAATCGAAAGCAGTAATGCAAAAGAACTGAAAGCAGGAACTTGAACAAATATTTATATACCCATTTCACAGTAGCATTATTCAAATAGCCAAAAGGTAGAAACAACCCAAATGTCCATTGATGGATGAATGGATAAACAAAATGTGGTGTACACATACAATGAAATATTATTCAGCCTCAAAAAGGAAGGAAACTCTGACATATACTATCAATACATGGGTGAACCTTTAAGAAATTATGCTAAGCAAAATAAGTCAGCCAAAAAAGGACAAATAATGTATGATTCCACTTATGAAATACCTAGAGTAGTCAAATTCCTAGAGACGGAAAGTGGAATGGTGATTGTCAGGGGCTGGAGGAAAGGGGTAGTAGGGAGTTAAGGCTTAATGGGTTCAATTTCAGTTTGTAAAGATGAAAAAATTCTGGAAATGGATGGTGGTGATGGCTGTACAACAATGTGAATGTTCTTAATACCACTGAACTGTACACCTAAAAAAATGGTAAAATTTATGTATTTTTCACTATAGTAAAAAAAAAATTGGTATCAGTGTGAAGCAAAAGGTCTGTTTTTAAAGAAGACTCTTGTTGCCTTAAAACTTTTATTTTTAAACTCTCCTAGTTCTTTTCCAGTGCTTTAGAGTTCAGATATAATACATCATTAACTCAAAATGCATATGGAGAGAGTGAATTTTTCTTGATAACTGTTGAAACACTTTCAAAAGGGGAAGGTGTACTTTCAGGAATCTGGGAGAAAGAAAACAAGTATCATCAGCCCTTGTGATTGTTGACTAATAAACAATGCACATCTGATGAGACTTCTGGGTATCCCCGACTTTCTGAGTTTGATCCAGAAGGGAGAGGTGCTAACCGTGCAAATGCTCACTCTCACTCTGTTTCAGGCTGGGCTCAGCACCAGGGGGACATCCGACCATGGTGCTCTGATGCCGAAACGCCAGTTATGTAGTTTTGCTGCCACTGTCTGAAGCCCAAGAGCAGTGTAAGTTAGGGACAGCTGGAGCTGCCTCTGCTGGAGGGGACCAGCATTCTATAAAGAGTGACTGCCTCGGAGTGAGTACCCTTTGCTCTTGCTTTCAACAAGGTAGCTGCATGGGATCTCTGGGGGAGGGGGGGGAGGGCTACAAAGAATGGCTGTCCTTATTAGCAAAAATTAATTAACTTTAGGTTCTGATAAGCCCTTTCCAGCGCCTTCCCCTCCCGAAATACTCTCTGTGCTCCTGTACTTAAGTTTCTCTACAAAATCTACCTTTGGGAAGAGATACTGGGCAAATGACATAACCCTAATATATAAGTGTCAGGGGAAGCTTGATGTGTGACTGGCATTTTAAAATGAGGTCTGACAAAAGCCAAATGTAGGAACCTTCCTTAACTTTGGAATTCCTGATGTCAGTGAGCTGGAAAGGGGACGAACTGGGAGAAGGTATGGTGGTCCTCTGGGTTCCTCTAAAGCCGGGTTTTCCAACCTCGGCACTGTTGACAATTGGGGCAGGATAATTCTTCATTCTGGGGGGGTGGTCCTGTGCATTGCAGGATGTTTAGCAGAACCCTGACCTTTCCCACCAGATGCCAGTGGCACCCCTCCAACTGTGAGTCCCAAAGATGTCTCCAGACATTGGCAAACATTCCCTGGCAGGGGCAAAGCAGCCTCCCCCCAACCCTGTTGTATAGCCACTGTAAACATACCATGTAGGTGGTCAGCTGCTCTGCCAATATGCATCACTAGCCATTCTTGCCAAGGAGCTTATAATCTCACTAAGGAATTCAGATCTACACTGAAACTATTAGAAAACACGCCAACATATAAGATTAAGTGCTCAAAAGTTAAACAATGACAGTAACTCTTGTCAGATTTCCACAAGAGCCTTCCAGTGCAATTTGATAAAATGGAATGAGAATATTAATGTCTAAGGAGAAGTCTCTCTTTTTAAGATGAGAAATCTGCTTAAAGGAAAAGGAATAATAGAGATCTCAAATTGGTCTATTTTCACAGGATCTCATGTGCCAAACCTTCCACCTTCTTTATTCCCCTTCAGCCCACCCTGAATATTTAATCAAGACTGTTAAATCTTGAAGTCATGGTCCCCTCTGCCCCCATTTGCTCCTTCTGGAAGGGAGTAAGTCCTAAAATAGCCTCTAAATGTAGGAAATTCATCGAGTTTTAATGTTTTGAGGTTGTAGCTTTTGAAAACAAGGGCCTGTATTACCCTGGAAGGAAGGGAGCAAAGCTGGCCTTTGTCCCTTGAACCCCACTGTAGTGCCCTGTATTAAACAGTTCAACTAGAACAAATCTGCCACACAGCACAGAAAGGGAATAGGAGAAACTGCAAACTCCCCTCAACCTCCACACAGCTCTGTATCCCAGGCAGGCAGAAGGTCCAATAAGAATGCATGAGTTTCTCACCTACGGAGAATGTTGTACTCTCTCAAAAGAAGAATATAGATTGTAATAATTCCAACAAGAATTACCTTTTCTCAAAGAAACACGCTCTTAATGGGGACTGTGTACTTGAATAACGAAATAGCAACGAGTACTCGTTTCTCCTCGTGACGATGCACGCTGGTTAATGGGACTGAATGATGAGCAAAATGATCGGCACAACTTGAGAAATTTCAGGTTAGTTTAAGAATTTAGCATATGATCTGGAATATTAGGAATTCTGTGTTAATTTTGGTGTTTCAAGTGATATATATCATTTAACAAGATTAGGTTTCAAATTTATCTTTAGTGTTTCAAAAGGTACTCTCGAGATGAGTGAGAGGAGAAAGGCGAAGATGACATCTATTGATGAAAATTCATTCACTGTCTACAGAACAGAATGATTTTTATCCAGTTAGATGTTGGTTCATTTATAATGTGCTCGCTGCCTGGAGGATTTGTGGAAAGGTAGGTAAATACGTCACTTCACATGCCAAGACCCCAAAACGCACAATCTCAAATGAAACCAGAGACCAGAGTCTGCTGGACTCAAAAAAACAGGGAACTCATTATTAGTGTCAACAACAGGCCTTTGTCAGAAAAGGCTCCCTCCCCCTGGTTCTTTTTTCATGACTGTCTTTCCCTTTGAAAGAGCTCACTTCTGTGTGAGCTAGCGTCTGAAATTCCAACCTGTGAGTCATTTCTAGCTGGATGGCTGAAACTGCTCTAAACTCCAGCTCCAACACCTTAGGAGCTTTTCCTTTTGCTCTGACAAGTTCCAGAGCAAGACCTCCGGCGAGACCTCCCTTCGCAGTGGGAAAGCAACTTAACGCATGAAACCTCTGGTCATTTTAGTGAATCTGAATTAAACATAATTAAACAAAAGATTATATGTGTTTTATATCTGTGCCAAAGGGACTCTTACTGGGCACTGGGTAATTTGGACGTTTAATCACAAAGCAAAGGTAAAACTGTTTTAAGATTTTTGTTTTTCAGGTGACAAAAAATAAAACATGCTTCACCCTTTCCCTCTGTAGTTTTTAATCAGTGGGGGTTTTCTTGTAGGGGTGTGTTAGGGGTGGGGTGGGTCTAGCCATTAACTTAGTTCCACGGACAACTCTAAGAGGAGCTGAGAGGCGCACTGGTACATGAACACTATATGTCAGCAACTCAGTTTAATGAATACACAACCTGTACCTTTTAAATCTGATGCTGTCTCTTTCCCTTCAGCAAGTTGACAGCCTATTGAAAGGAAGCAGGACCAGAGAGGGGATGGGGAGAAATGGGGCATACATTAAATGTAAGTTTGGGCTGCCACAGACTCAATGATTAGTTTCAGCCTGACCTCACTGGGCATGTCAGCCTGGCACCATTGGGGAAGTGAGGCAGGAATCAGCTGCTAATTATAGTATGTATTAACATGCTGCAAATTAATCAGGAAGAGCACATTTCGTGTCATTAAAAAAAAAAAGAATTAAAACTAAGAGGCATCAGGTGAAACTAAGTTTAACAGAGAATTAAAGATATATTCCTCTTGTCAGTATCACATGCCCCGTGAGCACAGGTGAGAGCGAAGAACGTCTACAGCTCTCCGGGTGGAGGCCAAACTGACTAGAACTACTGATCCCTCCATTCAGTGTTTAGAGGACAGGACTGGCTACATAATTTGCAGGGCCCAGTGCAAAACAAAAATGCATGGCCCTTGTTCAAAAATTAAGACGGTGACGTCAGAGCGTTAAACCAAGAGTGGGACCCAGTGTGACTGCATGGGGCTGAACAACCTGCATGGGGCTGAACAACCTGGGAAGCGGGCCCTGGTAGTGGAAGAGACTTTGTATGTTAAAACATACAAACTGAGTGCAATTTATGGTTGCAGCTGTTTCTGACTATTACTTTTACTAAACTGAGTCACAGGAAAAAATGTTCCCCTAGACTCTCCAACCAAAAACAAAACAGAAACCCAACTCCGTCACCTGCGAGGCTGGGGAGTGACTATTTCCCACCTGCTGCCGTGTACTACTCCAAACTCACTATTCTTCCCAACGCCTAGGTCAGCATGGAGAGTAAGATCCCAGTTACAAGCCGACTACCTTCCCATTGATAACAGTCATTTATCAGTGAAGAGCATTGTGCAACGTAGACCTGGAATCTTTCTAAATTGCAATCTACATTTTAAATTGCACTTGGTCCAAACACACACAAATACCGATACAATGGAAACTAAAGTTTCATGAAACCATAATTCTCCTCACTGTAATATTCTTTGATATTTTCTATTCAGTTTGATTAAAATCTCTCCTATTTTATTTTTTAATGATACTACTCAGGACTCACCATATGGAATTCACAACCCAATAATGGTTCCAACTCACTACTAAAATCACAATTTGAAAACACTGTTATAGTGGCTATTGTTTTCACTCTGCCAGATGTGTTCCCCTCCACACACCCCAGTCTTCTGGCAATCCAATTTGCCTCTGACTACTAGGTCAATGTTAACTTACACTGAGACAGTCAACGTAATACATCAGCCATTCCCTGAGATTTTCAATTTTGAGCTGGAGTGGAAACTCCCACTTTCTCTTGGGTTGCTAAGCTGGAAAGATGCGATTCGGGGCTGCTTGAGGAGAAAAAAAGAGACAGATTCCCAACCAAATCCCTGGTTCAAGGAGCCTCTAAGGCAGCTTCCCAGTTGCATGAGCCACTGTGTGTTTGAGCTAGTGTGCAAGAATTTTTCTCTTTTTTCAACTCCAAACTAATAACAAATACAAACACTATGATAAACAAAATCTCTAAGCAAATAACAAATAAGTTATGAAAATGAATAGCTGTATCTTAAAAGCCATACTGACTTCAGTTCCTCTTTTTTGCATTTTAAAACCTTTTCCTTCTGTAATTCTGAAAGGAATTTTCTTAAACGAAAGCTATTTTTTTTAGCATGTGCACAAATAACACTTTTTATCATGTTTTTATCTTATTGAACAAATATCAATTAGGCCTATTACTCTGGTTATAAGGCATAAATGTCAAATCAAAGAGTTCTCTTAAAGAATTCTTCTCTACTGAATTAACCACAGATGATGATATTTAGAAATAAAAGTTATAACAGCATTTCTTTCACCATTAGAATTATTGATAATATGAATTATATATATCATTTACTGAATAGACATCTATGTTCTCCAGTAAGTTTACATGTTATTTATTTTAATAATCCTCATGACACCCTGAGACAAATAATATCCTCATTTTGTACATTAAAAGGGAGGCACGGGGATATTAATTTGTTCAAGATCACCCAGCTTGAGGGACTTCCCTGGTGGCGCAGTGGTTAAGAATCCGCCTGCCAATGCAGGGGACATGGGTTCAATCCCTGGTCTGAGAAGATCCCACATGTTGCAAAGCAACTAAGCCCATGTGCCACAACTACTGAGCCCATGTGCCACAACTACTGAAGCCTGCGCTGTACAGCCCACGAGCCACAACTACTGAGCCTGTGCTGTACAGCCCACGAGCCACAACTACTGAGCCCATGTGCCACAACTACTGAAGCCCACGCACCCTAGAGCCCATGAGCTGCAACTACTGAGCCTGCATGCTGCAACTACTGAAGCTCGTGTGCCTAGAGCCTGTGCTCCGCAACAAGAGAAGCCACCGCAATGAGAAGCCTGTGCACCACAATGAAGAGTAGCCCCACTCACCACAATTAGAGAAAACCCGCATGCAGCAATGAAGACCCAACACACCGGAGGTGGGCGGGGGAGATTACCCAGCTTGAAATGGGTGGAGTTGCAATTTAAACCAGGACTCTTTCTACTTCCTACTTCCCTGTTGCTTCTTCAAGGACTGTCTTCCAATGTCCTTTAAAAAGAAATCTCTGTTCTCTTCTACCTTTTTTAAAGTCACAATTCACATCACGGGAATTGACAATTCAAAAAATTATTGCTTTCATTCACTTCCTCATTGTTTCATTGGTGAAAACATATTGGAGATGTCACTGTAGCAGATTTAACTAAGGCAGCAGAAGTGTAGACAATGGCTGCTTTGCCTCGCAATCTTAATCTAATCTCCTTGAAGAAAATTTCATGCAATCCAGACCTCCTATTAAATACTGAGTCTGGGATTCCATCAAATGTGCTATTTTTCTGGAGAACAGCAAAGCCACAGATAATGATCTTAAGCTTTATAAAATGCAGATTCCCCGATAAAAGATAAATTCTTCTCTTTTTTAAAAAAGGGAGAGTCAGGTGGTACTCAAGAAAGATCCCAGCTGGTTAAGTTTGGCCATTGAAGTGGTCCGATTCTTCTGGCTTCGAGCTCCCAGCATTTTGAGCATCTACAATGTAGAGCTTTTATTTATTTTTGAGCTTTAAACCCTCTGCATCTGCTCCATCTAATATGAACAAACAAGTGTTGAGATAAAAACGTAGCCTCATAAAACTGTCTCCCTTACTTCAATGAACTCCTTAATTTGCATTATCTCTAAAAGCTGTCTCAGTTTTGAAGACATTTGCAACAAATTGACAGAAAATGGATGTTCTCTAATACAGCTAAGCTTCTTTGACTAGCCATTTGTACTTATTTCTCTATTCACTTCCACCTCCATTTTATGCTTCTTAAAGCAATTAGGAAAAGAAAAAGCAGGCTAAAAAAATTTTAATCAGACTTAATTGATAAACTTAAAAAAAATAAGACTTCTTAAACTTTTAAAATATCTATGCTGTGGCCATACTGTGTGGCTTGAGGGATCTTAGTTCCCCGACCAGGGATTGAACCTGGGCCCCTGGCAGTGAAAGCGCAGAGTCCTAGCCACTGGACCACCAGGGAATCCCCAGTGTCTTTGATTTCTTAATCCACACAGTTTATATGTTCATGGAAAACATCAGAAAATGCAGATAAGGAAAATGAATGAAACATAAAAACAAAATTGCCCTTAATCCACCCATTCAGAGATAATCCCTGCTAACAGTTTTACATTAACCTTCCAGATATTTTGTATGCATCTATAATAAACACCTGTATTATATCATTAAAATAAGATGCATTTTAAAATTTATTTAGATCATTAAAATATTAAATAATAAAATAACCATTAAAATGTAATAAATCATTAAAAATGATTTTAGGAGTCATGTTATTTTGAAATTATTTCTTTATGTCAATATGTAATGAACAACTATCTAGTATTAATTATACATCCATATTATCATTTTCAGTATCTAAATAGTTTTATTTTTTAGATATACTCTGACTTCTTCAGCCAATCTTCTACTATTGAATAATTTAGCTGTTCTCAATTGTTTACAATTATATACAATGCTGTGGTGGATTGTCATCTACATATCTTTGGGACTTATAACTAATTAAACAATTAGTATAAATCCCTAGCAGTGGAATTAACTGGATCAAAGGGTATAACCACCTCAAAGGATTTTACAAATTACCATACAACTGGCAGATTTTACCAATTTATCCTCCTACCAGCAGTACATAAGCATGTCTATTTCTCTACATCCCTCTTTCTTTTTAATCTTTGCATTTCTAACAGGTAAAAAGGCACTATCACACATCAACTGTGGTTCTATGATTACAGAATGGTCAGATTTACCTTTAAAATTCGATTTAGAGAAGCACATATGGATGATGGGAGCAAGGGTTGTAACATACGCATAATGGGAATAAAAGAGGAGAAAAAAGAGAGGAAGGAACAGAAGAAATATTTGAAGCAGTAATGACTGAGAATTTCCCCAAATTAATGTCAGATACTAAGGGGGATAAATATCAAAAAACAAACAGAAACATGTAGACATATTATATTCAAGCTGCAAAAAATCAAAGATAAAGAAAAAATCTTAGAAGAAGCCAGAGGGGAAAAAAGCTCCTATAGATTAGCAAAGATAAGAATTACATCTGACCTCTCTTCAGAAACCATGTCAGCAAGAACAGAGTGCACTGATATATTTAAAGTGTTGAGAGAAAAAAATGACCACCATAGAATTCTGTACTCTATGAAATTATCCCTCAAAAGTGAAGGAAAAATAACAACTTTCTCAGACAAACAAAAACTGAGCAAACCTACTGCCAGTAGATATGCCTTGCAAGAAATAATAAAAGAAATCATTTAGAGAGAAAGAAAAGGATGTAGGTCAGAAACTCAGATCTACATGGAAAAAGAATAAGTGAAGGTCAGATAAAACCTTTCATTTTTCTTATTCTTAATTGATTTTGAACAGTTTGTTCAAAATAATATTACAATGTATTTGATTATGAATGCTTATATATATGCTTATGTATTCTTATGTGGAATGAATGACAGCAATGATACAAGAGACTCAAGGGAGGAATTAAGATTATTTTGTTATTATACGGTAGTCACACTACTGGTGAAGTGGTATAGTGTTATCTGAAAGTGGACTTGTATTTGTTTTAAGTGTATATTGCAAACTCTAGTTGCAACTACTAAAATAAGTGAAAAATATATATACAATCTATATGTTTAAGAAGATAAAATGAAACCATATAAAATGTTCAATTAAAACTGTAAGAGACAGAAAAGGAGACAAAAATAGGAACAAAGAACAAGGGCAAAACAGTATCAAATATGGCTGATATTGATCCAACCATATTGATAATCACTTTAAATGTTATTGGTCTAAATATACCAATTTAAAAACAGAAATTATAAGAGTGGATCAAAACACAAGACCAATTGTGTGTTGTCTACAAGGAAGTCACTTTAAATATCCAGACACATGTAGATTAAAGGTAACTGGATGAAGAAATATGTACCACACTAACACTAGTCAAAATAAAGCTGAAGTAGCTATATTAATTTCAGACAGAGCAGACTTCACAGCAAGGAAAGTTACGAAGAATAAAGAAAGACATTACATAAAGATAAAGGGCTTAATTCTCCAAGAAGATATAACAATACTTAATGTACATGCACCTAAAAATAGTGTCACAATATGTGAGGTGAAAACTGATATAACTGCAAGGAAAAAGAGATAAATCCACTATTATATTTGTAAACTTCAACATCCTTCTATCACAAATGGACAGATCCAGCAGGCAAAAAATCAGTAAGGACATAGTTACTCAACAGCACCATCAATCCACTGGATATTACTAACACCTATCGCCTACTTCATCCAAAAACAGAAACAGAACAGAAATCCTTCTCAAGCTCACATGGAACATTCACAAGATAGACCACATTTTGGGTCATAAAACATACCTTGATACATTTAGGACATGACACCATGTATGCTCTCAGACCACAATGGAATTAGACCAGAAATCAATAACAGAAGGATAGCTGGAAAATCCCAAAATATGTAGAGATTACAAAACACACTAAAAGGGAAAAAAGAAATTTTAAGATAAATTTTAAAATATTTTGAACTAAATGAAAATTAAAAATTATCAAACTTCGTGGGATGCAGAGAATACAGTGCTTAGAGGGAAATTGATAGCATTGAGTGCATATGATAGAAAAGAGGAAAGATCATATAAGGTATCAGACAGAAGAAAGATCAGTCATCTATGCTTCCACCTTAGGAAGCTAGAAAAAGAAGAGGAAATCAAATCCATTTTAAGTAGACAAAAGGAAATAATATTATAGCCAGGCTAACTGAGAAAAAAAGAGAAGATACAAATTACTAATATCAAAAATGAAAGAAGGGACATTATTACAGACCCCATGGACATTACAAGGATAATAAAGGAATACATTGTGATTCCCATAAATCTGATAATCTTCATGATATGGATCAATTCCTTGAAAGATACAATCTGCCAAAACTTATACAAGAAGAAATACACAATCTTGAATAGGCCTATATCTAATAAATAAATTGAATCAACAATTAATAACCTTCCAAATCAGGAAACAAAAGCCCCAGATGGATTCATTAGCGAATTCTACCAAACAGTTAAGGAAGACATTATGCCAATTATCTATAATCTCTTCCAGAAGACAGAGGAAAAACTTCCTAACTTATTCGATGAGACAGCAGTACCCAAATATCAAAAGCAGACAAAGATATTACAAGAAAGGAAAACTATGGACCATTATCTCTCATGAACTTAGATACAAATATCCTCAACAAACATGAGCAAATGAAACGCAACAATCTATAACAATTGCACACACCATGTCTGAGGGGATTTATTCCAGGTATGAAAAGATAGTTCAGTATCTGAAAATCAATGAATGACATCCATCACATCAATGGGCAAAAAAAGAAAAGTCACATGATCCTATCGATTGATGCAGAAAAAGCATTTGACAAAAATCCAACACCCATTCACCATAAAAATTCTCAGCAAAACTGGAAACAATGGGGAACTTCCTTGACTTGATAGAGAACACCTAAAAAAACCCCTTACAGCTAACCTCATGAGAAACTAGAAGCTTTCTGGCTAAGACTAGGAACAAAGCAGGAATGTTCCCTCCCACCACTACTTTTCAGTACTGTAGTGGAAGTCCAACCTAATGCAATAAGATAAGAAAGGGAAATAAAAAGTATATAATTTGGGAAGAAATAAAACTTTTGTTTGTTCACAGATGACATGATCATTTATATAGAAAGTCTGAGAGAAGTGATGACAAAAATCCTGGAACTAAGAAGTGACTACAGGCTGGTTGCAGCACACAAGGTTAATGCAGCATACAAGGTTAGTACAGCATACAAGGTCACTTGCCTATATACCAGTAATGAACAAATGGAATTTGAAATTAAAAACACAATATTGTTTACATTAGGAGGAAAAAAATGAAATGCATAGGTGTAAATCTAACAAAATATGTACAAGATCTAAATGAAGAGAACTACAAAACTCTGATGAAAGAAATCAAAGAACTAAATAAATGCGGAGCTATTTCATGTTCCCAAATAGGAAGATTCAATAATATCAAGATGTCAGTTTTTCCTCACTTGATCTACAGATTCAACACAATCCCAATCAAAATCACAACAAACTGATATCAACAAACCGATTCTAAAGTTTATATGGAAAGGCAAAAGACCCAGAATAGACAACGCAATACCGAAGAAGAAGAATAAAGTTGGAGGACTGATACTATTTGACTTCAAAACTTACCTATAAAGCTGTCATATCAAGACGGTATTGGCGAAAGAACAAATAGAGAACCCAGAAATAGACCCACATAATTACAGTCAACTGATCTTTGAGAAAAGAGCAAAGGCAATAAATGGAGAAAAGACAGTCTTTACAACAAATGTTGCTGGAACAACTGGACATCCATATATTAAAAAAAAAAAGACTCTAAACACAGATCTTTCACAAAAATGAACTAAAAAATGGATCACAGACCTGAATGTAAAATGCAAAACTATGAAAATCTAGGATGAAAATCTAGATGACCTTGGTATGGCAATGATGCTTTAGCTATAACACCAAATACACAATCCATGAAAGAAATAATTGATCAACTAGACTACATTAAGATTAAAGACTACTCTGCAAAAGACAATGTCAAAAGAATGAGAAGACAAGCTACAGACTGGGAGAAAATATTTGCAAAAGATGTAACTGATAAAAACTGTTATCCAGAATATACAAAAACCTCTTAAAATACAACAGTAAGAAAACTAACAACCAGATGAAAAAATGGATACCTGAACAGCTCACCAAAGGAGATATGCAGATGACAACTAAGCATATGAAAAGGTGCTCCATATCGTATGTCATTAGGGAAATGCAAATTAAAATAAAGAAATATCTCTACATACCAATTAAAATGGCCCAAATCTGGAACACTGACAACACCAAATGCTGGGGAGGATGTGCAGCAACAGTTTTCATTCAGTGCTGGTGGGAGTGCAAAAATGGTACAGCCACTTTGGAAGCCAGTTTGGTAGTTTTTTAAAAAACTTAACGCCCCCTTATCATATGATCTAGCAATTGCACTTGCTGGTATTTGTCGAAAGGAGTGGATAACTTATGTACACACAAAAACCTGGACATGGATGTTGACAGCAGCCTTATTCATAATTGCCAAAACTTGGAAGCAACCAAGATATCCTACTGTAGGTGAACAGAATAATACACTGCGGTACATCCGGACAATGGAGTATTACTCAGCACTAAAAGGAAATGAGCTATCAAGACATAAAAGGACATGGAGGAGTCTTAAATGCATGTTAATAAGTGAAAGAAGCCAATATGAAAAGTCTACATTCTGTATAATTCCAACGTAGGACATTTGGAAAACGTAAAACCCATGATACCACAATGGTGAATACATGTCATTATACATTTTTCAAAATCCATACACTACACAACGGAAAAAGTGAACCTTAAACTATGGACTTTGAGTGATAAGTGTCAATGTAGGTTCACTGATTGTAACAAATGTACCAGATGTAACAAACCCCTCGTTAGGATGATGATAATGGGAGAAGCTACACACGCATGGGGGAAATTGCTGTACTTTTCGTTCAATTTTGCTGTGAACCTAAAACTGCTCTAAAAAAATTAAGTCTCTTTATATATAAAAAACAATTAGACTTCCTAAATATCCCTTCCCCCCACCGTTCCCCCCTGGTAACAATAAGTTTGTTCTCTAAGTCTGTGAGTCTGTTTCTGTTTTGTAAATAAGTTCATTTGTATTATTTTTTTTTTAGATTCCGCATATAAGTGATATCATACTTCTGACTTACTTCACTCAGTATGACAATCTCTAGGTCCATCCATGTTGCTGCAAATGGCATTATTTCATTCTTTTTAATGGCTGAGTAATATTCCATTGTATATATGTACCACATCTTCTTTATCCATTCCTTTGTTGATGGACATTTAGGTTGCTTCCATGTCTTGGCTATTGTAAACAGTGCTGCAGTGAACACTGGTGTGCATGTATCCTTTTGAACCATGTTTTTCTCCAGATATATATATAGTTAGGGAGTTTGGAACTGACATGTACACACTGCTATATTTAAAATGGATAACCAACAAGGACCTACTGTATAGCACAGGGAACTCTGCTCAATATTATGTAACAATCTAAAAGTGAAAGGAATTTGAAAAAGAATAAAAAACTAACAAATCAAAAAAAAAAAACCCAATTAGATAGTAGTGATTTTGTCCAATTCAGTGAATATACTAAAATCCATTGATGTGCACACTTTAAGAGGGTGAATTCGATATTTTATGAATTAAATCTCAATAGGCTGTTTAATCTCTTTTACTATTTTTCAATTGAATCTTTTCTACTTCCTGTATGGCTGGACTCCGCTTCTGAAATACTCTTTCCTTCCCAAGTGAGTCACCCGTTCAGCAAGTCTCCTGCAAGTGTGTATAGTCTGTCCACTGCTGCCCTCACCCTGCTGCCCTCACCCAGTTTGCTGCTACCAACTGACTTGCTACTGCGCAGTCCCCATCTCTTATGAAAACACTGAGCCTCGTCTGTGGACTCACCCAGACTGAAAAGCAGGACACTAGCACTTCTGGTTTGCTTCTTGCATAACTGCTTTATTTCAGCAAAGAACATTTCTGACGTAAGAAAAAAATCTTGATGACAAAAAGAATAATTCAACAGGAATATGCAAAAACTTCAAACTTATAATGTACATAATAATGAAGTCTCAAAATATAAGTGTGGAATTTAAAATATAGACAAGTTTACAACCAAAGTGGGATATAAAATGAAAACAAAAAAAACCAGACAAACAAAAAAACACCTCAGTCAGTGAGGGGAAAAAAAACCCCTACACACTGTTTTTCAGATGGCTTTATTTTTTTCACCCCCAAAAGTGAGAGGACATTTTTTTCGTTTTTTTCAGGGATTCATTTCTGTATACAAAATATTTTTATAACACAGGATTGTAGATCATATATCAAATGACTCTGCCAATGTATGCAATTTTTACTTTACAGGTATATTTTTACTCTATTTATCTAAAAGAAATATATACCTTAAAATAAAAGTTTAATTTAAATTAAATTTAAATATTTAAAAATTTTCCAACGTTCCCAAATTACATAAATGGGTAGTTGCTCTCCAAGTGATTTCAGTATCAAAGAAAAATCACATGCTAGTGGTTAATTATTTATGTTTATAATGTTAAAATGCTGGTGTTAATATTAGCATTTAATTTTTAAATGCATTTAGAGTAAACAAAATAAAGGTGGAACTACGCAAGTAACAATTCAAAACCAAAAAATTTATAGCAAATGTCACGTTAAAATGTCCATTTCCAAAATACAAATGCTTATGCACTACAATTGGGAGGAAAAATTCCTTAAGGAGGACATGTAAAGGACAAAGTTTAAAAGACCAATAAACTGAGCCACACCAAAACGCACCATTTAAGGCAGTAAAAAGCAAGTCACAGAGTAGCAGAAGTTATTTGCAATATAGATAACATACAAAGAGCTTGAATCAAGAATATAAAAAGGACTCTATGGGGACTTCCCTGGTGGCATAGTGGTTAAGAATCCACCTGCCAACGCAGGGGACACGGGTTCAAGCCCTGGTCCGGGAAGATCTCACGTGCCGTGGGGCAACTAAGCCCGTGCTCCACAACTACTGAGCCTGCGCTCTAGCGCCTCTGAGCCACAGCTACTAAGCCCGTGCGCCTAGAGCCCGTGCTCCACAACAAGAGAAGCCACTGCAATGAGAAGCCGGAGCACCGCAATGAAGAGTAGCCCCCGCTCACAGCAACGAAGACTCAACGCATCCAAAAATAAATAAAAAATTCAAAAAAAACACAAACTGATTTCTTTAAAAAAAAAAAAAAAGGACTCTATGTTAATAATGTTTTTCCAAAAAGTCAGATCAATAGAAAACTGGCAATAGAATCAAATAGGCACTTCAAAAAGAGGACACCCAATGGTAAAGAAATACATAAAGAACTCAGTCTCATTATAATCAGGGAAATGCAAATTGACACCACAGTGAGATGCTACTACACACCCATTATAATGATTAAAATTGAAAAGCTGACCATATCTTTGTTAGCAAGGATACTGGTCAACAGGAACACACATGTACTGTTGGTGGAAGTGTAAACTGTTTTCAAAGTTCAAACTGGTAGTGTAGTGGGTTGAATGGTGACCCCCTCAAAAGGTATGTCCATGCCATAACCCCTAGAACCTGTGAATGCAACCTTATTTGGAAAAAGTCTTTGCAGATGTAATTAAGTTAAGGATTTTTAGATGAGATCATTCTGGATTATCTACTGGGCCCTACATCCAATGACAGGAGTCCTTTTAAGAGACAGCGGAGAAGACAAAGACACAGACAAGAAGGCCATGTGAAGACAGAGACTGGAGCTATGTAACCAGAAGGAATGCCCACAGTCACCAGAAGCTGGATGAGAAAAAGAAGGGATCCTCCCCGCTATAGCCTTCAGAAGGATTTCAGCCCTGCTGATACCTTGGACTTCTAACCTCCAGAATTATGAGCCAATAAATGTCTGTGGTCGTAACCCACCAAATTTATGGTGATCTGTTACAGCAGCCCTAGAAAATGAATATAGGCAGTATCTAGTACAGTTGAACATATACATTCCCTGTGAACTCTAGTCAGGAGAAAATCAGGCACATATAAGGCAAAAAACATGAAAAGAATATTCATATCAGCATTATTCATAAGAGTCCCAAAGAGAAAACCACTCAGATGTCCATCAAAAATCGGATGGAAAAATGAATTGTGGTATATTCATTTAATTGAATAATATAAAGTAATAAAAATGAAAAACTGAAGCTACACAACATGGATTTATCTAATAAACTTATTCTGAACACAAGAAGGTAACACAAAAAATTCATTTACTTTCTTTTATATGAAGTTCAAAATACACAAAATTAATCTACGGTGTTAGAAGTCAAAATAGTACCCTTGGGGAAGAGGAAACGGGGTGGTTTTAATAGACATAATGCTAGAACCCTGCACCCCAAAATTTGAAATCACAATTTTAAGTGCATGTGGAACATTTATAAAAATTGACCACTTCAATGACAAAAGCAATGTCCTAAACAATAAATGGTGACATTCATGGATGGTAACATTCAATACTGTAAAGTTGAGAAACCAACCTCAAATTTACCTATACATTTATTAAAATTTCAATCAAACTTGTGTTTTGGTATTTGATAGGCTGATCTTAAAATTCAAATGAAAGACTAAAAAACCAAGAATAGCCAAGAAAATTCTGAAGAGCAACAAGGTAGGTAGACTTGATACTCTAGATATCTAAACTGTTGATCTGATAACTTTTATATTGCTACAGGAGTAGTAAATACATCAGTCAAATAGAGGGCCCAAAGAAAAGACCCATGTGTGTAATAAAACTTGACTCACATCTCAAGTGTCATTAATATTGATGGGAAGAAGGACTACCAGATGAGCTAACAAAATAAAAAAATACATCTGCTTAAAGTCCTTGGAGTGCTAAACAGTAGTGAAGAAATACCAGGTCAGAATTTGGGGAAGGACAAGTCTGGAGAAGTGAGCCCAGGCTTTGGGGCCACTTTCCCATGGAGGTATTTGCTGATTCTGGAGATGGCAGCTGAGAGACCTGAGGGGATGAGGCTCCAGTGAACCACAACTGCTTTGTCCTAGGCTATGCACTGGGAGTGAGGGTATGCCCAAGGAAACAGGCACCTGCAGCTCAGCTCTCTAGCCACCAAAAGGGCTAACATGAAAAAGACTGACAATACCAAGGGTTGGCAAAGATGGGAAGTGACAGGAACTTTCTGACATGGCTGGCAGGACTGTAAATTGGTTCATTCCCTTTGGAAAATACTTTCACCTTATCTATTAAAGTTGAAGATATGTATTCCCTATATGCCCGCAATTCTACTCCTAGGTATATAGCCAACAGAAATGTAAAATCAGGTACATCGAGGGACCTTTACATGAATAGTCACGGAAATGTTATTTGTAATATTCCCATACTGGAAATACGTGAAAAGTCTATACTTAGTAAAATGGATAAACAAATTGTGGTATTTTTAGGCAACAGAATACTATATGGCAATGTAAACGAATGAGTTATGTAAAATATATATACCTCACAAACATAACACTGAGCAAAAGAAGCCAGACACCAAGGTTTATATAAATAGCATACTGCTTTTAAAGGTCAAAAAACACACTATTTGATTCCCTTTGTGTAACAGTTAAACACTAGTAAAAACCATAGTGTTCAGGAATGCATAGTTAAGCATTAAAACTAAAGAGAGAAGCAAAGAAGTGATTACCTTACAGAACTGTGGTTACCTGCTGGGGGAGGGGCACTAACAGGGCTTCAGTGGTCTTACAATGTTCTATTTCTTGACAGGGGTTTTGGACGCACAGATGCTTTGTGATAAACCAATGCTCTGCACGCTTTTTGTATTTGTGTACTTTTCATGTATCTTTCATAATTAAAAAGGTAAGAAAACAGCAGTGGAGATGGATGACGGATTTATTATTCAATACATGGTATTGGATCAACTGAACAGAAATATGGCAAGAATATATTAAATCTTTACTTCCTATCACACACAGAGATCAATTACAGGTGTATAAAAAACCTAGGAAAAGCAAAAACCTTGTAAGTTTTAATAGAAAATATGGGATGGATCTTCATATTCTATGGAATAAAATTAATTCCTGAAGAAAATACAATAATACAACCAATAAAGGCAATGAGTGAGCTGACCACATTAAGATGAAAACTGTTCTATAAGATAAAGTGAAAAGACAAACCATACACTAATAAGTTCTATATGTATAACCAGCAAACAGTAATAACCAGACTACTGAAAACTGCGTATGTATCGACTGAAAAAAGAGACAACTCCACTGGGGATTGGGGTGAGGGAGAGAACAGGCAAGGGTAGGAAAAGGTGATCCATATTACAAACAACCTGGCTGGCTGAGATGAAACATGGTAGGGCATAGTCACACAATGGAATGAGACGGTGATCTAAATAAATGAATTAGAGCCATGTGCTGCAACATGAAAAAAATCTCTAAAACAATGTTGAATTAAAAAAAAAGGACAAAATGCAAAATAAAATCATTTTACAATAATAAAATTTATAATCATGCATACTATTTAAAATCCAATATTACATATTCCTTATCAACACATATATATATAGTAAAAACATGAAAAAATATGCTTAGGAATGATAAATGTTAACTTGAGACCAGTGGCTTCTTCTGCGGAGAGAGAGAAAGGAATCAGGGAAGTTTACACAAGGACTTTGATTGTATCTATACCATTTTATTTCTGTGAAAATAAAGATTCAAAGCAAATATGTCAAAAATTTCAAGTTCTCTATAATTTTATAGTCTCCTGTATCACTGAAATAAAAACAAAGGTAAACCAAGTGCACTTCCCTAGCTATTCTCAGTTTTATTCTTACATCAAGCTGTGGGTTTAGACCCCATGTTGCTGGCCCATCACAGACTTTGATACCATGGCACCAACTTACACTGAAGGAAGCTTAAGAAACAGGCCTCGTGATTCTGATATTTGGCTTCCTGGAGGGGATTCCCATCATGGATATAACTTACTACCTCCTGCAGCATCTCTGTACAAGGTTGAGGGAATAGTCACTGGGAGGGCCCAGTACCAGGAGAAGCTAACTTTTTCTTTTTATATAGACATAGTGAATCTTGTAACAGACCATGGTTACTTCCTTTTATTGGGTGCTAAGAGACGCTTGACTAAATCTATGGACTACCACTAGGAAAGGTACCTGATTGCCTGATTTGTATTTTAATTCTTCATCTCACTCTCCAATCCTTACTGTCCTTTCATCCAGATTTTTCAGGTGATTTATTTTATCCTACTGTGTGTATGTGATTATGTACACACACACACACATGGAGGCATATAATATAAAGGAAAAATCTGATAGATTTCTATTATATTAAAATTTAAAACTTCTATAGATCAAAAGGCACCATTAAGAGAATAAATGGCAAGCTACAAAGTGGAAGAAGATGTTTGCAGTACACATGACAAAAGGTTTACATCCAAGAGTGTAAGGAACTCCCACAAATCAGTAAAAAAAAAAAAAGATGGAAAATTCAAAAGAAAAATGGACAAAGTTGGTAAACAGCAGAGCTAAAGTTCCAGCCTGAAGTCTTACTTCATTTTACTTAAAAAAATTATCATTTCACGTATTTGTAATGCCATCACCTAGCAACAATGACCATCACGCTTTACACTTTGGTCCTGGTAGAAAATCTTCCGTTTTCTTTTTTTTTTTTTTTTGGGGGGGGTGGGTGTGCTAATAACCTTCCCTATAATAAGTGTATATATGTAATTTGTTGTGATTACAGAAATCAGATTATACCAAATATACTACTTTGCAATCTTTTTCATATAATTCATCTTCAAAAAAAAAAACTATTGCATAGATTACACTAATATGGGTTCCATATAGTCTTTAAAAGATTTCCAATATACATTCACACAAAAGGTGTCCCTGTGTGTCTGCTTCCCCACACGCTTACCAGCACTAAGTGCAGGTCTCTGGTTCAGACTCATAAATGGTGATCAGAATACCTCCTTCTGGCTTCCTTCAAGCATTGAGAACAAAGCAATTAAGGAGGAGTAAAATAATGAGCAAACAGAAATGCCAGCTAATGAAAAGGGTGTGGAAAGGAGTTTAGAAAAGAAACAGTGGCTGAAAATGAACAAAGGAATGAGGAAATGGGAAAGGGGTTAAATATAAAAAAAGTAGGGCGCCTTTCAGGAATATTCTTGTTAATCAGGCCATGACTCTGAGTCGTATACTAAAGACTGAGGGGCAAGGTGCAGTTTCTGATTTCATAATTTGATTAAGAGTCGATAAAGGAGGGCTAGAACCAATCCCACTGAGACCGGATATCTTAACCTAAGCTCGCTCTTTTGGAGTTCAAATTTCTTCTCCTCAATTTTTAGTCAGTTTCCTCCCCCTAGAGCTGAATTTTATCTGGAGAAAAAATTCCCAAACTTCACTTGAAGTTTTTAGAGCAGAACAAAGTACATGTTTCACACTTTTAAAGAAAATGTTCAGACTCTGGTTGCAGCTGAATAACTTCAAAATGGCTTCATTTTAAAACTTAGTAGAGGCGAAATATCTGAAGGAAATGCATATTTTAGATTATTTGTTTTAAACTAGTTTAATTGCTGGTAAAGGATCTCTGGCTGGTCTCATGTGAGTATAACAAGAGGTTAGAGGTGGAGAAGAGGGGTTGAACTCCTGCAGGGTCAGGATTTTCATTCTACCTCTATGTTCTTGGCCACCTTTAACAGTTCCTCTTGCTTTTCCTCTCAGTTTATCCCTATCTTCTGGAAGACACTGTGAAGCAGGGGAAAGAAAGCTGGTCTAGAAGGGGAGGAATGGGGGCCCTGAGTGACCTGGGCCATGGGCCTTAATCTCTCCATTCTTGTATCCTCAGCAAACCTGATCTTCTCACTTCACGGGAGGTCAGCTGGTGAGATTCAAATAAGTAATGGTTTAAGCAAGTTTTGAATAGGCATAAAGCGCTAAGGTATTATAAATGTCTACTCTCTCCTTTTACTATTCTTTTTTAAATCAATTGAGCAACTCCAAGAATCAGATTTGAAGGATAAATGTTTATGGGAATCCATCCTGGTTCAAAGGAGGACCTGGGGTACAGGGAACTATCTCGATATTTTAATAAAACTAACACCTAATTGGTTGTGACCATTTCAAAAGAATTAAGGTAAGTTAGAAGCATACATTCAAAAAGGAAGCATCGGAGAAAAGGGGCCTAAGTCTTTGGGATTCTATAAAAAGCTTGGTCTGTAAGACAGTCCCTGAGTCAATATATGAGAAACAAGTTTGTATTAGTGCTCAGATACTCATGTAACAGAGAACCACAAAAAACAAGGACTAAAAAAGACAGAATCTGGATACACACTGATGAGCTGAAACATGTTATGTTAATGCCTTATTGTGTGCTCCGGCTCTCAGGGGTACTGAAATAATGTACGCGTGAAAGAATTACAGCAGAGTAACTGGCTCCGTTCTGGTGTGCTATCAAAGGGAAACCAAGACAGCACTGAAGGAATATGTAAATCAACACAGCTCTACAACCCTGATTATGCTCACCCACTATCTGATAACATATTTCCTTCTTTGGAGGAAAAAAAAGAAAGAAAGAAATTCATTCCCCAAACTCTTGGGAGGCTGAGAATCTAGACAGACAAAAGCACATCTACATAAAAATTTTCAGGATTAATACATAATAAAAGCCAAAGCAATAATCTAAAATAAAATACTTCCCTTAGCTGCTTTTGCTTGTGGTCTGCAATGTATTTTCCACAGTTCCCCAAGATAAAAGGGAGATTGTCAGTATCCATTTCCAGGTTTTTCTCACGAATATATATCAAGGGAAGTACAACAAAGTCTGCTTTGGATTAAAGTTATGAACATCAGATTTCAAAACCAAGAACAAAATGTTTTAGGAGTCTATTCCAGCTGTGTCTCACCAAATCCTGAAAATGTGGGGAAAGTAGAATTCTATAGTTCTGAGTTTTTTTTAATGATTTAAGAAAGTAGAGAGGCAATGACATTTTCATATATTACTATAACAGGAAAAGAAAAAAGAATAATGGACTACATCCTGACATTAAAAAATACTTTTGACAGTGTTTCCTAATTACCAACAGTGATGACTATGGCTAACATGGATGAAGAAATTAATGAGCAGTATTTTTTTCTTATTATGTTTAAGATCATCTCCAATACTACCATTAGGCTTGAGTGATATCTGCCTGATATCTGAAAAGAACACCATAAAATTACAAGGTAGGCTTTAAAAATATTCACAAGTGGTTAGAGAGTCCTAATGAACAATAATAGAGTTATTGTTTTAATTTGTAGCATAAGGCATCACCACAGGAATCAAAGAAACTGATGTATTTTTAGATGTGTGTACTGCTTATACATTGAATGGCGAGTTACTGTGGAAACTTTCATTCTGTGGAAACTTTAACTGGCTTTATGTGCTAGAATTAGCTGATGAGTTGCAAATTTTAAAGTGGTAAACTGATTAGCATTAAATCACAAAATATATTTCTTTATAAATAGAATGCATTTATCTCACATAAAATGTGTATTGATAAACACTTGTTTTCCTCTAGCTATAATGTAAACAGTGACATAAGAAATAAAATTATGCATGCGTCTTACATCTTCTGTGCAGTTGAAAATGTCTTAAATTTTATTTCACTGGACAGCAAACTAAAGAAAAGAAATGATGACCTTTATAACTAAGGCCTTCCTTCTCTCGGACTCTCTATTTTGACAAAAGCATCCCTCTTTTATGAGGTCCTTTACGACAATGTTGATTTTTTTTTTTCCATTTCTGTATCTCTTTAGATACCCTGGTATCCAGCACATAGTAGATGAGTGCTCAAAATATTTTTTGTCTTGATTCAACATTCAAAGAAATAAAAAATGTTGGTCATATGCTTCCAAGATATGTAGTATGTTTAAAATACTATACCCAAAGATTATGGAACAACTAACAGATATAAAAATAAAAATACGTATAGAGATGTCATAGCTCAAATTCTGATGGTAACTGCTTAACTCAAAGTGTGATAACTGATTCTCATATATCTTAGCATGCTTTTCAGGCACTTTGCATTACGGCTACAGAGGGCAAATGGCTGATAAACCTCATTGTTAAAAAGAAGTCCCTTAAATAGCAAGATATACATGAACAACAACAAAAAGAACTTCTTTGATTGGTTCAAAAGCCCATATACTTGTAACCCAGGAAACATTTGAAATGCATGAATAGGTAACTCAGCTCTATATGGGATATTGGTTCATAACTCTTCATCAACCCTACGTACAAAAAAAAATGCTATGTAGGACTTGATATGTATTTTAAGAGATATTAATACCTGCAGAAAAATAAAGTATTTAAAAGGACCAAAGAAGCCAGAATTCTTATGTACCAAAACAACTGTACAAAATTAGAAGTACATTTTAACATTCCAGATCTTATTTTAATCAGCTATTGGGGGTACTCACTTCCTTCTCTTTATTTTCTACCCTATTAGGAGGAAATTTAATATCTACTATTGGCATGTCAGTCTGCAAACTCTGCCTCTAACAGTATAACAATGGTGTCTTCTCCATTCTCCGAATACACACCGAACTCCAGATCAAAGTCATGGTTTTCTGTGCCCCTTAATTATCCTCCACAATCAACTCTGACTCACCACGGAGCCTTTATCGTCCTAAAAATCCATATTTATACTTGTTAGAATTTCACGCAATAGGGAGGAGATGACAACACTGAATCAGTTCTCCAGACAGGCATATCAAGGATGCTTTGTCAATCACCCAGTGCTTAGTAGAGACAAAGTTATGCAGTAGCCTATGGAATTCTGTAAGAGCAGAAAGGCCACATCACTAGGACACTTCTTGGCTCCAGAACAGACTGATTTAGAGCCCAGCTGCAAAGTCATTCACATTCGCCAAGAGAGGTTTTGAGTACTCTTTGGGACCCACCCCTCATACGAACAACAATTTAAACAAAATGAAAACAGAACAAAACAGGCTGACTCACTCCAACACTCCCAACTCCATCCTGTAGGAAGAAGGTTATAAAATAATGCGACAATTAGCCTAGGGATTTCCTTGTTATTTTCATTTTCAGAGCCTCCGCGTAGTGTTAAAAGTATCACATAGGGTCCAATTAGACCTGAACACACAGACCTGCTCAAACATCTTCCTGTTCTGAGTACACCATGTGGTACCACAGGGTTATTTAAAAAAATTTCCAAAGCAGTAGTTAAGAAAGCAATGAAGTCAGTTTACCCCATACCCTATCATTTATCCGTCCACAGAGCACTCACCTCATTGTCTGACTCGACGAGAACTTGATCGTATTCACTAAGCGCTACTAGAAACATGATAGAGGTGACATTTTCAAAGCAGTGTATCCATTTTCTTCTCTCTGACCTTTGGCCCCCTACATCGACCATTCTGCAAGGTTAATAATATTCATATTAATAGCACATAAAAAATATCAATATAAATATAGCTTTACTTACAAACTTAGGAACCCTACTCTCTAAAGAGAATGGTCATCAAAACCAATCCAATTAACACTTATTGAACATCTACTAATTTTCTGTTACCTAACAATCAAAGTCAAGACATTCTGGGTAATAACTCATTGCAGTAATTAGAAAGTTACCTGATATACATAAAAATTATAATTTTGTAAAAAAAAAAAAAAAGAAAACCTGTGCCAAGCCAAGGAAAAAGTCTGTTTTATTTAATCAAGCACAGAAGAGTCAGAAACAAAACGCGTTTTATTTGTGTTCAGCTCTAATGGCAAATACTGACTTCAGTTTCTTTTCCTATAAAATGAGAATGAAGATCCTCATGTATTTCTCAAGGAAGCTACTAGGAATGACTACAAATGCATTTAAAAGATGTAAGATGCTATGTATTTCAACATGGCTGTGTAATGCTTCAACTAACTGCAAACAAAACCTCACTGATCTTCATCAGGAAGGTAAGCTTTTGGGGCTGTTTTTTCTTTCCAGTATTGACTATAATTTGGGACAGTCCAATCACATTGGGTAACACGGTGCAATCAGCCTTATGCACAAGTCAACTTGCTAAACTGCTAGAAGTGGTATGTATAAAAACATCAAGATGCTATAAGAGGCCACCATTTGAACTATACCGAGGACTTGTTGTTACACATCAATTCTGTGCTCAGGAATCAACACTGGCATCAATTAATTTGAGTGCTAGTGTATACAGAAAATATCTAGCAGAACTTGGTAATGAATCCAAGTTTCTTCAAATTGCTGAATCCATAACTTGACTAAAATGTGCACAATGTTTACAAGATAAAATATTTTCAGAAAATGAGAGTTTTAGGTATAAAAGTTTGAGAGTAGGGCTCTTTAAGTGTTTGTTGAAAACTGCAGTTGTTCCTGGTATTTTCCTGCCTCTAAGGATCAAACCTAAACTAAGAAATCAAGAATCTTCCAGTGACTGCTTTGAAAAGTTTCCTATGAAACATATCTGAGGGGCAAAACAATGGATCCAGGGAGACCTATGAACTACAGACATCAAAACTAGAATTCTTAGGTCTTTAGAAATATTAAAATGCTAGCTCTTCTCTGATGTCAAGTCAATAATATGCTCATTTATATAAAATCCTCATTCCATGAAATCCTGTCATGCTAAACCCTATAAGATGTTTTTGATGGTAGCAAGAAATTATTCTCCTAAGTCATTACTTTTACTGAAGTGCCAAAGAATGTCCTTTAAAAGCTAGTGCCCAAAATGTAGGGAAAATCCCAAGATGTAACAGTAACCTGGTTTCAGATTTCAGTAATCATAAAGCAAAAAGGAGATGAAAATCTCCATGGAATGCTCTATGTTTTCTGAAAATATTCTAACATGGTTATAAGCAGAAGGAAATTTGGTGTCTCAAGTTAAAGATCTCTAAACACAATGAACTCAAAACTTAATCCAGAATGCTGGAGCTACCAGCATTGGGAGCCTTGGTGATCATCTAATGTAACCATTTTAATGATGAAAAAAACGAGGCTCAGAAATTATTTCCAAAGTGTCACCCTCTTTATGGCTATGTCCATTAGAGTAGCGTAAGGCAGCCAGATGTAACCACAGGTGCGGAGATTGATCAGAATGAAACACACAGTGCTTTGCAGGGAATGATGGCGGGCCTGCCCATCAGGGTCACATGGCAGAGTTACATCACAGGAGTTACATTCATTTCCACTTCACAACCCTGTACTGTACGTAGTTGTCTTAAATGGATGGCTCTCCCAAGGAACTCAACTCTCTGCACCCAAAGACATATTCATATGGCCTCATTTCTCCATGTACCATGTGGTTTGTATTCTAACTAAAAGTAGGTCTGAGTGACTGTGTAATAAGAGATTAAATGAAAGTACATCAGTCTTGTTTATTTTTTCTCATCTTAAAAAAAATTAGACCACTTCAGCTGAAGTATTACCCAGAAAGAATGGCAGCAGTAAGGGAGAAAGTAATAAACTTTCATTCTATTTTTCTATGTAAATTTAGACTAGGTTAATCAATCCATTTCCAAAACATGTATTTTAAAATTTTTCAGGCAACTCATTTTAGGAGTACAAAACAGCCCGCATTCTTATTGCTACTGAAAAATTCTACCTTGGTACCAGAGGACCTGGAGGAATCAACATGAAAGCTTCTGACAACCTGTAATTTCTGCTATTAATAGGGTTATAATTTATATCTTTATACAAATGTAAAAATACAGTTTTTACATGTACATGTTTTATATGTAAAAATACAGTTTGTACAATGTACAAACATTGACCTCATAGGTAAAATGATTCCCAACCAGTTTTAGTCTGGACCAATGTTCGAGTAACTTTTAACCATCAGCAAACTATTCACTGATTTCTCAGTGATTTATCTTATTTATCTTATTTTCTGAAATAAGAAACCTGCCCATACACCTTTCCTCTGCTTCCTCTTTCAGGGACACATTATTTCATTTGTGTCTCCAATGATAATAATTGTTATAAAGGTGATACTGTTTTAAAGTCTACACATGGTTTCAATATTCACAGAGTTCACAAAATGTGCTCAAGGCAGAAGAGCTGGCAAGTGGATTTTATGGACTCAGGTACTACCTGAAAATGACACTTTGTAAGTCAAAGGGGTACTCGATGATCCCTGTGGTGGGGACTCGAACTCTGAGCACATCTTGTTGCGTAGGCAGGTAGGCAGGGTCGGCAACGCGGTCCAAGTCATTAAGATAGCTGGAGGAAGGAAGACACATGAGAACGTCAGTGACACCATCACACCAGACCTGCTGATGGAAAAGGAAGGACAACAATGAATTCTAAGACAGAAGTGGAGAGAAGGAAGAAAAGTATCAGAAAGTGGTAGAGTAGCTTGGGAAGCGAAAGATACAGTCAACCTTCTGTTAGTCAGAGCAAGGCTGTCCATCTATGGATGACCTGGTTCACAGTATTTCTCTTTTCTTCTCTTACTGTCAAATAGAACCCTGACAGAACGTAAAGGGGGAGAAGAAAAGAATTAAATGAGTCTCCTACCCTCTACTTGTTTAGCAGGTCTGGTGGGTAAGCAAGAGTTTCAAGCAAATAGTTTTTGAATTATTTATACAAATGTTATTTGTATAAACAAACAGATAACGAGCTACACATAAGGTCAGGATGAATTGTTTTGCCTTTTTACAGAACATCAGAGCCTTTTCCCTTATAAGACAGCAGTATACCATGTCCTAAACTCTGTCCAAAGCCTAAGTCATTCACAATTAATGTGAAGCCACGAGATTTCTAGTTACTGAGGCAACAATATCGAAGGCCAGATATTCCCAGTGTATAGACTCATCACACCTAAACTTTACATTTATCTGCTTATATGACACTTTTCCATTAAAAAAAAGCTTTTTATTGTGAAATAATTATAGACTCACAAGAAGCTGCAAAAATATTACAGAGAGTTCCCCTGTGCCCTTCACCTAATTTCCCCCAATAATAACATCTTATGTGATCATAGAATATTATCAAAACCAGGAATTTGACACTGATCAATACTATTAACTAAACTACAGACCTTACTTGGATTTCACCAATTTTTACACACACACACACACACACACACACACACACACACACATTTTTGGGGGTGTATACGTCTATGAAATTTTATTACATGTAGAGATTCGTGCAATCACCACTGCAGTCAGGATACAGAATTGTTCTGTTAGCAAAAAGAAACTTCTGTGTGCTACCCATCCCAATCCTAACCCCTGGCAACCACACATACGTTCTCCATCAGTATAATTTTATCATTTCAAAAGTGTTATATTCCATTCACTTTCCATCCTCTCAAATTGCAAAAATAATTTACAACTTTAAGAATGACATAATTTGATATAACTGATGACAAACAGGTAAAAATGACTGTTCTGCATGGCATCCTCATGATTTCAAAGAGTCACTATGTTTCCTCCATCCCTGGAAGGGATGCAGCACAGATATGATTTCAAAACACACAACTGCAAAGTATATACAGAAAGTAACTAAAGTGTGAATAAGAAAAGGTAGAACCATTATAGACTTGGAAGAGATTAGATCTTCAACCCCTATATGCCCACAAACAAGAGACAGTGAGTTCTGAGACATGTAACAGGGAATGTCTGGTGTGGAGCGTAACTCAGCAAGAGCACAAACACTCAGGTGACATGACTTACCCAGGATAAAGACTGTCTCGCCCTGCTATTCCTGCCTTAGTACCTAAAAGAGTGCCTGGCAAATAGTACTTAACGATTATTTGCTGAATGGATGAGATTTACTTTTTTTTTTATTTGCTGAGATTTACTTTTAGCATTATTTAAATATCCTTCTTACTAGTGGGGTTTCCATATCAATGATACTGTTAAATTTGAAACTGAGTATTGAAAAAAATTTAAGTCTCTAAGATTCATGGGATCATAAAATAGCTGGAGGAAGGAAGACACATGAGAACGTCAGTGACACCATCACACCAGACCTGCTGATGGAAAAGGAAGGACAACAATGAATTCTAAGACAGAAGTGGAGAGAAGGAAGAAAAGTATCAGAAAGTGGTAGAGTAGCTGACTTTAACAAAGAAATAAATTACTGCCTTTTTGGAGCTGTATCAATTCTTTAAGACAAAAAAATACAATATTAGTCTGGAAATTCCTAATACAAAGCAACTATAGTTAGTATTCTAGTGGCCTTGTCCCAAACACATCAATGATTCTTTAGCTGGCAATTAGCTCTCTACTGGCTGATAGAAACCAGCCTGGTATCTTTAATTATTGTAAGAGTGGCTGGGGGACAAAAAGAGGGAGAGGCTGGGAGAATATGGGCTTGAGAGGCAGGAAGGAAATGTAAAAAAGGACTGGACTCCAAATTTTAGTGAATAACCTGGCACTGTCTGGGAGGTGCCTGATGGGGTTAACAAGCCCACGTTCTGGGTGTTGGCCTGTATCTCATCCTACAGATAAACCAGCTCATGACTCCATAAATGCAAACTCAACTGGGCACTCTGTATAAATGGAGTTTTTTGATTTATGAGCTCCTTGATTTGAAAAAATCGAAATGAATGTACATTTTGAAATCTGCAAGATCATCATTTATTTAACTACTATATACAAAAATTTAATTCAGAGGAATCAGAGAACTTCCAATTCACATTGGCAAGCTTGTTTTTAAATAGGCTGCCCAGTAAACCATTTCTACTCACTTCACCCAATCCAGAGGTCAGAACAGAAGGTGGCTAAGTCTTGGACACAAGGTGCTACTGTGTTCTTGTGGGAAGAGAAATCGTGGCTTTCTGTTTCCTGATCTGTTTCTTGAAGATGAACTCAACAGACTACTCGTTGCCACTTCATTTTTAAACATGTGTCCTTGCACAGGAAAATTTAAAGAACCAGCACATGAAGTGGGAGAGTCCCTGTCACACTGCACGTGAGAACCTTGCTAGTCTCTCTCCAGTTCAGAAGGGTGAACCGAGCTCTGGGAAAAACACGATGGAGTAACACAGAATCAGGATATACACCTGCGACTGAAAGTCACTGAAACGAGTTTAGAGGCTGTCCTAAAAATACCGTCAGTGCTTTCTCTCTGTGAACGCCGGGTGCTACTGAGACATCAGCTGAATATCTGAAGCATTCATACGTGCAATAATATTTTCCCCCTGCGTCTTTCTTTTGCTCCTTTTCAATGTAAGCATAGTTCAGAGAGTAACAACGGCAACGTAACAATTAACCTATACTGGGCACTTGCTGCTTGCTAGGCTCTGTTCTGTCTGTTCATTGCCCAGGTTTCAACATATTTCAAGGCAAGGAAATGACCATTAAAGATCCTCATACATTTACAGTTTACTGGAAAGTGAACTGCACTTCTTGCTTGACATTCTTGTTGTTTTGTTTTAGGTGGATGGTGGAGAGAAAGGCCCACTTCACTTGGAGTAAAAAAGTTAAACTGATCTAGTTTAACAAAAGAAAAAAAAAGGAAAAGAACTTGTTATCAAGGTCTGCTAGTTGAAACATACATTATCTAGAACCTGAACCAAACCAAACCAAACCTAGAACACCCCAAAACAAGACTAGAAAAACAAAACAGAACAACAACAAACCCCCCCAATCAAACAGAAGACACACAATCTATTTTCTCCTACAGGAAGGTCTGGGCGGCTCGAAAGCTACCCAAAACTGAAGACCTGTTGCAGATAATTTGAGAAACAAGTAAAACGTGCAGGCCACATAGACTAGCATCTTTCACTGCCAAAGAGAGGCCAGTGTGGAGAGCTTCTGCCTGCACAAGCACCAACCCCACGTGTCCCCCTCACTCTGGGCTTCAGGACTTGGAGGGACTCACAGCACTTTCTGCATTTCACATTTGCTTGGGGAAAAAAGCCACTCTACTGCCTTAGAAATGGAGTTCTAGCATGATGAGACTAGCATATCCTTATTTGTTGATTCTTGTCATATTCTGAGAAGAGGTAATGATGCAATAATCTCTTAACTGAATTGTACTTTCCACTGAAGCACCTCATATTTGGGGGAAAAACGCTGGTGGAATATGGAGGGCGGATGGGTTCATGTTGGATTACTCCATTCATTTAACCTTTAACTAAAAAACACTGAGGTCTGAACAATTTATATTGCAGAGTAAATTCAGAGAGTTAATTATAGTTATAATTTGTTTTGTAGGAATGATTCTGAGTGGCTGCTGAGGTCATTCTCAGTGTGCTGCTATGGTGACAGGCACAAGGTACATTTCCAAGGCAATGTATGTATAACAAGTGGCTGGCAGTAGCCCTCTCCTGATGTCAGAGAGAGAGAGCTCCATGGTACACACAGGACTTATTTAACTGTCTAGGAGTGAAGACTTATTTAAGATTGTGCTTGAAAATGGGTGTAGTCAAACTCATCTTACTCCAATCCATTCAAGGGAATTTAATGACTTGTCATTGCTTTGAGACATTCAATAATTGATAACTTCATAATTGACTAAAAAACCCCAAAAAACCTCAACATTTTCCCACAGACATTTGCCCAGTTAGGGTTCTCACACTCCATGGGGTCAAGGACCATGACTCCCTTTGTCCAAGGCTGGTCACCGACACTCAACCAAGGGCCTGGAACACAGCAGATGCTTAACATGGGACCCAAATTAAAACTATTTTATGGAAAACATTGTAGTGGTTAGAGAGGCAGGTTACACCTTCTAGGAGAAAACAACGGAGTGTGGGGGTTGTTAGATACCCATCTTTACATAACTACTTCTCCGGGCTATTACTGGCCTGCATTATGTAAGACCTAAATTCTGAATTCAAATGCCTCTGACGAATATAAAGACAACGCAGAAAGGAAAGGCAGTATCCACTTAATTTCATTTAGTAGATGCGCTTCCTGCTCTTCTTTAGGTCCTGGCCTCAAAATGATATAATTTGTACATCCATTTTATGACTGTCAGTATCAAGCTTTCAGGCCTTGGAATTCCCTCTAATCCAGGGCAAACAGAGGGAGTGGTCCCTTATTAACAAACGATTGTGACACCGTATGTTTAATGGAAGAAACAGGTTTCTGATGGTTTTCAGTGAAAAGCAAGGCGACAAAAAGACTAGTAAAATTTCCATAATTCCTTTCCTACCATGAAAAAAATGCAGGGTCATCTGAAATTCAACAACCATCTGGATCATAACATTCTGGTAGGTGCTAAGGAAATGAAAATTCCCAGGACATGATCCCTGCCTGCAATGAGTTTACCAACTTGTAGGAAAAAAGGGGGTTATATGAAGAGGAGAAACAGGGGAGTTTATTAGGGAAGGAATGAATGCTTGTATATTTTGGAAAGAGCCGTTTTCTGGGAACTTGTTTGAACTGTCTCTAATCCTTGGTGATTATCCACAAAACATCCTTCTCTAGCATGACTGATTCATAAGAAAGACAAGGAAACCATGCCCATTCGTTTATAATGACACCTCGTAACTGCTAAAGTCTTTATACATTTAACTTCAGTATCACATCTGGCTGCAGAAAAAAAAAGAACTTCAGAAAAGGGGTATAATCCATTACTTTAAATGATTAAAAATATATGCGATAAGCTTGAATGTCACTAAAACAATATGCTCTAATCAAACTAAATATGGCATTTCTCTTTTGAATGTTTTAAAAAGAGATTTCAATTGTTCCTTAGTTTTTGACAGCAGTTTGTCAGCAACAGATTTGAGGTGACCTTCACATTTAATTTATGCTCCAATCTGACATGTAATGAGAACTTATTTTCTTAGATCTTTTTAGAAGTAAAAAGAAAAAGCCCTACTACCTATGACTGGAAAGGTAATTGAAATCTAAGCCAAGAATAACATAGAAATTAGAAATTCAAGTGGGTTTGCTTTTTTTTTTTAATGAAGGAAACATGAATAAAATTTAGAGATGACTCAGCAAGTAAACAGTATCATATTACAGCCGGGGTTAAAAAAAATTAATACACGCATTAGGCATACAAGCCTTAGCAATTATACCAAAAGGGGGAAAGCACCTGTGGGTGATAAGTGGAAAAAGAAATCTCTGTAATTTGTTCTAAATCCAACCAAACATAGTAAGACAACCGAATACAGCACCTTGGAGCATTTAATGTAACACACTATGGGGTGTATGCTGGGGTTCTTCAACTCCTGTGCAAGAGCCTCTTTTCTAGAGGCTGTATTTATCAATATAAGAGAGCTGCAGTTAAAGTCAGATATTAAGATGAATTCTGGCACAGAAAATGACTCTGGGTAGAATTTCACAGTTTTGATTATTGAAAAGAAGGTTAGAAAAACTAGGTCGACTTCATTAAAAAAATTCGTAAGACCGTGTAAGAGGAAAAGTCTTGGGGGATGTGAAAGCTAGATCATGCCTGAGATCTTATTTGACACTGTCAAAAGCAGTGGAAGCTAAGGAGAAACCAGACACTTATGGTTACTGTGTAGTTTCTGTGTGACCACAAGGATCCAAAGGAAAAAAATAAAAGAAATTGTCAAAGTGAACTTAAAAAAAAAAAAAAAGTGAAAGTAACAGTTCTGCAAAACTGCCGTCCTGAGGGGAGAGTCAAGTACAGGTTTTGATGCCAAGACCCAACTAAGTCCCTCCCTCCTCTGGTAGATCCCACTGCTCAGATGAGCCTGGCTGGTAACCTGGTTAGGTGGGTTAGCTGCACGAGATTTCTGATTACTCATTATACAAACACTTTCATCTCCTTAAGAGCTCGCTCTGTGGAGGGCAAGTCAACTTTCCTTTTTCCTCTTTAACACCTGGTACACCACGATCAGAGTTCAAGGAGGTGCAGTATTTACTACAGAGAATTTGTTCAAAAGAAATTGTTTGTTTTCAGTACAAAATTCCAGGTTTAAAACACGATCACCTAGTGGTAGCAGGGGGGCTACAATCGCACAGTTTATGAAAGCTACTCAGGGAGAATATTCTGTGGGATAAAACAGAAGAGATCATGCATTTAAATTGTCCTTTGCCAATAAACTAAACCAACCCAGAAAATCAGATTTTTTGATAGTAAATTAAATAGCCCGTAAAAAGATCCTATATCACTGCATCTAGTAAACAGTTTCAGTATCTTATATATGGATAGTTGATCTGAATGTCTATGGTAAAGAGACCACTCGTGTCAAGTGGGGAAGGAGCGGGGCACCTATGTGTGTGTCAGACAGACTCCAGGGCCAGGGCCGCGGCCAGGCTTGGGTCAGAGCAAAAGATTCCCAAGTCTGTTGCCCAAAAAACAAATTAACCTTGTAATTAAGAGCAAAAACAAAACAACAACAGGGGGGAGGGATAAATCAGGAGCTTGGGATGAACGTACACACACCACCATATATAAGATAGACAACCAACAAGGACCTACTGTATAGCACAGGGAACTCTACTCAATGTTCTGTGATAACCCATATGAGAAAAGAATCTAAAACAGAATATATGTATAACTGAATCACTTTGCTGTGCACCTGAAACTAACCCAACACTGTAAATCAACATAAAATTAAAATATTAAACAACAACAACAAACAACAACAAAACAACAGAAGAGAGTAAGAGACAGATTGAGAAGGAAAAGGGAAGGGAGGAAGAGGCCTTTTTCAATTTGCCTGTTTGGCTTTGTTCATTTATTCATCTTTTATATGGTAACTTTCAAAGCTGTTGACTAATTTTGACACAATTTTTGTACTTCTAAAACATATCAGAAGCATCAGAAGGCTACTTTTTATTCTAGTCTGCTCATCTTGACTGTAATGACAGTGCTTACTTCAGTTAATTTACACATATTTATTGAAAATCTGTTATATGTTCAATTCAAATCACTGTGTGTGTTGGAGAGGGAGGGGGGCTGGCACAGGGAGCTGGTACAAAATACTTAAAATATATATTTTTCCTTTGCCTTTAGGGACATCAGGCTACCTGTGAAGCAAAGATAGCACAGATGAATCAATTAAGAAATAATTAAGTGCCACACTGTGAGGTGCTAACTATGAATGCATTAAGAAGGGAGAGATGATTATGAACTGCAGTCACTAGAGAACTGCGTAGAAAAGTGGGGGATGAGTTACAGCGTGCAGACTGAATGGGACTGGAACACGCAGAAGAGGGGAGAAAAGAGAGATGGGAAGAAATCAGCAAAGAAACATAATTTACTTATTCTTTTATTATGTTCCTCATTCATTCAACAACTTTCTCTTAAAGCCTGACTGAAAACTAGGCACTGTGCATAGCACTGGGTGGGAACCACAAAGAAAAAAAAAAAAAAGGTGTGAATCCTGTCCTCAAGGAGCTCGTGCTCTAGCAATGGCGAAAAACATGCTATAAAATAACCATTTTACAGCACAGAAAAGATGTGACTCAGAAGAGAGCTCCCAGTGATGGTAGCCAAGAGTCAGCCATGAGCAAAAGGTCGCTGACTAAAGCAGGTCTCTCACGGTCATGTCTCCTTAACTTGGATATTGGTTCTATAGGACCAGAACTTTCATTTTAACAAGGATGATCAGGTCTGAGGAGCTGGTCATGTTTAATTATAGACCACAATTCTTTAGATCAAGAAGCCACTGTGTGAATGAAGAACACCAGGGTCAGCCCATAAGAGTTCAAAGAGGGCTTTGCAGGTGGGGAGTGAAAATAAAGGAACGGGCCCGATGGAGAAAGCAAGTGTCCTGGGCTCACTTGAGACTGGAGGTGGGGTTATCTCCTAGACAGGTACGAGTTCTCTTAGGCCCCTTTCAAAAGCCGGTCAGCCCTACCTTTGGTCCCACTGACTGTTAAATCCCATCACACGCTCAACCAGCTGCACCAGGCACTACAGTGGGGGCAAAAGCCAAGCCACATGAGACACAATCCTTACTCTCAGAGCCAAATCTACTCAGTCAACATTTCTGGTCATTTATGCCATCTTTAGTACTGGACATTCTGTGCACGGCATTTAGAGGTACTACTAGGGAACACAGTCTAGAGCTCTCTGACGCTCACCTCCTATCTGAAGTTTTGTTGTGCAAAGAGCTATTGATGGAGTACTGCTGAGGGACTGCAGGCCATCTGTTCTCTCAGTTCTCTAAAAATGAATCTCTGGGTTGATTCAGAGCATCCGAGGACTAAGGTAGGCTCTATCCAGATGGCAGACGTGGAAGCAGAGCGCTAGTTGCCTTTTAATATTCAGTCTCCTTCCATGGGAGGGGCTTGCAATTTTTTTCTTTTCTTTTTTTTGTGAGGTGGGGGTGGTTTGAAATCAGAGAGTAAGTATCTTAGGCTTTGTGGGTCATTCAGTCTGTTGCAATGAATCAACTCTGCCACTGGGCACAAAACCAGCTTTGGGCAACACATAAACAAATAGGCTTGGCTATGTTCCAACAAAACTTAATTTATAAAGACAGGCAGCAGGTTGAGTTGGGCCTGCGGGTTTTCCAATCCTGTTCTATAGTAATAGCGCCCCTGGTTTCATGTGGGTACAATGTCATCCTGAGTAGATTGTGGGAAGGATTGTAAAGAAGAGGTCAAACCACTGAACGTGCAAACATTCTGCCGAAATAGGAGCAAGCAGCAAACTGACAGAGTGAAGCGTCTCCCACATCCACTTTGCCCTTCAAGCAGAGTGAACGAATGACGAACAGGGGTCAAGGCAAACCCCTTTCCCTACTACATCTCTGTAATGAAGGTTACAGTGCTTAAGCCTTACCACCTCTAACAGCTCCAAGCATTCTGAAAAAGGAATACTAGAGACCAAGTCTTAGAATCATCAGAGTTCACCGTGGAAGACAAATACAGGGTATGTTTTATTCTTGCAAAAGGTTACTAGGAAAGGGACTTCCCTGGTGGCACAGTGGTTAAGAATCCGCCTGCCAATGCAGGGTACATGGGTTTGAGCCCTGGTCCGGGAAGATCCCACATGTCGCCTAAGCCCCTGAACCACAACAACTGAGCCTGCACTCTAGAGCCCGCAAGCCACAACTACTGAAACCTGCGTGCCTAGAGCCCTTGCTCCACAACAAAAGAAGCCACCGCAATGAGAAGCCCGCGCACTGCAACGAAGAGTAGCCCCCACTCACCGCAACTAGAGAAAGCCCGTGAGCAGCAACAAAGACCCAATGCAGCCAATAAATAAATAGATAGATAGATAAAGGTTATTAGGAGATATGGCTCATTAGATAAAAGAAAACAAAAATAGAAGTAAATATGTCACGCGGGTGAAGAAAAGGGCCACTCCATGTTATTACTGTCACTCTTTAAAAAAGAGCAAACATACGCAAGATCAATACCCTCTTCTGAGCTCAAGACAGCATTTTTAGTCATTTAACTATGTAGAGAATAATCTCTCTGTTCATTACATTTCCAGGTAAATTTTGGGGGTACCAGGTTTCCTCTTGACTGCATAGGGTAATGGTTTCTCAGATAAAGGCATTCTACTATTAGAGAATCAAAGGATTTCAGAATTAGAAGAGAGTTTAGAGATTACAGAACAGACACCAGTGTCTGAGGCCAGTGAGACTTACGTAGTCAGAAGCCCCACAGGTGAGGAATGGCAGCCGCAATTCCATTGAAGGCTGGACTCTGACCCAATGGTCTCACCACACAATGTCTCGTCTGCCTCCAAACGCCTGCAGTAGGTTTACGCTTCTTTTTTTTTTTTTTTTTTTTTTTTTTGCGGTACGCAGGCCTCTCACTGTTGTGGCCTCTCCCGTTGCAGAGCACAGGCTCGAGACGCGCAGGCTCAGCGGCCATGGCCCACGGGCCCAGCCGCTCTGTGGCATGTGGGATCCTCCCGCACCAGGGCACGAACCCGTATCCCCTGCATCAGCAGGCGGACTCTCAACCACTGCGCCACCAGGGAAGCCCTACACTTCTTTTTAATAGTCAGATAAAGAGTAAAGTTAGAATGGCTGTGAGAGTTAGAGATAACACACGCTCAGGTTCAAGTACTTGGCTCATGAGTCAGGAACTAATTTTTAGCAAGGTACTTCTTCAAGAAGGATTCAGCCCCAAAGCAGGCCGATATGCTAACCTACCTCTGAAAATTCGCTTTGCATTTAAAATCCAACATTCAAATTCCTTGTGCGTTTTTAAATTAAATTAAAAATTTAAGCATGAAGTTAGAAGTAAACTCCAAATGCGACTTATGCCCCAAAGCCAATTTTCATGTACTTTGGATTCATGGGCTGTGGAACATGAGGAAATTTCAAGGTGTCTGATCTACTGAAATCCCTGGAGGGTACTTCAGTAAAGCAAGATTAGGCATTACTTGGTCCCTGAAGGGGAACAAGGATACAGCAGTCTTTTGCCAAAAGCCTGCAGGGTGAGGACTTTTCTCACTATATGCCAAGTTGATTGAGACTTGTGTTCTCTGGCTAATGTCAGGGAGCTTTTGGTACTGTAGGCAGTGAACTCATTTGACCTGACGTCTCAGTATATTAAGGCAGGTGGTGAACCCCAGCCAAAAAAAAAAAACAACAAAAAACTACAGCCATCTGTTTATTGTATTCTTTATCTAAAGATATTCAGAGCCCTCAGACTTTTTAAAATCAATAACAAAAAGGGTAATAAGGGAATCTACAAAACTCTCCAGCACCTTAAAATGCTTTTTTAGTCTTTCATTAAATAGAACTGGGAGAATATGCCAAATTAGAGCCAATTGCAAACTTATCCTAAACTGCTTATCCGTCGTCTGGAATTTCCCATCTCCTTGTTTCTACCAGCGCTGCCTGTCCTTTGAGCCATCCGATTGTTTATTATGATCAGCAAGTTGGCTAATCAAAGTAGAAAAACGAAAGCTCAAATCACTTATTGGCTCTAGTTTGACTCCAGTAAAAAGTTATCGGATGGAGTATGGGAAAAGGGGTTAAGACTGTAGACTAAAATAAATGATATTTCTCAATTCTGTGTGACCTAGAATATCTTCTATGTTGTATGAACAATTGATATACTGTTAAACGTGGCTAAATTTTGTGGACGATAATCAAAACCCTGATGGGTGTGTTTTCCAGTAAATCGGAGCTACCTATAGGCAACGTTAACAAAGATTAATAAATAATTTGTATCTTTCGTGGTAAGTGATTTATCTAATCAGAGCTATTTTATCTATTAGTCTATCATCTATATATCTAACAACTGTCAATTATCTCTCTCCCTCTCTCTCTCTCTCACTCATCCAACCATCCATCTATCCATCCATCCTCTGTGAGGCTGGATTTCACAGTGGTTAAAAACTTGGGCTCTGGAGGCAGCAAATCTGATTTCAGTTCCTACCCCTATCACCTACTAATTGTGTGACTGTGAACAAGTCACTCAACCTCTCTGAGACCCTGTTTCATAGGGATAATAAGAAATATCTACAGTTTTGCATATAAACGACTAAGCACAGAATCTACCATACAGGAAGTATTCAGCAAATGGCAGCTGTTTTGATAACAGAACTTTCCACATGCCAGATCTTCAAAAACAGCAGGAAAAAAGACTTAAATGCCTTTAGCTCTGGAACTTCATAGTTCGTCTATAATGGCCAAAGACAGATAGTGCCTACATCACGGTCACTGAAACAGTGGAAATTACCCATCTATGATTTCATGGAACAATCATTTGTGAAGGTCAAACGTGAGCAGTCAATGTTAGGCACTGTGGGCAGAGGAGAGAGACACTTCGGTAAACACGATACCAGATACAAAGGAGATTTGTACAAGTGTTAAGATACATGACACAGTGACTCACTCTCTCTGGTGTTGGGCAAGACTTTCAGAGGGTGTGACTCCTGAATCGGGTCTTGAAGGATAAATAGGAGCTCATCAGATAGAAAAGACGAGAGGCATGCTTGGCCTCTGTTCTCAGTATTCCTGGCAAGTGGCCTACACTGACTCTCACAACCAGCAGGGCCCTGGAGAGAACTGTTGTTAAGCTGAAAACTTTAAGCAGATGGGCATGGCAGGCACGGATTCTCACACGGCTAGAGATTAGGTATCTACATGTTCCCTAAATCTAAACTGAAGAACCACAAGGAAGACAGTCAGTACTCAGGGAGGCTGGTCTTAAATTCAGAAAGATTTCTGTAAGGTGATGTCACCGTATAAGAAATTAGGTGCAGAATATCAACAAAGTTTTTAAAATTTTAATTATAAAGACAGAAAGAACAACATGCTTCCTCATCAAGTAACAGAGGCAGGATAAAATACTAAAAGACACACCAGTGGAATGTACACAAAGGTCGGAAAGGAAAAGGGGTAACAACCGTCTCGAACGCAGAAAAAGGAATTACTCTGAGTTACTCTTTGAAAATGAATTCAGTACTGGGAATCAGTGATGCTCAAGACAGGGGACCTACATCCTCATCAGTACTATCCCCACAGTTCACGGGGCGTTCCCTGGACCACACTGGGGGAACATGCGGAACATAGCAGCAAATGGGTGAATCCAAAAAGCCACTGGTCTTTTCTTTGTGCTGGGAAGGTTTTCCTGGCTAAGGAAAAGGAAAATGCCTGGGACTAAGATGGGGAAGAATAAAGTGACTCTCATACTTGGCCTCCCGGCACAATGGGATTAAAGGCAGGCCAGCCAGGCTACTTGGGCCCTGATCTATAATATAAAGAGTGCTGAAACATCCTGGTTAGAGATCAGAAACATGGATGGAGTCAGCTAACTCAGGTTTCCACACACAACTTACATAATTGGCAGGAACAGATTGGTTCTACTCCCTGAAAGTAAACAAGAGTCTTCTAGAGAAAACGAAGGGGAAAAAACCAAACCTCCCTAGGTTTCATTTAGCTAAGGTGACCAAATGTCCCTGTTTGACCAGGAGATTCCCAGTTTATGCCTGCTATTTCATTGCAATTATTAACAGTAACCCCTTCCTTCTCAAAATGTCCTGGTTTGCGTAAGTTATACAGTCACCATCTATTTAGCCTATGTAACAAATTACTGTAACGAAAAGACTGAATGAAACACATTCCTTTTGGTAGAAAATGTATTTCAGGATGAGCAAATAGCACCAGTGGAGCAGAAAACCTTCTACTTCATAGAAGAATGCCAACAAAGACCAAATGATAAAAGCAGAAAATCATTCCTTTACAAATCCTAATGGAATTATTAAACCAGGTAAGACTTATTGATTGGAATTAAAACGATCATGTGAAGAGTCGACGGGGAACTGGAGATTACACAATGACCAAGTAACACCACACAGATTGCTTTTGGTGGCAGAAGGAAAAAAAATACAACTTTATAATGGAGGCTGTCAGTGCCCTAACACTGTGGTGAACCTTAACTTACCACTGATGGGTAAACCAGTGTATGACATCACTTAAAGTGTATTCTACTCACAATGGTTAACTGGAATCTAATCAAGTTTTTAAATGCAACTTCCAGTTTGTAGAAAATCCAAGAGACGGAAGAGAAAGTTAAATCATGCTCTGAGGCAGCAATCAGGCCCAATCCAAGCCAATCTTTTCGACATGCCAGTGAAATACAAAGCAGGTCTCTACTAGGTTAAAAGAGACTTAAGGGACATAAAAACCAAATGCAATGAGTAGCCCTAAAATCGACTGACTCTAAAGGACATTTTGGAAGAATGTGGGAAATATGAATATGAACTGGGTACGGAATGATGAAAAGGACGGCTGATTATTTTTAGGTATAATATGGTATTATTTATTATGTAAGCAAATGTCCTATTTTTTCAAAAAGATGCACACTGAAATGTGGGTATAAGGACATATAATTTACTTTATTCCTTCTGCATAAAGATATGGTTAAAAAAGAAAAAAAGTGCATGTGCATGCACTTATATACCCACATGATGTACAGTTTAGAAAATCGAGTTCTCCCTATACCCGTCAGGGGAGAGTAGAACTGTTTAAAGAATAATCACGTGAAGGGGTTGAGATCAGCCTGTCCCAGGTGCCCCCGTATCTTCAGCTCTAACATGAGGGATGTGCCCACAGAGCAGGCGTGTTTTTACGGTAGACGCAGGCTGTGCGACAGAATTCTAAGATGGTGGCTCTCCCAGCATCACAGTGCTAACAGGGGCCTGGAGAAACCGCTGCGGGTAGCTCTTTGCCCTAAAGCAACTCATGGGTACTTGTCTGGGAATGCACAAATCTAAACTGAAGGAATGTCACCAGACATATGGTGGAGTTTGTCTCAAGAGCACAACAGCAGCAGCCGGCCCAGGTGTCCTCAGGGCAAACAGGAATCTCTCCCAGGGCCTATCCCAGGAGCAGGAGGCAAACCATTTCCTAAGCGGGGGTGGGGCCCCAGCCCTGGTAAGCAACATCCTTCTGGGACACTGGTGCTCTGATACCCTAGTCGCAAGACCTCTCTGTAGGGAGAACAGATCTAGGTGGCAGGTAAAGAACAGAAGAGGTAAGGAGGAGGGGGAGAGACAGGATTTTTGATAAAGTAAAAAGACGGGGGTTAGAAATGATGAGAGGTGGAGGATTTATTTGTGTATGTAACTTTATAATGGACCAGGAGAGACGTCACAATAGCAAAGTGAGAAGTGGAGTTAAAGGAGAACCAGAGGTGAGGGCGGACAGCAGAAGACATAATGAGCAGCAAAAGGAACGAGGGGTAAAGCACAGCAGCAATGTGGGGGAGATGGATGGAGTCTGGACTGGCAAAGGAAACAGAAAGACAGAGGGGGCAGGAAGTAAAAGGAAGACAGCAGGTCAAAGGTTGAGGGGGCAGAATTTGGAACACATCAGAGCTGAACGCATCTTCTTCATCTCTCTACTCACAGGAACTTACACAGTAGGAATTCGGGGCGGGGGGGGGGGTGGGGGGAGGAGAGAGGGAGGGAGGAAGGGAAGGGGGCGAAGGAAGGCGGGCAGACACGGAAGAGGAAGACTGAGGACAGGCAGTGTGGAAGGCTCCGTGAAGGCGTGGAAGAAGGACAAAAGAAGTAGGGAATGAGGAAGCGCTATTTCAGAGGCCCAGAGCGGTGGGTATTAGCTTAAACACGACAGACACGGTGTTCCTGAGTGTTCCACGTCACATTTCAGAATTACGTCATTCAGATTTACCTTAGGAATACAAGAATTGTTTTGACCAGGCAACATTTCTTTGGCTAACCTGAATCATAACTTATCTTATACAAATGCCTAGAACTAGGGTAAGAGCACGATCCACTTTACTTCAAAAACAGAGCCAAACAGCTCTTGGATGTCCTCTGCACTGCTGAGTGACGCCAAGCAGCCTATGGGGCTCCTTATTTTCCCCATGGTCCTGCTCTCATCCAGAGGGTCATTTCAACACATGAACTGCCCTGAGACTGCTGAATATTTTCCACCCTTTCTTCTGTCTGCCCAGAACCAATACAAGAGGCAAGTGCTGGGTTACCATAATTAATGTAGACAGAAATCTGGCTAAATACTACTAAAAAAAATCAATTTTTCAGGCGCCCAATTATCTACATTGCTGACCACATTGATTACATTAATCCAATGACTGCCAGAGCTTTACTTTCTTTCTGTTAGGCAAGATTTAATCTAGAGAACTAGCAAAGCTCTCTAGGATGCAAATCTCTCCCAGGACACATGATTTTGATTGACAGCTCGCAAAATAATTCGGGAATGCATGCAAAATTCGACTCCCACGCAATTTTCATGCAAAGGCAAATCTATCCATCAACATAACAGTGGCTCCCAGGAAGCAGTCAAGGTTCTGTGCCTGGAAACTAGAAACCAGGAGGTCTGATGTTTGCGAAGCCATAATCAAGCGCATTTGTTTGCGGTTCTTAGTGTGCGTAGGTGTTTTCCAGCATATGAGTAAGATCCGAAATTTGCATTAAAAATTATTATTACAAGATTTCAAAGCACAATGAAGTATGTGTTTGAGAACTGCTGCTTTACAATTTGGGGAAAGAGACAGGTTAGTGAATGCAGATTCCTAGAGTCTTCAGTTTGCTTTTCAAACAGAAAACAGTAAAATACTCTCCCTGACTCATCATGCCAGTCCCTTACAATATAGTTGAAATTTATGAGGTTGGCACAAGTTTAATACCTATACTTCCTAACTGTGTGGTTAGAATCAGATAACAATACACACATTACAGAACACAGAAGGTCTCACTGCAGAGCACCTGCACGTGAAAGTAAAGAGAAAGATGCAAAGGGCCTCCTGGAGGAATACTTACTATTTGGTAGAGTCAGATAACTGATATTCCCGTCGTCTGTCATAGCATTCCTGGATTCCAGGATCGTTCCATAAACTCTTTATTGCATCTACATACGGATTCTCAAAAGCAGACACCTTCTCCACATCAACTTCTCGAACTAATTGTGCGTGAGCCTGTTTAAAAAAAAAAAAAAGTTTTAATCTCCTTTCCATCACTGAAAATTGCCTTTGGTTTGCACATTACATTGTGCACAAGTGAGGTCTTTCCTCATATACTGGTTTTTGAACTGGTTTATAATAATGTAATGCTTTTTTTGTTTTTCCTTAGATAAAACCCAGTCCCAAATCTTTCCCTCTAGATTAGACCATGAGGCTACCTAAAGTTGACTAGAGGCAAGCAGAGTGTTTGGTTCCCGTCGGAACAATGAGGATGTCATGCTACACGTAATGACTGTTTACAGGTGATGATCACAATCCTAAAACAATTAATGTTATTAAAGGGAAAAAAGAGACATGTATTCCCTCTGTGTTTATAGTTTATTATAATCAAACGCATAATATACCCAGCCCTGAGTGTTCTCATGGGCTGGGTATTCACTGAGTAGCAGAAGCTCAATCAGACTCCTCAACTAATCAGGGTTAGTTTCTATGGCTCGCTTCTGGGATAGGGGTAAACCCACAGAAGAACAGTCAATATTAACGACTGAACCTGAGCAGCGGTAGGCGTGCCTCTCCACTCCCACACCCCCGAATTGCCAATATTTATTTTATAGCTGCCTTATCTATACTATCAGATTGAGGAGGCTATCCAGTTTTTTTTAACAAGGAAAAAGGACTTTGTTATTTTCATTATACAACATTTAGCAGGAAAGAGGTAAAAAGATTTAAAAAAAATTTTTCAACAAGATTGAAATCAAAATGTTGTATGGTCAACCCCCAAATTAACCAGAATATATCATTGTCTAACAATCTCAAACAAAATAGTTTTCATGGGTGTAGTTTACATGTAAATTACATGTGCACATGAATATGTAAATCAACAAATAACTAATTATCTTGAAAACTGGAGACAGATGGCTGATAATTTGTTAAAACAAGTCTTGATTTTGTACAGATAAACTTCTGAACTAGGTCAGTGAATGGTTATCTTGATGACATGATGACCCAATTATTCTTTTCATAGAGTTTTAAGCAGATAGAATTTAATAAATTTAATCCATGTTAGGCCTGTCTGGTTCCCCATCTTTATCTTCCTTCTCATCCCGTAAGAGGGAAGGGCCCCATGTCATTAGACTAATCTTGACTTAGAGAAAGTTTTAAGAAGCCCAACATGCCAAGACTGAAGAAACCACCTTTCTTGCTAGCTCTGCTCTGACCCTGACAGTCAGATCTAGAAAGTGAGAAGCCCTATAGCTCTGCCCTGCACCCCAACCTTGGAAAATGGATCCCTATCGTTGTTTTCTGTACCTAGTCCCTGCCCAGGCAATCTGTCTTATCCCACCAGCAATCCTGCCATCCTGAAGTCCTGTTCCCAAGTCTCAGACCTCAGGTGGGCCTACCTCAGTCACAGTTCCCCATGAGGCTCCCCCTGGAAAACAGTATCACTGGCTCCCCAATGAATCCCCAGTGCTGTGCTCCGCCTGGCTCTGTAGCACCTGTTGCTCCGTGTCGATACCAAAGACTGTACTTGCCCCACCTGCTCTGCCGTCTGCCTGCTCAAGTGGACCTCCTTCAAGCACGAAACACTGGCTGTGGGGCCTCCTGCACTTTGCCTAGCAGGCATGTCTCATACCTTCACAGGTATGCCAGATGTCAAGCTTTGACCTCGCCTTTCTGCCCTTACTCACTGAATACAAACAAGTGCTAACTCTCTGTGTCCTAAGATATGACAACGATCACCCGTGGTATAATCCTCAATTAGAATCCCCGAGGCTATGTCTGTTTTACAGCGTTCTCTAGAGGATTCTGTGCATCTTGGAGGGCAGATGTGGGGCAGGAACAGGGACGTAGGGGATGGTCTCCTGCTGGATATACTCTAAAGACATGGTTTTAATCTGACTCTGCTGCTTCTTATGACATTGGATAAGTTGCTTAATCTTGCCAAATGTTATCTCTGGTGGGGAACATCCTGCCCCAACAAGCTCACGTGACTTACTATTGTGCTACAATACAGTAGTTGAGTGGTTCTCAAAAGGCGGTACACACACCAGCAGCATCACCTGGGAATGTGATAAAAATACAAATCCTTCCATCCTACCTCAAACTTTTTGACTAAGAAACTGATTAGCAAATCCCTGTTTTAACAGGCCCTCTGGATGATTCTGATACGTGGAAAAGTTCGAGAACCACTGCGAACTACTAAGCATCACACACACACTATCTGCTGTGGTCATAATTAATTGTCTGGCTGGCCAGAAAATTGCTACTGGAAACTAAAGAGAAGGGTCCCAGAAAGGCGACAGCACTCCAAAGCAAGGGGCACTATAAGGGCCAGGAAGCCACAGAAATGAATAAAACAAGCTAGATGTAGGCAACAGGGAGTGATAGGGACTACAGCACACTGAGAAACACACACCCGATTACCTCCCACTAACTGCTGCCATTGGGATATAGGCCCCGTGTTGCCAGATTTTCCGATTTACCAAGGGAAGCCCCAAATCTAGAGTTTTCCGTGAAATATCCCTAATTTTTATTCTTGGCAATGCTAGAAACGATAAAGTATATCTGTGCCTGAGTTGGATCAGGTACCACTCATCTGCTCCTCCATTTACTTCCCTAATAAGATTGACCAATAACACTATGTCCTACACAGCAGCTGGCCACTTAACACATGCTAATAAGTAAATCTGCAGCACTTTCCTACAACAATATTTAGACAAACTATTATGCCATCCATAGGGAGAAACGGCTGAGACCTCTCTGAATTGCATAAAAGCTACGTGATGATACAGGTTAGTGTAGGCAGTATTTAAAAACTAAGTTTGATACTCACTACACTGGGCCAGCCATGTCATCTGGAAGGAGTTCTGTTTCTGTTTCTAGAGAAGGTAACTTATGCCAGAGAAAACAGTTTCCACATAGCAGACACTTTTTACTATGACGATTAAATGTTTATTGAACCCCAGTGAAATGCTAGGTAACACAGCAATTAAAGACTTAGATGTAGTTGCCACGGAGGGGTAGGGGTGGAGTTGGGGGGAACAGTCCATATAGCCGGCAACCAACCAAAGCACAGGATTATGTGCTCCAGGAGGAGAAACGAGGGAACATTTGCATTTCCACCTTTAACTGCAGTGGACTGTAAGGGCATTTCAATAGACAACATCCTCAACAGTTGTGTAACCGAAAAGCCTGCTCCTGTAAAATGAGATTACTTTCTGTTGTTAGAAAACTCCTCTAATTTCTTATCTTGTTCCATCTCGGTTTGCTTTTTCTTACATCTGGAAGGCCTTCTCTATTCCTTTCTTTAGCTTTTGTTCAGGGGCCGTATCCTATGCCATCTCTGACAGGAAGATGTTCCTCATGTTCCTCCTCTCCCCCAAAATGTGAGCTTTGTGTCTTTTGAACCATGGAACTTCTACATTTTGCTTAACGATGATAGTTACCTCTTGGCTTATCGTCTTCTAGACTATACATTGAGGGAAGGGGCTGTAGCTTACTGGCTCTAATTTCTCTAATTTCTTTTGGGGCCCAGCACAGAGTGAGCAACAACAAATATTTGTCTAATTTAAGTGCATTCAAAAAGTACATATAAACACAGTGTCAAGTCTTACAAGTCAAAAACAAGTTTCTCAAGGAAATCTTCCATCCATTGCCTACTCTCTCAGAACCACATAATCCTTAACAGCACTTATCTCGGTAGCTAGTGTGCATCTATTTGTGTGCTGTTTGTTAGTGTCCTTCTCCCTGATCACTGTATAAGTTCCAAGACAGGCTCAGCATTGCAGTATCAGGGTCTAGCAGAGTGCCTGCCACTGATGCTCAATAAATAGTCGTTGAATGAAGTATATAAGGAAGGAAGAGTGGAAATTATACTAAACTGGAAATTGGGACACCTAAATTCTAGGCCTGGCTTTACCCCTAACACAAGCCATAACCCTTAGAAGAAACTACTTTACCTCTATAGAGCTTCATTTTCCTGGTCCACAAGATTATGCAATTGAAACAAATCATCTCCCTAAGGCTTCGTCTAGCCATAAACTGCATGACTGTAAATAAATACATCTAGAATGCATGGAGCACCAAGGAGTTACAACACTGTCCCTCCAGGAGCACATAATATATCATTTATTGAAACAAGACCTCACTATTTCAAACAGTGCCTGACAATAGAGGGCAGAACATGGTTAAGTCTGTACATCGGCAATGCCACATAGGGGTTGAGAAAGTAGAACTCAGCATGGATAGAGAGGTCAGACAACATGTCAGAGAGAAGAGAGGATTCGGCTGGCAGGCAGAGATGAAGATGATGAACAAAGGCTCAGTAAACAAAATAAACATGGCCCTCTCTTTTAACTGTGGGAAAAAAAAAGTCTAGTGAGGAAGTTTCATGCTGACCCTTACTGCAAATTAACCTCCACAATGAAAGCTACAGTATTAATCTCAGCTATGAACCATAATCAACCTCCACCAACTATGAAAGTATATTGGCCTCAAGAACCACAAGATCACCGCTTTGCCTTCATCCAGGTCATAATTTCTAAGTCACTTTCATTGCCTACTAAGCTTTGTTTTTTAATTCCACCCTTGCTGTTTTGTAAAATGACATTCAAATATAATCAACTGTAATTTGCATCTATGTAAGAGCTTTCACCTGAAGTTCTCAAGTTATTTAAGTGTGACAGCATTTTATAAAATACAGAATTTTTACATTGCCTATACAAAGGTCCTCAATGGAAGTGCAATCCTCTCATTTTTTTGGTAAAAAATATTCTGTATGTGGAAAGAATATTTTTTAGTACAATGTGTTAGACTAGGAAGATAAATTAGACCCTTTTCTATTTGTCCAAATGTCAGATGTGAAGTAGTAAAAATCACAAGTAATTACGTGAAATTAAACAATTACTAATGAATAAGGCAATGATGAAAAGGAAATAAGTCATTTCTAATAATATAAATAAGTTACAATTGACTACCCTTTTTATTTTGAACACTGTAAATAGAAAAGCAAAACAGGTATGTGTTAATCATATAAACAAAATGCAAAATATAATTCTATTTCATTTCAAGTTACAGTTGAACACACTGGATGGAAATACTTAACAATGAAAGTTAGCTTTCAGAATTCTTAGCAAGCTGGTGGCAAGCCTCAGAGGGAACATTGTGAGAACTAAGTAGCTACTCTTAGGAACTCTTGGCAGAATTTTCGGTTAAGACCACATGGAAACCGCAGGATGTGCCAATGTGGTAATGTCTTGTTTTGGTGATTTGGTGGTCATAAAATTCAGGTAAATCTTAGATGTGTTGATATTTCCAAGGTTGCTTCAGCAAGAGGAAGGAAGAACTGAGTTCCCACCACAGTGAGTCTTACCCTGCCCACAGAAGGCCAAGCCTTCAGATGAAATAACAAAGATCTTATAGTCACTTTGGAAGGATTTTCAAAAACTCATTAACAGCTCAAGGTGGCTTTAGGCTGGAATGTCACACCTATTCCGGTTCCTACACTCTAGAAGTAGAAAACCAAATGGTAACTTCCACATTTTTGAAGCTCTTAGACACAAATATTCAGCTCATTAGGGCTGCTCTGTTTGAAAGGATGCCCAACACACACAGAGGGGCTCTGAATTAGAAAAATTCTGAACTGCTGTCTGAGTATGTTTTAATCTTGAACGAAGGTGCACATCTCAATCCTTTTTTTTTCCTTGTTGCTTATTTCCATTTTGGCATTTGATTCTAAGTTATGAAAACAAACAAACAAAAAAAAACAGACTTTTTTCGTTTTCTACTCAAAGGAAATACAGAGTAAAATGATGGACCTTGGGATCAGATCTCTCTGTTGTAATCCCACCTCCACCCAGTACTAGTTGAGCATGAACTTGGGTCAAGCTATTTAACATCTCTAAACCTCTGTTTCCTAATCTGTCAAATGGGGGTAACAATGGCATTTATTTTATTTTTTTAACATCTTTATTGGAGTATAATTGCTTTACAATGGTGTGTCAGTTTCTGCTTTATAACACAGTGAATCAGTTATACATATACATATGTCCCCATAGCTCTTCCTTCTTGCATCTCCCTCCCTCCCACCCTCCCTATCCCACCCCTCTAGGTGGTCACAAAGCACTAAGCTGATCTCCCTGTGCTATGCGGCTGCTTCCCACTAGCTATCTATTTTACGTTTGGTAGTGTATATATGTCCATGCCACTCTCTCACTTTGTCCCAGCTTACCCTCCCCCCTCCCCATATCCTCAAGCCCATTCTCTAGTAGGTCTGCATCTTTATTCCCGTCTTGCCCCTAGGTTCTTCTGACAAATTTTTCTTTTTAGATTCCACATATATGTGTTAGCATACAGTATTTGTTTTTCTCTTTCTGACTTCACTCTGTATGGCAGTCTCTAGGTCCATCCACCTCACTACAAATAACTCAGTTTTGTTTCTTTTTATGGCTGAGTAATAGTCCGTTGTATATATGTGCCACATCTTCTTTAACCATTCATCTGTTGATGGACGCTTAGGTTGCTTCCATGTCCTGGCTATTGTAAATAGAGCTGTAATGAATATTTTGGTACATGACTCTTTTTGAATTATGGTTTTCTCAGGGTATACGGCATTTATTTTAAATTTATTTATTTATTTATTTTTGGCTGCATTGGGTCGTCACTGCTGTGCGCGGGCTTTCTCCAGTTGTGTCGAGCGGGGGCTGCTCTTTGTTGTGGTGCGTGGGCTCTAGGCACGTGGGCTTCAGTAGTTGTGGTTCACGGGCTCTGGAGCGCAGGCTCCAAAGTTGTGGCGCACAGGCTCAGTTGCTCCGTGCCATGTGGGATCTTCCCGGACCAGGGCTCGAACCCATGTCCCCTGCATTGGCAGGCAGACTCCCAACCACTGCGCCACCAGGGAAGTCCCTATGGCATTTATTTTAGATGGTTAAATGACAGAAAGGATGTAAAACACTTAAAGGCAGACCTAACACCCAAAGCTGCTAACTGTTTAAAAAGCAGAAGAAAAGGAAAATAGCACAGGAAACATAAAACGTGTGGTGTACACACTTACCAGCTCTGTAACCTTAGGCAAATCACCCACCTTTATTTGCTCAAATGTGAAACAACATTCTAGAGACCAGCCTGGATAATGGATCTCAAAGGGTCCTCAAATTTGCAAACACCCCTTAAAATTTCCTACCGAAAACGTGGGCGAGAACTATCATGTCTTAGACCACTTCGCCTTCTCTGACTTCATTACAACTTGAACAGCTGACCTTCATTCATTAACATGCACTGAACAAAGAGTGACAGTTGTTGATGCATTTTCTTATGGTCATTACTGCATAAATGACAAAGAACAGCAAAGTCACACCGAGCTGCTGTTGGCTGGGTTCACGTAGCCAGTGACTCATTCCTATAGAACAGCCTCTCCACACTTATGATTCAACTCATGGCTCAGCAAAATTACAAATTACTACATGACACAGCCTTTTGAAGTCCCTGATGAAGATGATAAATCCTGTGTGTGGAATCTTTCAGTGCTAGGGAATCTACTGATTCTCCTTTGCTAAAGCATCCACATCCCTCTTTACCCTGGTATCACAAGAACAGAGTAGGTATCAGGTAACAGAGTAGGTAACAGGTATCCACAGATACTCAAGACCCTTAGAAAAACTGTCATAGTATTTGCATATAACCTATGCACATCCTCTCATATCCTTTAAATCATCTCTAGATTACTTACAATACCTAATACAATGTAAATGCTAAGTAAATAGTTGCCAGGGACAGGGAACAATAGCTTGAGATCAAACCGGGCTTCAATCATAACTCTGTCACATTCCAGCCCTGTGTCTTTAGGCTTGTCTCTCAACTTTCCTGAACCTCAGCTACCTCATCTATGAAATGGGAAAATAATTCATTTTAGGGCTGTTAGAAAAGTTATAAGAACTGTTAGTAAAATACCTAAAACAAGTATTGTAATTACCATGAAATCTTGAGCTATTTCAAAATTACCATTAATAAATATTATCTCAACAAATACTTTTCTACCATATGTCAGGCAATACACTAGACACTGATGAAGCAGATAGTTTGTGTTAAATAAAATATCCCAGATAGCAAAATATTAGATAAGGAAGTTTATTAAGCTGTCACATATTATTCTACTTTAAGATTTTACAAATTGATTTATTATCATTATTAGATCTGCTTTTCTAAGGTTAGAGCTTTATTTTTAATCTTTATTACAGCATTCACCAAGGTAATCAATGGCTATAAGGCACACTGCCTTTCCGCAAAAACTTTGCTGAAAATCTGTTTCTCTTTTTGGTTTTGCTTCGCTATAAGCTACATTTGCTTAATCTCTAACATATAGCAGATTCCTTCTTCGATGGAGAAAATACTCCTTTATTATTTAAAATGTTCTTTTTCTTTTAAAGAACTCCATCTCTTTCTTGGCTCCACCACTATAAATTTCACGCAAATATTTTCTATTTAGTCCTCTGCTTATTATTTTCCTTTTTCATGTTCGTAGGCCATGTCATAATTATCAGGATCAATGACATTGTAGGTCAGAGCTTGATGCACCAGGGCATAGCACACACCAAGCAGTTCCACAGAGTCTGTTGACTGATGTAATTACATGGTTCCATTATGTAGAATCTTGCCCTCAGGTCTGTAAAATATTGGGATGAAATAAAAAATTGTGCACTCTTTGAAATCACCTTCATGATTATGATGGTAATACACACACACACATTGTGAATACTACAAAAAAGCTTATTTTCAAAGAGTTAATTCAAAGTCACAGTGATAAAGAAGAAATTAGAAGATTCTTTTAAAGATATACGTATTTATTAAGAGTCAAAGAATTAGACATACTTGTATGGCTACTTTCAAAGAATATTTCAGGACCATTAGTTACTTGGGATTTTAATGGCTATTGTTTTGAAAAGTGTGTTCTAGAGCCAAAGTCAGGTAACTGTAGAGAATGATGTTTATAAAAAGTTAAACAGATGGTCTCTATTGCAGAACTTGGAACCTTTACTAAGACAACAGTGCTAGGAATCCATGAGCACAGGGTAAGGGTGGAGGCATTACCGTATGACCATGGCAGCACTTCCCCCTCAGATCAGTGGATGAGACTGGTGTTCTCGTGAATCACACTTTGAAAAACACCGACTAGAGACTGAGACTCCCAACAACCAAGTTAGGACTGATTTTACACAAGCAAAACAACTGACTGGCTGATGCTTCCCCATGCTGGCATAACAGGCTAATGCCTGCCTTATAGATTCACATCATTCTCATTGTTGAGTTCACATTTTGCATGTGGTTCATTTCCTGAAATTATGTCTCAGAAAAAACACCATCATTTTAGCCCTTTGCAATGTCTGGGCTCCTACAATCTTATTAACCAGAGGAGTGTGTTGCTGCTGGTCTGGAATTTTATTTTGTTTGCCAATAGGAAAAACAGATCAAGAATATTTCCCTTCTTAGCTTGGTAGACATTCAGACAAAGCTGAAAAAAAAATTTGAAAGAACAAGCTCCTTAATGAAGGGATGTACCAGATGTACCCGGAAATCTCATGGTCCTGCAGAGTCTTTGTGGGACACCCACTGTGAAACCTGCCCACTGCAGCTTCAGAAATTGTGTTCAGGGCTTCCCCGGTGGCGCAGTGGTTGAGAGTCAGCCTGCCGATGCAGGGGACACGGGTTCGTGCCCCGGTCCGGGAAGATACAACATGCCACGGAGCGGCTAGGCCCATGAGCCATGGCCTCTGAGCCTGCGTGTCTGGAGCCTGTGCTCCGCAACGGGAGAGGCCACAACAGTGAGAGGCCCGCGTACCACAAAAAAAAAAAAAAAAAGAAATTTTGGTCAGGAGAACTAAAAGCGAAAGGCTCGTATCCCCAGAATTTTGCAGAAGAAAAGGAACTTCCTAGAACACTTGTCTAAATACCTCTTTAACTCAGAGAGCAAGAAACTGTTCCAACAGTAAGAATGTAAAAAGAATCAACGGCAATGATGTCTAACTGTTCTATGAAGAAGAGTAATGAAACATCTAGAATCTGAATAGGAAGAAGGGAAGGGAAATAAGAGAACCCACATCTTGCTAGGCACTTTTGGGGGGCAAAGAGTAATACATATAATTTGTGACTTTGAGAAAGGACCCAAATTTCAGGAAGATTACAGATAAGAATCAATTGTAAAAAGTTACTTGGACCAGTGTTGAGAAACTGGTAACTTTCTAGTGAGAGTATGACAGTTTATAGTGTATACATGACATTCTGGAGTATGAAAAGGAATATTAACAATAGTTAATGCTATATATCTTTGAAATATTATTTATTGACCAACACATCAGTTATATTATATTGGTATTGTTAAAACGTTTTCAAACATAAAATTCTTTCTAAAAAATAACTTTCATATATCCATATAAAGCAAAAAAAAATGAGAAGTTTTCTTACATTCATGTATTTTAGTACATTCATGTATGTTAGTTATGTTCTTAGCCATTTCTGTTTCTAATATCATATCCCTGACGTTTTTAAGAAGACTGTATTTTTTTCATTATGGACATATTATATAACTATTTCATGAAATTGCCTGCAATAGTCCTCAAAATTGCACTAACCATTTTAGGTTAATAAATTTGAAATTGTAACATTTTCAGTTGGGTCCTTCTCTATAGACCTTAATATTTTTAATTGAAAAATATTCTCTCTTAGGGGCTGAAATACCTGGTAAGCACAAAACAAATTCTGCTAAATGGGAGGTATTCTTAACTCTACTATTTTTTCAAATGCAAATTTGTAAATATTTCAGTTCAAATATTTTCATAGGAAGTATCTCATTTATCAGTTCATAATATTCTTCTTTCACAGATACCTTTAGGAAACAAAACTCAAGATTGGTAGATTATCACAGCTTGTTTGAAAGCAATTATGACTGTGTGTGAGTCATAACTAATTGCAAGTACATTTCTGCTCCATAGGCTTCTTAACTTAATAAATGTTTTACCGTAACACTGTGCATCATTAAGCACTACATTCATATCATCACCACAAAATATTTTTATTTTCAACATTTTATAGAGAAGCAAAAACATTCATAGTATTCAAAATAATGTGAGAGATTTCACTTTATCAAAATGAACTATGAAAAGCTGTACCCTGATTCCATGAATTAAAAGAGGGAGAAAACCAAACCATCAGTTGTTTGCAAAGAGTTCCTTCTGCTAAGGGAGTTAACAGATGAATAATTATTGCCTCATTTTTTTGCACCCGAATAAGAAAACTTGGAATAAAAAATGAACCAAGTTAACTTGGAAGGAAAGCCACTCGATCTAAATGAAAAGTCATGCTTCACAGAGTAATATAAAAATGCATTTCCTGCAGCTGCCCATGCTAAAATGTCATCTTTGGGCACAATCTTCTGAATATAACAGCTAACTTTTGAAGTAGATGCTGACGCTTTTTCAGCAGATCTGTGTCATTTGAATTTTGTGTGGTTGATGATATCACTTTGCGTATAATGGTGGATGCTGCTAAACATCAACAATTTTGTACAAGTCATACATTACCATTCATTTTTTTGAGAAACAAAAATTCAGTATTAAATTTTTTGTTAAATATGCATTTTCGGGTTAAAAAAGAAAAGGTTACTGTGGCCAGAAGAATTTATTACAAAATAAAATCATTATCAGACAATAAAACAAACAGTTATAGATTTACACCAAACAACAAATGATAAAACCATGGAAGCAAAAGCTATCATGGCAAGACCACTGTGGCAAGACTGCTCAACCTAGATTTTTCCATATAAATTTCACATACACCTAACAATTTTCCACTGACCCTGCTCACTGAAGATCTGGTGCGTTACTGTTCCTCACAACTTATAGACCAGAGCACAGCATGACTGGCTAATAACAAACGGATGATAAAGGCAGCAGCAACATATCCTTCCCTACCACCCTAGACACTGGAAGGAGTTGGCTGTCCCTGGTCTCTCTTGTCCACGTTTATTCCATATTAGCAGTGAGTGCCCACATGCTGTCTTTGAAAGAGAGAGGCAGTTACATTGCATCTGGGAAGGATTTGGAAAAGAGCTGGAACATCTTTCAGATTTAAGCAAGTGCTAAAGTGAGGAATCTGTTCAACTGCATGGGGAGAATTTGGAAATACTAAGTGAAAGTCTACCAAATCCATCCTGGCTTATTTTAATACAGCTATTAATAAGAATGCTTCATTAAAAAATGAGAAACTAGAACAAATGCTCAACTAGTGGGATGCTGCGACAAGAGGCGTAAAGCGAAAGTGTCTCGGGCAAACTAGGACGCAGGGTCGACCTCTGTATGGGGAAGACTTGGGCTAGGGGATCAAGAAGACTAGAAGTGACCTGACGGTCTGGAGACCTGCTTGGTCTAGCACAAACAATTTTTTTTAAAGTGGCCAACATCTAAAATTGAGAACTTTTCCATTAAACAGAAAAATAGATTTCCTACTTCTCTTGATAAACTGTAAGATCCAGCAACACTATGCCCATATTCCAAGAAGACAAGAGGCCGCAGCTCGTAAGCTACTATCTGCCCCTCACTGTTGTCAATAATAAAGGGAGAGGGGATGATTCTTTACGGAAGTGAACAATATCCTCTGTCCTATAATGCCAAAACTCCCTACCTAATTAACTAAGTTGTGCTGAAGAAGAGAACGTGTCCAGCTTCACATTACCTGCCTGGCCCTGAAGAAATCTGATTTTACACCCTACCCACCACCCCCAACTCCCGCAGAGCTTGTGTAAGCCTTGCATTCTTTGTGTGATAAGGATGTTTACACACTCTGCATGAGAGGAACTGAGAATTACATTCTGACGCTCACCAGTGGGCACTGTCTCAGCTTCCTGGTCAGAATCCGTTGAAAAATGTTGTGCACCTGTGATCTTCCAGTATTCCCCCCTCACCATCCCTTTAAGTTATATACTAGCACTGTGGTTCCACTGAACTGTGAATGCCTGTGTTATGAGTTCCAATCTACCCCGGTCTAACCAAGGGGACCAGGGCATGTGTTAGGTGGAAAATGGTACCATATGGTTTGGGTTGTTACAGGTGGTCATGACCGTCAATAAGGTGTGATGCACAGTGAGTAGCTAAGGAAGGGTCTGTGGCTTTGGTGTCAAACACTCAGTTTCATCCATGCTCCCATTTACTTGCTTTGGAGCTTCTCCAAGCTACAATTTCCTTATCCCTCATCTGAGATAATGATACCTTCATCACAGCACTGTCATAAAGCTTGAATGTAATACTATACATAAAACAGCACAGTAACAAGCACACACTAATGGCTCAGTACACAGAAGCAGCCTTTAGTTTGTACTTCAGATATGATCCAAGGGGAATTACGGTGCAATACCTTCAACCCAGCTCTTTTCTTACATTTAGTGAACTAACCCTTTGCGAGGGTGGGGAGGAGGTGGGGGGATGGGCGGTGATTCAACTTTAGGGAATCTATTTCAAAAACATAATTTCCATGATTCCTACCAACATGCTGTATAGCACTAACAGTTTGATATCTTAAGGAAATGCTATTTTAAACTCTTACTTAAATTATACAATAATTACAGTGATCACTGGTGATCATTTTACCGTTGAAACTGTTTTTCCAAATAGCAGCATGTTAAACTTTATTCACATACAAATTTCTGTCTCCATAGGTAAATCCAAATCTCATTACACAGTATTCATCTCAATGTTGAGTTTTCAAAACATGCAAAGATCAAAACTTGACTAAAACCTTTTTTTAGACACCCAAATAGATGTGCATGAAGATTTTATCGAATATTGTATACCCAGATGTGCTCTTCCCCTTAAATTCTGGTGAGCTTCCCATGAAAATCTGATTGGTGACAGAGCACATGGGTTGTGAAATTAAACCAAACCAAATCAATCTTTATATAACTCAAAAAGACTTAGCATTTTCACTGCTTTTTCAGGAAGATAAAAATGCATATTGCTGCCTCTTTTATGTGTTTTCATATCTATCTTTGAAAAGCTTTCATGTAATTTCTAAATTTAGCTCCTACTTCCTTTTTACTGTGCCACCTGATCTACAATCCATCTCTGATAACATTCTGATCTTCACTCCAAGGAACCTCCATAGAAAACAACTCTCAGAAGGAAGATAACCTGTCACTAACCTCTTCTTATAGATAGCACAAGATGACCACATTCTTCCCTTCTGCAGTTTCTGTGGGTACCATCTACATATATTTCAAAATTCCCTTCACTTGGTGGTAGGAAATATCAACCGTTCTAGAGCTTCAACATCTTTTATCAAAATGATCTCTTGCTAGAAAAATGAATTAAAGTGAGAAATTCATCTCTTTTAACCTAAGACGGAAGATTGAGGGGGAGAGAAAACAAAGAGAAGCGGCAGTAGAGAGAGAGCTGGTGTGCTGGAATGAGGTTAAAAACAACGTTGCACACATAGCAATTTCAGAATAGTTTACCTGGATTAATGATCATTCTATGAAAATGTTCTTTTATTTTCCATTAATACCAGATTTAATAAGGATGAGTTACATAGAAACAAAAAATTTTGGTATGAGGAGAAAACTAGCAATACAGTCATCGTTATCATTCTGTTAAAGTGTTCTCTTTTTGTTGTCTGTTCATTAATATCTGATTTAATAAGGATGAATTACATAGAGATAAAAAAATTTTGGTATGAGGTGAAAGCTTCTAGCAATACAGTCATCCCTCGTTATCTGCGGGGGACTGGTTCCAGGAGCCCCTTGAATATCAAACTCTGTGGATGCTCAAGTCGCTGATGTAAAACGGTGAATGAACACAGTTGGCCCTCCAGATCCGTGGGTTTCACATCCACGGTTTCTGCATCTGTGGATCTAAGTGTGCAGCCAGTAAATACAGCACAGGAGTCTTGCATTTATGAAGGAAATCACTGGTCACAAATAGCAGAAGCCCTTAATTAAAAAGCTAACCTACAGATCTGGCGAAGAAAGGATGTGTAGTGGGGACTCAGTCTTCCAAGAATCCTATCCACCCTCCCATTTAAGCCTTTCCTAATTATTCTTATCTTCTTGGGGCATGTATAGTCTTCATAAAACACCTGTTGGGCACCAAGCTATATACTGCCTGGCACTGCTATTTAAGTGCTCCATGTCTGTATGTTCAGAATGTCTAACAATGCTGTGAATTACTTCAGGGTAGGGACTGTCTAATATTCCTTACATTCTAGCAAAATGCTAGGGCTGCTCAATAAATATTCCACCATGAAAATGAACTGTCTTCCTTTCTGATACATTTGTCCAGAAATGTGACCTAACAAGACCGAGGATAAGCAGAAAAAATGACCAGTACTGGACAGAAGAAACAGTCCTGCCCAGGAAGTTGGGAAGTCTGGCTGGGCCTCTGGTATGATATTAGACTGGTTTCTTAACCTGTATAGGTTAACTGTTGACTTCTGTAACTGAGTTATTGGACTAAAGAAGGCGGAGGTGCCTTGCCCTTATGATTACACATTCAAACATAAGCTAGGGTGAAATTAAAGAATTTGTCCAGTGGTATGGCATGAACACTGCTCAAACAGAACAGAGCAGAGCTCTGGACCTCCCTTGCCATCCCTCACATCAACCTTTTAGCTCCTGGACCGTGAAGAGGTCAAGAATGTCCCAGGTGCTGGAGTCACTCAAGGAACTCAGGGCAGTGACTATATTATAATTTAACAAAATTTTAATGCTGGTACAGTGCGTAATGGGTAAGGGCTGAATACCAACTCAGCCTATAAGTGTTATCTTTGAATCATAAAGGTGTTAATTTTATTCAAAATTTATTATTCATCTGATGGCGCAGGACTACCTAAGGGCTGGCAATAAAATGAAAACAGAGATTCCCACCAACACTATCAATAATGGGTCTTTTTGATTCTGCTCCTCCCCATACTTCTAACTCAATACTTTTCTTTTTTTTGCAGTACGCAGGCCTCTCACTGCTGTGGCCTCTCCCGTTGCGGAGCACAGGCTCCGGACGCGCAGGCTCAGCGGCCATGGCTCACGGGCCCAGCCGCTCCGCGGCATGTGGGATCTTCCTGGACCGGGGCACGAACCCGTGTCCCCTGCATTGGCAGGCGGACTCTCAACCATTGCGCCACCAGGGAAGCCCAACACTTTTCTTTGTTTGAGGTAGTCATTCTATAACTCCCAGCTTTTCCTCAACAGCATAAGTTCATCTTGCAATGAGGAACCCAAACCACACTCCGTTCCCTGCTCTGCTAAATAAAGCATAACGGTCAAGAACAGGCCTAACTACAATCTTGGTTTCACAGATGAAGAAAATGTTATTTTCTGTTCACAATAAAATTCCCTGGGACATGCAACAGCAGTAAGGGTTCCGTCAGGGGGTTTGAGGCCCCTCTGGACACAGCTGCAGCTCGTGGCACTCAGCAGCCCTGAGAGCCAAGAGGATGAAAATTAGAACAGCAGGGAGGGTTGATGTAATCCTTGCACTAAGTAGTCTAAGTAGTACTAAGTGGTATGGAGCATTAGTACTTGGTTGAACACTGGAATCACCCGGGGAGCTTTAAAAAACATACATGTCTAGGTCCCACCCTTGGAGATTCTGATTTAATAGGTTTGGGAAGTGACCGAGGTTTTATAATGCTCCCTAGGTGATCTAATGTACAGTCAGAGTAGAAAAACACTGGTGGAGACCTCGTCTCCAGAGTATGGGGCACATAATCATCCACTGGGTGCAGAACAAAACTATCAAAACCTATGTGTTTAATCTGAAAAGGAAAAACATATTAAGTTTTCCTGTACCTAATGGAAAAAGATATTAAGTTTTCCTGTATCTAGTGGCACCCTCATCTGTCTGATGGCCGTGTACGGTGTCCAGGAGTCGTGAGGGAAGGTAGGAGATTCCTGAGGAGTCCTCACTCTTCTGTTCACTTTCAGTGTGTTGCTACATACCCCCATTAATGTGTCCCAGCCAGGAATTTACAGATTCTAGTATCTTAAAGAGAAGAATCCTGACAACAGTTTATAATGAGAAGGGGAATAATCAGGAAGACATTTTGAGCCATGAGAGCTTTCCAAATTATATGATGGCAAACTAATTATAAGAATTGTAGAACTTAAAGAAGAGCTGCACATTTTTCTTTTATAAAATGACAAGTGTTCCAAATACGCTGACTTTTTTTTTTTTTTTTTTGGTCAAGACAAGGGGCTGAAGGAGCTGCTTTATTTGGCTGATACTTTTATAAAAATAAACATACTTAAACTATCTCTTCAAGGCCAAAGAGCATTTTAACAGTGAATGAGAGAGAAATCGCTAAGAAACTTGAGCATTTTTGAAAATGGATATTTGGAAACGTTCCCATTGTGACGTGATTTTGCTGTTAAAATCAATATAAGGTGTGACACCAGGAAAAAAAAGAAACAACTATCTTATGCGTAAACTTTAAAAGCTTGGGTAAAAAAATATTTTAAAGAAAGAGTTTTAGTGGGGTTTTTAACTCATTTGTGAAAGGATGAATAATGTAACACTTTTCAATTGGTGTGAAAGACGGGCTGACCGATACCCAGCAGGATGGAAATTTATTAGCAAAATTTCAATTAAAAACATTTGCATAATCAGTGAATGCGACTGAAAACAAGCACCGTGATTTAGTAGGCAAAGCCAATGATGCAGCTCCTTCCATTTACAAGTACGTATCTTGTGTGACATCTAAAAATAAGTACTGAATTAAACTGAACTTAGAACTAGACCACTGAATCACTGTCGCACAAAATTAATCAATTTTTAAAAACATTAAAATGTTTTATATCACAAAGAGCTCAAAAATTTTATCAAGCATAATTTCAATGAAAGTCAAAATAATTGTTTTCAATGGGGTACATAATCCAAAAAGTGTTGACCATACTCTGCTTAGCAGCCTATCCTGTGTATTTAGTCAGCCACTCCAAAATCAGAGATCTGCAGTGAGGAGAGGTTTGCACCACATACTGTAGACACTGGCCACCTGTTGGATTGGTAGTGTATAAGAGGAGAAATCAGAAATCCTCTCCTACAGAGGGAGCCATGAAGAAACTTCTGGAACTCTGCTGAAGACTGGTTTGGCTATCAAGCGTAATTGCTTCAGCAGGCAAGTATATTTTAACTAGTTCAACGAACCTGGGGAGAGACTGTGCCTCATATTTTTATTCTCCCGTGTCTCATACGATGGTTTTATACGGTGGGTGCACAGAGATGCAGTTGACAAAAGCAATAACTTTCTGGTGAAAAAACTGTACCTTCTCAGCAGTGTTAACAGTAGGGTCCATTTCTATTAATGCAACACAAAAATCATTCTTATCATTGATAATGTGTTCTGATACAGTATCTAAAATGGTCAGTCACTGGGAAGTGAAAAAGTTATTAATTAGTATCCCTGAATTATAAAAAGCCTGAGTTAAATATAGTACAGTGGAAAACTACGAGACAGTGTTCTGAGCCCCAGAAGACAACCACTTCCAATGTGTCAGAATTACCTGTTTCACACCCCATGTATTAATATTTGGTTTAGCTGCTAAAATCACTAAACATCTTGTTCTTAATACTGTGCCTGTAAAAATGCCCGTGTGATAAAATGGAAACTGTTATACAGAGATTACATCTCATATGATCACAGAAACACTGTTTCTGCTTTTGTGAAATCTTACCCTGAAAAGCAAATCTTTATGAGAACGGATTAGGTACAGGCAATAAGTATTCATGAACAGTTTTATGTATTCATATGCCTTGCCTTTGGTTTCTTAACAGTGTCAGGGTCTCACGTGACCTAAACTAGTTGTATGCAACTGCCCTCGCCAATTCGCCTCTCAGAACACATTAATTGTCAGAAGGATCCTCCACTGGCTCGGGATCACGTGCTTCTCTCACCTGAGGTGCCCCTGCTCTGGGTAACTGAGGATATAGCACATGTAGGTCAAAGACATACTTTGCAAAGATTTAAATCCATCCCCAACCTCAGGCAGCATTTAGAGCATCCCCGTGCCCTTCCACTGCTTTTCTATTTTTCAATATGGGGCACAAAAATCTGAATTTTAGGAAGACAAAAATCTCATGCTCCTTAAGGTTCTGCATGCAGTATCCATCACATGCAACTATTCTACTCATTTTGTCTTTTGCTCCCTGCTTGCTGATTCCTGAGGGAGAGGAGATGGAAAAGGAACAAAGTAAATACACGCTAGGCTTCACCCATCAGGACATTTTATTTTTCCTTAAACCCAGATGTCCAATAACAAAGCCCTGCTCTAATTATTCACAGTGGTTACTTGGTTTGAAAGTTATGATATAGAGTAGATAACCAGCTCTGCAGAGCTATTCAATATATACAGTACACTGAAGTGTCGCACTAGGGGGTGGGAAGAAATGGATGGGGTACACTTGGAAGAAGATTCAGGCAGGAGATGCCTAGAGTCAGAGTCTATGGTAAGAAAATATGTTACCTGGATAGGTGAGAAACCACAGCATCCATAAAGCTATTATTAAAATGCATATTTAGAAAAGCACCAAGTAAACTCCCCAAAACGTGTTCTTGGGAGTACCCAAGTCTATGGTAACAGGTACTATCTGTCCCCCTTCTTGGTAAGGCTAACTGAATGCCTATTTCCCAGTCCTTCTGGACTATTTTTCATTTGCTACTAATCCTCCCATCATTTATAGGGTGTGATGTGGGAAATACTTTATTCTATTTACTATCTAAGCACCTACTTTGTGCCCAGCACTGTGGGGGACACTTGAGGAGATACACAGAATCAAATGGTTAGAGAGACAACTGTAAAGACAAATAATAAAAGGAATGAACCTGGAGAAGAATTTGGACAAGGAAGGGTTCAATTAAGAGGTATCCCTCAAAACACACATTCCGGGGAAATATGCAGATCCTTCTGGAAGCTCTTCCCAAGTTCATCCCCACACTTAAATCTGTGATGCCCCCCAGGGAGGAGGCTGAGAGAGCAGGTCACCTCACACAGTCATGTGATTCACTGCACACGGCCCTGAGCCAAGGGCGTGGTGGGAACTGAAGCCCTGCCCACATTCTGCTGGCCAGGCACACAGTGTCCACTCCCAGGAAGGCCTTTTCCGTGTCACACGAAGGCACTGCCCCGACAAGGGCAGGCCTGCAGCAAAGGCAGCAACTGTACCAGCCCATAGAAGTTTCTCTTCTTTGCCTCCAAGTAGCATGGACAGCACGTGCTAATTATATACTGTCTTGTGCTGTCCTTGCTCTTATATTTTTAAATATCATCTCCCCAGCTAGACTTTCCCTGAGTGGCATGTCTCTCCCTTGGGTGATTCCATTCCCTCAGGGGGCTCCCTTAGGTGGTTCTGAAAGTCTGTGTTTCAGACCTGTTCGGATCAGAAGTGCAGAGTAAGCAACTGTGGTTGGTACCCAGCCACTTAAGGTTAATGACAATTCCCCAGGGTGTGTACAGGTAAAGCCTTCTCATTGCTTTCTAGGGTTTTCTGGTTCATACCTCGGTACCTGGCCATGAATAGACCTGAAGCCATTCCTGAAAACATAAATGTGTATCCTAGGCTTAAAGTTTAGTTTCCACTTCCTCAGATGCTCCTGCTGAAGAAAAACTGGGAATTGAGAAGTTTTTCTGAGAATATCTCTCATATGATATAACAATGGCTTTGAAGAGTGAGGAAACAAGATCCATTTCCTCTTTAGGCAGTGAGTCTGGTCATACGCACAACTATTTTTAATCCTGTGTTCTACTGCTAAGGAGGCAATTTGCTCAATAAGGCAAATTGCAAACGTTTTCTGTAAATCCTACAGTTGCCACTCTTTCTTTTGCAGAAACAGGCTTTACACAAGGAGAAGCTGATCCAATAGTTAAAGAATGAAAGACTTGGCTGTTGTAGAAAAAATATTTTCTTCCAACATCTAGGCAGTGTCCAAAATTCCTACAGTCTGATAAAATTAAAACCACATGGAAAATGGTGTTGAGTTGGTTTTTCTTTTTCCTTTTTTTTACATAGAGAAAAATATTTTAAAATATGTAATAACATATTTAGAAACTGGGTACTGGATACCAATGAATAGTATCAGTTTTTGAAACTGAGTGTCGAACTTCTGTGTTAAAACAGAAAATAAGGAGTGATAGTTGTGCAATAATGTGTCACACTACAACTATACATTTGTAACTGCTGAAATAGTGAGAACAGTTTGAGATTTTTGCCTTAGCCCTCAAATGCCTGGCAGGTGAGCTTTGATGGAAGGGGCTCAGTGATAATACTTTCTACTTCCCCATTTTGCTCCCCTGTAGTTTACAATTATTTTTGGGAAACAATGACTATTGAGGATTGAGGGATTAATCATGACGTACATTAGCAACTGTTAAATAAAAGTGCTCCCTTGCTTTTTTGTTCAGTTGTTTGAGGTCCGTGATTCTGAGCAGACATGATTTTATACCTTCAGGCCACCTACAATTACGATTTCTTGCCTTAGATGGGTTTTGGTGAAGAATTTTTAAAATGGGGGACTGTTCTTTCAAATACACTATGACTCCACCTATTTTTGTTTTTAACAGAACATTGCAAAGAGCCACATCATTGGCCAAATTTAATGTACCACATTCTGCAACTCTGGTTAATTTTAGAAAGAATTGCAAATCTTACTTTGAGAACAAAGCCTGGCCCACATTTGTTTAAAATGTCCGGAGGCAATCTGATTCCTGGCATGGATGCTGGCAGAGGAGCCATTTGCAGGTACTGGAAAGGCAGTGACTTCTGGCATTTGGTAGTAAGTACAGTCTTTGGAATGAACAAGAACCCATGCCCCACCTCCAACCTGCCTTTTTAAAGTTTTTTTTAAAAAACATGCCTAAGGAGATGGGAATAGTGAAGATCTACTTTTGGGTCCTTGAATTGATTGGAGTTTTAAGAGAACTTCTGTCATGATATTGGTTGAGTTTTCAACTTCAGATGAGCAAAATAACACATTACTGGGTGACAACATTTACATACTCGCTACTAACTTCAGAGTAGAAGTGACTAGTGAGGAGATGAAATCTAATACTTTAAATCTATTGACTTAAAATACTGGGATAGGAGTATAACTTCTTTAGTGTCATTCTGAACCAAAGAAGAGAAAATTTTTTATAGTATAAAATTATGTATAACCACATATAGTAAGGACAGAAATATGGACAGAAAAATGTCTATCTTTGATTGAACACTTACTGTGTGACAGGCAGACACGGTTCTAAGTACTTTAATATAGAATATGCATTTAATCTTTACAGCAACCACAGAAGATAGTTACTATTTTTAGCCCTATTCATTGGGGTGGGGGAATTGTTAACTAACTTGCCCAAGGTCACACAGGCTTATAAACGGCAGAGTCAAGATTCAACCCCACAAAGCTGGCTCGAGAATGCGTGCATCATAATGATACACTAATAATGGAGGAAAGAGCAAAAGTTATTTGTCTTTTTAATTTAGATAAAGAAGCTGAAGATAGTATTTCCAAGTTGTTGGTATAGTGGAAATGTTTCCAAAAGTGACTGCAAAATATGCTTCCTATAAGACGGTTTTACTGTGTTGAAAAAAAAAAGAAAAGAAAGAAAAAACTGAGCTCTGTACATTCAGTATTACAAACTTATGGCCAAAACAACCAATCTAAGCAGCTATACTTGGGGAACTATGGTTGAAGATATGGACTGGATGGAAGCCACCAGGTGAAGTAAACTAGGCCTACAAACCTCTTCCTACATTTTTCCTCAAAATACCCTCATTTCCTGATCTCCATGATTACAGGCCACCAGGACCTAACAAAGGTCTCTCTTCTAACTCCAAGGGATTCCAGTACACTTTTGGGTATCCCCTGACTACACTACGTGGTCAAATTCTTGGAATTAGGGGGAATATGAAAGTGATAGGGTTTCTTTTCTTTTTTTTCAGAAAATGCTCATGCAGATCCTTAGAGCAGAAAAAACACCACTGTTTAGGCAATGTTGTTAGGTTTGAAATAATCTCTTTCATTCCTTCTTCTCTATTATACACGAAACCTCTAGACAGAAAAATCAAGCCAGATTCAAGGGAAAAAAAAAATCTTATTGACCTCAGTCTTCTCCACAGTAATTATCAACACCAGGAAATACTGGAGCAATGTCTACAAATTGAGGAAGGACCTCAATAAAGATTCTCAACAGACAAGAAGGCAGGGAATATAGTACACATCCTGAAATAATAATAATAAAAAAAATAATGATACAAATAGTAAATAATAAAATAAAAACAAAACTTGAAACAGTAAAAACAAAACTACAAGATGTTTAAATTCATTCAACTTGAGAAAAGAACTAGCAGTAAATCCTGTACCTATTAAGCCTACCATTAAAATTAAATTGTGGAATTTATGTTTACAGAACATACTGTGAATGTTACTTAGCTTGACAGTGTAAAAATAATACAATAACCATCACATACTGAGAGATGGGTGAAAGAGAAGTAGGTCACAGAAGTTTTCTAATTTCCTATCTTTCAATGGCAGCGAGTAAACAGATACGGCCTAGATTAAACGTACAGTTTTAAAAACTCTATTTCAAAGTTATGTTTCTATTATCTTCCACTTTTAGTTGTAGGAGGAACTATTAGGAACTAATTTCCTTTGTGAAAAAATGTATATCTGAAATTCAGTGACTTTTTTTTTCAGTGTCTCAATTTCTTTCTACCACTTCTTAGTCGAAGTACAATTAAATAATTATATATATATATATTTATATAAAAAAGATATGATAAAGTTAATCAGTCTTTCTCTCTATCCATCTGTAATGATGTTCACCAAATGCTGATGACAGCTGTTTCTCAAGGGTGGGATTCTGAGTGTCTTTTTTTTTTTTTTTTTTTCTGAGTGTCTTTTTAAAGTTGTTTCTTCATAGTGATTGACTTTACAAAAATAGTGTATTATTTTTCAAAAGAGGAATAAAATTACTATTCTAAAAAAAGCATGAAAATGACTTCAAAATATATTAACTGACATGAAAAGGTGTTAAAAATATAATACTGGAAGTAAAAAGTAGAATGTGAAATAGTATAATGCCATTTTTATTTTAAAAATCTATATGCATGAAATAAATTCACACACACAAAAAAACAGAGCAAAAGGTTAAGGATGGTTAATTTCTAAACTGATCTTTATCAGCATTTTCTGATTTATCTATGAGGAACGGCATTACTCATGCAATACAATATAAATAAATGTACACATTCAAACAGTAACCCGACAATTTTTACTGGGGTGTAGCTGAAAAATTTTAATGGATACTCTGAAGAGAAGACAGCAGCTGTGACTCTAGTGAGAAGAAAACAAACAAACAAAAATATCCTATTGTGAAAGAGAGCTTTTATTTCTGAGCACTGACTTTGTGGGCTGAACTTAAATGGAGCCCTCTTTACAATCGTCATCTTTGGGGTCCATACTGGCTGGGATGGAGACTCCCCTTCTCTTTCCTTTATTGCTCTAGAACTTCCATTTCTGGTTCTCAGGCTCTGTCTCTCTTCCGCCCAGGTCTCCTGGTTGACAACACTATGTTGCTAGCAGGTGAATAATCGAAGCTCTTTCTGAACTACGTTAATCCAAACTGGAGTCAGACTGGATTGATCAAGACCAGAAGACCTCATCAAAAGTCTTGATTTTCAAAGGAAAATGAGATGGTCATTCAAATATTGCTTTATTTCAGACAATCCTCCAATCGCTTATTTGGGACAAATATAATTAAAGGAGAACTGATAGGATAATTTCTGAATGGACTGAAATCTGCTCTCCATAAACCATTACACCTCTCAACTTCATTCAGCAGGTCTGTGAGCTACAAGGTACCCAAAGTCCTGGCTGACCACATGGGAGAAAAAAGGGTGAGGAATCTGACACTTCCAAATCTCAGCCTTCATACTCAGGCCAGAGTCTGCTTAGCATTCCTCATTTGATTTGATTTTAACTACAGAATTCCTGAGAAAGGTCACGTTTCACTTTCCAGCATGTGCTGCCCTGTGATTACTGAAGTCATCCTGGGATGGCCAGGGATCGCAGGGGATTCATGTACTACCTGGCCTGAAACATCTCTTGTGCCACAATCTAAAGCGCCTCCGTGGATGGGAGAGAACCAGGGGGGCAGGGAAGTGCAGTTTTTTGTTTTTTGTTTTGCGGTACGCGGGCCTCTCACCGTTGTGGCCTCTCCCGTGGCGGAGCACAGGCTCCGGACGCGCAGGCTCAGCGGCCGTGGCGCACGGGCCCAGCCGCTCCGCGGCATGTGGGATCTTCCCGGACCGGGTCATGAACCCGTGTCCCCTGCATCAGCAGGTGGACTCTCAACCACTGCGCCACCAGGGAAGCCCCAAAGTGCAGTTTTGATGGCAAGAGCTGGCTCTACTTTACTTGGAGGAAACATGTGATTAGATTGGGTTATGGGCAAAGTTTCCTATTTGGAAATAACTACCTTACTCCACATAGTGGGTTAAAAACATGAATGTAATCCTCACCTTTCTGAGAAAAGAATGTTGAAAAATACACAAGAACTATGTATTTAATTAGAACATTAACCAAGAGATGCCTTCCCTAATACTCTAGCATTCCTGTGCCCAATTTATGATGACAGAGAGCTTTGTTTTTTAACACTGCTGAGATTTCTGAGAGGGCAAAGTTCAACTTCTGACTGCCTGTTTTATTTTCTTCACCAACAAGTGAAGAGTATAACCTTTCCAAAAGACTCCGTGATTCATCTTTAACTCATTTTTCCTGACTGGGAACCTGGACATTTTTCTCTGCAAATGCTCAAGAAGCACATGTTTCATTTTTTAAAGAAAATGTTACAGCTCTTCCTCTGCCATTCTGGATACACAGTGCACTTAGTAAGTGGTTGACTGAATAATGATTTTTTAAAAATACATAGTCTGGTGATACAAAAGAATTCATGTACTTCTAAATAGAACATTTCCTTCTGTAAAAAAAAAAAAAAGAATGGATTAGCATGTAGGTAGGTGCAAATTATTTTCTCTGTTCTCATTCCTGGATTGGGTGTTTGGTGCAGATGTGTGCCGTTTATTATGTTCTATAACATTTTATGTAGAGTCATATGTCTTAATCAAATTTTCTTTCTTTTTTTTTTTTTTTTTTTTGCGGTACGCAGGCCTCTCACTGTTGTGGCCTCTCCCGCTGCGGAGCACAGGCTCCGGACGCGCAAGCTCAGCGGCCATGGCTCACGGGCCCAGCCGCTCCACGGCACGCGGGATTCTCCTGGACCGGGGCACGAACCCGTGTCCCCTGCATCGGCAGGCAGACTCTCAACCGCTGTGCCACCAGGGAAGCCCCTTAATCAAATATTTTTTAAAACGAAAAAGAAAAAAGCGAATGGGTGAATGATCAGCCGTCCATTATTAATGTTCAAGTCTAGGACATGTCACTATGCCAGTCTCAAGGGACAGGTGAGAGGAAGTGACTTGCTCATGGACTTTAGTTGGCAGGGGCAGGTCCTTTATCTTTGAGCCTGAGGTCACAATTCAGACTCCTCCTTTCCCTTCAGGGACAGCACCGGAGAGAGAGGGGGGAACACGGTAGCAGGCACGGAAAGCAGATCAGACTTGGCTACTCCTGATCACTACAAAAGGTGTCTCAACTGTACTCTGGTGAGACACGGTAGAAGGAATATCGCTCCTTCTACAGTGGCTGCCGAGTCCCATCCTGGTACACGCGCACCCCCAGACCTTATGCCTCATGCATTTGTGTTTTAAAAATATTCAGCCCAACCAAAATGGATTGAAGCACAGACACACATAAAAAGTTTTCAATGATATTTTCTGCCCCCTATGGGAGTTTATGCTGACCTACAAAAGAAAAAACTCTCTGTACACATAACACATGTATTAGAGAACCTTTCTTAACTGCTTTGTGGTGAGAGACTGTCTATTTTTAATACAGACATTGGAAGCATTTAAATAAAAAAATTATCCAGCATCTCACATTGAAGTCAAACTTTGCATTGACATTTCCTGCAAGGGCAAATGGGAGGAAAAAAAAGCCCAAAGCTTTCAGCATATACTTAAAACAGCATGGCCACAGAGAAATGATTGGCAAAGGAAGAATTATCATTCTGCAATTTTCACACAATAAATTGGGCAAAATCACTGCAATTTGGTATAAATGTTCCTTTCAGGTATATTTCTCAGAGTACCATGGTATTTTATTCGAATGTGCTCTTTTTTCCCTCCTTGCCTCTGACTTAGTTGCATTCTAGAATTTTTATTTAAAAGGAATCTACGATAATCATTAACTATTTTGTTTCAGATATATCAAGGGTTATTATACCCAATTATTAGTAAGTAATTAAACACACAAATAAAATGAGTTAGTAGAACACACCATACGTAATTTACACCAGCTTTTAGAAAGACAGTTCGGCACTGGTAAAAGTCCTCTGCCACATTACCTTCATTACAAGAATGACTCTGATTAGGCACCACCACCCTTAACATTGAGATCATATTTTTAAGAAACAAGGAGAAACTGAGGCAGAGGTAAATTCTTACTAGGGATGCCCAGTAGTTCCTTGGTGAGGTAGAGTTCTATTTTGTATTTTAAAGGTGGGAGTGCCCTCTATTGCCCAAAGCCATGGCTTCCGTGATGTTATTCAGGAAGCTCTGTGTGATATATACAAAAATCATTAAAAATAAGAATAGCTCTTTCACTCATCCACAGATGTATCGCTTAGAAATAAATCATTTAATGACCATGTGACTTGGGCATTTCACTTTCAATAAGTCAAACCCTCCTGAGGGGACTTGTATGCCACAAGAAATAACATGAAACTGAACTCCTTGACAAGCATTCCCCTGAAAGACGGATATCACAATTCAGCAAGGTGGCTGCAACATCCCTCAGCCCCTATCCTGGCTTCTAGTTCTAACCTCATCTGTTCTGAGGAGGCATGGAAGCATCAGCTGCTGACCTTGAACTGGGACAGGACTACAACACAAATTCCAGTGCTCTAACTGAAGTGGGGAAAGCTGGATTGAAACCATCAAATGCATTCCCTCTTTACAGCCTGGTCAATCCCGACACTGCAATATGAGCAGAAGGGCGCAGACTCAACAAACAACATTCCTTGGCTAAGAAAATGAACCCAGTGTTCATCAAAACCAGTTTAGGCATGTTAATGGGTGAAATGTAGAAAGAAACCTGATTAATATTTGGGGATGGAAAACAACCTTGTTTTAGAGAAAAGAGATTTTTCTTAATTCTGATTTCTATTTGCTATGTTTGAAGATGTTTCGTTGAAGACTACCTACAGAGACAGAAAAGTTGACAGATGCGTGTCATCAGGCTGGTACACACCTTACAAGGCGGGGGTGCTGGGACACTGAGACATCTGCCTGGTTGCCCATGTGCTGCTGACCCCTGGGCCCTGGGATTATCTCATTCTTGGCAGGACAACCCCTCTACTGCCTCGGAGACCTCCAGGTGTACGGCCCAACCAAGCTGAGCTGGCATCCATGCTCCTGGGATACTCTGATGAGTATATGCACTGCAAGGCTCCAATGGATATGTGTACCTAGGCCAGGCTCCTAGAATTCTGTATGTAATCTCAGTGCGAAGATACCATTAGGAGAGACATCATACGGACCCACAACTTCTATTACACAGCAATGCTAAGGTGTGAAAGAGAATACCAACCTCAAGTTCCTGTGACAGCCTGTTGCCCAATGGGTTATGGTGTACGACTGACCCCCCTTAAGCCTTCACCTGGCAGAAAACAATGAAAAGTACCATGGGGGGCTTCCCTGGTGGCACAGTGGTTGAGAGTCCGCCTGCCGAGGCAGGGGACACGGGTTCGTACCCCAGTCCGGAAGATCCCGCGTGCCGCGGAGCGGCTGGGCCCGTGAGCCATGGCCGCTGAGCCTGCGCGTCCGGAGCCAGTGCTCCGCAGCGGGAGGGGCCACAACAGTGAGAGGCCCGCGTACCACAAAAAAAAAAAAAAAGAAAAGAAAAGTACCATGGGCTTCACCTCCACAGTAATGTTTCCACTCCTGGGCAAGAGGACAAGACCGAGGCAAACTGCAGGAGGCGCTGAAAGGACCCCTCAGGCTCTTCCTCAACTGCCCCATCCACTCTGACCCTCCTCCCATTAAAATAAAGTCTAGGGGGGAGAAAAAGATCCATTCAACTGACTGAATGGACGTTTATATTATTCGTTATATTATTTTCCCAGGGACATATGTGTTTTAACCAGAGACAAATACACAGGAATAGTATAAACCATCAGAATACATTCTAATTGGAAGATTTCAGGCTTCAGCTGCTAAGTGTAGGATGGATCTCGCATATTCTGAAAATCTGAAATTGTAGGAAGAAATTAAAAATGGAGGATGAAAATTTGAATCTCACCATACCACCTGCTCTCTGTGTGCCCTTGGGCAAGTCATTGAACAACTCTGTATCTGCCTATTTTTAATCTATAAAATAAAATTAGAAATCTTTTCAAAAACTATTTTACCTACCTAATCATGAAAGTACAGGATGAAGTGAGATCCTAAAGGGTTTTTGAACCTTCACATGCTACTGTAACATCAGATTACTGTTTAGTACATCAGGGCTGTGACTGGTTGGAACTGTAACTCAAAGAACTAAAGATTTTAAAACAATCCATTTTTACATTGGTTCTTGGTTCCACTGCTTGTCAGAAAATCTAAAATTATATTGCATTTCACTTCCCCTGGTAATGTCTACTGTTTTGCTCCCTGTAATAAGCCAGCAGCAAGTGTCGCAATCAACTGTGGAACCTAAGCTAGCGCTGGACCTCCCTTTTTAAACACAATTCTCTGGTGGTGAATTCCTTCAGTGTATAATTTCATTACAAACTTGAGATGGGATCATGGAAACTCCTTACAATCCATCTGGCATCCAGAACAGGCGTAGATTAAGTTGGTACATACACAACGAAAACATTAGAAAACCTACCCAATTCCTTTGTGGACGTTATTTTAAAAAGTAGTTTCATCAGAGCAGGGGTTATGTCCTCACATGAACCCCTAAAGTTACTCAAGGGAAATAACTTCAAGTTCACCACATAATTGTAAGGCTTGTATCCACCCTCTGCAATCCTTCCCTCACAGTCTCACAGGCATCTCTTTATAATCCGAAAGATGCCCTCCTACCCAGAAGCAGTGAAAGAAGAAAATATCCTTACTGTAAACTTTTACAGGGTGTAAGCAATTAGGAATGGATGAACAGCGATGGGTATGAGAAATCACCCCGCTATAAAGAGTGGTTCCTTGGAGGGTCTAGCACAGGGAGACCCGGGATCAGAAGGTCTAGGCTAGTGTAGACAAAAAGACCCTACAAAATGTCATCATCCACTAAAAAAAGAGCTGCTTGCCTGGAGTGGGAGCTACAGTTACAGCAGATCCAAGAGACACGGCTAAGCGAAGCTACAGATGGGCAGAGGCAGAAAAGGAGGCTGATGCTCTAGTTGAGTCTAGTTGAGCATTTAGGAAATTTTAGGAAATTTAGGAAACTGGAGCACAATCCCAGTGTGCTCCAAGAAGGTCACACATCAGAAGCTTTATGGAGAAACGTGGCTCACAACTTTACTGTCTGGCTGAACTCTGTTGATTTGCAGATTATCAAAAACATATTGACAGCCATAAAAAAAAGAATGAAATATCGCCATTTGCCGCAACATGGATGGACCTAGAGAATATTATACTAAGTGAAGTAAGTCAGACAGAGAAAGACAAATACTGTATGGTATCACTTTTATGTGGAATCTAAAAGTGATACAAATGAATCCATATATAAAACAGAAACAGACTCACAGACATAGAAAACAAGCATATGTTTACCAAAGGGGAGAGGCAGGGAGAAATTAGGAGTATGGGATTAACAGTACACACTACTATATATAAAATAGATAAGCAACCAGGATTTACTGTAAGGCACAGGGAACTCTACGCAAAATTTTGTAATAACCTATAATGGAATACAATCTGAAAAAAGATAACTGAATCACTCTGCTGTACACCTTAAACTAACACAAATTGTAAATCAACTATACTTTAATAAAAAAATATTGAACTAGCTCCCAGTGTTAAAAATTAGGGAATTTCACATAAAAATTGGGATTTCTGCCTTCTTTTGAAAATTCAGGAGGTGTGTGGCAAGTCAGGGCCTGCAATTCCACCGGCAAAGCTGCCTGAAGTCGAGGTGCAACACCCCCGCAGTCTGCTGTGATCTCCTCCAACCCTCTCACCCTTCGTTCACACACAGACATGCAGGGATTTGAGTTGTTTGTGCCCAGCTAGAAGAACAAGCTGGTGGGGAGAGGCTGACTGAAACCGAAAAGAAGAGGACTGAAGGGGTGAGATCTTCTTGGGTGTGCAACGGGCCCAAAGCAGTATGGGCGACCCTGGGTGGACCGACAGAGAACTAGTTAGGAGGGCAAGGTAGTCATTGAGGGGGCAGGGAGATGGCTGGACTATTGACTGTCTTATTTGCCTCCTTTAAATGGGGAGAAAATGCAGCAGAGATAAAGCACATGTCCCCTTTAACCTAAATGCAGAGCATACGGTTCTCTCCTTGGTTAATCCTCCCATGGACAATGGTATCTTTAGAGCCTAATATAAATCACATTGTTACAGTGCTTTAGGGTTAGTAAAGCACTTTTACATACATTTTCTTTCACATACCCCTAACCACAATTTTGTGAGCTAGACGAGGCAAACAGTATTGTTGTGTATCGTAGATGAGGAAATGGAGGCCGAGGTTTGATGGAATTCAAACCGGACTTTGTCACCACAGCCCACGGACTCGCTGTTCCTTGGCAATGACCTGTCCTGGACTGCAAGGAACACTGGGCCACTTCAACCTGCCTGGACAGCGGCTGTTCAGACACCACAATGCTGGCTAGTGACTTAGGAGGTTTTTCCCTTACTAGGATGATCTTTCCCTGAGCAAATTCACCCCTCCTCCCCCAAACTCAGAGCGCCAGGAGTTTGCTCAGCCTGCAAGGCAGTGGTCAGTTATGTCTAGAAACATCCCTTATTTGTTCACGAAAGCCCTGCAAAATGTTTTGGCAAATAAATTCAGAAAGCCGGAAACGCTAATTATTAGGCAGAGACAAACCCACAGTAATAACATAAACAACAAAGTGCCTTTTCAGCGCTGCTATTCAATGTGCCTTCCTGTTGCCAGTGCCACGAAAAACACGCCGGGGAATGGCCTGGAGGGGATGGAAGAGGAAATGACTGCTTCCAAGACCTCGTCCTGTGGGCAGGCTGCTGCCCTCCCATTTACTACAGCAGAATCAGAGAGGAAGGGCGGGTGGGGTATGTGCAGGCAGAGAAAAATAGCTCGAAGAATGGAGCTCCTTAAGAATACAGGGAAGGTGGGGCACTTATAATTCTTTAACGGATGAACTTTTTTGTTTTTAGGTTGGCAGTAAAATGAACGGGGAAATAAAGATTTTGCTCAGCTGGTTGCAGATACGTAGGAACTAGTCCTTTGCCCAGACAGATGCCCGTCTCGGTCCTCCACATATGGCTGTGCATGGCGTGCCTTGTGTAAAGGTGTGTGCACAGTGGGCTCAGCCTGGGGGCTGAGACCCTTCTGGTATTCTGCCCACTCAGCGGCGTGCCTTGTTCAGCCAGGAAGAAACACCTTTTTGTAAGTGGACGCCTGTTTTCATTCACACAAAGGCACTCCCTGTGCTAGCAGCAGCCCCGACCTGGGTAATGGTTTGCGCACGTCAGCTTTCTGGCCTTTCAAGCCTGTGTCGTTTTAAGCCACACAGTCACGTTGGATGTCCTGGACTTAAGTACCAGCCATGTCGAGCCTTACACAAATCGGGTAAGTGCTTTTTTGCTTTCCTTTCTCTGTCTGGAGCAGTAAGAAAAGCCCCACCTTCCCCCATCTCCTTAGGGCCACTGTGAAGCCACTGGGAAAAGTCTAATGCTATTTCTTCCTTCAACATGTCCAGAAATGTCTTCCTCCCACACGGTTTTTCCGTATAGTAACATCACATTCCTCCTCCTCATTTAAGTTCCAAGTAAATAAAAGAAGAAAGCTTGTAAGTTCAATGATGTGCTACGTGGCCAAGGACCACAGGCCCACTTTGATAGGACAACGTCCATTTTCCAGGCAAATCATACACGTTCATGTTATCTAAATTCCAACCACAGTCACAGATCTTCAAGTCATTTCACTAGAGTCGTATGGTTGAGCAACGCCATGGCTGGCCTCTCTGAGCAGCAAATCAAACCCCAAATTGGCTTGCTTCCCCCAGCAGACTGCTGGGATACGCGTTCCTGACCAACTGCAGGAGAGCTGCCAGCTTGATACCGCTTCCAGAGTCGGCTTGGCCAGGGCAACGCTGGAACAATTGGTCTCATTACCTTCTGAGATGACAATTAATTAGTGTGATGGAAACAAGGAGTGGCCTCTCCAGGGAGCCGAGCCTCTGCCCCTCCTTCTGAGGGATGTGGCACTGGCCCCTCGTCAGAGCGAACGTCTGCGTCGGAAGATGCACTGGGGAGGATTCCTGGCCCCCTTGAGGCAGTCTAAGGGGGCAAGAGGAACAGAACACCTTCCAAGGAGTTCTTTGTTGGGGAACAAGAAAGATGAAAGAACTCCAGTAACACTGAAAATCCAACTTAGAACCAGAGATAAATATTCGGCAGTGAAGTGCAACGACAGGTTAGAGAATACATTATTCTAGACACGATGAAGGAAAAAAAAGGACAAATGTTTCATTGAGAAGCGCCTCAGAGCATGGCATAAAGAATGTGTGGTGACAGGAATCCAGCCCCATTGAGGAATCTGAGCTCAGTGACAACATCCTCGGCAGGCTTTATTAGGCACTCGTACCGACTGCATTGCTCAACACGCTGTGAATGAGAACGCGTGAGTCACAGGACAGCACCCCCCTGACTCCAGTCGGCAGCACAGGACATCACTTATTTAACTGTGCAAGAGGATGACTGACTCCCCAGGGCTTTCTAGAAAGGAACATACTATCTCATTGCAGGGGTGGGTGAATTAAAACATGACTCTCAAAACAAGCATCCTAAAACTATTTTAAAAATATAATTATTTAGAAATAATGAAAAGTCCTTTATGAAAGACTGTATATGCTTCATAGCCACCCAAATTCCTAAGCTATAGGTAAAGCCTTGACATTGGAGTGGGGTTGGCAGTTCAGTTAGTGGCCATGTGGAATCTAAAATTCAAACCTTGGTTTAACCATGACCCCCCCCCGGACTCCTCCTCTTCTAGTTCTCCCTGTTCCTTCTCCCAGCCAAACTGAATTAAAATGGTCACCTGCACTGGCTTCTCAACCTGTCCCCTGCCCCTCAGCTCCCAGCCTGTTGTGATTCACCTTCCACTCCACCGCTCCACTGACACTGCACTGGCCAAGATGATCATGTCTGAGGGGCCCTTTTCAGTTCTTCTCTTGTCTTCTTTTCAGTATTTGATAATACTGACCACTCTGTCTCAGACTGTATTCTGTGATTCTTTGATACTACATTCCCTTTTTCTAGAATTTCAGTAGCACCTTGTCTTTCTAGCCAGTACTTCCAAATGTCTGCTAGGCACTCCACCTGATGTCCGTGGTCGCCTTCTACCCCAATGTGTCCCCCAAACACCTCTCGACTGCTTCCCAAGCCCCCCAGAGCAGGTCTGGTCTTCCTCTTGTTTATCTGTCAGAGTTAATGGTGTTCTCACTCACATAGTCGCCTCAGCCAGAAACTGTGGACAATCTTGGCGCCTCTCTGCCTGGAGAACCTCCCACTTCCAGTCACTAAGTATTATTCAGTCTACTGCTTACCCACCTCTCAAGTTGTTTCCCTCCTCTCCACTGCCTTGGGTCTAAGACCTCGTTCTCTCCTACGTGGACCCTAGCAACAGCTTCTAGCCTCTCTTCCTGCACTCAGGGAGCTTTTTTTTTCCTGCGGTACGTGGGCCTCTCACTGTTGTGGCCTCTCCCGTTGCGGAGCACAGGCTCCGGACGCGCAGGCTCAGCGGCCATGGCTCACGGGCCCAGCCGCTCCGCGGCATGTGGGATCTTCCCAGACCGGGGCACGAACCCACGTCCCCTGCATCGGCAGGCGGACTCTCAACCACTGCGCCACCAGGGAAGCCCTCAGGGAGCTTTTAGAAATCCATCTTCCAACCACTACCAGATTATTTCTTGAGAACACAAACCCACTTACGTTACATCTACTCAAAATCCTCCACCTCCCATCCCAGCTTCCCACTTTCTACAGGACAAAGATTTTCCGACGTAAATAAACCCCACAGAGCTTCCTGGTCTCCTCAGCTCCCACTCTGCGCCATTAATCTTACCCAAGTGGACCCCTCTCAGTTCCCCAAGCCTGGAAGTCCATTCGTACCACCATTCTTGTCTCTGTCGAGGTTCTCTTCGTTTTGCATGCGCTCAGTCCAGCCTTCGTGCTCCTTGGCCTTCACTACCCATCTCAAACGCCTCCTTTCCTCTGAAGGCTTTCCTGCCCCCTCCCCATGCCCGTATCCAGACAGTCACTCCTGCCTCTTTTCTCCCACAGCAAATGTGCATCCCCTCCCGGTCAGTCTCACACAGGGTGGAGGTGTGCCCTGAGAACGGAGACCACAGTTTCTCTTTTCTTTCCTCCTCCCTGTAGCTCCTAAAGTGATCAGCGCCTTGTAAACAATCGACAAACATTTACTGGAAAAAGTTCTTTTCCTGCCCTTAGACCTTCACAGGTGCATGTAATTTCACACCCTTTCTCTCTCCATGCAAACCTGTGATGGGGAACATACACATGCATGTTTATTTCACCCAACAAGGACAAGTCTAAGGTGGGGAAGGAACAGCAAAGTTGTACGACTTGCCTAAAATCTAAGAGGCAAAGACTCAGAAATCCAGATTTTCAGATAAAAGACCCGTTTTTTTCTTTATGATTGACAAAAAGTTTCTGTAATAAAACTCCCTAAAAACAGGGTGCTTATTGTGTAGGACATACCTCCTCTCCCACTAGAGAATTTTAAACATCCAATGCTAAGTTTTCTGGTATGTATCATTACCTGGGTATTTCTGTGTGGGGAGCTAAGATCTCAGGTCCCCTAGAGAGTACACAGAACTTATTCTCTAAGGTCATTCTTATCCTTACTAGAGGTCATTGAAAAGGACCCAAACTCAGTGGGATAGGTAGATCACATCAAGCCAATTTCAACACCGCTGTTCTGACTGTCCTGCTTTTCTTTCTGTCTGCAAGCTGTGTCCCCGTGTGGTCCCTCCTGTCAGCCTCCACCTGGATAACCACCCCCCTCCTAATACTGCCCCCGCTTGGTAGGGGGGAGGTGATTACAAATGCTGGTGGCAGCATGTAGTGGGACAGTGGGATGCTTGCTCTGCCTACTTTAATTGTTGCTGCCCTCCTTCCGTTTGCTACAAAGACCCCCTTACTCTCCTCTCTCCATCATTTTTCAGCCTCATGCAATGCACACCCCATACACCAACTGAGCTGGCATCTCCTCTTTGATGTAATGTTTCAGAGGAAGGTTCTTTTTTTTGACTTATGAGGCTTTCTCTTTCAACCCTCGGTGAAAATCAGCGAAGATTCCTGTTCTTATCAACTGAGCGCTTAAGTAAACAGAGCATGTGCCAGAGTCCACAGGATATGGGAAACGAGATTTTGCTGGAGATTCTCTGTAATGCGGTTCTGCTGCTAACACAGAATCAGGAGTTCACATTTCGTGATGAAAAAGAGCATGAAATGGGAAACAGCCAGAACTTCAAAAAGAGGGCAGGGCTGGTTTGCCTGTACCCAACTTGGTCAGGTAAGGTCCATGCTTTTGTAAATCTGGACAGAACTTCCTCCTCTCGCTGAAAGAACACTCTCATTTATACATGCAGAGAAGAAATCACACCATTCTGCCCCGCTCTCATTTCAACAGACTGTCCGTTGTGCCACCTGACCACTTTTACCCACTTAGGACAGTGCCTCCTTTGCCTGGACTCGGAGCTCAGAGGCACAAGAGCTTTGGCAGAGTGATGAGGAAAAGGGATGGAGTGTAACTGTGCAGAGGCAGAATAACCATGGCAACCACGGTTTGCCAACCTGTTCTGCCCTGTTAAGGCCTGGGAGCCCCACGCCCACTGAACTGGGTGTGCTGCTCCTGGTTTTCACACCCTCCACCAGCAGCAGGATTCAAATGGTTGGCTCTTCCAGCCCTTCACTGCAACGTGAATTTACATCCTCTTTCCGGGTATCCATATATCATCTCTAGGAAGCATCGCTATTCAGCTGTGGGGCCTCGGGAAGACTACTAGCACAGAGTTCTTGTTCCCAACCCTTCTCTTTTGTCCTTCACAACATAGTACCTTTTGCAGGCGGCTCAGGTATCTCAGTATCTGAGGAGGAAACCTCACAGTGTTCTATTTGCAATTATATCCCTGGCCTTGTATTTACAGTTATACTTTTTCTAAAGAGCCGAAAGACCTTGACATCAATCCCTCATTTTGTACTTCGATGTCCAGGCAAAGGCGACTTGATCTCCATTTTACCGGTGGAGAAACTGAGAAAAAATAAGGTTGAAGAGTTTATATCCTGGCAGTCTGTGGTGAGGCTCTCAAAATAGTGGCTCTCTTAGCATATACCTTCAGGCATGCACAGATGGAGAAAAGACCTTTCAGTAGGCCACATATGTTTTCTTTTCTCTTTCTATAAAAATTGATGCTATTGTAGAAAAGGAAAAGACAGACAGAACTGTTATCAACCAAATGATGCCAACTGGAAGAAAATTTGAGAAGAGCACACTAAATGTCACTTTCCTGCTTCACAGTCTTTTAACCCCGAAAAACAGAGAATCTGTTGGTAGGAGATCAGGAGTCAGATCTGAGCTGGAGGTATACTACTGTGTGACTCTTCCAGCATATTTTGAACTTCTTAGCTCTTCATCTGAAAACAGGGATAGGGGTGGTTATCTTAAAGGGATGTGTGGGGATTACATGAAATAACGTACATAGATAGTATTAACAAGGCCTAGTCCAAGGCAAACAGTTAATAAAGTTAGTTATTATTATTTATGCTACTGGATGAATAACAGATCCTGACTTCGGTAACAGTGAGCATAATAACATTTTGTTTTCAAAACCATCTACCATGAAAGTACAACCATGGAGACCATTCTCTTGACCAAGAACTTGACAGCCTTTCTGACAGTACAGATAGATCAGAAGGGCCACTGTCATGCTAGATTTTGTGTCATACCCTGAGAAATCTGGATCAGTTTGCAGTTTGAAAAAGGAACCTATGTATTCACAACCATAAGTCACAGATACAGACATGCCAGGTATAATACAGAACAGCGTACAATGGCTACACCTGAGTGTCCTATTATTCTACTAAATTTCAATTTAGGATCTTTGTAAAATTACAACAACAACAAAAAAAAACGACTGCGCTATTTCATTAGAAAAAAGCAATTACCTTATGTTCAGCCTGTCCCATTTCTAAGAATCTTTCCACTATTACATAACCCACCTAAATGAATTTTGGAGCACCTCCAGGCAAGAGGACAGAGCTTGCTGCGATCTGTTGATATGATAATGACAAGTTGTTGCTATAGGAAAAACTGAGTTAGGGGTTTCAAACTATTTTTGAGCCTAAATTGGAAGAATCTGTTTCTGATTTTTATCCTGCAACCCAAATATAAAGCCACTATTTCATACGGCTCACACGTCTCCCTTACGTCCTTTATATATATATATATATTTTTTTTTTTTTCTTTCTTTTTTGCCGTATGCGGGCCTCCCACTGTTGTGGCCTCTCCCGTTGTGGAGCACAGGCTCCGGACGCGCAGGGTCAGAGGTCATGGCTCACGGGCCCAGCGGCTCCGTGGCATGTGGGATCTTCCCGGACCGGGGCACAAACCCGTGTCCCCTGCACTGGCAGGCGGACTCTCAACCACTGCGCCACCGGGGAAGCCCCATTCTTTATATTTTTGTAACTCTAAATGTAGACTCATAAGCATAAGGGTTGTTGAATTCGCTTCTGGAAAAGTACTGTTTCTGTTTTTGTAAAATCACTTGTAGCCCAGAGATGAATGTATTTAAGATTATTAAAAGGTGCAATGGCTGAAGAACACTGTCTCATTAGAAATAAAGAACTGATCAACTTCAAGGTTAGATGAACTGACAGCCCCACTTCCTTCTTAGAAATTATAGGTTACATCAATTTCAAAATTAAAATTCTGGAAATACTTGCTATGGAAATTATCAGGAAATGCTCAAAATAAATGAAGAGCTCAAAATAAATGAAAACAGGGAATATTCGTCACATGGCCAGACTAAACACAGATGGCCAGTGACATGCACACTGGGGGAGTTATCTGTTCATTCACTGCTTCGGGTTTCATTTGCTCATGCTTACTCTTTCTTTTTAAACGGCCCCAAAAGCCAGACACAACGTAGCAGGATGTGAAAACGTCCTGTTTTCTCTGCCCTGGACTGCTCTACTCATTCATGAACAAATGTCTGCGTGTCTTTTAAGGAGATGAGGCCAAGGCAAGCATTTTCCTTCTATGTAGACCAGTGCGATCATGCACCTCTGCTGGAGGGGTGCACCTCGTGCAATCTCTAGGGACAAAGGTGCAGCTGGTATAATTTACTGGCTGGCATGGTATGCATGACAAAGGTATTGATTCTGCTTTTCTATTAAGAAAGTAAAATTACATGTAAGATTTGCTCACCTAGAAGTTCAATGCTTTGTGTGGAATAGAAACGTTTAGTTTAACTGAGGGGGAAAAAAAACCTAACCCTGTATTTCCGAAGAACAAATAACCAGTCTTTCTGGGAAATGGGCAGTTCAAAACTAGGAAATGAGTGTATTTGATAAAGCTCTGCCAATAGTTTATTGGTTACTGCCTTTTGCCCCAGAAATGACTTCAATGGCATGATATGAAAGTACCATTGTGCCCTCGTCCCAGTCCCAAAGAAATTACACAGAACTGTTTCCTAAGAATGGTCAGATGGCATCTTAGTGAAAAAATTTCTCTGAAAACACAAATGGAAATATAGAAGGAAAACAAGAAGAGATAGGAAACTTGGTATTATGGGGGCAGGGGCAAGAAAAATTAGGATTAAGCCAGCAAAAGTAATTGTAGAGGATACAAATAATTAAAGGGAGCACAGAGAACCTTGTTAAAGACTTAAAAAACATTTTTTCCCCCCACAGAAAGTTCCCTTTCATAAAAAATAGGAATCAATAAAAGTAAACTAAAGCTTCTGTGGCTTCTTGGCTAGAGAAGCTAGCTAGGTTTTAGATCACAGTCCCCAAAGAATGATTTTCCAGGTTTATACTTTGATGATGCTTGGTATATCTGTAAAACTAGCTCATTATCTCACCTTTTTTTCTTCTTTGTTGGTTGAAATGAGATCTATTTTGCATGAAAACATGGAACATATCTATCATTGGAATAAAAATCCCATGATTAAACATGCAGAAACAGATGCCATCACTGGTAATGTTAATCTATTAAAACATTTAAGGGCAATGATGTTGAGTTTTAATTTCCTAGTGAAAGTTCCACTACCTTCCAATAATAAAAAAATGCAATAAAATGAACCATAAAGAGAAGCCCTCTGCCATTTGCTATAAATGTCATGATCGGCTGTAATATGAGAACAAAAAAGGAAGTGAGTCAATCAGAAGCATCTATTGATATTCTGTGATTGCATTAAACACAGAAAGGCATTTAATTCTTATAATTAGTTCTTATATTTACTGTAGACTTTAATCAAAATGTACATATAGTAAACCTTCTGGTCAAAGGAGTAAGAAAATAACACAAACTATAACTAAATTCCTGGCATAGGGCTTGGCTCATGGGTTTTGTTTACTAAATATTTCTTGAATGAATCAATAATCTAAATACCATTTATATCTGCTTTATATTTTGGCATGGAAAGTGCCTGCTTTTCAATTAAAGGCATTCCTGAGCCTACACAAGTATTTTCATTCTCTGACTGGTGTGGGCAGAGGCTGTGATTTAAGGCTATGGTTTACCCTATTGTGAACCACCAACTCTGGAGGACTGAAGAGGTGTCTAGGTTCTCAGTCTTGTCACTTCAGCCTCAGCTGAATATATATACATTTCTTAGGAATGAAGGATATCTATAATATGTATCCTTATATGTATAATAATACATATATAAACTTATTAAACTATTATATATTAAACTGTTACTAACAAGTAATTAGGTAGATTGTCTCAATCTTTAAACAAACTAAACTAGAATTTTTTCTGTAGTAACTAATATCAGTATTTCAGGCACAAACAATTTACATCTGGCAGCATATGACATCTGAGTGACTGTTTTCTGATGGAGAACACCTTTAAGAGGATGGAGCTCACCCCAGACTTTACATGATATCCTAAGATCACTTGAGAAACACAAATTAAACTCTTCCAACATGACCATGGCAGAGAAGGGAAACGACAAAGAAAGACTGTCAAAATTAAGAGGACTTTTTTTTCACCTTTTTTTAAACCATTTTTTAAAAATTGAAGTATAGTTAATTTACAGTGTTGTGTTGAGCCTTAGGTGTACAGCAAGATGACGTCTTTAGACAATTACTTTAAAGTTATTTTTATTTTATGATCTATACTCTGAGTACTTTCTAAATGGGTCTGCTTAGTAAGCAAGTAAAAATTATTCCTGGAACAGTCAGTCTGTGTATCAATTAAGCCTTTGTTACCGTTTCATTATTTTACCTTGAAAACCAACAACATGAAATAAAGAAGGGATTTAAACCTGACCTCTTATCAGCAGTTCTTTTAAATATTGGTTCAACTGAAAGGGAATTCTGTGAAGAGGGAGGAAATAATCCGTGAAATCAAGATGTGTTATTACCATCTGGATCCAAACCTCTTCCAAATTCCCTCTCACTGAACTCTCCCTTCCATCATCATGGAGAAGGGAAAGTGGACCCTCTTGGTAATACAACACCACCTCTTCTAAAACCGCAGAAAAGCTGAGAGGTGAAGCAGGGCAACTGGGGAAAACGAGGGAGGGAAATTCAGCCCCATGCAGGTTCAAGTGCGCTGGAAAACCCAAACATGGAATTGTCTGGGTTCTCTTCATCACCGCTGGCCTTAGCATCTTACTACCTCGGGCCCTTTTCTTTACCAAACACGGAATTCTCTGTTGTTAAATTCAATTATTTTCAACAGGGATCTAAAGCTTGGCCTACATCTCTTAGCTTTGTGAGATTAGTGGTGTACCGTTCCCTGAAATGCCACTTTTAACAACATCACACTTCTCATCTAGATCTCTGTTTAACCTGCAGGGATCCAGACCCTACGTGGTACATACACACTGTGTTACAGTCCAAAGGACGAGGAGGGTAGGAGGGAGGCATCTACCTAAATTCCTGCCCTGAATGTTAACGCCTGTTAATAAAAAAAGAAAAAACCTTTTTGCTCTTTTTAAAAGGCCATTTTCTTTTCTGCTGTTTAACTTAATGAAAAAACAAGTTACAGGTGAAGCACGTTGAGCAGGCAATAAACGCTCTTTTCGGTTTTGAATTTAGGTTACATGTTTCACATAGCATTAGGCTTCTTTTTATTTCCTTACAAACTCCCCCAAAGCTTTTTTAAACAGAGCTGTCAGCTCTGTTTGTTCCAGCCTCTGATTTACAAAGAGCCCGTGGGTTGAGAGCGAGCACCCAGTCGGAGCTGCCACCGCGTTCCCACCACAGTCCTGCTTGTGAACCTAGGAGCAGAAATCGACCCTTCCTGCTTTCCACAGCGGTGCTCCCGGCTCGCCCCCATTTAGGCAAGTAGCACACAGATTTGGGGGGAGGGGATGGTTTTCAGCCCTGGCTCAATCATGGGATTAAGTCACCAGACCGGAAAGTAGTGTAGGTTCTGTGTTTCATCCTCTGGCACTGGAATTCTCATTCCAGAGACATGGAACCTGGGCCACTGAACCTGGGAGAGCTTCTTAACACAATACACGGCCTGCCCCACTTGGGGACCACTGCTCCACATCCACAGTAATGAGCAAATCAAAGTCGGTGCAGGGTTCTGATGCTAAAAATCAGTCCCTCTCTGCCACTTGGTGTGACTACTGCTACCTTCATTTCCCTGCCAGGCCAAGGGGTTGGTGTCTTCACTTCTCACGATTCCCTAATTCCTCTCTCTTAATCCATCTTTTGCCCTCAATGGGTGGCCAACATTGCTTTTATAAGTTTCCAAAGGCCTACCTGCGGCCTCAGTCTTCATTCTCTTCTGTAATATCTGACACCATTAGTCACTCTTCCTTTTTGAAAGTGCTGGCTGGTTCTCCAGCAACCCCTCTAGCCCTGCCTCCTTACTCTCTTTGGCCACTTTCTCTCCTCTGGCTGACCTCTGGGCGCAATCATTCCTCCAGAATTTTATGCCTAGCCCACTGTTTTTCTCTCTGCCCTTGACGTCTTGGCCGTTCGTTGAGCCACAGCTATTAACGCCCAAGCGTCTGGCTTCTCCAGCCCACTCCTCCTTCAAAGATCCTGGACCTGCTCTGTGACGGCCTGCCGCTTTACTGCTCTAACCCGGGGAGGGCTGTGTGCACCTCAGGTCAATTAACTTCTTTCCCTGGCCTCCTCTTGATTTTCCTGTTTCTGTTACTGTCATTCCATCTTTATACTTGGGTCCCATCATACCAGCTACGAGTCTCCGCTTCGTGGACTGTTTCTGTGCCTTTGCCCTACACAATCAACCACATTAGCAGAGTCCTGCCTGTTCCTCCCCCAAACGGTCCCCCTGTGCTGACTTCCCTAAGTTCACATCGCCTGCGTGAGTGCCTACACCTGCTTAAATACCAACTCGTAGAAGATGTGTTCTCCAGTCCCCTTTGAACACAAGGCCTCTCTTCTGGGGATTACTATTCTGTAGCAAAATTCTGACACTTCACATATTGCTGATGAATAACAACAAAATGAAACCCATAAACTAACAGCCAAGGAAGGTATATCCTTACAGTATAGTCAGAAGAGTTAACCTATTCACTCCCCTAATGCGTGGTTTGTTTTGCTGTCACCACAGAAATAGGTGGATGTAAAATAATGATACATTTAATAATTTCACTGATTCAATTCCATACTTTGATCCATCTCTGTTTGGCCACGCTGTGTATAATAAAAAGCAGATCAAGCTTATTAACCCGTTAGTATGAAACTTGAAAACATAATCTAAAAATCACCTCCGTTTGTGTAATGTGGAATCTTTGCTTTAACGTAAAGAAGCAGCCGTTGCTTTGCTTCTTAACATATAGATATCAACTCTAAGCCCTGGCAACCATAAGTTCCACAATGATAACAGGATTCAAAGTTCAAGGAAACTAACTCTAGACAAGATGTTCATGCGTTTGTAGATTTGGACAGGCTATATAACAGCACTTTTTCAATAGAAGGAAAGATTTTAAAATGCTATTTTAGAGTACTGTTAAGCTGTCACCAGCCATACAGAATGCAGTGAAGTATGAGGCCTACTGTGTAGGATAAAAAGTAAATGCATCCAACTTACCCTGCAGCTATTCTGGGTCTTAAGAGAGACCCACTGGCCACAGCAAGCCACTTGTGAGCTAGCAAAATTAAATTATAACTTTTTATGCTGGATTTAGTAAAGTATAATATATAGTGGCAGAAACATTCAACTGCTTGAGCAAAGAAAAAAAAATCCCTGAATTCATGCAAAAATTTTCAAAGGAGGGCTTCCCTGGTGGCGCAGTGTTTGAGAGTCCGCCTGCTGATGCAGAGGACACGGGTTCGTGCCCCAGTCCGGGAAGATCCCACATGCCACGGAGCAGCTGGGCCCGTGAGCCATGGCCGCTGAGGCTGCGCGTCCGGAGCCTGTGCTCCAAAACGGGAGAGGCCACAGGAGTGAGAGGCCTGCGTACCGCAAAAAAAAAAAAAAAAATTCAAAGGAAGCTAACTTTCTATTCTTCCACATTTAACAGAAGCCATGAAATACTCGTAGGCTGAGATTTCACATCAAGGTTGCCCTGGAACAGAATCGATATTTCCCAGTAAGAGAGCCCATGGCCCCCAAGGCTCTGCATACTGGCTGGGGCAGGCAGCGAAGGAGATCTGTTGGTGTCTGGTCTCCTAGGCAATCCTGCTCTCTCAACCCTGCAGCTCAGGCAGCCCACCTTTCTGACCTGGTTCTCCGCCAGACAATGCCCAAGGGAAGGATAATGCACATACATTGTCACTAATGACGCCAGTGACCTGCAGAAGCAGATACCATCCCTGATTTACAGATGAGGAAACTAAGTCTAGGAGAAGATAACCAATACGCCTAAGATCTGGGAGGTTGGTTTACCTCTAAATATCACCCGCTTCACCGCCAGTGGTTCTCAAGGGAGGCTGACTGCCTCCTGCTTCCCCCCACCACCACCCCCCGCCTGCCCCCGGGATTCTGGCTGCTACAATGACTGCGGGACGGAACTGGCATTGAGTGGGCGGGGACCAGGAATTTCAAATGTTTTGTAACACACTGGACAGTTCTCACCTAAGGAAGAACTGTCCTGTCCCACGAGCAACAGCAACCCACGAGAACACTGTGCCATGATACTCCTGGAGTTTGAAGGGGGAGAAACCACCTTGAGGCCTCACCAATTAATGTTGTCAGCAGGCTAGGGTGGCACGGGGGGGGGGGCAGGGATGTCCACTAACACGGGTGTCTAAGTGAACATACATGAACCTTTTCTTAATTAACAGAATGTAGCTAACGTAAGAAGGAACCCTTTGAAGAAGACTTTACTAAATACTCACAGATAACGAAAGGGAAACAAATACTGGCTGAAACATGAAACTAAATAAGACAGCTTCTCCCATCCTAGCTCCCCAGCTGGATGCCGGGCACCTCATTAGCAATGACTGCTCAAGAAACTATAGCAAGGCTCCCAGAAGTCAAGACCTAGGATGCTAACAGTTCCTTGGTGGGACAAGCTCTGCTTGCCCCCGCTGGTCCCTGCTTCTCCCCTGCCTCCCTGCATGGACTGCACGGCACCAGCAGTGTGCCTGGACCTTCTGGCTCTCAGACGGGTTCAGCCAAGGGGGAGCTCTGGCAGGAGGCCTGAAAGCAGAGCATTTACCTCCCTGGCTCCTTCCATGCAAGGTTACCTTAGGCTAGATGTATTCCCAACTGGAGTCCACGGCTCACCGAAGCTAACAAACTCTACGTATCTCTCACTCTTTGTGGTAGGCAGGATGATGCCGCCCCCGCCCCCGATATCCATGTCCTAGTGCCAAGAATCTGTGAATATATTACCTTACATGGCAAAAGGAAATTAAGGGTGCAAATCAAATTAAGGTTAATCACCTCATCTTAAATAGGGGCATTATCCTGGATTATCTGGGTGGGCCCAATGTAATCACAAGAGTACTTAGATGTGGAAAACGGAGGCAGAAGAGGTCAGAGGGATGCCACGCGAGAAGGACTTCACCCACTGCTGCTGGCTGTGAAACTGGAGGAAGGGGCCACAGGCCAAGGAATGCAGGAGACCTCTGGAAGCTGGAAAAGCTGAGAAAACGGATTCTCTCTTAGAGCTTCCAGAAAGGAAAGCAGCCCTGTTGGCACCTTGACTTTGGCCCATCTAACCCATTTCAGACTTCTGACCTCCAGAAGTCTTGTTTTAGGCCACTGACTTTGTGGTAATTAGTTACAGAAGCAATAGGAAACGAGTATATTCTTTTCAGGTTCTGGTAACCACTCACCCCCTTTTCTGGCCTAGATCACTGACTCTCCTTGGTGGTTCCTATCCACACCTTTGCAGAGAGCCTCTTCATAAATAAACCATATTCTCCCCCATTTTGACTGCGCCCCTGTTAGAACCCAGAGTAACAGACTTCCACCTTATCATTCGGCTTTTTCCCACTGAAAGAAAATTAATCCTTTTCATTCTAAACTCCAAATGGAGCCAAATTCATTAAAACCCAGGACTCCTCTACATTTGTCAGTAACCTATTAATGTATTTCTCTTAACAAACAGCCCACTTTGCTATTGCATGTATCCTTCCCTACCTGAAAGGCCACTAGGGCCAACCATCAAGACAAGAGTCAGTATCAAGTCAGCTCAAAATGATGACACCTGGCACAAACTTTCAGAATGTCATTTCAAGAAACTGCACGTAATTTATAATATTAGGAGAATAAAAGGGTCCTTCTCTCATTCTTACCTACGCATTTTTGTGAAATTACTGAACCAATAGAGTAAGAAAACTCTCTGCTTCATATAATCTGTAGTCTGGGACTTCAGGAACTTTCCGGCTCTATCAGATATCAGCCTTGGTTAGAAAAATGTTATTTCAGGATAACCCAATTAGACACTGTAAATACCAAGGAGCAAAGTCCTTGGAGCTGTACGTGTAAAAAGCAGCATTACCAACCATGCAAAACGTTTAACTGTTGGGGAGAGAAGGCTGAGTGGTCAGTGGGCAGCGGCAAGGAATATCATGGGGACATGGCCTGACCACAAGGCACCCAGAGTTCTATGCCCAGCTCTCCTAGTCACAGGCTCTGTGCCCTTTGGCAGGTCAATTTTTTCTCTGGATCTCAGCATTTCCCCATCGTAATGAAAGGAAATTAGATTACCTTTAATAATCACTCCAGCTCTCATGTGCTATGAGTCTATGAAATACTGAGTTGGAAAGTGCTACAAAACACTAAAAAAGAGGTCAGTAACGATTATCATCAGCCTTAGTGATGCTCATTCATTCATTCATTTATTCATTCATTCAACAGTCAGTGAAGGTAACTCTGTGCCAGGTACTATTTCAGGTGCTGGAACTAAAATGATGACCAAGGTACCACCCCTACCCTTGAAGAACTTATTGAAGAGAAATATATATTAAATTGTTAACACTGCTATATTAGAAGTTTACATATGGTTCAAAGGGGACACAGACAATAGTGTTTGATTCTAATATTCCTGGGAGGGGAAAGAGCAACCATGCTTGATAAATTCTACTTTTTAATAATTATTTACCACTAGCTGGTAGAACAAAGACGGGCACTGATTAAAAACAACAACAATGGGCTTCCCTGGTGGCGCAGTGGTTGAGAGTCCGCCTGCCGATGCAGGGGACACGGGTTCGTGTCCTGGTCTGGGAAGATCCCACATGCTGCGGAGCAGCTAGGCCCGTGAGCCATGGCCGCTGAGCCTGCGCGTCCGGAGCCTGTGCTCCACAATGGGAGAGGCCACAGCAGTGAGAGGCCTGTGTACCGCAAAAAAACAACAACAAAAACAACAACAACAACAAAATAAAACCAGATCATCACAGCCAAAATCGTTAGTTGTGTTATCTTGTCGACAACCTTTACTGATTGCCACGGCTGAGCAAATTATCCAATTATCAGTGGTATATATTAACCATATCGATGGACAAAATAACCCAATCAGGAGTACTTCTCTAGAAACTTCACACAATAACGCCACAGTTGCATACAACAATGAGTTATAAAAGGAATATAAATATAAAAACTGAGTAGTTCTTAAATTAAGCATCACTATCTTGAGTTAAAAAAGGATAGAGGCTTAGAAATTAGCTGATATAATATTTAGTCAAATATTTTGTCTAAATTAAAATAAAAAACTTAAAAATGGTGGCATATAAAAGTTGTCTTTTTTATTGAAAGATAACTGTAGTCTAGAATTTATTATTAACATTGTCTTTAAAGAAATATATTCACGCTTTGCATCTTTTTTTTTTTTTTGCGGTACGCAGGCCTCTCACTGCTATGGCCTCTTCCGTTGCGGAGCACAGGCTCCGGACATGCAGGCTCTGCGGCCATGGCTCACGGGCCCAGCCGCTCCGCGGCACGTGGGATCCTCCCGGACCGGGGCACGAACCCGCGTCCCCTGCATTGGCAGGCGGACTCCCAACCACTGTGCCACCAGGGAAGCCCTGCATCTTAAACTGAGAATTAAAAGGTGTCCTCCATATAAGATTTTAAAACAGGTAGTTACTGAGCTTGAAGAATGTACCAGTTGAAATCAGAGCTCCTTTAGTAAGACAGAGTACATTCCGAACATCCTTTCTGTATATCTCACCTGTGCAGACATCAACCTTTATCATCCCCTGCCCTCCTCCACCCTGTGCTCCATTTCAAGACCCAGATCAAACCCCTCCTCTTCTTGCCTGAGCACCCAAGCTCCCTAGGAACTCTGTAATCAGATAGCACTGACTGTCTGTGCCACCCATTTGGGCCCTCAACATGGAATGACTTTTTTTGTTGCTGGTTTAACCATTCATTTGTATTCCCTCAACCAAACTGAAACTTCCACAGAAGCCAACATGAGATTTCAAAATTTTTTGTATCACAAATATTGTTTTCCTTTTCTAAACTACTTCCAATTCCTTTTGCTCCTCGGATAAAGGCCGAGTATAAAGAAAGAAATAAAGGATCCCCCAATAAGGACCAGAACTGTGTGCTAATTATGGTAGAGTCTTAGTAAAACATTATTAATTGAATGAATGATTTTAAATGTTTCAGTCAAACCATCTATTAAGACTGTGGGGCTTCCCTGGTGGCGCAGTGGTTGCGAGTCCGCCTGCCGATGCAGGGGACACGGGTTCGTGCCCTGGTCTGGGAAGATCCCACATGCCGCAGAGTGGCTGGGCCCGTGAGCCATGGCCGCTGAGCCTGCGCGTCCGGAGCCTGTGCTCCGCAACGGGAGAGGCCACGACAGTGAGAGGCCCGCGTACTGCAAAAAAAAAAAAAAAAAAAAAAAAAAAGACTGTGTACTCATCTGAAACAAATCCCAAAGTGTGAGTACAGAAAAGTCAAGCAGAAGCAGAGCATCCTTGGGCTCAAACCCACGGTGTGAATCCATCTCCAGGTGGCCCTCAGGAGGAAAAAGGCAGTCTTCTTTTGTGAATGGGAGGAAGTGACAAGAACTGGGTGTGAAAGCATCATATGCAAGAGCACACATTCAGGAAAATAATCTTGATTCTAAAGTGCAGTCCTTTCTATGAATTAAAGTTGTATGCCATTGAGAACTGGCTTATCCAATCTGGATTATTCCCAAACACAGTATCATGGAAGAGGGCTGAAGACAGGTCTAAAAGACAGGCAGGGATAAGCAGAGCCTTTCAAACATCTCATCATCATTAAGCGCCTTTAAAATAACTCAAGTAGGCTATGGGCACAAATCACAAACCTGGGCCAAAAAGGTAGCTTTGCGATATAAACCTATCCCCAAACTACCAGCTCACAAGCACAAATATCAGCCCTTTTAGACCTCAACAGAGCCAATTTTGCTTAGGGGCAGTCAACAGATACGAGTTACCGACACCCTGACCTCTTGTCACAGATGCAGCAAGAGAAGCATCAGCATATATACAAAATACAGTCCATGGGGATTGGTCCCAGGATCCCCCTTGGATACCAAAATCCAGGTATGCTCAAGTCCCTTATATAAAATGCCATAGTATTTGCATATAACCTACGCACTTCCTCCCGTATACTTTAAATCATCTCTGGATTACTTATAATGCTTAGGCATGTAAATAGTTGTAAATACAAAGTAAATGCTATATAAACAGCTGCCAGTGTGCAGCAAATTCAATTTTTACTTTCTGGAACTTTCTGGGATTTTCTTTTTCTCCAAATATTTTTGATCCATGGTTGGTTGAATCCACAGACACAGAACCTGCGGCTACAGAAGGCCAGCTGTACACCTTTATCTTTGTAAGTATATATCACAGGATAAAGTGTATGAATGTGTGTTACTTAGTAATAGAAATTGTAGCAAATTATATTACTAAACCAATTTAATCTAAGGGCAGTTCTGTGGTTATACTTTTCAAAATAACTTCACCAATTTTTGGTGTTCAATGCTGATCATCACCTAGTTTTTCCAACTGCAATAATGCTTTTCAAACAAAAAGTCAACCTTCACTGAAATAGACTAACCTTTATGAATTATGAGTCACAGGATACTTAATGATTCGTAGCATAGTTTGGTTAACAGACTTATTTTTAATAAGGAAACAGTTATTAAGTTTCTTCTTAAATGATGACATTTTCCCAAATTAGCTTTAAACAATTTAACTCTTCAAGAAATATGAATGCTAAATACTAGAAGACAAGCTGTATTTTTTGACCTAGTCCACATATTTCTTATTATCAACAATATTACTTTCAACTGTTTCCCCACTGACTGCCTTTGTCAATATTTATTGACAAAATTTTAATTTCTTAATCAACGAATCATGTAAGTCTTCTACCATTATTTTGATTGGAAAAAACACAAAGAACTGACACTCAGGAGAGGAAATTTAGTTGTATAATCTGCAGGACAAGCCTGATGAAACTAAGTCAGATAATTATATTTTCTACTCTTCAACGTTAAGCCATTTTCTTTCAGTGGGAATAATGAGCTCCGACCAAAAGCGCTTCAGGAGAAAACTGGAGGAAGAGTGATAAAACTAACAGGTCATGACTGCGTACCTTTATCACAGCATCCCAGGGCCACGTACAACATTTATAAGAGAAGACTTGTTGTATAGGAACACAATCATTTGGGTCAAGAAGGCTAAATAAGTGTAATCAGATTAAGGAGAATTTTGAATTATTCCCTCTTGGGATAATTTAGTTAGCTAAGTTGGTAAACAACCATATTTGCTACACAGAAATGTAGAGAATTGGACAGGAATTAAATCTTCTTAAATACTACTTTAATGACATCACTGCCTTGCTGAAAAATTCAAAACTGCTCTCAAATGCTTCTAGGATAAAACCCAAACTTCCCTGTGCAGCCTATAAAAATGCTCCTTAATTTGGTCACTTCCTATCTATATAATTTTATGAACAACTACCCCTCAACAGGGCCGTGACTCACTCTCTTCCGAATGGACTCCAGTGCCCTCTCTATGCCTGAAATCATCCCCTTCCTGGAATGCCCTCCCCTCACGCCCCATCACTCAAGGCCTGACACAGGGTCTCCCCGCTTTGCCATTAGGTTCTTCCAACCACTCAAGCCACAGAAAATGCTGAAAATATTTAGAATTTCTAATTAGATAGAGAGATAGATGTGAAATTTTTAGTTTAAGTACCTACATGTATATATGAGAGAGATTCCCTTCTAAGTAGTGCCATGACAGCGGGGACTTTGTCTTTCAGATCTTTGAAACACCCGCAGTAAGAAACACTGCTAGAACAGGATAAATGACTGCTTCCCTTCATCATCCGGTTCTTTTCAATAACTCTTGAAGGTAATATGCTGATATGACAGTTTTTAAGACTAGGATTAAAAAAAATGATCTTCTGGGTCAAGAAGGCTATGGGCTTAATCAGCTAATGGAGAATTTTTAAATAGTTTCCTCTGGGGATGACTTAGTTACGTGATATCGATGAACACATTTGTGACGTATAAATGAGGTTAGAGGAGGCTGTTTAAGAAGCACGTTTGAAACGTCAGATAAAGTCTGATGCCACTTTTAGGTGCCAGCTTTTTCCCCACCAGTGGCGCATACCCTACCCCAACTGTAACACCTCCAGCTGTGTACTTGAAGTGGGCACGTTTTACTGAATGTAAAGTGTATCTCCAAGTTAGTTTAAACAAATGTTTAAATCTTTGTTATGATTCTGCCTACGAGATACGTCATACAATAGGCTACACATGGTAGCTAAACAACTAAAAATGAGTTGGCGAAAGACAATTCAGCTTCTTCTTTCTTGTGCTAACATTCTGCTTTCTTAAGACATACCTCCTGGGTTCCCCAGAAGAGAACTACAGCCTTTCACCCAGCCCTGTACTCTTCCCACATCACAACCGCTGCGCGTTCCCAGTATTAACGCTCAGGAACCAGGGCCGAGTAGCCAGCCCAACAGTCTGCTAATGTGAGACTAAACGTAGAGCTCAGGAAAGTTATTTTCAAAACACTCAAACTGGCTTGAGTTCCTCCCTGCTTCTCTAAAGCACAGAGCTTTTAGTTTTTTATTTTGGGGGGCACTGGAGGGTTGGGGGGAAATCCGTTGTGACATCTCAGAGGGGTCTTCAACAGCCGTGGGCTTTTCTGATCCCTTCTAAGGTCTTCTTCAAAGGCAAGGTATTCAAGTGCTGCTTTTTGGTGGCTCCCTCTCTCCACACCCTCACTCTGCTTTGCTCCCAATGTCTAACTTCATGGTGAACTCCCAGATGGAGTGATAAAGATGTGTCAGTTATCCAAAGCGTGCTATAAAAATATCACTGTCTTCTGATCTATAATAAAACTGTAGAGTTTTACTGCCTACCTGAGTGGACAAATGTGAAACCTATGGTTCTTTAATATGAGACCAGCTGCCATTAGAGAAAAAGTACTCCTGTAGGACAACTTGAGATTTTCTAATTACTGGAGCAACACTGAACTTTCCCCAGGGTGTGTGTGTATTTACATAAATGGCTACAGTACAGGCAAGGGGCAAGAGTGGAGACCAAAGCTTTGGACAAAACACTGGTATGCCCTAAATTACTATCTCAAGTATGCTGAATCTAAAGGTTTACTTTATTCCAGGGATAATACAGAATGAGTTTTAATAGTTCCTCCAAATCAAACACTAGGAAGCGTGAGTGTCCAAAATTTCCTGAAGGACAAATGCTATTACTTGTTTGTCAGAAGTCTTATAACTTCCTGCTATATCATGTTTTATTATCTATTATTCAATATTTCTTGAGCATTCACTCAGCACTGAGCTAAGTAATGGAAACTATGTGAAATAAAATGCAGACACATTATGGTTTGGTTGTAAAGTCTGCACTTAAAGTAAAAATTATATACGGTCAAAATTATCTGTGAAAATTCCTAAAATCACTGTCAAATTATGCTTAAACTACTAGGATCTGAATTTTTGAAAGCCTAAAAGACAAAAGAAAATTTCTTCTGTTTCTTTTAGCATTTCAGCTGTGGCTTTCCCTTTCCTGAGGGAGCACTTCACGTAAGGTGAATTTGCCGGCTGCTAAATGTGTATGTGATACAGTTTCTGGGTTAAGAAACTATTTCTGACGTTAGTAAACCCACACTACAAATACATATTTCACATGAGGTACAGATTAGAAAGCGCATTTTAACTCCCTTTAGCAAACTGAGTTCTTGACCACAAACTTGTGTGCCTGGTGTGGAAGAAACGATCTTCCATGTCATAGATGGGGACGATGAAGCCCAGCGAAATGGAGACACATCCAAGGTCGCACACAGAAAGGACTCCCCTGGTCCTGTGCTTTTACAGCACGCCAGCCTCTGCATACATACCATGCTCGGACACACGAAAGGGGCTCGTGCATACACAGAAAGCAACACAACACACCCCCCCACCCCCGAGGCTGTGCAAACTGACAGCCCACTCTCCCAGGCGTAAGGACTAACGCCAAAGGAGAAGAGGAATAGCCAAGGTGGAATCTGGCAGAAGGAAGATCTGGCTTAGAGGAGGGTGAGAGGATATTCCAGGTCAGGAGAATGTTCCCAACAAAGGCACTGGAGGGAGGAAAGAGCAAGTAAATTTGCCTCCCTGGAAGGAAGAATGTCCTGGAAGGTACAATAGAATGAGGTTTTGTATTCCTCCCTTGGGGTCTAACCCTGAGGATGTTACAACACTCCAACATCCCACTTAGCTGAGGCTGGCTGAAGAGCAGAAATAAATGGAATGGCCGTAACAGTGGCGAACAGACGTTTGCCCGTACAATGAAATATCTATCTGTTTTCACATGCAAAGTATAAGAGCTGATACCTACTCGTAGTAGGGTACAAAGAGGAAATAAACCTTGTTATATCTATTACCCATTACCCTTTCTGAGGCTTGACTTGGCCCCCAAGGGAAGTAAATGCTTATGTGTTCTCTAACAGGGCTAATGGCAGAGATGCCTATTTATTCTACATTTATTTGCAGTGCTCCCGGGAGTTGAAAAATTCCCTCCACCAAAGGAAAGCACATATAGGAATCAAATCACTAAGCTGCTCTTCTTTTACTACAATAATGCATTTAGGAGTTTGTTGGCAGGTGTCTTTGTTTGGCATTTCCTGAGACATAAGAACAAGGAAGGGGTGGGAAGGGCCAGGAGGAGCGAGCCAGGGAAGAAGAAACGATGTCTGGAGGAAGACAGTGGAAGGCAGCCACCAACACTGCTTCTGGGCCCAGGGGACGAGACGATACCAAATATCCAAACGTGGCTATGTGCCCCTGCATTAAACAAATTAAGCACAGAAACAAAACATCTCTCTCATTTGTGTTCCGATTTCATGATCGGGGGTGGTTCACACAAATGCATTTAAAGCCTTCCATCATTTCTTTTCTTAGGTAGAAAAAGGGCCAGGCACTTCACACAGGATATTAGGCTCAGACTTGCCTCAGGTAAATCCATAAAGAAGGTAAAAATGAGTCTGTCTTCACCGTCTCACTTACCCTCTCTGGAACTTTCTACCTATTTCTGGCCTAGGGGTGAACTCTTGGGACAGTGACGCCGGTTCCAACATGCTCTTCCTTCCACTTCCTCCTACTGCCCGCCCGATTTCATATCTGTTCCACCTTAACCCACTAGCCCAGGAATCTGCAGATAAAAGAGAGGCATTCCCCATGGCACTCACAGCCCCCTGGACTTTGGTAGCTACCATTTCTACTTATATTCAGGGTGGCCTGGCAAAGCAGGTCATCTAAAGTTTCAAGTTCAGTGTGATTTAGCTGACCTACTGAGATCACTGAAAACCAAATTCTCAGGTTAGGCAAAGGAGAGAAAAAGAGATGACTTCATCATTGCTTCAGATAATGAACACCCCTCAAATTTAAAGAAGGTCAGCCAGTTACCCTACATCCCAGACCTACTTCCACTTGTGTTAGAAATTAAATGCTCTACACAGCCTACGTGAATCTCTCCAGTCAAAGGGTGAAGGGTTACATTAGCCCACAACTTTGCAGTTAGAATAGTAAACATAAATATAATTTAACTTTTTACCAGGCTCAACAACAATCATCTGTGCTAACTACCCCCCAAAGAAGGTAGGAGCCACCAGTCAGGCCGACAAGCTACTAGGCTGAGAGCCTGAGTATTCACTACAGCCTGGTCCATCTCCCCACCTGCTGATTACTTCATGGATTTGCTTCCCGCAAATACATCTCCATGGAGCTCTCTGGAGACGCCTTGGAAAATGTCCACGTTCATAGATCGGAGCCAATTTTGATGCCAATAAAGAGCCTCAGAAGCTGAGCTCATAAACCGGTCACCCCTTTCCTGGTAATTAGAAGGAGAATCACGGAAGCCGCAATGCTGAAGGCATCGCTTCACATTTCAGTCATGCAAACGGTGGGAAGCTCTCAAAGTGAGTGTCATAACATGAAGGCCATGCTCCAGAGCAGCGTTCAGGGAAGCCAAATAAACTAAGAACCTTAACCCCAGTCTCCCCACCCTCTGTCCACACCGCAGTCACACTGACTTAACTCAGGGGGGGTGGGGAGTTTGGCTGAAAAGGGGGAGACAGTGAAGAGAGAGACCTACACACAGCGAGGTGCATGATAGGCAGTTTCCCCAAATCCAGTCACCCTCATATTCCACCATACAATTTTCTGCCATATCTGCATACCACCAGGATTATTTAGTCATATTTTTAAAAGACAGTTTATACCATAGCTAAAATTGAAAAACTAATATCACATTCCGTATACCCCTCCCTATACAAAGTATAATTATTGACTTTTTAAAAATATTGTCAAAGAGAATGGGCACAGAATCCGGGAGGGCAGTGGTGTGCGAGCACGGGCACAGATGGCCGAGTCTGGTCTCCTCCCTGAAGGAGAGGCAAATCCCAGGACGGGGCAGAGCACATGCCCAAAGGGGCAGCGATGTGACCTACTGACGGAGGAAGAGGGCTTTCAGACAGGCCTGGGTGACACTCTGAGCACCAACCACAGGACTATCTAGGTGAGTTAGGCAAGTTACTTCATCACCCTATCCCACAGAAGGGCCACAAACCTCCTTTTCACAGCGATTGTAGAAAGCAAATAAAATAACGTACTAGCACTTAGCACCCTGCTCAGTACAAGGCATCTATTATAGTTGCTGCTGCTGCTTTACCTCTAAAAGGAGGAAAAGCAAACACAGCTCCTGGACAGGACTGCCCTAAACCCATTGTTTTTAGCTCATGTTTATGAAGGGATTGGCTTACTTGGTGCCAGGCATTATGCTAAGCACTGGACATTAATGCTCATTTGATCCTTATCTCTTTGGAGCCTCCCAATAACCCTATTAGGTAACTGTTATTAGTATCCCTATTTTACAGAAGAAAAAAGTGGGACTTGCCCCAGGTCATCCGGTAATAAATCAGTGAGCTGGCTTCCACTCTGGTTTCTGTGAAAGCAAATAAAAACTGTGCAGAGCTGCAGGAGCATGAACTCTGCTACAGCACTGCCCTCCGCTTGACTTTCCTTACCTCTTCACCACACAGTGTGGCCTTAAAGGGCCAAAATTCTCCACACAGAGTAAGTGGGGAAAAATCAGTTCAAATACATTTTCATGTCTATTATATTATAAATTAAATGTAATAAATCCTTTCAACTAAATTTATTTTCAATAAACCTGCCAAAAAACCCACACTTGGAAACACTTGAGATGAACCATTTTTAATACTGACATCCCAAGAATGATGAGAAAGTCCTATGAATGAATGTGTAGCTGTAATTACCCTGTAACATTTTTCTCTAATAATGCCTCTACTGCTTGTCTTGCAGACCAACCCTCTCCAAAGCGTATTGTGGTAGCTCTTCAAATATTCTGTACTCTCGTATAATTTGTTTATATTCCCTATTCCATTTCACAGAGACTGTCATTATGAAGGTTATTATTATTATAGATTTTTCACGCGATCTGAATACCAACTGCAATGGCCTCAGTAACAGAGTTCCCTCGACATCCGTTGCAAGCATGAGACCCACAACCCATCAGATGTTTTCAAGGGACACTTGAAATCTGCTCAAGTTTAAGGGAAGCCGAACTGATAGCTAACAAATTAATACATTTTCAAGCACAGATTCTGTACATTTCTTGAGAGACTGCTGTATCATTTTTCAAACTGGGGACTCTGCCAGGTGGGAAGAAACACAAGTGGGTGGTAAATGTGCTTCCTCCTCAGGTTAAGCTTGTTATTTGAGGAAAGGCGTGATACAATTAAAGTATCCTGCTTTGATTAAAAATTTTCACATGAAACTATTATGACCCCATTTTCTACTAGTATGATCTAATTTTCTATCCAACAGGAATAACACATCGTCATTGAGTCAGGGCAGGCGAAAATGGGCTTAAACTGCCCTGCAAACAACACTGCCCCTTCTGCCACGCCCACTTTTCTTTGTCATCCTATCACTGCTGTGGCCTCTCCAGCCGCAGAGCACAGGCTTCGGACGCGCAGGCTTCGGACGCGCAGGCTTCGGACGCGCAGGCTTCGGACGCGCAGGCCCATCGGCCATGGCTCACGGGCCTAGCCGCTCTGCGGCATGTGGGATCTTCCCGGACTGGGACACAAACCCGTGTCCCCTGCATCAGCAGGCGGACTCTCAACCACTGCGCCACCAGGGAAGCCCTGAGGTTCAAGTTCGATTAGCTCTGGTAAGTGTGTCATCCCCGCCCCCGCCCCCGCCCCTCCAATGTGTTTTCAGTCCATTCTACTAACTAAAACTTACTTTTTTTTTTTTTTTTGGCCGTACAACGCAGCATGTGGGATCTTAGTTCCCGGACCAGGGATGGAACCTGCGCTCCCTGCTGTGGAAGCACGGAGTCTTAACCACTGGACCACCAGGGAAGTCCCTAAAGCTTACTTTTTATCTCTCTCCCACACACCAATTGCTTCCACATTTGACCTGGTCACCACACTTTGAATGACCATGCCCCTCTTTCCCACGAGCCCCAGTGCTCCATGAGGACAGAAGCAGGGAGTCTCATTCTCCCCTTGAACCCCAGCACCTAGCACAGTTTTTAGAACTTGGTGTGATGATCAATAGATATTTGTTGAATGAATGACTGCTTTTGTTTAGCTCTACCTTGACTGCCAGCAGTACCCAGGAGTATTAGATGGATAAAGTTCTGGCTCTCTGGTAGGAATCATGCAAAGCAGTAAAGGAAAAAAAACTTTTTTTAAGAAACCCTTCCAAGTACAAAAATACTACAGTCCAACTCAAAATTTTTATATTCAGTCTAGAAATAATGGCCAGGGTAATGGCAGAAAGAGAAGATTGGAAAACTATGTGCTTCAAATTCAGAATGGCTGAGGTCTAGATGCCACCCTTGTGTCTTACAGGCTATGTGACTCGGGCAACTTAATTTTCATGGGCTGGGTTCTTTGTCTCTAAAACGGGGCTCATAACATCTCCTACATGTGTATGGGGCATTTAAAGGTGTTGCATATAAGACACAAACACACTTCCTCGGCCATAAAATGCACCAAATATGTTGGCTTTCTTGCGTTTCCCAGGGCCACTTTTCAATCGCTAATCATCTGATTTAAAGAAAACATGATATAATTCAAAAAGAGTCATGTATCACAACATTCACTGCAGCTCTATTTACAACAGCCAGGACATGGAAGCACCCTAAGTGTCCACTGACAGATGAATGGATAAAGAAGATGTGGCACATATATACAATGGAATATTACTCAGCCATAAAAAGAAACGAAATTGAGTTATTGGTAGTGAGGTGGATGGACACAGAGTCTGTCACACAGAGTGAAGTCAGTCAGAAAGAGAAAACACATACTGTATGCTAGCACGTATATATGGAATCTAAAAAAAAAGGTTCTGATGAACCTAGGGGCAGATGCAGATGTAGAGAATGGACTTGAGGACACGGGGAGGGGGAAGGGTAAGCTGGGACAAAGTGAGAGAGTGGCATGGACATATACACACTATCAAATGTAAAAGAGACAGCTAGTGGGAAGCAGCCGCATAGCACAGGGAGATCAGCTCGGTGCTTTGTGACCACCTAGAGGGGTGGGATAGGGAGGGTGGGAGGGAGACGCACGAGGGAGGGGATATGGGGATATACGTATACGTATAGCTGACTCACTGTTATACAGCAGAAACTAACACACCATTGTAAAGCAATTATACTCCAATAAAGATGTTTTTAAAAAAAAGAAAACATGATAAACACCTTCCTAGAGGAAAAAAAGGGGGGGGGTAGAGCGGGGTATAAAAATTAAAGTCTATCATGGTGTTATTAAGCTAATTTTTTTTTTTTTTTTTTTTTTTTTGTGGTACGCGGGCCTCTCACTGTTATGGCCTCTCCCGTTGCGGAGCACAGACTCCGGATGCGCAGGCTCAGCGGCCATGGCTCACGGGCCCAGCCGCTCCACGGCATGTGGGATCTTCCCGGACCGGGGCACGAACCCGCGTCCCCTGCATCGGCAGGCGGAGACTCTCAACCACTGCGCCACCAGGGAAGCCCAAGCTAAATATTTTGAGATAGAAATTTTAAAGTTTATAAGGGATTTTGAGTAACACTTTAAGATGAACAAAATGATGAGTCTGAAAAGTAATGACAAAGAGCATGTGAAAAATCTGGAAAAGATACAGGAACAGACTGAAGCTTTAACTGTAATTCTCAAATGCCTATTTTTCTTTTTTCTGTGGCAAGTCATTCTTAAATTATTCTTCCTAGAGACTGACTGCTCTTGTTGAACATATGCCTTTGAGTAATATCTGTCCAGACTTATTACAAGGGCAAATTCTAGCTGTGATGATTTTCTTGACAACCAACCACTCAATATCTAATAAATATTATACATAATGGTTTTACTGATTAAAAAACATATTCTTGCAAAGTAACCACTTGAGGGGCAGGTTTTATAGAGTGAGATTCAATAGAAAGATTTGTGTTGTGTCTACAAACAAATCAGACCAGGTCAGAAAAATCTCATTCAGTCAGTTCACTGAGGTTGAACTTAATTCTACCCCTTGGGTTCTGCTGTGTGGCTGGGCTTGAAAATTCCCGGTTAGATGAATTTTACCAGCTTCATCTAGCTTCATCTAGCTTTCATGATGTACGCAGTACATTTTCCTTCAAGGAAAATACAGAGTTCAGTAATTCGTTTAGCGTCCAAGTGTGCCACACAGCACATTAACGAGTAGAAACTGATTATCAGCTCAAGGAAAGGTGAGAGGAAATTATCTCATAATTGACGTTATTTAGAAATGTATTTATCAATCAGTCCTTCTAATGAACAAGGAAGCTTGACAGAAACACACTGGCCCTGGGAGAGACCCACTGTGGGAGGGAGTGCAGCTCTGTGAATCAGGCTCACAGCAACTCAGCGGCGAGTTCATGCCAGCTTGGGAACAAGTCCTGCAACTGCCTGTGCCTCGGTTTCCCCCACTGTAAAATGGGAGCAAGCTGAGAAACATGTCCTGGCTGATCCTTTAGGATTTAGGGATTCATAATCACTCGTATACTTCCACTGAACTCCAAACGGGATTATTTATACCTTTTCTCATGTAGTTTAGATATTACCAATAAGCCTAGATATTTCACTAGACCGTATTTTCATTTTAGACAGCCTACTTCATGAATTTCATGGCATCCTAAATTGTATTTAGCTCGCTGTGAAAAAGAATTCTTATTCATTGTAGAGAGTTTTTGGTTCCTTCTGAGACCAATTCCTTTTCCGTTCGTCTACCCCAGCTGACCCAGGTATACATTGAGTGTGTTTTGCACTTTTCACTACATAAAAAGGATATGCTTCCCAGGGTCTGCCCCAGCATGACAGGCCTGGCAGCGAAGACGGTGCTCCGGATGACCATAAACAAGGCAGCAACTGGGGCTGGATACATTCTGGGTTGGTGTGCCTGGGTGTGCAACAACTCTTCAAGTCCTTGCCGTCCTGGACCACGGCATGCTCCATCCCGCCCATCCTGCAAATTTCTTGGCCCAAACGTCAGCGTCTCACTGAGGCCAACAACCTCCTTCATTATGTACAACCTTGTCCCATCCCCCTTGTACTGCTATCTATTTTGTTCTTGTGACATTGATCATCTTCTAACGCACTATATAAATTATTGCATACCACCTCCCCCATCATAGGCCTCCATGTCAGCTGCACAGGTACAGGAGCTGCTCACTGGTTTGCTCCAAGCACCCAGAATACTGCAAGGCATGTAGAAGGGGCTCAAAAATCTCTTTGGTGAATAAATGAACGGTGACCTCTTGGCTAATTATTTTTTAACAGATGGAAATAGGTGGCTGACCTTGTCAGTCACAACCTGTTTTCTGCCCAATCATTGTCTTTCATGGAGTTTTATGGACACCAATCAAGGGTGTATAGAGGACTCCTACTCTAAGTGCTGCTGACTCGATCAACTACCGAGAATGATTTTAAATGATGTTATGAATGTAGTGCCATGTCTTCACACGGTTTTGTGGAAAACGGACCCTGCTACCACAGGAGTCCATTGGAAGCTCTTTTCCCTTTCCCCTGATGATACACAGAATAGAGAAGTAATACGGAATATGGGAGAGGAAAAATCCTGTTCCAGATCTTGTATTTAGTTGCTCGAAATTGAACCCAGAATCCCAGAAAAATAAGCCATCCTGGAGGGTGATGCAGCAAAAGCTTGGGACCTAGCAAATAACACTTCCAGGAATTTATCTAAAACTTGCAATCAAGCAAGTGTAAAAGGGTTTCAAGAATTTCACTGTGGCACTGCTTATATTAGTGAACAACCAGAACGGTCTACACACCCAACAATCTGAGTTGATTATGCAAGCTATTTATAAGCCATACAATGGGAACCTGCACAGTCACTAATACAGGGCTAGAAAAGATGGTCAAATGACGTGGAAAGGCATTCACAATGAGGTTCAAGAAAATGATGGGCTGAGAGCCAATTTTTGGTAAGAGAGAGAAAGAGGAAAAGCATAAGAAAAAAGGCTAGAAAGATATATTCCACAAGTATTTATGATAAGTCTATTGGGAAGTGACACTTGATGGAAGTTTTTCTACTTTTTAAACTTATCTGTATTTTCTAATTATTTTTGTAACAGAGAAAAACTATTTTTAAAGTGCCCGTGTGCAGATGAGATACATAAGAACATGATACTGATTCAGAGTGAAACTAGCTGAGCATTTAACTTAATGATTTCCACTCCACTAAGTCTATTGTTCTTATCATACACATATATCAAAGGCATGCTTAACAGAGTTAGCACCCTTCTAAGGAAAAAGCAAACTCTTGAAATCAGAATGCAAACATTTCAGTTCACAGCTTATTAACTCAAGAAACTCTCTTCTAAGAGAACCAAAGTGATTAGTAAAATCAATTAAGATGTTGAGGTGACTGGGAAAACACAGGAGCTGGAAATATAAGGGAACATGTTTTCCCCATCTGAATTCTACCAGTTAACTGAAATCAAATGAATACCCCCATCTACCCACCTCCCAGTATAAACAACACACTCTTTACCCTGACACTCCACAGTGTGCTTCAGCCTCCTCCTAATACACTAGCCTCACCTCCGCCAGTGCCTGGGGAAGTGGCATCACGCTACATATGGAGTCTCAGAACTGTCTCAGTAGCATCTAAAACACCCAGATACCTCACTCACCTGAACGCTCTTTGCCTAGTTCACAGAGAAGAAACAAAGAGCAGGGAAGGGTGCTTTTCTAGGCAGGCTGAGGAACAGTGGTTCCTTCTCATAGGAAAAAGGGGCTGGTTCTTTTCAGCACTTGGATTTCAATATACTTGCTTCTGCACTACGTTTCTGGATCACTCGTGAACCACGGTATGAACAGTCTTTGGTTTCTGAGGAAAATTCACCCCCTTCCATGCTGTCATACCCCCATGTGCTTTGTCGACTCGCCCCAATCCCAAGCTGCCCAATTCCTGTGCCCTGCTGACCCCTCACCAAAATAACAGTTCGTGAAGTAGAAACTACCAAGTTTGTTTAACACTGTCATAGGCTCCCCAATTCTCAAGATTTTGGTGTTTCAGGAAAAATGGCTTCATCTGAAGACAAAGGATGTCTCTGACTCAACCAAAATGCTTGCAAAACAGACATGGAGGGAGACTTCCCTGAAGACAGAAACAATCCCTGTATGAGTGGCTGCCCTGAGTGAGAAGAAAATCGTGCAAAACTGCCAGAAGCATCAGCCAGCCCCACATCGTGCTCAAAGCTACTAGCATTTCTGCAGCTTCAGAAATACTTGCAGGGTTTAAACAAGGGGAGAAAAACAAAACAAAACAAAACAAAACATTCCCTTCACGAAGTTGTGTAGGTGATTCTTCTAGCACTTGCTCCTGGCAAGTTCCTATGCGGATATGAAGCCTTTTTCTCCTCCAACCTGCCTGGAAAGCCAGCCGCCTTCAGGACGCTCCGCACCAGCTGGCTTTATTCAGCACGTTGGCCATTTTGCCCAGTGTCTCCGTTCTACTATATTTCGGAGCAAGAGAAAAGGCAAACGGTTATGAAACCAAAGCGGGGTGGGGTTATTTGAAATGGGGGAAAAATTTAAATCATAAAAGAAAACAATGAATAAAGCAAGCTGCAACAAAAGCAAAACTTTCCGTAATGGTGAATAAGGAGTTAGGAATCTCAGTGCCTCCCGGTGGCAAAGACTAGAGACGCGAGATGCCTGGAGAATACGCTGTCTGCCCCACCCCACCCCCTCAAACTGAGGCCAAAACGCCAGCCTATACATCCTGCCTTCGTTCAGTGCCCTTAGGGAAGCTCATCCCTTCCCAAAGAGGGCAGGCTGTGGCAGTTGAGTTGTGAGGTCTGGATGGCACACTGGTCTCCTGCTAATATACCCTACGTTTCACTCAGCAGTCCCTGAACTGTAAATGCCTCCTTTTACTAGGGAAGGGCCACTGCCCCAAGGACACTGTGAGTTAAGAAACTTGCCAGAAATCAGCAATGCTTACTTAGCAAGGGTGAGGGTTCAGAGAGGGAGACTTTGAGGAGGAAGAAGTCTTCTCTCCTTTGGGATTTTGTGTCACAGTTTAGTCCTTCAATGACAATGACTGTGAAGATTCTTCCAAAAGAAAGCCAGAAGCCTTCACTGTCTCATAACACTGGCTACCATTTACACCCTCTCCTTGCTTCTGTTTTCTTTAAGGGCAAAAGACTGCCGTTCATTTCTCTTTCCTAAACTGTTCAGAGAGCCAAAGTCAACGCAGCTGTTTCCGTGAAGGAAGAAAGTTTGTAAAATGGGAGAAATTCAATAAACCCATCTGTCAAGACTTCTTACTCTTGAATCAGGTCTCTGAAGGATGTGCACTTTAATACCACTCTGAAGGGGACCTTATTTTGGAGAAGTAGCAGGTGTTTTACCATCAGGGCATGTTTATTTGCAAAGATGAAACGCTGTGTGTTCAACAGTGAAAAGATAAAAGCACCATTTTCAAAACCTCAGTCTTGAAGACTGGCCACACCAGTGACAGAAGAAAGTGCCCGCTGGGTGCAGTGGCTCTCAAACCTGAGTCTATATCAGAATCACCGGAAGGGCTTGTTTAAACAGATTCCTGGGTCCCACTCTTCCCATGTTCCTGATTCAGTGGGTCTGGGGCAGGGCCTGAGAATCTGCATTTCTAACAAGTTCCCAAGTGGTGGTAATGGTTCTGGTCCTGGAACCATAATTTGAGACCCACTGCCCCGGTGAAGTTTTTTGAAAACGCTGGGTCCATCTAGCTAACCCATATGCTGTAAAGTGGTCCTGGCAAGAAAGAGACTCAAGCACTTGGTCCTTATTCTGTCCAGAGATACATATGGTCATTGACTTCCAGTTCCTAACACCAGGTCAAAGCTCCATTCTTGTCCATCCATGCCTTCTTGCATGCAACCTTGGATCCAGAAGCACAGATGTTTTAGGGGCAGCTGCAGTCCAGAATCACAAAAGCTGATGAGAGGAGTATATTCCCCCCGTTCCTTCTCCTCTTTCCTCAACCGAGCTTTCATAAGCTGGGAGCCCTTAGCCCTTATAAGAGTGAAAGCTTTATAAAAGTTTTTTTTTTTTTTAATTTTTTCGGTACGCGGGCCTCTCACTGTTGTGGCCTCTCCCGTTGCGGAGCACGGGCTCCGGACGCGCAGGCTCAGCGGCCATGGCTCATGGGCCCAGCCGCTCCGCGGCATGTGGGATCTTCCCGGACCGGGGCACGAACCCGTGTCCCCTGCATCGTCAGGCGGACTCTCAACCACTGTGCCACCAGGGAAGCCCTATAAGAGATTTTGATTCAAATTCTTCCTTACTATTTACCAGTGGTTGTTTCTTGAACAAGTTTATTATCTCTGAACCTCAATTTCCTTGTCTACAAAACTGAGATAATAATATTTACATCATAGGACTCTGCTCAAAGTGCCTAGCAGTTTGCCTGGCACAAAGCAAGCCCTCAATAAAAATGGCGGCCGCTTGACTTTCGCTGTTTTAGGAAGCAGCAGGCATAGTGGAGAAAAGCTATGTAGAGAAGACCATGGCTTGAAACCCCAGCTCTACTACTCATTAGCTCTGCGATCTTGGGAACATCCACCAACTTCTCAAAGCCTCATCTGTAAAATAGAGAAAATAGTGGTGCCTAACTGCTGTTTCTAAAGACATTAAATAAGACGACATAGATTCCTGGCCCATAACAAGCTATCCAAAGTTAAGGATTATTACTGTTGCTATAATAGCAGAGGTGGGATGAACTTTAGAGATATTTTAGTCCCACATCTTCATTTTACTACTAAGAAAATTGGAGTTCAGGGAAATGAAGAGACGTGCTCAAGGTCTTGGGGTTTTTGCAAACCTCAGACATGTAAGTACAAAGAAGTGTAAGTTCTGCTCATTTTCAGGAAGTCAGCATGCTCAGAGAGCCGAGAATGCCAAATAAGCCAGATACAAAGCAAAATAAAGAGGAAGGTGAAAACGAGAGCCCAAGAACAGACTGGAATTCTAAGAGCGCTTTGCTGAAAAGTAAAAGCTCGGTAGGTTTTAATAAACTCGTTTCTTTGTACTTGTTAAGGGGAAGGAAAAGAAAACACCAAAAGTGTCCATCCCCAACCCGTACAACTTTCCTGAGGGTTAGGTATATTTTAGTTACTGAGTTTGGGAAGAGAGAAAAAGCACAAAAAGTAGAAATTAGGTTTTTAAAAAATTTTCCCAGGAGCTGTGCTAGATTTACAGCCCACAAAAACTATCCTTTGCCTTTATGATTTTGAAATTACCAGTCCCCGTATCTAAGGTTACTGTCTCACCAGAGGTAGAAGAGTCCCTTTTCAAACTCACTAAAATCATTCATGATTTTGGACAACTTACATGTCCCTAAAACTGATTTTTTTTTTTTTAATGAGCGTGAAAAGAGAGCACTTCTACAATGAGAGAGAAAAAGAAAAGGGTGAGGACTGTGATGTGATTTATAATAAGAAATACATATTTAGTCTTCATCCCTATTCCTGGTACAGAGCTCCTAAAACTTCTGGAATTTCCTAAGTGACAAGAGTCATAAAGGTGAAAGGAGAGCCTTTTGTTATCTATAGCAAGCCTTTTCCAAACACAAGAGAGTTTATGTTAATGCGTGATTTTTGGAAAGCCCCTAGATAACCACAGGATGGGGGCTGGTTCCTCCAGGGAAACCAACCACATGATTAGGTAGCCCTTCAATTGAATCAATCACCAAGGGCCAATGATTTAATCAACCATGCCTATACCATGAAGCCTCCATAAAAATCCCTAAAGTACAAGGTGTGAAAAGCTTCCCAGGTTGGACATGCTGGGAGGGTGGCGCACCTCCCACGGAGAGGGGATGGTAGTACTGCGCCCTTCCACATACCTTGCACTATGCAACTCTTCTTTCTGGCTGTTCCTGGGTTATAGCCCTTTATAATAAACCAGTAATCTAGTAAGTATATTGTTTTCTGAGTGCTCTGAGCCACTCTAGCAAATTGCCAACCCTGAGGAGAGGATCGGGGGAAACCTCTCATTTATAGCCAGCTGGTCAGAAGCCCATGGAACAACCTGGATTTGCGATCAGCATCAGAAGTGCAGTCTTGTGGGACTGAACCCTTAGCCTGTGGGGTCTGACACTAACTACAGGTAGACAAGTGTCAGAATTGAATTGAATTGAATTGTAGGGCATCAGCTGGTATAGAATTACTTGGTGTGGGAGTGAACCCCTCCCATTTGCTGGCCACAAGTACTGAGTGTAAAGCACAGCACAGAGAAAAAGAGCTTTACCTCTAAGCACAAGAAAAGTGGTATCATCATCTTGACAATATGTCTTTTGTTGAAACTAGATTCAAAGTCAATAAATGCTGATATTAAAAGAGCATAAGGATCTTCCCCATAAGGTTTAAACTTTTAATATGATTTAGGGACCTACCAAAATGCTCTCACATACTGTCCTCAGCATTTAAAAAGAAAGGCAGTGCCATTTTTTAATTTTGCAAAATTAAATAAAACTGGAGAAACCTGTCCTCAGCATTTAAAAAGAAAGGCAGTGCCATTTTTTAATTTTGCAAAATTAAATAAAACTGGAGAAACCTGTCAGAAAATGTATTTACACAACTTAATTAAATTGAATTTTTAGCAGTGACTATGCTCTTCAGGAAAAAAAGAAGCATCTAAGTAACTAATTTCTAATAGTCCAACCATTTCTCCTAGAAAGTGGGAGCATTATGAGTTGCTACAGTGCAGAAAGAATGCCCCACAGAATCCTGGAATGAATTTTGAATTCTTTTTAAAAATGGATTCCACTGGCTCAAAACAAAAGGGGTCTGGTTAGCAGGAAAGATTTCGGTTGGTGGGACATTCAAATTTATATTATCTGATAATAGGGTGTTTACAAAACAAATGAAAGAATAAGTGATGTAGGATAAACTTTATGAAGACCAGAATATTATCTGTGGATGCGCATTCAAAGAAAGAAAGTGCTGTGGACAAGTTACTTGTATCTGCCCCACGAAAGCTATGGTAAAGCTTATCACAGCTACCACTTCAGTGATCCAAAAAAAATAAACAGAGAAGCAGCTGCCTAGAAAAGCTAACTGGGGTCTCCCACGTTTGGGAAAGAGCTTCACGCTTGCTTTGACTGACGATATAACAAATAAATGACGTACAGTTCCTGAACACCGGCAGATACACTGAACGTTACTAAAAACTGAAGACACATATCCTACATTTCAAAGCAAAGATCTTAAAACAAATTGACCTATTCTTTCAGTTTATAATTTTAAACCAAAAAGGATTTAATACCTTTTCTGCCTTTATCAAAGAAAATAAACAGTTCTTAGGGCTCAGCCAAAGACTGATTATTAGGCTTCAAAAAATCACCAGATTGTTTCCTATTTGCTTGCCTCGCTCCCTAAACTTCCATCTGGCAAAAACTAGTTTTGCCGCTTTATATGTAGTTTGGTGCTAACGCACACAGGTAAGGAATGCCAGCTACACTGGGGACATCTGCTGGGGGTGCACCATTAGTCTGTTCTAGCTGGAGATTTAGAGAATCTCTGAACATATGTAATCCTACCAGATGAAGTAGAATGTTCATATTATTATTCTTAATGTTAAATACATAGATTCTCAATATATGAATGCTACATATGTTATTAAATGTTAGTAACTAGCATATATAATAATGTAAGTAATATGCATACACAATGTTATTCTCTAGAGCTTTTGTTGTACTTTCACGGAATTTCATGTCACAACTAGTATCATTTCATCCATACCCTTTCAAATAATGCATTTACTAAAGATGTTTTATGAGCTAATTATCAGCTCATGTACTAATTCTATTTCTTAGCAATTACCCTAGATCAGTAGTTCTCACAGTGTGATCTGGGCACCCCTGGGGTTGTTGAGACCCCTGAAGAAGGTCTGGCGGGGCGGGGAGCTAATTGCTTTCACTGTAACACTAAGACACGTTATGCCTTTATTGCTCACATTTTCTCATGACTGTGCAGTGGAGTTTCCAGAGGCTACAAAACATGTGACGACGCCATTGCTCTGACAACTAATGGAATGCGTGCTTGTATATGCTTCTTGTGTTTTGACAGTGTCTCAATTTTAATTTCTAATAGGGTAAATATCGGTAGACCTAGCCCATATAAACAAAAGCCCATACTGGAGTCCACAATAATTTTTAAGCATGTAAAGAAGTACTGAGTCTAAAAAGTTTGAGAATCTCATTCTAGATCACTAGCAATAATTCCTCCTATAACTATACATATTTCAAAATACTAATTCTTGGGTGACTTCTGGAACCCTTATCCTTCAAAACTAGTGTTCCCAGAGAAAATATCTAACTAAGAAAGTGTGACAACAGCTCAGCCAAACAACTTTACTGGGCGTGGTGGGGTGAGGCAGGAAGCAGGCAAGTGGTTAGTTGCAAGAGTGAAAACAGTTTAAATGTCTGTTCATTGTCTCCAGTCCTCTAATGCCTCAGTATAAGATGACTCTTAAAATACCTATTTGGGGTTATCTTGTGGTTGGCGTTCTGCTTGCCTTGGTTGGGGGGGCGGGGAGCGTAACTGAATCTAAAAAACTTGACACAGTCTGTTTATTCTGCACATGGGACTCTGGCTGAGAAGAATGTCAGCTTTTGGAAAAAAGTCTTTGGTGTGGGTTTATGAGAAAGATAAGGAAAATAATCGTTCCTATAAATCGGAAGAGCAGAGTGGGAGCCTCCAGATTACTCGCTAACAATTAGCCCAGCGAAGCCCCTTGAGTGTTTGATGCACTGGAGCACTAAAGCCGTTTGCCCCTCAGAGAGTAGAGAATGGGAGGGGTCATAGAAGAGATTCCATTTTCAGCACAAAGAATCAAATCAGAAAAAAATTTTATATTCTGCCCATAAAGGCTGAACTCCCCTTTGTCACTCTCCATCCTTTATGCCCAGTTTCCCTTCAAATACCATGTATCTTCTCTTAAACTAAACCCCTCAGAACAATTTTTTATTTCTTCCACTATTAGTCAAAATATACAATCTGAATTGAATATTTCAAAGATTTATTTAATCGTATCTAATATTCGATAAGGCTGTTTATTCATTTCTGACCTGTTTCTAGCATCTTGCCTTTGTCTGTAAATATGGCATTCCAGGCATTTTCAGAATACTTTCAAAGAAGGATCATTACCCCAATGCTTACTGACACAATGTTGATCTCTCCACATCCCATGTCGTGCTGCAAGTTCATTTCCAATTTGCTGTCTAAGCTAGACCCTTGACACTAGGCAGAATCGTTTCTTGCTTTTTTTCTCTTCCCTTTATTATCTTAGTCTCTAATGAGTTCTGCTTGCTGTATTCAATTAGTTTGCTTCTCTTTGTCAAAATACATCATTGTTTATTCTTATCCAATGCACTACTATCTCGCTATCTATTCTTTTGTTATGTTTCCCCAGAATCGTAAGTTACCACAGCCTAGAAATTTTAATATATTGCCATCTCATTCTGATTTGGAGCTTTTGTCTTGATCTTTAGAATAATTTTCCAGTTATGAGATAACATTTCTGTCCATTTGTATTAATTTTACATGCAGAAATTCTGTTAACGCGCCAAATCATACATACTGAACTAAAGCAAAACTACCATTTAGTCGTTCCTTTTATCTGCCTAACTTACGAAACACATAAAAGCTAATCCTCCAGACGGGCACTGATTTGTTTGCTTGACATGCTTTATACTTTATTCCTTAGCATTTTACTAAAATTTTTATTCAAAATATTTTTTCTCTCCAAACACCACATTTGCATGGAAATAATGTATCTTTACTCTGTTCCCCGTATAATACCCTATTTGCACATACTTTGCATTGGTTATTTGTGCAGACACCAGACTCCTAGAATCCTCCACTGTCCCTCTGTCAGACCCCTAAAAATATTTGATTTGACTGTAAAGACTTCATACATTTACCCAAGCCATCCAGCATTACTTAAGCTGTGCCTAGGAAAGTTTCAATAGCAGTCATTTCCTAAATGCTCTTATTTCATCCTAAAAATAGAGGTGGCAGACAAATAAGAGAATTAGCAACATGTCATAAAACAGCCTTTACACTAGTAAGAAAACGTCTAACACAAATGCATGGAGGTGATCAGGATGCTCGCACTCAATGTTCAAAAGAGCCAGCATCTCTGCGCTAGAATCACGTGCTCAGAGACGGGTCAAGTAAGAGTATCTCATTCAAAGTCATGGAATGAAAAGAGAACGCTTTAATTTCCATAATCTGTTTTTTAAAAATGTGTCCTTATTCCAGAGCTTCTTTAACTTTCTAATTCATTAACACACCATTCGAAGATAAAATGCACTTCAGCAAAAATAAGCAGCTTTGATTTTCTTTACTTTGGTTTTTTTGCAGCATCCATTTTGCCATTTTTTAAATCCTCATACATATTCTCAACTAAATTATTCTTATCTTGCCTAACCTCATTGACCAACCCATTACACATACTCTCTTTCTATCTCTAGCAGCTCTTTTCTAACAGCATTCTTATCTTTCCTCTGAAAGTTTAAATAGTTTCTGCATATTGTTGTTGGATTCTTTCCCTTGCCCAAAATAGGTTGGTTTTTTTGTTTTGTTGTGTTGTGTTTGGGGCAGCGGGTAGGAGATAGGAAAACGGTTATTTTAATTTTAAATACTAAAGATCAAGCAATTTACTCATCTTGCCCCGGTACATATATTCGGAGAAAATTTAGTGTCCAAGTTCATTTTGCAAAGCTCGGTACACACTGCCATTGTTCTTTCTATGTGAATGCTGCCTTGTACCTTCGTAAGTGCTCCAGCTTTGGGGCCCTGCCTTTGCCACTTCTGTGAGGCGCGCTAGCTGCCCTCAAGTATAGGAAGAAAGGGTTGTTCTCTTTCTAACTTTGCTGGCCCTGCTGGATGTGTGAGGTCAGAACTCTGAAAAGCACACTAGTTCTTCGAACAGAGGCCTCTACTCCAGGCATACAGAACATATCAACATGTGCAGTGCTGTTCACTCTTCCAGGGTGATCTGGTTAGAGCATAATCCAAAATTCCCTTCCTCTCATTTCTCAGTTGTTTTTTTCCCCTCCTTTCAAGCACATTTTAGACTCTAAGCAATTGATCCTTGTGGACAAACCCCTTTGAACAAGAGCGCTGAAGCCAGGTCATCATCGCCTGAGGCATGAAATGAGGTGAGAAATAAGTCTTTAATTACTAATTTCACCAAACTCTGCCTTTTTTCAGAAGCCAAGGTTCTGTATCCAGAAAGCCCCCTTTTCTTGGCTTTCCAACAGGTCTAGAGCACCAAATTTGTTACTTAAAAACTTATCAGATTCTAATTTCACTTGTCCTTCTTTGGCAAACAGGGGATCTTAAATCCAGCCTTGTAAAGAGATTTCAGGTCCACTGAGTTCTCTTCAGTGTTATCTGACCCACTTTTAAGGCCTCTGTCCTCACCTCATTTTTATAGTCAGGCCTTCCAACCAATGGTCAGTCCCCACCCCTCCTCTCTCTCCTTAGCGCCCCTGTAGCACACTCCACCCATCACGTACACCTTCTACCATTCTGTAGGCCATGCACATACGTTCAGTAGGCTTGAGGCTCTTCCTTCCCATACCCCCTACAACTGATCATCAAATGCCAAATAAACAGAAAGAAGGACATCATCTTATATTCATAGGTTCAGTGCTGGTTACCACTATGTCCAAACTGGCTTCTTCTAGATCAATGCCCATTTTCATGGACAGTGTTCAGAGTGAGATGATGTTTTCTATCTTACAAGAATGAATTTCATAATCACAGTCCATTCAATGATACGAAGTCCCTCAGTGTTGCACAGAGTGATTTTTAACAATAGTCATGAGCAATGCTTTGTTAAAAACTGAAGCTGAAAAGCATTACTGAATATCAACATGACCTGGGTTTTATTCTATGGCATTACTGGTGTGGAAATTAAACATATGCTGCCCATTCTTATGTGAATAATGCTTCATTTATGGGACACAGATAGGAATCTATGAGTAGATTCTTGAACAACCCCTTTTGGAAACAATACAGCTATTTAGTTAATAATATGGATTTTGAAAAGAAAGAAAATCTCTTGTCATATTTTGTAAAGTTTTTGCTTAACCTCTCACATAGAAGAAAAATTAAGAAGTGGATAGAATATACTCGTTTGAATTTAATAAAAGGGAAACTCCACCGAAATGTTAAACGGTTTTATTGTTCCATCCAATTCCTAATTATCTGAGGGTAAACTGTCCACCTTACAGATAACTGTGAGGCTGGAAACGTCAGTCTGCCCCAGCTGGGTCATGAAGAGGTGAACCAGGAGGTCATACAGATACTTGTAGTACAGGGTTTAAGTAAATGTACAGGTTCTTGTCTATTTGGCACCTTGAGAAGAACTGAAGAAAATCAGGTCCTTGCATTTGAGCCATTAGATTCCGTAGCCTCAGCATCAGCAAGAGGGGCAACAGGTCTCCCCGCAGGGGCTCCCAGCCCTTTCTGTCACCTCCCTCCCCCTCCCCCCCTTCTCAGCACAGTACACTGTGCTAAACTGCCATGACATGGGACACATCTTCTACACACTGGGAACTGTATGAGGGCCTCACGGCTCTCCTCATCCCCACAATGGCCCTCCTAGTAGGCCTCATGTTCCCCACTTCAGAGCTGAGGGAAATGTGGCCTCGAGAAGTTATCCAAAAAGGCAATAAGGAATAAAGCTAGCATTCCAATCTAGATATGTCTAGTTCTACATTCTTGTTCTTTCTAGAATGCCATGCCATTCATGCTATTTCTTTATATTAACTGTACCACATGGATAAGGGTGTTACTAAATCCTCAAAATATCAATTTTAAGTCACAAACAGTAAAAAGTAGTATTGCTAGTAACACACTGACTGAATAGAATTATTTTGTACTTTGTGTTAAGATGTGGAGACTAAATAAAAAATTACTTTTTTCATCTATTGTATAAGCATTATTTTCCAGAAATGTTTATTTATATAATAAACCTAAGAAGAATGGTAACAAACATTTATGAGTATTCACTCTGTGAAAAGCACTCTAGTAATCACTTTACGTATTTATTTCATTTAATCTTCACCCTGTGAGTTAGCCATGTATTATCATCACTGCCCTTTAACCAAGGAAGAAACTGAGGCACAGGGAACACAACTGACTGGGTTGTGTTTATAGCTAGTAAGGATCACAGCTAGTAAGTGGCGGTGGTGATACCCAAATTTGGTGTCAGGGGATCTGACCACTGGGCCATCTCATCACATTGAGGGAACTGACTCTGGTTACGTGGACAGGTAGAGGAGGCCTCAGAGCTGAGCAGGGAGGTGGAGACATTCCCAAAACAACCTCCCCTTGGTCTCAGGTCCCAGACCCTCAGAAGAGTAGGGGCAAACCAGCACTGCCTTTTGGTGGGAGTAGAGCCCTTGACACCCTCCCTTCCTCCGTGTGATAGATGACAAGGAACGGAGAGACCTGGGCAAAGAGCAATACGGAAAATTCCTAAGTTAGAAAATACTACATGTGAGCAATTCATTACAGAATGGTCGGAGGTATGATGAGGCAGTGAGGCATCGTGGGTGGAAACCTGCTCACGGTCTCGACATACAAATCTTGGGGGAGGGGCGGGGAACGTGAGGGATCAGCACTTATTTACTTAATCCATTATCCCCATTTTAAAACGTAGGAATTTTACAACCAAAGAAGCTGAAATGGAACATTTTGTAAATTACTTAACAAAATACAGTAGCTATTTCCTTCTAAAGCATTTAGAGCTCAGTCACTGTAAAGTAACCATTATGAAAAAATTCAAACATACATAAAAGTTTGGGGAGTGAATGAATCCCCATAAAATGAATGCTTTTAAAAAATGATTTACAAAATGATTCATAAAATGAATCCCCATAACCCTTCAACAATCCTCAAGATTTTGCCATCCTGTACTATTTGCTTCACTACACCCTTTACAATTTTTCTGCTCAAGTATTTCAGAGCAAATGCCGTTTGTCTTAAAACTGTCATTTACCCCTACAGGCTTTAAGATGTATTTGTTACATATAATGCACATAAAAAAAAATTTTATAAACCACAATGTTATTGTCAAGTCTGAATAATTATTGGTATCAGGCCTGGTACATATTTAAATTCCACTGTTCATCTAAAAATCACCTTTTTTTTTAAACTTGTTTTGTTCAAAACAGGATATCCAAACAAGGGACATACATTGCATTTCATCTCTTTAGTTCCTTTTAATCTATAACAGCCACTCCCCAACTTCCCCCTTTTAATCAGGCGATCAACTTAAGGGAGCAACTAGCACAATTATAACCATTTTTATTCACTTCATGCCCCCCATTATTTACTACGCCCCTCAGAACATGGCGGACCTGATTGAGAGCTTCCAGCCTCGAGTCAATTTTTCAGTTCCTTTACTTTTTGTCTTCAGAGTGGAAAACAACTACATATGACACATCATACCAGCAGCTGTGTTTTGTCTTCCAGAAGTTATCCACATTACTAAGGACTAAGCATGTCTGTTATTACAATGATACTTAATTACAATGGGAAGCACACTGAAGTCCTCCTTGAGAGACTGGTAGGAACCCAGCCCACCCATCCCTTTGCCCCATTACAAAGAAGGCACCAGTACCAAACCTGGGTAATTCTCTTAAGAACAGAGCTGCCCATTGTTAATTCTAGAACTTGGGGAATTAGTAGGCCAACAGACAACTGTGATGGAGGGGAAAATCAGTTTGCTGTATCACAGTATGTGCTGGGCTCATTTTCTTTGTCAGGGGTTTTTAATTATTTAGGATGAAGCTCCATTGCATGTTTTGTAATAATAATGAAGTCTGAGGAACACAAAACCTCACTACGGCAGGGCACAGCTATTAAATCTGTGCTGAGAGCGGGCAAGGAATCCAGGGCTTCTGACCAGCTTTTTGCGAGCGGTAATGGCTATCAGGTATGTAGACAAATAAAGGGAGAATTAGCCAACTCTGAATGGCAAATCCAATTCTGTCACTGAAGCCACCAGTGGCCAAGCGACTCTGGAACAGCCTTTTTGCTCTCGTGGGGGCAGCTCTCTCCTGCTCTGCCCTCACCCAGCTCGCCCTGCAGCACTGGGCAGGAGCCAAGGGTTGCTGAGCCCTGACAGCGGCCCAGAGCAAAGCTTCCTGTGGGAATGTCCCCAGGGACTCTCATTAAGCTCGGCTCCTTCTTACACTCCTGGGTTATATCCTATGAAACGAAACACCAAAAAAGGCATATGTGAACGAAGTGAGGCCATTCAGGATCTGGGCGTTGCTGCAAGTGGTCCTCCATAGGAGGCTGGCCCCTCCTTCCCACCCCTGGCACTCCACAGTTACTCATTCAAACCAATTATTTTATTTCAGAAATTACCATGATTAAAAAGAAATTAGTGGGGGCTTCCCTGGTGGTGCAGTGCCTGAGAGTCCGCCTGCTGATGCAGGGGACACGGGTTCGTGCCCCGGTCCGGGAAGATCCCACATGCCGCAGAGTGGCTGGGCCCGTGAGCCATGGTCGCTGAGCCTGCGCGTCCGGAGCCTGTGCTCCGCGACGGGAGAGGCCACAGCAGCGAGAGGCCCGCGGACCTCAAAAAAAAAAAAAAAAAAAAAAGAAATTAGTGAACAGTTTAAAAGACTTTCCCTAAAAAAAAAAAAAAAAAAAAAAAAGGCAATCCAAGACATGCTTCATTTAGAATACAGCAAATGAATAAGAAGGGCTAAGAAGGGCAGGATGGGAAAAATCATTCAGAATTGTCATGGACCCTAAACCTATGGGAGAGTGACATCTTTACAGGCAATGAAACACAGCTGCTCTTAATGACCCAGAGGCCAGCTGTTCTGTGACTGGATAATCCAGGTTATTCGCCCTCTTTCTTGCCAATCTGAGGTTATTAGCTCACATGATGTATATTTCTGCTACTTAGTGCTAAGAAAAGGAACACTCTCTCCAATAGCTTATGGGTTCCTTGGGGACAGGGAATGTGCTGAAATCAACCCAGAGCTTTGCAAACAGTAGGCACTCAAGAAATAACAGCTTGAGCAAAAAAGTCCTAGGGAGCCTCTCTGCCCCCCTCACCCATCCAGACCATTGCCTATCCAGGGTATGCTGAGGTTTCTCCCATTGTAACACTTGTTAAACTACATTGTAAATTGGCCATGTACTTGCTTGTGGCCCCAGCTAGCAGTTTAGCAGCTCAAGAGCATTTTGTTTATTAGTTATATATAAAATGCTTTGCACAGGGCCTGGCACACAGGTGTTCATTAAATATCTTGAGTAAATGAATGAACGAATGAAGAGGGCAGAGAATGAAATTTATAGCCCCACCAAAACTACATTTTTTTTCAAATAAATTACATACAAAAGAAAAGAAATAAAAGTGAGCTTTAATTCCACAACTCAAAAATAAACCTGTTAGGAGTTCATTGTGTATCCATCTAGTATTTTCTTCCATTCACCTACAATATATACATTTTGGGTTTTTTATTTCTTTATTTTTTTAATAGAAAGAGGATTACATTATGCATAATAGTTTGTAACTTGTTTTTTAAAAAACACAATAATAAATATGTCATACATGACTTCCAAGGTTAGTACATACAGCTCTTCTTCATTGTTTATTTCAGTTGCACAGAATTCCAAAGAGTGGGACTTCCCTGGTGGCGCGGTGGTTAAGAATCCGCCTGCCAATGCAGGGGACACGGGTTCAAGCCCTGGCCCGGGAAGATCCCACATGCCGCGGAGCAACTAAGCCCATGTGCCACAACTACTGAGCTTGTGCTCTAGAGCTCACGAGCCACAACTGCTGAGGCCGGGTGCCACAACTACTGAAGCCTGTGCACCTAGAGCCGGCGCTCTGCAACAAGAGCAACCACCGCAATGAGAAGCCCTCTGAGAAGCCTGCGCACCGCAACGAAGAGCAGCCCCTGCTAACCACAACTAGAGAAAGCCCACGAGCAGCAACGAAGACCAAACACAGCCAAAGATAAATTAAAAAAAAGAAGAATTCCGAAGAGTGACTACCATAATTTACCTAGTTCTTTACTGATAGATATTTGGGTCATTTCCAAGTTTTCACTATTATAAACAATGCTGTACAGAAGCGCACTATTAATTAGTGTGTGTGTGTGTGTGTGTGTGTGTGTGTGTGTGTTTCAGTGCTCATGCACATATCGGACTCTGTACCAGGTACTGTCCTAGCAAGGCCTTGGTATTGATATATAATGGTGAACACATACCATCCTGCTCTCAGGAAGATCAGAGCTCGATGAGACAGACAGACATTATTCAGAGAATCATATTAACAAATATACAATCACAAAATGGCATAAATGCTCAGAAGGAAAAGCATACGATCATATGAAAGCATCTCATCAAAGAATCTAGAAGAATGGGGAGGTGGGTGGCACGTGCAAAGGCCCAGTGCAGGAGGGACCATGGCAGAAGTACAGAAGTAAAAGACCATCTGGCTGGATGTCAGAGAACACTGGTGGAGAATGGTGTCTTTGCACACTTTTATAAGAGTTCCAGTCACACATTTATGTAACAAACACGTACTGAGCCCATATTATATGCACGGAACTGGCTAGGTGCTTCCGATTCAGCATGAACAAAAGAGACACCATCCCTGCCATCTCAGAGCTTTCCTTCTAGCAGAGCAAATTCTGCAGAGAGCAACTGTTAGCTAAGGGAGAATATATAGTTTAAATTTTGTTACATGTTGCCAAACTGCTCCCTTTGGGCAGGGTCCACTTGTTCACTGGGTTAGAAGACTCCTCAAAGCTATTTCTTGACTGAATTGGGTTCCTTAAAGCAACATAGTTCTTTACTAAGTCAATCAGTGATCCTGGGGTCACTGGGCTGTCACAGGCCAGAGGGATTCCACACCCGGACAGAAACACATGCACAAATACCACAGTCAAAAAAGACGATTCTGGGCTTCCCGCGTGGCGGAGTGGTTGAGAGTCCGCCTGCTAATGCAGGGTACACGGGTTTGTGCCCTGGTCCAGGAAGATCCCACATGCCGCGGAGCGGCTGGGCCCATGAGCCATGGCTGCTAAGCCTGCGTGTTCGGAGCCTGTGCTCCGCAACGGGAGAGGCCACAACAGTGAGAGGCCCGCGTACCGCAAAAAAAAAAAAAAAAAAAAAAAAAAAGACGATTCTGTCAATATTATGACATAGTATGAGTGTGTTTCGTGTTTGGTAATTGCAATCATTCTTGCTTTTGTTGTGGTCATCCATTTACAATGCTTGGTATCAGTTTATCTCTTGTAAAAATAAAATACAGTGCTGTGTGTGTGTGAGTTGTGAAAACAAAACAAAACAAAAGACGATTCTGACACTCCATCAGGGGACACTAAGATATTTTACTCCAAACGAAGCTTAATGCTTGATGAGATTTGGGGCCTCTCTGGAGATTTAAATTATTCATGTTCTACCTGTTCTCATTTATCATGGAAAATTGAGGGATGACTGTATGGGGTCTGGCAACCTAGTAGGGCAGGCTGGTAACATTTGTGCACAGTTAGATGCGGGGTGCATGGCCCCGCTCAGCGATTCTCTGTAGTTCATTTCAGGTTCACCCTCTTTCACTAACTCCCAGTTATCTGCACCCCAAGTGATTTTTTCCACAATACCGACCCGCCCACCCCCTGCCCCGCTTCACTCACTCCCATCTTTCTGGGCAGATGATCCCATCAGTTCTGATGAAACTGATTAGGACTGTCTGGTAAAAGCTGCCTCTTCTCTGCCTGGAATTTCTGAACTTCACTAATTCTCTTTTCACTTCTAATAGTTTCAGAGCGATGCTTCTCCAGAGCTTTGTTTATTTTATTTTCTCCAGATTGTCAATAGTTGTGCTCTTTACCAGCAAATTTCCCCTGACCTACACATACCCTCAGGTCTCCTCTTAAGCTAAAAAACCAAACAACTTGCTTAGATACTGAATCTGGCTTCCGCCTCAAGGCTGCCACTTCTCCCCATGTGCGTTCCTTCGTCCTGGTTGCGATTCTCATCACCCCGTTTCCCAGGGTTTCCTCCTGTTTCCAGACACCGCCACCTGTCACACTTCCAGTCCACCCTGTATTCTGAAAACACTGACTCTCATCACTTCCTTTTTCTGCCCTTGGATTTGGGTGGCCCCATGGCAGTTAAAATCAATCTCTGGAGTGGGAATTTGGAATTCCGAGGAGCCTCCTCATAATCTGATTCCCCTGCATCTTTCCAGCCTCAACTCTTACCATAAAACCTGCCCACCCTGTTGTCTTTGGTCCCTCAAAGCTTCCCCAGAACTGCCCTGTACTTTCTTGTTCTGTGTCTTTACTCATCACCTTCCTCCACTCTCACTCATCTGTCAAAACCCCTCCCCATCTTTCAGGACCCAGTGCAAATATCATCTGGCAGAGCCCTTCCAGTCATCGCCGCCCCCCGCTCCCCACCGGAGGTATTCTCTTCAACTTCACTCCCTCGGTATTCAGGAAATGTCTGTGTCCCTCACTGAATGGTACACTCACCCCTGTACTCCTCACACAGCTGGCCTAGAATCCTGGTCTTGAATCCATCTTCCCTGTACGTTTGCAACTTCAGCCTCGTTACCTAGGTTTTCTGACTTCAGGCTCTTTATCAGTAAACTGGGTTAGAAATACCCACCTTCAGGCAAGGATATACAATAGAGAAAGACAGTCTCTTCAGTAAGTGGTGCTGGGAAAACTGGACAGCTACATGTAAAAGAATGAAATTAGAACACTCCCTAACACCATACACAAAAATAAACTCAAAATGGATTAAGGACCTAAATGTAAGAACCGGACTCTATAAAACTCTTAGAGGAAAACATAGGAAGAACACTCTTTGACATAAATCATAGCAAGATCTTTTTTGATCCATCTCCTAGAGTAATGGAAATAAAAACAAAAATAAACAAATGGGACCTAATGAAACTTAAAAGCTTTTGCAAATCAAAGCAAACTACAATCAAGACAAAAAGACAACCCTCAGAATGGGAGAAAATATTTGCAAACAAATCAACGGACAAAGGATTAATCTCCAAAATATATAAACAGCTCACGCAGCTCAATATTAACAAAATAAACAACCCAATCAAAAAATGGGCAGAAAAGCTAAATAGACATTTCTCCAAAGAAGACATACAGATGGCCAAGAAGCATACGAAAAGCTGCTCAACATCACTAATTATTAGAGAAATGCAAATCAAAACGACAATGAGGTATCACCTCACACCACTTAGAATGGGCATCTTCAGAAAATCTACAAACAACGAATGCTGGAGAGAGTGTGGAAAAAAGGGAACCCTCTTGCACTGTTGGTGGCAATGTAAATTGATACAGCCACTATGGAGAACAGTATGGAGGTTCCTTAAAAAACTAAAAATAGAGCTACCATATGACCCAGCAATCCCACTACTGGGCATATACCCAGAGAAAACCATAATTCAAAAAGACATATGCACCCCAATGTTCACTGCAGCGCTATTTACAATAGCCAGGTCATGGAAGCAACCTAAATGTCCATCGACAGATGAATGGATAAAGAAGATGTGGTACATATATACAATGGAATATTACTCAGCCATAAAAAGGAATGAAATCGGGTCATTTGTAGAGACGTGGATGGATCTAGAGACTGTCATACAGAGTGAAGTTAAGTCAGAAAGAGAAAAACAAATATTGTATATTCACACATATATGTGGAACCTAGAAAAATGGTACAGATGAATCGGTTTGCAGGGCAGAAATAGAGACACAGATGTAGAGAACAAACGTATGGACACCAAGGGGGGAAAGTGGCAGGGGGTGGGGGTGGGATGAACAGGGCGATTGGGATTGACATGTATAAACCAATGTGGATAAAATAGATAACTAATAAGAACCTGTTGTATAAAAAATAAAATAAAATTCAAAAATTAAAAAAATACCCACCTTTTAGGATTAAATTTAAATTAAATTTATTATAACTCATTGGGTGAAGCAAAATGAAATTTCTCTCAGAATTTCTTATACCTAAGGCAGCTCCAAATATACAGAAAATATGTCCTGTTTGCTTTCTACTTGCTGTCATCACAATTCATTTCCAAGTAATATACTTCATCTGATGAAAACTATCCTTTTCTCATGCTGTGGTATATGTCTAAGTTTCATCAAGCATCCTTGTCAATAATATTACTTTGACTATTTGCATTAGCATCTTCCTTAATTAAAATCTCATCCTTTTTGCAGGTATCCATGATAAAAAAAACTTTGCTGTGCAAATACCATTGAGAGGAATACCTTAACAGGTTATGATAGTAACAGATGAGACAGTAGGTCTGACGTGGCACATCAGCTAAAAAGTTTACTTTTAAATTACCAAAAAAAAAAAAAGGAAAGCAAGAATGTTAAAAATAATAAAGAAAATCTAAATTTTTTTTTTAAAAAAAATCAAGAATCCACAAAATGTTATCAATGACAATGATATATAATGATCTGGGACTCAAGAACTGGGTTTTACAAAATCTAAACTGGGGTAGAAAAATGAACACCAATTTATTTTCTGGACAAAAGAGGATCAATTTGAATAGAGACTGTGAAATTTCACCCAGGTTTTTCCATGGCGGCCCCAGAGTGTGTACACATGCTTCCCAATTAGCCAGCCTGGCTTCTTAGCCACGAGCCATGGTAACGGAGTTAACTTATTTCACAGCCCTCTTTTACTTCACTTACCACCTCAGCAGGCAATCTTGGAGTTTCTGCTTTAATTATTTTGCAACTTGGCCCAGACCTTGGTATCACGCACAGTTCATAACCAAAGGAGGAAGCAAAATTCGTAGCTGTCACCAATATTCAGGCAGACAGCATGGCCAGTTACATGGCGACAGGAGCAAGGCCAGGAAGGAGTGGCCAGCATCTCAGCTAGTCAGAACAAGGGCTGCAAGCTACCATGAGCAATGCGGGTCGGAAGTCACAGGAGGGAGGCCAACTCAGGGTGGTAGAACCAGGCACTTACAGATGAGAAGCAGACTGAACACAAAAGATTAAGGTTTGAGGCATCCCAGGTCCCAGGCCAGCTAAGCAGGCCTGGTCACAGACACAAGACTAGGGCAGCCAGCAAGGATGGAGCCTGACGGCTGAGGAGTTCTGACAAAAGCCTGTGCTGTAGAGCCAGGCAGCCTGGGTGTTAGACTTGTCTAGAGATGTCACGTATCCACTTGGCAGCACTGAATGTTATTTCATCTCACAAAGCCTCGGTTTCCTTATTTGTGGAAGGGAGAGCACAGTGTGAGGAATAAAGTGGGACACCTAGAGGGAGCTCCTAGGACATCTGGTACCTGGCTGGTATCGGACAAACAGACCGATAAGAGTAAAGCTCTTACTAAATGATAATTCCTTTCCCTTTCCCAAGAGGCTAAAGGTGACTTTCCACTCAGCCTCTATCTGCTTTACAGATAGGCAAGTGACCCACCCTCTGAGAAGCTGGGAGTGCAAAGCGTGGGAAGCAAAATAATCTGACACTGGCCTTTCTAGTCCAAACCCATCATTACCGCACAAATAAGTATACCTTTTTTTTTTAAAGTTGAGAGAGAGAGAGAGAAAAAAAAAAGTCCAAAAGTAAATTGTCATTTTTCAAAATGCAGCTCCAGGGTTGTATGACTTCGGGGAGGTCACCTGTGTACCTGTTTTCTCACACCTAAGAGACAGGCTACATATATCTCCCATGTTTTAGGGAGACACAAAACGAAACAAAACTAAACCACCCTGTGAAATCATTTTCAAATTTAAGGCGAAATGTAAATGCCCTTACAAGGACAGTGAGAGGATGACGTTTGACTTTCTGTATCTATTTGGGTAATTTGGCAAGCCAGCTCAGACTTGCTGACCTGAGCTAATGCCAAGCCCCCTTCCCTGAGAGAGTGAACGTGTGCTGGATCAAGTGCACAGAAGATCAATGATAAACCCTGCTTCTACCAGGACAGAGAGCCTGCTCTCTCCTATCAGCCAGGCATACCTTTGCTTTTCATTGAGTCAAGAGCTGACTGTGGGGACCATAAATCATCAGTTTCCAGAACACAAAGGGATCTGGGTGATGGAGCTGATGGAAGTTCACACATCTGCTTATGTTTTAAGAACAAGGTTCACGGGCTTCCCTGGTGGTGCAGTGGTTGAGAGTCCGCCTGCCGATGCAGGGGACACGGGTTCGTGCCCCGGTCCGGGAAGATCCCACACACCGTGGAGGGGCTGGGCCCGTGAGCCATGGCCGCTGAGCCTGTGCGTCCGGAGCCTGTGCTCCGCAACAGGAGAGGCCACAACAGTGAGAGGCCCGCGTACCGCAAAAAAAAAAAAAGAACAAGGTTCACAACATAATTAGGGCTTGGGTCGCATAATTAGCAAGTCTCCTGGGCTGACCCAAATTAACGTGGCTAACATTCTTTTACGTCTCTTTGTTCCAGAATGCTGAACTGTATGGACATGTTGGAAACTGATGCAAATGTGTTCTGCTCTCTTGCATCAACTGTTCACAAACGTGTCTGTGACAGGATCCCCAAGGAAGCAACTAGATTCCATACAGGTTCATTTCAAAACAGACAATAAAGAAAGTTACACACACACAAACTATAAGGAAATGAAATGCAAACTTTTTTTTTTTTTTTTAATTCGGTATGCGGGCCTCTCACTGTTGTGGCCTCTCCCGTTGCAGAGCACAGGCTCCGGACGCACAGGCTCAGCGGCCATGGCTCACGGGCCTAGCAGCTCCGCGGCATGTGGGATCTTCCCGGACCGGGGCACGAACCCGTGTCCCCTGCATCGGCAGGCAGACTCTCAACCACTGCGCCACCAGGGAAGCCCTGAAATGCAAACTTTAATAAACTACAGAAGAGTGAGATCGTGTCAATACGAAATTTTCTAGTTTGCTTGTACTACTCTATTGCTCAACTAAGAAAACTAATCTCTTTCTGAAAATTTCTTTATCATTAAAAAAATGCTGCCTATATTTGTGTTCTCTACATTCAAAAGTTAAGAATGGCCCTTATTTCAAGTACTCATCCTCCATCTCCAAGAAATAAAATATGATCAGATATTAAGGATGGTGACTCCAAAAGTTCCTCATTCATTTAATGTGGAACTTTGACTAATATTGAGTTACCATACATATTTAAAACATTCATAACAGTGCCATTAATAAGAATTTTTATTATTATCTCTGTTGCCATTATAATAACAATACCTGTACTTACAAGTATAAAAATCACTTCTATGATTATTACTATTGTTATTATAATCTGATTAAACTAAGAGCTGGGCTACCGTTCTCAAGGCAGTCCAAGACCTGCTGGATGAGGTCTCTACTGCCTGAGCGCAGGTACCTGCATGGTAATTAAGCTCCCCAGGTGATTCTGGACCTGGTTACCAACTGAGAAACACCGTCTCAGACTTTTGGGAAATCTTTTTAGATCCTGCAGAATGAAAGGATAAAAACATCAAAATTCCTCCGTTAGAGTAAGTGTGGTTGTACTACTTTACAGTTGTCAGAAAACCATATGAGGTAAGCACACAGGGCCAAAGGGCACAGCCTCATTTATTTTCACCTACAGGTTGATGATGTGCTTAAAGAGATTTCAGACCAAACCCTTCAGGTGTGAATGCCATTCAGTACCTCTTCTGTATTCAGGAAATTTCTATCCAAATGACCCTTGAAAGGGTCCTCACTGTAGACACTACCATACTTGTCCAGATTAAAAGAACCAAGGGGGCACTCTGAGAATGAGACACATTCTCAGAGCCACATCTGAGAATAAGCCAGTCAGGGATTAGACACATATTTGGCCTACAGCTTGCTGACCCCTACAGAGATGCTGGCTGTACATCACCACTCACGTTTTAAATGAAATAACCACTGCAAGCGATCATACCTGAAATACATAATTAATACCTCCGAAAACATCGTAAGATGATCGTCTCCGATTTGAAAATGCCCCAACCTCTGCAATGAATCTACAAGAAACTCTACGGCCAAACACTTAGGAAAAGAACTACATCATTAGTATTGAAAAAGGTAAACTAAAATAAGGCTTTTGCCTATTAGACTGGCAAAACTTAAAACATTAATACAATGCAGAATTTGCAAGGATGTGGTAAAAACAGGCGTACTCAGACCCTACACTGAAATTTGGTATGATCTTTCAGGATGCCAGTTTAGCAATCTTTACCAAAAGTCTTAAAAATATGTACACACTTTGACCCAGCAATTCCATTTCTAACAATTTATCCTGCAAAAATGTTCAATATGGCACAAATGAGAAAGCAGGTCAGAAAAGAAGTGTGGTGTACAGCCAATAAAAACAATCAGTATTTATATACAGGTCCTCACTCCCGTATCTATAATCTGAATTCTCAAAAGTTCCAAGAACTGAGAGATGTTTTTTGTGATGCATTTATGGGAAAACGTGACCTACTACAAGAATATTTAGAGTCTTTACTCCATTAATTATAAATATTAGTATACTTTGTTGCTGAAATGTTAATGTATTTGATTACAGGGGCCTATCCCATACCTCAATGGGGGTTTTACAAAATATATAGTATATTTCTCATATTATGTTTCTAAAATCTAAAAAGAAAAAAACTTTCAATGCAGAAACAATCTGGTCCACAAAGTTTTGGATAAGGGACAGTGACCCTACATTTATATGTGCATAGTTAAATTTTAGTATGTCTACCTATCGTAATGTTCACAGTGATTTTTACTTTCTTCCTTTGCTTTCATATGTTGTCTAAATTTTCTTTTTATAATGAGCACATTTACCTTTATTTCTATAAAAATCAATGTATTTCCACTTGGGAAAAGGGGGAGGGGGAAAGAATCTGGTCCTTATGAAAACACTCAACCAGATTTCTTAATTTCACCTATTATAGCTCTGTTCACATATTATAACTATGTGCTTTATAATTCATAGTCAAGTGATTTTTCTGCTGAATAAGCTTTCCAATCACTTTCTTGATTTGTGGCCAAGCTCACCATAGAGTTGTATCTTTACATCATTTATAGTAGTCTAGATCAAGACCTATTGGCAGCCCAGGAGCGCAGCAGCTGAGACACCTTCCTGGGCTCCCATAAAAGATCTCTCCCTGGGCAACTGTCAGAAAACAAACAGATGCCCAATAGTGCCAGATGTATCACCACATGCACCACCCAGAATGACAGGAAGGAGGACAAAGAAAGGGAAATCACAAAAGGAAAATATATATGCTTTCATGTAGAAATCTTTCTCTTGCCTGAAAATTAGAGAACTAAGTAATTTTGTTGAGTATCTTTGAGTATCTTCTCTCTCTCTCTCTAATGAGACTGCAAGTCCCCATAAGCAAATACATGTCTAATACTTCCTTTGACCCTAAGAGAAATGAAAAATGCATAGCTTTTAAAATTAACTAACTGCTGAACAAATAACCATGCTATTAATCGAAAATATAAAGAGGTAATTAAAAAGTTATAGTCGGGAAACAGAAGTCAGATGGATGGTTGTAAGAATTAAGAGTTTAAAAGGCCCACGATAATAGTAGTATCACACAATCAGCTCCATTCCATTAGATTTTGGTTCATTCATTCTATGATATTTACTGCTTCCAACTGCGGGTCAGGCAGGGTGCTAGGTACTGAGACACAGCTGTAAGCAGCGCAGTCTTGCCTCTGGCCCTGACAGAGGGGGTGGGAGGACAGGACGGTTGCAGTGGCCGCAGAGAACTCCAGCTGCTCTTTCTCATAAGGGACTTAAATATGTGTGTCCTGGTGCCAAAGGTGTTTACGGAGTCAAGTACAGCATTGCTTTTTGGAAATTATGAAGCCCAACTCTGATTTTAAAATCCAGCCCATAAACTTGCAACTGGAGTGATTTGAGACACACATTTTAAACACTTTTTTATTTGTGAAATTAGAATACTACCTGCACCTCACACTTCTGAGCATATAAAATACCTGACATGGTGTTGGGCCCAGGTTTGTTTGTTCGACTGGTTGGTTGGTTTTGCTGGGCAAAGGTTATTTCTCTCCCTTTTCCTTCCTCCCCACCCACTTCCATTTTCCGCAATGGACTGGCTGCCCCCCCTTACTTGCAAACACCCTGGAGTCAAGATAATAAGATACCTTGACCACCAGGAAAGAGTCAGTGCTCCTCGATACCAGCAGTAACATGGATCATGAACCCCTTCCGGGTCGCCACCGTTACTTACATTCTAGACCAGCTGTCCTAGGTCTTATCACAGTCTAGGCCACCACTTCCTGGAAACCACTGGTGTACCTGATAATGACTCACGTCTCATTGTTGTGTCATAGCCTCTTCAACATCTTCAAACAATCAGCAATTTATTCTTACACATTCTGCAGTTTATCCAAAGGCCCATATGTTTCCCCTTACCCAGAACTTTCTGAGAAGAATTTGACAACAACCATTTAGTGGGCACTACTATACTGATGTTACCATCCTGAAAGTTTTGCATCAATTGGGTTTGCATCAAAAAAGTTTGTTCTCGGGCTTCCCTGGTGGCACAGTGGCTGAGAATCTGCCTGCCGATGCAGGGGACGCGAGTTTGTGCCCCGGTCCGGGAAGATCCCACACGCCGTGGAGCGGCTGGGCCCGTGAGCCATGGCCATTGAGCCTGCGCGTCCGGAGCCTGTGCTCCGCAACGGGAGGGAAAAAAAAAAAAAAAGTTTGTTCTCAGTTTTTCCATAATATCTAATGGAAAAACGTGAATGAACCTTTATGTTCTCTCATTAATGCCCACATCGACTATACAAAGTGGGTAACATTATCATCCTCACTTTTCAGATAAGGAAGACATAGCTTAGAAAGTCTGTAACTTGCTGAATATCCTTCGGCTGAAATCCCATAGATGTATCAGTTCTGGGATCTTTACTCAAAAGTTAGCCCATTGATGATTTCATATTGCCTCTAGTGGTACAGTCAGTTATTTCAAAGATGGCTCTACTTCAGGCAACTTCAATATCACCTGGGAGCTTGTGAGGAATGTAGAATCTTGGGCCTTCCCCAGACACTCTGAAATACAATCCACAGTTTAACAAGATCTCTATGTGGTTTGCACACACTTTAAAGTTTGAGACGCACTGTTCTAGAATATAAAATCACCATCCCTAACCTCATATTCATTCTGGATGATCCAAAGCTGCCATCGGACTATATGGCAGCTATATGCAAATTAGAAGGCACCTCATCTTCATATAGCATTTGGCAAAATGATAGTGTCATTGCACAAAGAAAAAGACAACGCTTCCTTCAGGCCGCCCTTCTCCCCCATGGCTGGGCACACACCACTCGACATGTACACTGACCATCAGCAAAGTATATGGTATTGGCCATTTTATGCCAATATCAAATTCTTGGCCAAATATCTCACTGGCATTGCACTTGGCCCTGCTAAAGCCAAAATTCCTAAAACTCTGACAAGCACTGCTAACACTAAATTTTCCATTACAATATGGAATATAGGATCAAGGTCAATTGAAGGATTACTGAATCCAAAAGTATTTTAGCACCCAACTTTAGCGAGGGTTTGGCTGCAGTGCGGTCTAACCAAACAGCTATACACCCTTATCCCTTTGCCATGAGCACAGCCTGAGGGAGAAGATCAGGCTAGTGCCTCCAAAATACATGAGGAGAACGATGACCTGAACAGCCAAACTCCTACCACAGAGCCACCATTTCAAGAACTGTTCACCACCTCCCAGACAGGCCAATGTCTACTACAGTCAGGACAGCCTGCTTTTTAGCTCAAAACCATTATGCTTTTTACCACAGAGGATGTGCGTACATTGAAAGAAGCAGATAACCTACCAACCAATCTATAATCTTATACATCTCAACAGTGGTATCAAAGTTACTTGATATACGCTGGTAATGCCAGTCCTTTCTAAGTCATTTTTCATTTTAAACAAATAACACAAGATTGTAAGAAAACTGCAAAATCATCTTAAAAAGTAGTGGTGGCAACAACTTAAAGGTTACCTTCTTAGCAAATTCACTTTAAGAAACATAAAATCAGGAAAATAAATGTGTTCAAAGTATAGGTTTACAACGAATCAATCAAAACTAGTGATCATAGCTTTAAGTGGAGAATTTTTTAACCCCTTGAGAGGAAAGTGTCACAATATAACGTGACAAAAAAATGTCATTTTTTTTTTTAAGTATCAATACATTTCCTTGAGGATGTATGTTCATGTTTGGATACACGCACATATATTCATGAAAATCATAGTATATTAACAGTATGCTATTTAAAAGCACAGTTATGTAGCAAGTATAAGTGATTTGGGGTAAACAATACGGTGAAGAATACAGTACAAGAAACAAGAAGATTTTAGGCTTTGATATATGTGACCAAGATAAGCAAAACTGCCACTTTGCTAAACCCTAAGCAAGCCCCACCCCAAATGTCAACAACAGCAAAAAGTCCGGAACTGAAATTATTTCTTCAGTGGTGTGAGAATGAGGAAGAAAAATGCTAGCATGTCTCATATTCTCACTAGATCCCTTCAGACTCCATTAGGCATTCACTTTCTTTGGTTCCAACAAATAGATTCTGACTCTCTAATTGAAAATAGATGCATTGTTTTAAAATTAAAGGGGAAAATCATGCATTACGTGGTTTAAAAGAAGAAGGAAAGTATGTATGTGATGCTTTGCCAGGAGTTAACTAAGAACAGCCAAATGACCAGATTCACAACTTCCTACTAAAATGTGTTAAACTATGCCACATGTATTTTATATGGTGGCTGTCAGTCCATGGACGTCCAAGCTCTGAGCAGCTGAAAGGGATTTAGAGGGAGAATGCTTTAGCAGAGCTCTCACGTGTATTTGGACTAATCAGTAATGTTCCTTAGAGCATTTGCTCTTTTCTTTTTTAAAAACAGCCAAATTGGTTTATGTTGACTTTCATATAGGAAATGTTTAGTAAATATTTGTTGAGTGACAAAATGAAAGACGACAGACACTGCGTTCCACTGGGCAAAGGACGGTCTTTTCAGTAAATGAGTTAATTATATACCCGTATGAAAAAAATAAAACCTGACCCCCCCACACATCACACCATACTCTACAGTCCATCTGAAATGGATTGTAGATCTGAACGTAAAAAACAGAACAAAGAATTTAGAAGAAAAACCTGCAGATTATTTAAACAACCTTAAAGCAGGCAAAGATTACTTTAAAAGGATCAAAAGGGTAAAAAAATGATAAACTGGACTATATTACAGTTAAGAACTTCTTTTCACTTAAAGAACTATAAAGAAAATAAAAAGCAAGCCACAAAGTAGAGACGATATCTGCAATACACTTACTCAACTGAGATTCCTTAATACATGAAGAGCTCCTAGGAAACAGTAAGAAATCAGACAACCCAATAGGAAAAAAAAAGGGAAGAAGTATTTTTAAAAAGATAACCAATGGCTGATAAATATATGAAAAGGTGCTCAACATGCCTACTTATCAAAGAAATACAACAGTGTGACACTACTATCACACCAGAATAAATAAAAAGACTAATAAGATACCAAATGTCTTCAAGGATATGGGGCAACTAGAACTCTCAAAGGTAACTGGTGGAAGTGTAAATTGGTACAATTATTCTGGAAGACTCTTTGGTAGTATCCACGTACTGAAACTGACCAGATGTATACCTTCTGACTCAGCAATTCCAAATTCTAGGTACGTAACCCAAAGAAATACATGCTTATGTTCACCAAAAGACAGGTACAGGAATGTTTATATTGGCATTATTTGTAATAGCCAGAAACATCCAAATTTCTATTAACAACAGGATATATAAACAAACTGTAGCGTATTCATAAAATGGAATATTATACAACTGTGCTGTCCAATACAGTAGCCACTAGTCACATGTAAATATAAATTTAAAAGATTAAGTGAAGTAAAAATTCAGTCCCTCCGTCACACTGGCCACGTTTCGTGTGCTCAATAGTCATCACATGTGGCAAATAGCTACCATATTGTACAGACATAAACCACTTTCATAAAGTTCTATGGGGCACTGCTATTAAACAGCAATTAGAATAAGTGAATAAAGGAAGTAACAACATAGGTGAATTCCACAAGTGTAATGTTGAGTGAAATAAACCAGACACAAAGGACTATTATACTGTATGCTTCTATTCATACAAAGTTCAAAAACTAATCTATGTTATTAGAAGGCAGGATGGTAGTGCCCCCTCGGGGTTGGGAGTATTTTGAAGGAAGCACAAGGAGGCTTCTGAATTCCTGGTCATGCTAATCTGGATGAACAGGTCTGTATGCAAATGTGTTCACAATGGAAAAATACATGGACAATACTAATGATGTGCACACTTTTCTGTATACAAAAATTACCAAAAAAAGAAAAGAAATCAGCCTCCGTCTATTGCTCAAGTCTTTCCTTGCTTCAGAGTTCTCCTCTGATGAACATGAACTCAAGATAACTCATCCTGCATAAATGAGATGGCATGCCTTGGGATTATGGATTAATTTTAGTCAAGAAAAGGGGATTACAAAATTCATCTTCTATTTTTATATGGCTGACATGGGTATAAAAAGAATAAAGAACTACAGTGGAACAAGGATAAAGTGAGGAGAAAACATGGCTAGGACATATTTGCAAGACATTAAAAGAGAAAAGAAAGTACACAAAGGGATTTTGAAAGCTGATACAGGTTACTAGAGAATCCGTGTTGATCAACTCCCCAGCAAGAGTCCTAGAGAGAAAGGAAAAAGGGGTAAACCAACCTGAAAAAGAGGTGATTGACACATCAAGTGGGTCATGAAAAGTCTCTAGATTCCTTTAGACTATTTATTAGAAAGAAAACTCTCAAAGATTTGTAGAAGCAGGAGTAGAAAGTTTCCCTGTGAAAAAGTACAGGCTGTCTTTGGTGGCCAGAAGCCAACAACCCAATTAAAATAACTATCGTTACTAACACCCACAAAACCTGCAGCTGATTTTGAAGTTTGAACACTGTTTTTTTTTTTTAAAAAAGTACACAGACATAAATATTGTAATCACTTATGGGACTGAGATGCAAAGAAAGAAAAATCTCCACTGGGCTAGAGACCCCTGTCAAAGCAAATCTGTTTTTAATTGTCTTTTTTTTTAATTCTCATAAGTACTCTGGAATGGACAATGTTCAAAAATGGTAGGAGCTTTAAATTATAACAAATAACTTTAACAACAGCTTCATCTCTTTGTTAGGGTTTTGGAATCAGAGAATCAGCATGAAAAAACACTAGTGCTGGAAAGCATTTTAGAGGTTGTCTAGTCCATCCCTGGTCTTATTTCAGCAAAATGGCCTTAAAGAATTTCACATGTTAAAAATACATTCTATTTTTGAACACATCCAGATAAGGAGATTTCTCTCCTTGGTATCCCATTTCAATGACTGTCACTCTGAGGAAAGTTTTCCTTAGATACCTCCTAAATCTGGTCATGCTGTTTAAGCTATTGTCTGTTTGTTTTAGTCTTAATAAAGATGGAAGATAAGTAGTATCTGTTCTCTCCATGATGACAAATTCATCTTGTAATAACTTCCAAACATTCTTTTTCTCATTTGCAAGACATTTTCACATAGATTATCTATTTAGCCCTTGAAATATCTTGTTATTATCTGTACCATTCTACAGATGAGGAAATTCAGGCTTAGAGAGTAAAGAAATTTAGGCATAGGGAGGAAATGTGACAATCCCAAGGTTACTCAGTTATTCAGTGGTTTGGCTCAAACTCAGCTACTCACTTCATTTATAACTGTTGCTATACCACTAACCTCCCAACCTTCCCCGATATCCCACCCTGAACAATGCCAGAAAAAGAAACTGTATTTTAGCACAGGCTTAGCGAATGCTGAGCAAAACTGGAGGGCTTGCATCTATAGAGAATCCACGTGTCATTTTAGTTTTTAAATTGATGGTATGATTTTGCAGTGGATAATTGTGACTTGTACCAGCATCATTCCTCCTCTTCTGCTAACTGTACCCAGACTTCCCTCAGGGCCTGTCAATCAAATTGCCCAGCCTTGTCTACAAAGCTGGCACGGAAGCCGGGCTAGACAAATCAGGCAAGTTTTCCCAGGGATTTGAATCCTGAATGGGGTGACAGAAGGCTGGAAACGGTCAGAGTTCATGCTTCTCTCAGATGCGTTCCACAGACCTGTCCTGGCTTCCGAGAGTTAGTCCTTCGGCTTCTCCTCAATTCTCCAAGTGACTTCGCAGTCCCATCAATTCTTCTTCCGCTTAAGTTAGCCAGTGTTGGCTTCTGTTGCTTGCAAGCAGAGAACCTTGACTGCAACAACTCTTCAGAGGCACAGATACCGACATATACTGATTAAGGTCTGCCTTTATTATGTGCTTATCATACAGGTGACAAATATTAAATTGAAATCAGTCTCTTAGAAAATTACCTCATGTTGAAAAATGTAGTACAGTAATTTTCTTGTTCAACTGATCAAAGGCAGGAACAAGTTGGCAAGTCCTCCAGAATCTTGGCTACATTTGTCTTTTGAAAAATGGCTTCTGGGAGCTTAGATTTCTCAGGAAGCAGAGAAAGTTCAGAAGGCTGTAAATGTGCTTAACCAGGTACTCTCCCCGTGACACGTCCTTTCCTGGAAAGGTTCTGGGAGGACCAGAAGTATCTGTTGCAACATGTCCCCTCAACCTCTCCACCCCCAGGAGAGAGGGGAACACAGGAGTCGGGCCTGGAAATTGCTGGCTGGCTGGTCAAAGGCAGCTGCAGCCTAGGTGCTAAAAGAGCCCTGGTCATCAGGACTTATGGGTCTAACAGTAAAAGCTAGAAGAGGGGACAGTGTCTACCGAACATTAGCATGTGGCTGAGTTCTACTCAATAACTGTCTTGAAGATTCATCAGATTCTTTTCTCTTCCTGGGATTCGCAAAGGGAGCAAAGGCCTTTCAATACGTTGAAACTGCTGTAATACCTGGATTTCACAGTTCACAGAAATGATAAGCCAACAGTAAAGGGACACCAGGACCTGCTAACTGGAGTGATTCACTCAGTGAACAAAAGCTCCTACAACATTCCTGGCTTCTTGTGGGGGAGATAACAAATTATAAAACAAGAAGCTTGCTCACTGTAAGGTAATCTGCAATCGAATAAAAAAGTAAGGCATGTGTATATGAAACAACAACAACAAGCAAAGCAGGAAGAATGCCAACTACCAGATACAGGAAGTAAGTACATAAAAACCAGGAGTTCAAAAGCTTGTGATCTATTTCCCCAAGCTGTAACTCAAGACAGTTCTTATCATGTTAACATAGAAATTTTACTGAGCTGATTTCAAGGCCCAAAGAATAATCAGAAGAGTATGCCTGTATAAGACAGGAAAGCATAAAATAATAGTGATGAAAAGTGTACCTTTTGGAAAGTAAGAAATGACAGAGTAATCTGTCTCATCATTGAATGCCTTGCACCTAGTGGAGCCTTAAATGGATCTTTTGATTTGACTAAGCAACAAATATTTGATCCCTTTCAACATCAGCTATCAAACACTTGTGTTTAGGAAAAAGGCAAAGTAATATTTAGAAATAAATAAACCCGAGCTCACAGTGTTCAGAAGATGTCCTCAAACACATTCTCTTACTTGGGCTGAGTTCAAGCAGCTCACTTATAAATATTACTTGTTTGGGAAAGAAAGTCCAAAAACAGGATAGTGGATACACGCCCAAGGAGGAATTAATCTGTTTTTTTGGTAAAAGTTTGCAATTTATTACAAGCTCCCCTGGAAATGAAGATCCCTGGAACACTGAGTAAGGGCCCTGAAGAGACATGCTATGCAACACCACTACCTGGGGCAGAGGTTGTGGCCTGGACTCCCCTTGACCACTGTGCCAGCCCCCAGCTAACTAGTGAGACTCTCAATTCAATGTAGTAACACTTACACAAGAGCAAAAGAAATTCCAGTATTTCAGCATGGCAGTCCCCTAGCTAGACCAATTTCACAGCAAACAAAACTGTGAACAATTCCTCAGTTAAGAACGGGCCATATCATCTGTAAGCTACATTCTCCTTTACAAAATATATGAATTTAGAAGCAAGAACAAAAGTTAGGCTGGACAATACTGGAAAATGTTTGTTTTTATTAATGCTACTACCGTAGATTATGGCCAATGTGGCAGTAGGTGCAAAGAAGCTTTTTAATAAACCAAATGGTTATTTATGTTATATCTTTAGGGTCACAAAATAATACAAATCACAACACACTGCCTCCAAGTAATTGCTAATAAAATGCACACCAAGTCCTTTAAACTATTTATAAAATATTAGAGCATACTGTAACCAGAAACTTCTGTAGGAAGTTCTAACCAAGACATAAAATATTATTATTATTAAGTAGGTATCATAAATATAAGAAAATAAAAAATTCAAACTTCTTAGCCTGGATTCAAAAGCTTTCAGAAGCACATTCTAAGCCTTTTTTTCCTTTGGTTCTTATTTCTTCAGTTCTCCTCTATAGGAATTCTGTTCTAGTAAAACTGGCCAATTTATAAACTGCATGCACATACCTTCTTCTGAACATCTACTCTAGCCATTCCTCCTCCCCAAAGTGCCCCTCCCTCAGCTCGGCCCTTGCCTCTTTCTGGACTGCAAATTTCTGCCTAGCCCTGGTTAACCTTCTCTGCCTCTCTGACAGCCCATTGCATTTACTCCCTTATGTATCAACAGCTATCTATTGATTTGAATAATCATTTCAACAATGGTGAGGGACAGGAGGGGAGGCTTTCAGCTGTTTAAGCTTACAAATTATTTACCTATTCATAAAGCAAGTACCTTTTGAACACCTACTGTGTACAAGATACAACGCCAGGGACAATGAATAATTCCAAGATGGAACTGACACAAGATTTACTTTCAAAGAGCCTAGAAACTAGTCAGGAAAATAAGATCAATACCCAAATCATCATAACTAATACAAGCTAGGCAACTATCAATACTCCAGTATGGGTTCTGCAAGAGGGTGGGATCACTTGGTACCACAGGGGGAGCAGAGAAGAATGAGGAGGAATCGGCAGTTGGGTGGAACGGGAAGGAGACAGACGACATTATTTCCTTAATAAGCTTTAACAAAGGCAAGGAGGGAGCGGAGCTCAGGAAGTTAATGGAGGAAGCAAAGGGTGATGCTTTAAAATTCATACACGTTGTAGAGAAAATGGAGCAAATGTGAACGTAATTTATATTATGAACTAAAGGGAATTAAACGTATTGAGGAATTCAGATGTCAGTCACTATATTAGGCAGTATGTTAAGTAACCAAGAGATGTGGGAAGATTTCACAGGATAATTATGATCTCTGAGAAAAATCTGTATTATTATAATGTTTTATGATGTTGATTTTTAACTGAACGGTATCCAACACAGTAAAGTCTGCTTAACTAGAATTGATACAAAGAGCTCAAATAACACACATTAAGCATTCTTCAATGTGTTCTATGAATAGGGCATAAATTCCACATCATCTTCTACATCTGTGTGTCTGTACAATGAATGATCTTCACATGAAAATTTAACACCAAGGCAAGATCCTGAAGGATTCTTCTGGAGCACCAAGAAAGAGATGAATTTTTGGTATAATTAAGGAGATGGCATTATACTTTAATGTGTAAACTGGCAATATGTATGTATATATGTAAAATATACAAACAAACATCAATTACACCACACATGTGGTAACTCAGACAGAATTCATCAGATCATCATGTTATCAACCAACTGTAGATTGGAAAAGTCACTGGCATTTAAAAAAATTCCTTCTACAAAATAGTCTTACAATTCCAACAAAACAAGCATGCCACCTATTTCAGAAACTCGTTACACTGAGATTTCTTAGGGGGTGGGCTGGGGGAGGGGGGGGGACCCTGATCCTTTTAAATTCAGACTGCTTCCATATCCAGGCAGCCTCATTTGACTCAGGTACCATATTCCCATGAACCTACCCAGATCTTTTCACTCTTGAGAGTAAAAGCAGGGAGGGTTATTTGTGGAGAGACTCTCGTTGCCATCAGAAAACTAACTGTGAAGGTATCAACTAGATAAGAAGCAGCCAGTTGATTTCAGAGAACCACCCCCCAAAAAGAAATGCCCGATTTGAAAATGATCTGAATATTGAGAAGCTTCTGAATGGTAGCAGAAGCGGAGGTACAGAGAACTGCTTTATTTTACCTATGATTCATGTTTGTGAGTTACATCTCAGTTAATGAGTCACACTGGGCATGCCAACTTCTTCCTAGTACTCATTGATACTGGTATATGGAAATATCCTCAAGAGTAGATTATCAAGAGTACTGAGAGAATGCAAGTTCTGACTAAAGGTCCTAAAATAAATGTAGGTGCAAAGGTAATGTTTTGTAAACAAAAGGTGAGGTTTTACCAACTTATTATAAGATCAGCATCTACAAGTTGTAAGGAACAAAGACTACATCCATCAGTAGACATACTGATTGATTAACAGGAAGACATTTCTACAAATTCCAAATAGATTCTGCTTCCCTTATAGACTCCCAGCATAAACTCAAACCTGGAGATACCCTCAGATGCACCAACCTTGTTGGGCATTATGTAGCTATAATATTTGGAGGGTGATTAATTACAGCAATTGTTTTCACCTGAATAAAAAAAAAGATTTTTTTTTTCTATTTCAAGTAAGAAAAAATGCTGAATATTGGGAAAGTTTGCTTGTTTTCTAAAAAGCTAAAAATTAATTTTTTTTTTCCCCTAACCCTTTCTCAAGTGATTTTAGAAGTTTCCATTACTCTAATACAACTCCAGAGAAACGTTTGAAAGGTTACTGGAAGTGACAGATGGGCCTATTTTCAAATAAAATTAAGCCTGTGGTACTACTGAAAGGAAGTCACGAAATCCAAAATTAAACTGGACAGAATGGTCTTAAGCTGTTTTTGTTCTTTTTTCAAGGGAGTACAAAGAGTGGGAGGTTGAAGCAAGGCCACTGCTTCTCATCTGAATCCCCTCGCTTGGGTCAATTTGTCTTGAACTGACAAACTGTCTTCTTAAGGTAATGTGTGCCCCTACATTTTAAACATCCATGTATCTATTGTTGAATATCCAAACGTCCTTCGGTGGTATCACTAAGAATACAACTCCAATTTTTTATAGCTATAACTTTAAAGACTTAAGGAAAAAAACCAGTTATAAACAACTTGTTGAGCCACTGAAAGCCCCATGTAGGATGAGATGGAAAACGTCCATTAAAAAAGCCACCACACATCCCAGCTCTTCCCAGGAGGAGCTCCGCCTACCTTATTGTGCTCGTACTTGTAGGGGATCTTGAGCGTGTCCATGGCTCTGATCATAGCCTGCATGGCCGTGAAGATGTTCTGATACACCAGCTTGGTGAAGCCCCTTTTGTCTTCATCAGAGTAGCCCGACCCGTGGATGATTCTCATCTGCTTGATAAACGTACTCTTGCCACTCTCTCCTGTCCCTGAAAGAGAAACAACAGCAGCTCATCAGACCATGAGACCTTCTCACAGTCTCCCAGACAACTAAACTAGGAACAGGCCTTGGACGTGACATCTCCAAGGGCCTGCTGAGAGGGGCATCACCAGAGGGGGAAATGCCACCTATGGAGAGCACTCAGCAAAATTAGAGGAGTGACAGTCCATTTCAGAGGCAGATGAGCTTTAAAAGAACAAAACACTGTCACCTCTTTGGAAGCCGCTCAGCATGGAATTTTGATAGTGATTTGTAACCACGTATCTTATATGAAACACAATAAAAATAGCACCGTTTGAACAGAATGAACACTTGATAAAGCTCTCTTCCCTGGAGAATGTCTGAAATGATTCCAGGAGGCTGGGATATTTAGCCAGGATTTGGATCTGAAAATGACAATGCACTCACACAAACGCTGATCAGAGTGTGGTAAGACAAAAATGCCTGAAAATTTCTAGACATTTTCTCTTATTTTAAAATGGGGTATGTGGAGAACACAGTACCCAGATAAGAATTAGCATTTTTCAGGACAGCAAGTATCAACTGTATTTATTTCCGGGGGCTTTGGTCACCTGAGTTATGCCAAGGAACCACTGAATCCAGAGAAGACACAGTGACTCTCCTTCCTTCTGCCTACTCTTAACTATGACACAGAAATTTACTGTTACTGGATTGTTTTCTTTTGTGTTCTCATTTTTCCCTTCTTCAATATTCCTTTTCAGTTACCATAAGCCTGAAGATAATCCATAACAAAGCTACAAACGCCTGTGGGGAGGAGGAAAAATGGAAACATGAGATCATTTCACTGAACGACAACATATTTCTTCTATAGTGAATCTGAAACTGTGAATCTAAAAACTTCATTTTTTAAAATGTAAGTGGTTTGGGGAGTATGTAACTTCATTTCTGAGTATCTCCCACTCACTTTCAAATTTCCTTGAAATTTCCAAAACAATAAATGTCTTTGTCTTCTCCTAACAATGTGGGGAAAAAATTAAACGTTTTTTGGATATTAAACATGGAAGAATATAATAATAACACACAGGATGACTACAGCGTCCTCACTGCCATTTCCTATCAACAAGGCATTAAAACAACAACAACAGCAACAAAAAGGTGTAAAAGGAGAACTAAAAACTAGGAATACAACATCTGTCCTAATTTTGTTTGGTTTTTCTGGTGGTTGGATTTCATTATCTTTATAAACAATCATGGAAAATTCAAATAAGTATTACAGCTTTCATAGAAGCACTCTTAAATGACTACAGATGTCTTGGTAAACACAGAAGCCTCACACAGTTACAGTGAAAGATGATTTCTGTCCCCACTGTCCAGTGGTCACCGATTCCTTTATCCTTTTCATATGACTTTTAATAAAGTGACCCGGAATTCCCTGAAGTATGAAGTTAACACTGCAATGTGAATGCTATCAACCCATTTTAACAAGATTAATTCCAAGGAGTTAAAAATGAACTTCTTATAATCCCATCCATGAATACTGGGGAAAAAAAACCCAGAAAGTATTTTAAAAGCTACAAAATTGTTTCTCATTACTAGTCAACAATTTATAGAAAGAAACCAGTATATTTACTTTCTGAGCAATTCAAAGTATGGAAGCAAAAGACCTAAATCGCTTCTCTGTTTATTATCCTTATCCCAGAACCAACAGCTTGCTCTGAGGGCCCAACTAGAGACATAATCATCAAATCAGAATCTCTGCCAGTTTTTTCCACACCAAAAACAAGAAGAAATCTTAATATGTGAGGTTAATGGTATGAAAAGAAAAGGAAAGAGAATCGAGCAAGAGGCCTCCTTCTAGCTGAGAGGCTTTTATATACTTGCCCTCTCAAAATAAAATCAAGAAAGTAAAAGAAGAAATCTTAAACCACACTGGCTTGTGTGTCACTTAAGTCGTGTTGGGCAAAAGCAATCAACGCTTAGCCCCTCTTGGGATCTACACTAATTAAGCCCCTAGACATCACCCTAATGAAGACTCCGATTATAGGTGGAATACGGGACCCAAGAAGAATGAAATGGGGAGAGATTAGGAGGAAACAAAAAAGAATCCAAAAATCAACTCCAAAGTAAGACATGTTCCTGTTGCCTCAGATACACCCAGGGATCCTCTCTCTCCATTTTACTGTCTTGCTTGGTGCCCCGGGAGGCTGACTGGGAAGGATTTCACATCAACAGCTCTCTTGTGCTCGGTCTTCCTGGGTTTAGTCCATAGGAGACACCAGGAGGAGACCAGAGAGCAAGAGAATGAGGAAGGTGTATCTATTTCCCCAGTTTGCTCCCTGCAAGGGAACCACAGATATGCTGTGTCCCCTTCAAAAGGCCACAGCTCCTGCTGGGTGGCCCCCTCTGGGTGACTGTACCTGCTCCCTCACCTCGCTGGCCCCTGGTTACTGCACTCATTAGCCCTCACTGGTTACCTAACCTGGTCAGCACCTTTTAAACAGTCCCTGAACAAGACTCTTCTCAGTCACCTAGCTGGAGTACGCCATCTGTTTCCTGCTGAGACCCTGACAGGTAGAAATAGCCAAAGGAAAGCATGGGCAGCTTAATAAATGAAGGAACAGGAAGGCAAGGGAATGGAAGTACCCTCTCTTCTTCTTCTGCCCTTTCTCTATGAATCTTGCTGCTTTTTTTCTAGTCACTAATTCACTCTTATAACACTCTTCTGGAAGCCACTCATGATGACAGAGCCCAAAACCAGAATCCGGGGCTCACTCCTGACCCGTCCCCAAAAGTACTAATAAATCTAATACTTGTCCCCCAGAGTATGTACACATGAGCCTACCTGTCTCCCCGCAACACACACTTTAAGACTGATCTCCAATCCTGACAGAGGAAACAGTCAGTCATCTCCACCACCTAAATATCCTCTCTCTTATAAAGGAACCAAAAGAAATTTGTGTTCAACCCTTTATACTTTGCCACTTTTAAATACACTGTCATTTTATCCTTTCAAAACTCTATGAGACAGATTTTTTTCCCCTCATTTCGTGGAAAAGAAAAGGCCTTGGAAAGGTGAGGCATCTGAGCTAAGATGACACGGCTGGTAACTGGCAACACTAGAGCTCGAGCCCAGCCTTCAGCTGCCCAATTTTGGTTTGGCAATACTTCCACAGTCATGGCTGCCCAAATCCAGGATAATTAACTTTCACTGCCCGCACTCTAAAAATGTCTCCACCTGGCTTTGACTACACTCAACTTTCATCCATCTAAACCTAATTCTGAATTTCTGAATACTACTTCAATTAATAGGGACCCATTTTGATTCTTGGTACCATCTTCCAAGACTGGCCAACCCTCCCAGGTAAATTTTACTCACAAATTTAATACTCACACTTTGATTCTATTGTATAAATGCAGCAAATTCAAAGTGAAGGCAAGCTTCACTTAAGAGAAAATCTGTGTAACGCAAATGTTATAGGTACAATGATAAAAGTAGTCAAAGTATTACTCTGTAGTACGGACTAAAACATCAAACAAGCAAAGAACTCAGCTTCTTTGTTCCGTGAAAAGAGTTCTGTCATGGAGACAAATTAACAATTCTTCATAAATGTGTAAGCCAAATTTCATGTTCTCCTCTTTTCATAAACTTATACAATATTCTCAGGGTTTGAAATGGACATTTTATTTCATTTAATTTATGCATGTTAATGGGTTTTTTCCCCCTATACTTTGGCTGTGTTGGGTCTTCGTTGCGGTGCGCGGGCTTCTCATTGCAGTGGCTTCTCTTGTTGTGGAGCACGGGCTCTAGGTACGCGGACTTCAGTAGTTGTGACACACAGGCTCAGCAGTTGTGGCTCACGGGCTCTAGAGCACAGGCTCAGTATTTGTGGCTCATGGGCTTAGTTGCTCCACAGCATGTGGGATCTTCCTGGGCCAGGGCTTGAACTCGTGTACCCTGTGTGGGCAGGTGGATTCTTAACCACTGAGCCACCAGGGAAGTCCCAGAAATGGACATTTAAAAAATCTACTCAGGATTAGAATTGAAAAAAAAAAATCTGTAACAATAAAACAAACCCCCAGCTGTTCCAAATTATAAAAATGATGCTTCCTAACGCCACATGGAAAGCATAACGAGAGACTTCACAATTCTTTATCTCTGAATGAAAGAAAGCAGACTTCTACTAGTAGGTTGCTTTGTGAATCCAGTGCTGGCTAATCTCTTTTCACAGCAGAGAGCATAAGTAACTCCTAACTTACCTAAAGAAATATAAATCTACTATCTTATCAAAGCCATTGATAAAATCAAATCTAGGAAGGAGCCCTTACATTAAATCTAGGGGGTGGGAGGCTCCGTCTTTGCTAATTTGAATATATCTCCAATCATATTATTTAATAACAAGCATCACACACACAAGGATGTGAGTCCAGAAAAGTCCTGCTTTTCTCCGTCATTGGTCTCTATAAATGTGGCTGAAAATTTTCTCTAGAAAAGTTATTTGTACCTTTGTTTAAGTACTATGCCTTTTCTCACCCCAGCCCATCAAAACACCCAGAAATGAGATTATTTAAGAATCATGCTATTTGGGACTTCCCTGGTGGCGCAGTGGTTGAGAATCCACCTGCCAATGCAGGGGACACAGGTTCGATCCCTGGTCCGAGAAGATCCCACATGCCGTGGAGCAGCTAAGCCCATGCGCCACAACTACTGAGCCTGCGCTCTAGAGCCCGAGAGCCACAACTACTGAGCCTGTGTGCCACAAGTACTGAAGTCTGTGCACCTAGAGCCTGTGCTCCGCAGCAAGAGAAACCACCACAGTGAGAAGCCCGCGCACCGCAACGAAGAGTAGCCCCCGCTCGCCGCAACTAGAGAAAGCCTGCGTGCAGCAACGAAGACCCAATGCAGCCAAAAATAAATAAATTTTTTTTTTTAAATCATGCTATTTAAAAAGGCCACTTCATCTAGCATGCATAACTGATTTTGAGGGATACTTTCTTCCCGACCCACTGGATCAGGATAAGCCACAGAGAGCAATCCCAGTTCACTTCACATGTCCTTCCATCAGGCCAAACAACAAATATGAATTTATGTAATATCCTACTGTGGAGGGCAGCACTTTGTAAGCTGTTAGAATATGTGGCACATTCGACATACACGCTTTCTCTCACACACACACAATCTGATGCTTTAGGCTTTGCCAAGATCTTTTCAATACAAGAGGATTTCCACGTACAGCTTCTACCACAAATCCATGTTCATTCTATGTATCCTACTCATACTAACCATCTATACATTTACACTGATTACTCGGCCCATTCTCAAGATGCAGCCTGTAATTAGTTCCCTCCAATTAATCTCTAAAAGCTGGACAATTTTTCTTTTTTTTTGGCTTCTTGCTCAGCATGTTGTTGTTTTTTTAAAATTTATTTTACTGAAGTTTAGTTGATTTACAACGTGTTAATTTCTACTGTACAGCAAAGTGATATATATATACACACACACACATTCTTTTTCATATTCTTTTCCATTATGGCTTATCATCGGACATTGAATATAGTTCCCTGTGCTATACAGTAGGACCTTGTTGTTTATAGGACAGTCTTTCTTATCCCACACCCTACCTGACAGTTTTAAATCTAATAATACATTACCTTCTTTTTTTTTTTTTTTTTTTCTTTTTGCGGTACGCGGGCCTCTCACCTCTGTGGCCTCTCCCGTGGCGGAGCACAGGCTCCGGACGCGCAGGCTCAGCGGCCATGGCTCACGGGCCCAGCCGCTCCGCGGCATGTGGGATCTTCCCGGACCGGGACACGAACCCGTGTCCCCTGCATCGGCAGGCGGACTCTCAACCACTGCGCCACCAGGGAAGCCCTACATTACCTTCTTAATGGTAATGAATTGTCATTTACTGTTGAAAGCAATCATGGACTCAATGGTTCCTTCTTTCCCACTGAAGCTGGCTTCCTGGGCTACACTTTTATCAAAAGGGCTGTGAAGCACAATCCACATATACACAAGAACTGCTCAGCGCACTAAAAATGTCAGTTACGACTGTCACTGCCTGAAGAACGTGGTGTGACCCATTTCCACACACGGCCCCTAGAAAACAATCACTGAACACTTCACTATCAGGAACTTCAAGGGTTCATTCCCTTTATCCTGAGAGAAAGTCAGAAAATAGACCTTCTCGGGGCCTCTTACAGGCTCAGGGAGACCCACACCACTGCCACTTTTTCTAGGCTCCCACCCAGGAAAAAGAAGAAATGCCCAAATAGAGTTCTAAAAACTGTGGTATTTAAAGCTGTACAATGAATATATTCGTTTTCTCCTTCTAGTGCCTTTCATGACTGTATTTGGAGATATTGTCAAACCATCAGAAGTCTACATCTGAAGCCTTTAATTAATGTGAAAGCTCAGGCGAAATGCCCCTGCCCTCTTGATTGGCCAGCACCCAGATAAAGAGCAGCTAAGAACAAACCCTAGTCTCAAGGAGCTCAATTGTAATCCAAGTATGTGTACTTAAGGTCCATTGGTTTAGGCCAAGAGTCTAAAATACGGAATCTCAGCACCACCAAAGCTGAACCTGGGCTACTTCCACATAAACTTTGATAAAACAGAACTAGAAATTTCAAGGAGGAATTTTCTACCCACAAGCACATCATCAACCAACCCACACCTGCAAAGACTTAATAGCACTGAGATAAAAGTGATTTAATAACACTGTGTCAAAATGCAATCCATGTGTTGTCCACATTCTGGGTTATATACTTAAAAACACACGTATTCTGCCTCCCGCCCATTTTCCTCCACTTAAATTGGAAGCCTGCTTGTGAAACTGAACAGCTCTAATACCAAAGTCACCATTACTTCCTCTTCTTTAAATTTTCTTTTTTTTTTTTTAAATTTATTTTGGGCTGCGTTGGGTCTTTGCTGCTGCACGCTGGCTTTCTCTAGTTGTGGTGAGCAGGGGCTACTCTTCCTTGCGGTGCGTGGGCTTCTCATTGCGGTGGCTTCTCTTGATGCGGAGCACAGGCCCTAGGCGCATGGGCTTCAGTAGTTGTGGCACGTGGGCTCAGTAGTTGTGGCTCGCCGGCTCTAGAGAGCAGGCTCAGTAGTTGTGGCACACAGGCTTAGTTGCTCCGCGGCATGTGGGATCTTCCAGGACCAGGGCTCAAACCCGTGTCCCCTGCATTGGCAGGCGGATTCTTAACCACTGCACCATGAGGGAAGTCCCTCCACTCCTTTAAAGACTGTGCTTTAAGGGCAAGGGTTGGGAATACTTGACTCTTTACCCCCAGCAAGGCTGAAGAAGGTTCTAGACAGTTTTTAAAATGCAGCATGGAAATTAACTGAATTTAATATCACCAACTGTGAGTGGAAACTGAATAGATGAGTAGGTTAGTAGTAACCAGGACTATGAATAATAACTCTCATCCAGTTAAGTTGTTTTTAAAAGGAAAGACAGGCAAAATGCATTGAAAATGCAATCTACTGAAAATGTTTGGGAGAGGGAGATTATCTAGTCCTGGGCTTCTCGAAGTAGTAAAACCGTCCTGGGTAAGGTGCTTCCAAGGTTACTCAAACACACAAGAGCATTTTCTTAGAATGTCCATTTTACCATCATGTGTTCATTGTAAACATCCACGTATGAAAAACTAGCATCAGTTGACTGCACCACCTTCCGAATATACCAAAAGCCATCAAAACGTACACTTTAAAATGATGGATTTTATGGTATGTGAATTATATCTCAAGTTAAAACATTTCAAACTGACATCAGTATAGTTTGGAGAAGAACAGGAAGTTTACATGAATTTTCAGGCCAAACTTCTTCAAAAAGTTTACTCTGAGCCAACCTGTCCAACCTCCCCTGCACCCCCAGACCTCTCCTCCTCCAGGAGTGCCTTGTTCACTCTCTTCTGCCTCGGGATGTGTTTCAGAGAAAAAGTTTAAGAAGCCCTGAACTCACTTATTTTACAAAGGAGGGAAGGAAAGTGACCTGTTCAAGGATTCTGCTGGTTGAAAACTAATTAGGAAGAAGATGGACTGTAATCTACCAAGGCCTCCTGTCTGTCCAGGGCTCTTGATCTCATGTCCTTGTAAACTTTCTTTTTATAAAACATTTTTCCAACTTAAAAAGTTATAAATATTTATTATAGAAAATTCAGAAAAACAGAAGAGGAGTTTTCAAAATTGCTAAAATCTGAACATTTTGGGATATTGCTTTCCAGATTCCTTTTCTAAGCAAATGTTATCATAAAAGTGTGTGATAATTTAACAATTCCCCTGTCACAACACGTTTTGAGTACTTCTAATTTTTCACTTTTATAAATAATGTTGTGATAAGGAAAACATCACAGAAACGCAACTAGGTGAATGAGTTGTAAAGGCTCTGGCCATCCTATAGTAGTACCAGTTGACACATCCATCAGATACTTCTTTCCCCACTTTTTTTTTTAAAGCAACATTACTGTGATATAGTGTTTTGTAATAAGAAATAATATTCTTTAAAGCTTTTGCACAGCAAAGGAAACCATAAACAAGATGAAAAGATAACCCTCCGAATAGAAGAAAATATTTGCAAACGAAGCAACTGACAAAGGATTAATCTCCAAAATATACAAGCAGCTCATGCAGCTCAATATCAAAAAAACAAACCTAATCCAAAAATGGGCGGAAGACCCAAACAGATATTTCTCCAAAGAAGACATACACAGATTGCCAACAAACACATGAAAAGATGCTCAACATCACTGATCATTAGAGAAATGTAAATCAAAACCACAATGAGGTATCACCTCACACAGGTCAGAATGGCCATCATCAAAAAACCTACAAACAATAAATGCTGGAGAGGGTGTGGAGAGAAGGGAACCCTCTCGCAGTGTTGGTGGGAATGTAAACTGATACAGCCACTATGGAGAACAGTATGGAGGTTCCTTAAAAAACTAAAAACAGAACTACCATATGACCCAGCAATCCCATTACTGGGCATATACCCTGAGAAAACCATAATTCAGAAAGACACATGTACTGAAATGTTCACTGCAGCACTATTTACAACAGCCAAGACATGGAAGCAACCTAAATGTCCATCGACAGATGAATGGATAAAGAAGATGTGGCACATATACACAATGGAATATTACTCAGCCATAGAAAGGAACAAAACTGAGTTATCTGTAAAGAGGTGGACGGACCTAGAGCCTGTCATACAGAGTGAAGTAAGTCAGAAAGAGAAAAGTAAATACCGTATGCTAACACACATATATGGAATCTAAAAAAACGGTACTGATGAACCTAGTGGCAGGGCAGAAATAAAGACACAGACATAGAGAATGGACTTGAGGACACAGAGTGGGAAGGGGAAGCTGGGACGAAGTGAGAGAGTGGCATGGACATATATACACTACCAAACGTAAAATGGATGGCTACTGGGAAGCAGCAGCATAGCACGGGGAGATCAGCTCGGTGCTCTGTGACCACCTAGAGGGGTGGGATAGGGAGGGTGGGAGGGAGAAGCAAGAGGGAGGGGATATGGGGATATATGTATGCATATAGCTGATTCACTCTGTTGTACAGCAGAAACTAACACAATTTTGTAAAGCAATTATACTCCAATAAAGATATTTTAAAAAAAGAAATAATATTATTTGGTCTTCATCCCAGTTTTTGGCACAGAGCTCCTAAAATCCTTGGAATTTCATAAGCAAAGGGAGCATCAGAGGTGTTTTGTTATGTTAATGAGGTGACTTTGGGAAAGTGCCTAAGGATGCGGACTGGTTACCAGGGCAACCAACCAGGAATAGAGAAGTGGAACTTTCACTCTCACCCCTGACCTCTGAGGAAGGGAGGAGGAATTGGAGATTGAGTTCAGTCACCAGTGGCCAATGGTTTAATGGCTCATACCTATATAATGAAGCCTCCATAAAAACCCAAAAGGACAGGGTTCAGACAGCTTCCGGGTTGGTGAACACGTGGAAATTTGGGGAGAGTGACACACTCTGGAGAGGACATCGAAGCTCTGTGCCCCTTCCCACTTACCTTGCCCTATGCATTTCTTCCATCTGGCTCTTCCTGAGTTATATTCTTTTATAAGGAACCCACAGTCTCTAGTAAGTAAAATGTTTTCCTGAGTTCTGTGAGCTGCTCAAGCAAATTAATCCAACCCAGATGTCATGGAAACATCTAATTTATAACCCTTTGGTCAGAAGAAGCACAGGTAACAACCTGGACTTGAGATTGGCATCTGAAGTGAAGAACAGTTTTGTAGGACTGGACCCTTAACCTGTGGGATCTGACCCTATCTCCACGTAGCTAGATCCTAATCTCTCCCACTTCAGAAATCCGTTTCTACCCTGCTGCTATATTCTGCATATGCTGCCTATCCTGGTTGCTCTTTACAGCTCTGTGACCTTGGGGAAGGTACCTGGCCTCCCAAAGCCTGTTTCCCTATCTGTAAATACCACTATCCTACTGCTCTGCTCCGAGTTTTCAGTGAGTTAATCCAAGTAAAGCACAGTGTCTGATACATAGTAAGTACTCAATAAATACTGCCTATAATTTTCAGTGTAAAATCAAGAAGAAAAATGACAGAATAGTCTGATACAGGGCTGGGGGAAAGGCAAAAACTAATCAAGAGAATAGTTTAATTCAGTATTTTTCAAAGTGAACATTAATGCCTCCCAAATCCATGATGAACAAAATACCACAATTTTAAATAAGGCTACTTTATTTATAATAAAGCACAGAGCTGCACTGTCCACACGGGCATCTGAGAAGCTGCTTTAAATTCTGTATCCAAGGCCAGTATCTTACTCACCTTATTCTAGTCTAGGCCCTGATTTTAATTCTCCACTCCCCAAATTAACTGAAATAATCATCTCCAGTATCTCAATATTTAAAGCCATAGTGTTTGGATATTTTTAGCTTGAATTCTTTAGTCACCATTTTATTGGGTACATGCTGCATTCTGTTGGGTGAATGCATGCATTCTTGCAGGTATCAGAACATAGACACACCGTCCTTGTTTTCACAAGGGGAACACATAGTGTGAGTGGTAGATGACATATAGAAGATAGATGAATAAAAAAAAATCCGGGGCTTCCCTGGTGGCGCACTGGTTAAGAATCCGCCTGCCAATGCAGGGGACACGGGTTCGAGCCCTGGTCCGGGAGGACCCCACGTGCCGCGGAGCAACCAGGCCTGTGTACCACAACTACTGAGCCTGCACTCTAGAGCCCGCGAGCCACAACTACTGAGCCCGTGTGCCACACCTACTGAAGCTGGTGCGCCTAGAGCCCGTGCTCCGCAGTGCGTGGGGGCCGCCGTGGTGGGACGCCCGCACACTGCAACAAAGAGTGGCTCCCGCTCACTGAGACTAGGGAGAGCCCGCGCGCAGCAATTTGGAACCCAATGCAACCAAAATTAAATAAATTAAAAAAAAAATCCAATGGAGACAGGTGCTATGCATTGAAGAATTAAAGAAAAACGAAATACAGAGTGACTTAGGAGTGACTAATTTGGGAGGTCAGAGACAGCCTTTCTAAGAAGGTACCTTTAAGGCTGATATCTGAATATTCAAGATCTAGCCACACACACACACCCAGATTCGAACAGCAAAAAATGGAAACACCATTCCAAGCAGTAAATCAGCTGACTCAGAGGTCAAAGTGGGAACAAGCTTGGCTGGTATGTTGCAGGTACAAGAGGGCAATGTGGCCGAGGTGTAGCAGTTACTGGGAAAGAGGAAGGAGAGAACATGGGAGCTCAGCTACAAAGGCAGAGGCTACGTCACACAGGGTGCTGTATCTTAGGAAACAAGCTTGGATTTTATTCTAAGTGCACTAGACGGCTTTGGAGAATTTTAACCAGGGAAGTGATATGGTTTGATTTAAGCTAAGTAAAGAATGGATTGTAAGAACAAGCAAGTAGGATATTTCAGTAATCCAAGCAAAAGATAATGGTAGTTTGGACCAGGATGGCAGCAGACATGATGGAGAAAAGTGGAACAAATTCAGGATCCAGTCTGGAGTTGGATGAAAAATGGGTGGTGAGGGGAAGAGCTAAAACAGAGATAACTCCTAGATTTTTGGCCTGAGTAACTAGATGGATGGACGCCCTAGATTCTTAGTTAGAGAAGCCTGAAAAGGAAAAGATTTGGGCAGAGAGGCATGTTCAGTTTGAAATGCTTATTCACTCCAAAGAGAACCAGTTTTGTACACTTACAACGTCTGCTGCACTTACGTGGAGGACACACATGAAATACAAGATTCAGCTTGTGTCCTATATTCTCTGGGCCTTCAACAAAAGCCATGACTGAGGTCTTTATGCTAATGGATGAGTCAGAGAAGACTGCAACACTGGGGCTATAATTTCACTTGCTATGAGATAAAGCTCCTCATGTAAAAGAATATGAAACTTTTTAAGGTCTAAGTTACACACACTTATCTATTTGTTTATATTTACAAGGTGCTGATATTGCTACACGTACAGCTCTTTAGAGAATATTATTTGGGATGCATGAAGATACCATAAAAATACCAAATCATCACCATAACATTTTAAGAAGTAGGAACCCTTCAGAATAAATATCCACCCACAGACTTTTAACACTGATTTTTTCAGAAAATAAAAAACATGAATAGTAAGTGGTCCAGATTTTTAGGTTACACATAATCATAAACTGCATACTTTAAAAATGCACTGGTTGGAAAATGACCAGACATCACACTCTGGAAAGCACTCCGAAGACCTCATCAAACCAGTAAATACTTGCTCAGAATAGAATGGCTCGTGTGGCCCTCCCTCAAGGAAAGCAACAAATTAAATCTGAAGTGGAGGAAAAGGCCCAGGACAGACCTGAAATGCCATTTTCCACTTCATTTCATATTCCACAGAAGATGCTATACAGGCAGGTGTGTGGAAAGAGCACCGGCCGAGGCTGGCCCCACCAGCAAGAGCGATCCTCACGTGGTCAACTGGCCTCCAAATGCTGAAGATGAGGGGAACTGGCCTGGAAGACCTCAAGGGCTACCTCCAGCTTTTGGATTTTATGTTTATTTTCCTTCTCTGTATGTAGTAGAGAGCATTAAAAATCGTTCATTTTACTTCTCATGAGGCAGGGAAATAAACGTGACCTATTATTTTTACTATGTATTCAAATATTAATTCCAATGACTTGACTTAAAACTGTAGTGGCCTTCTTTCAAGGTTAATATGTCAAGATTTTTTTTTTCTTTCACTCATGTGGTTCTTCACTTTGAGCCTCTAAAAATAATTATCTTTTGAGGTAGGAGAATTAAGGTGCTGGAGGGAGTGAGCAAGCACTGCTCCAATTAAAAGAAGCAATGATCTGGGCTGTCTCACAAGATACATGGGCATTCAAACTGCATGCTTTTTTGAGTTAATATCGCTCCAGTATTTCACTTAATGACACCAGGAATACTAAGAAGGGCTTCTATATGGTCCAAGTCAGCCTAGTAAGCAAAAAACTAGGAAAGGATCCTGAAGAGACTGCACCATGGAAAACAAGAGTTAGTGAATCTGCTCACTCATGTAGAGAGCAGTTATCAAGCTAGCAGAGACCTTTAAAAGTTCAGGTGGCATCTGAGATATGCTAAACTAAACTTACAGAAATGTCTCCCTTCTCTTAAAGGAAGAGAAAGAACAGGATTTAAAAACACACACAAAAGCGAGCCAAACCTATGCATTGTTCACACTTTTAAAGTTCTCTTTTGGGGGGAAATGTTGATCAAAAACCATAGTACCTGCTGTGGGTGTCATTATTAGCATGAATACCACCCAGCCAAAGACTCGTAAAACTAATCATTTCCAAATGGCTAATCCGGGAGGACTCAAAAAACGCACCATGGAGAGACGCTTTAGCTAATAATTAGGGTTCTCTGTTCCCCCAGAAGCATAAAACAAAAATAATTTTTAAGATTCAGCTTTTTTACTCTTCCAAAATATAGCAGAGGGAGGAACACTCCCAAACTCATTCTATGAGGCCACCATCACCCTGATACCAAAACCAGACAAGGATGTCACAAAGAAAGAAAACGACAGGCCAATATCACTGACGAACATAGATGCAAAAATCCTCAACAAAATACTAGCAAACAGAATCCCAACAGCACATTAAAAGGATCACACACCATGATCAAGTGGGGTTTATTCCAGGAATGCAAGGATTCTTCAATATATGCAAATCAATCAAGGTGATACACCATATTAACAAACTGAAGGAGAAAAACCATATGATCATCTCAATAGATACAGAGAAAGCTTTCAACAAAATTCAGCACCCATTTATGATAAAAACCCTGCAGAAAGAAGGCATAGAGGGAATTTTCCTCAACATAAGAAAGGCCATATATGACAAACCCACAGCCAACATCGTCCTCAATGGTGAAAAACTGAAACCATTTCCACTAAGATCAGGAACAAGACAAGGTTGCCCACTCTCACCACTCTTATTCAACATAGTTTTGGAAGTTTTAGCCACAGCAATCAGAGAAGAAAAGGAAATAAAAGGAATCCAAATCGGAAAAGAAGAAGTAAAGCTGTCACTGTTTGTTTGCAGATGATAGGATATATACACAGAGAATCCTAAAGATGCTACCAGAAAACTACTAGAGCTAATCAATGAATTTGGTAAAGTAGCAGGATACAAAATTAATGCACAGAAATCTCTTGCATTCCCATACACTAATGATGAAAAATCTGAAAGTGAAATCAAGAAAACACTCCCATTTACCATTGCAACAAAAAGAATAAAATATCTAGGAATAAACCAACCTAAAGAGACAAAACATCTGTATGCAGAAAATTATAAGACACTGATGAAAGAAATTAAAGATGATACAAATAGATGGAGAGATATACCATGTTCTTGGACTGGAAGAACCAACATTGTGAAAATGACTCTACTACCCAAAGCAATCTACAGATTCAATGCAATCCCTATCAAACTACCACTGGCATTTTTCACAAAACTAGAACAGAAAATTTCACAATTTGTATGGAAACACAAAAGGCCCCCAAATAGCCAAAGGAATCTTGAGAAAGAAAAACGGAGCTGGAGGAATCGGGCTCCCTGACTTCAGACTATACTACAGAGCGACAGTAATCAAGACAGTATGGTACTGGCACAAAAACAGATAGATCAATGGAACAGGATAGAAAGCCCAGAGATAAACCCACACACATACAGTCAACTTATCTTTGATAAAGGAGGCAGGAATGTACAGTGGAGAAAGGACAGCCTCTTCAATAAGTGGTGCTGGGAAAACTGGACAGGTACATGTAAAAGTATGAGATTAGATCACTCCCTAACACCATACACAAAAATAAGCTCAAATGGATTAAAGACCTAAATGTAAGGCCAGAAACTATCAAACTCTTAGAGGAAAACACAGACAGAACACTCTATGACATAAATCACAGCAAGATCCTTTTTGACCCACCTCCTAGAGAAATGGAAATAAAAACAAAAATAAACAAATGGGACCTAATGAAACTTCAAAGCTTTTGCACAGCAAAGGAAACCATAAATAAGACCAAAAGACAACCTTCAGAATGGGAGAAAATATGTGCAAATGAAGCAACTGACAAAGGATTGATCTCAAAAATTTATAAGCAGCTCATCCAGCTCAATAACAAAAAAACAAACAACCCAATCCAAAAATGGGCAGAAGACCTAAATAGGCATTTCTCCAAAGAAGATATACAGATTGCCAACAAACACATGAAAGATTGCTCAACATCATTAATCATTAGAGAAATGCAAATCAAAACTACAATGAGATATCATCTCACACTGGTCGGAACGGCCATCATCAAAAAATCTAGAAACAATAAATGCTGGAGATGGTGTGGAGAAAAGAGAACACTCTTGCACTGCTGGTGGGAATGTGAATTGGTACAGCCACTATGGAGAACAGTATGGAGGTTCCTTAAAAAACTACAAATAGGGCTTCGCTGGTGGCGCAGTGGTTGAGAGTCCGCCTGCCGATGCAGGGGACATGGGTTCGTGTCCCGGTCTAGGAAGATGCCGCAGAGCGACTAGGCCCGTGAGCCATGGCCACTGAGCCTGCGTGTCCGGAGCCTGTGCTCCGCAACGGGAGAGGCCACAACAGTGAGAGGTCCGCATACCGCAAAAAAAACAAAAAAACAAAAAGAGTCATGTACCAAAATGTTCATTGCAGCTCTATTTACAATAGCCAGGAGATGGAAGCAACCTAAGTGTCCCTCATCGGATGAATGGATAAAGAAGATGTGGCACATATATACAATGGAATATTACTCAGCCATAAAAAGAAACGAAATTGAGTTATTTGTAGTGAGGTGGATGGACCTAGAGTCTGTCATACAGAGTGAAGTAAGTCAGAAAGAGAAAGACAAATACCATATGCTAACACATATATATGGAATCTAAGAAAAAAAAATGTCATGAAGAACCTAGGGATAAGACAGGAATAAAGATGCAGACCTACTAGAGAATGGACTTGAGGATATGGGGAGGGGGAAGGGTAAGCGGTGACAAAGTGAGAGAGTGGCATGGACATATATACACTACCAAACGTAAAACAGATAGCTAGTGGGAAGCAGCCGCATGGGACCACCTAGAGGGGTGAGACAGGGAGGGTGGGAGGGAGGGAGACGCAAGAGGGAAGAGATATGGGAACATATGTATATGTAGAACTCATTCACTTTGTTATAGAGCAGACACTAACACACCATCGTAAAGCAATAATACTCCAATAAAGATGTTAAAAAAAAAAGATTCAGCTTTTTTAAAAAGCTGGCACATTTAGCAATGGAGGAGGAAGCGGCCCCTTTGTAGTTAATGCTCAGGAAGCTCTGAAGACAGGGACATGAGATGCCCTCTGTTTTAGATATGAATACTCCAACGCGATCTCCAGTGATGCATCTTGGACATTCACGTGCGCTGCCCAAAGAGAGAGGGACAACATCTGGCACCACCAATTGATGTCAAGACAATTTCGCCAGCCCATTAAAGAGGTGCCCTATGATTTGTTTTATTAATTTAAATTTTGTCCTCTAATTTATTTTGCCTGATGCCCATATGTTTCTCCACTGTTCAAGCCAATGACAATAACAGACATGCAGCAGAATGGTAATGGAGCAGGGCTCTGCCTTCTGCTTTTTCCCCCTCCGGTTTTTTCAAAAGCAGCAATGGTCAACCTGAGTCTCAAACAAGAAAGGCCTTTTTCCTTACTCTTTAGAAAGTTACATGTGAAAATACGCCTTTTTACTGAAAGGAGAATATGACACACTCTTTGCTCAGAAGGATCATACCTAGAAACGTATAAACCAGTGGGCAGGAAAAAGGAAAGGGCAGACTTAAAACCAGATTTGCTCCTTGAGGAAGTAAAAGAGAAAAGCACATTGGTGCAATTTATTAATGTTTAGTAAGTCTTGCACATATGATGACTTCCTACCATTTGACTGATAAAAGAAACTAATTACTCTCTTAATTTAAACCGAGTCTCTCCTCTTGCTACACAATCCATGGGATTATTCCAAGAAACAAAAATTAGAGTTAAAGGGAAAGAGATTCATAATCCAAGATAATGAATAGCTCTTGGTTTAAGGCCCCATGACCCAACAAATGTTGTCCAAATTATTATTAGTATATACTCATCTGTGATTTCTTATAAACTGACCTAGTAATCCATTAATATAACATTTGAGGTTGTGTAACAATAGTAGTTTGAGTAAAAACGAAACAACCAGAAACCAACCGTTTTATGTGCAGCCTTTTCTCTTTCATCACAGAAAAAATAGAAAAGTTCTTATGGCATCTAATGAAAGACTGCATTACCTAGACAGGGCTTGCTTACTTGAACCAGTAAAGAAGTCGGCAGAAATTCAATCAACTGAATGCAAAATATTAAAATAATTTTTTTAAAAAGGAAATATTGAATCACTAGGCCTTGCTAAGTAGAGTGATTATTTCCAGGCATTTGTAAAACCACACACATAAAAACATGCGCTGGTGTGCATGTGTGTATACAGAGACAGACAGACAGACAGACAGACACACACACACACACACACACACACACACACACACACACAGAGCTGGGGCAGGGCTTCCAAATCCAAATGCTTTAGCCTAATGCTGACACTATAATCACTTGCTTATCCTGTGATCTACCTACAGCTTTTCCAAGTATACTCACCATTGATTAGTTAAAAGCCTGTTCACACACTACATATTAAACGAAATGACTATTGCAATATTCTGGATATTCCTCACACAGAAGTTAAGAATATAGGTGAGGAAACGTCCCCTTATCATGCATTCTTCTTAATAAATATTACGAAGGTGATTAAGTCATTGCTTGTTGTTTGTATTGTACTATAACAGATGCCACTGGAATTTTATAAAGTATGGGTTACAAATTTTTTAATAACAATTTCATTGGGACATAATTCATATAACCTACCATTCATCCGGTTAAAGTGTAGAATTCAATGGTCTTTAGTTAGTAGATTCACCATCAGCACAATCAACTCTAGAACATTTTCATCTTGGGTAATGAAACTTCAATGAGTGGCCAAACACCTAACTCACCAAAATATCAGACTACTCATTAGAAGAGCTCGCGGCTAAATGCATTCCCTCTCCTTTTCAAGTATATATTTATATTTGGGCTTTCTTGTAGTTGCTTTGTTCTTTTTTCCAGTAACACACGCTGAAGAGTCTGGATTTGATTCAACAGCCTGTGAGGAATGAGTGAAAATATTTGAGGAGGTGTGAACTCCATCCTAGGAATCCATTAAGAAGACAGGGGCAAGGCATGATGGATACTTCAGATTTTGCAGAGGAGAAACAAGACAACGAAATGAGACCAAAGAAAGCTATTGCAAAGGTCCAGACACGAGAGGTCTGAGCGGGAACTTGTATAGTGAAAATGGGCAAGAAGGAAGGACTTGAACAATACTGAAAAGGCAGAACAGACAGGTGTGGCTCTGGTCTGTGGTGGAGGGGGAGAAAAAAGGAGTCCCAGAGGACACCGTGGCTCATGTAGGGAGACTGGGGAACCTGGGGCACCTTTACCACAAATGGGGGATCCAGAAGGAAACACTCAATTCAGTGAAGCTGATGGGCCGCTTTTAGATGTGTTATGTTGGCAAATGCATTTCCAGGGCATGGTAGAGACTAGAAGTGTAGTTCCGGAAATCATCTGGCTGGGCCTATGGAAGGGAAATGATGCTCAGTACGCACAGCTGAATCTTCAAGACGGGGCAAAGGCATCTCCTACACTGGTTGACTGAAGAAAGCTTCTGATGGGGTGGAAAGAGCAGCGGGAACCAGGCAGAGGGGACTGAGATGGCCCACTGTCTCTCTACATGCACACGGCTACACGAAGAAGAAAGGGGAGTGCAGAGAAGGGCTGGGTGTGCGATCCTGCCTAGGCCACAGTGGAAGACAAGAGGAGAAATGGAACCTCTCATGCCTGCAGGGTCACCTCTTTCTCACTGCTGCTCCAGTATCAGCTATGTCCCCACCCACCCCCACCTTCCTAATGCGACGTAAGAAATGAAGAGTGAGGAAGGTTCTAGAAATGCTGAAGAAATACATACACTTAGGGCTTCTTCTGGCAATGGCCATTGTACACCACCTCAGAAGCTCCACTGGGCCAGAAGCAAATTTCCAAATCCTATTAACGTATGCGACGGCTGGGCTTCAGCCATATGCCTTCAGTTTGATCAGAAAATTGTGATCCGCATCACAAAGAACTGTGTTCTTCAAACCTCTCCAGGAATACTTCAGTCACCTTATTGAAAGTTCACTTACTTTTACTAAAGTTAACTAAAAACTGAAAGAGTACAATTGGTGTGCCAAACTACTGTTCATTGTATAAGGTCTTATCAATTCTACCACTTTGGGGCTGTATAAAGCATAAGCAATTCCAGAATATTAGAGCTCCCTTTTCTCTCTCAAGTCACCCCCAGGAACCAATAATCTAAACCGCTGAGGAAAAGGAAAAATATTTAAATCCAAACCACAGTTCGTTAGCCATTATAATCAGCCCTGGGGGCTGGCGGGGGGAGGTAGTGATTGTGGAACTTTGATTTCAACCTAATTTTAAAGTGAACAATTATTCCTTCGAACTTGAATTAGTAAGTCTTAAGAATCAACTATGTAATGCCATAAAGAAGATATTTCATAATATGCTAGGCATTTTGAGACATGGCCATTGAATTCTTTCACATATTAAGAATACAAAGACCATGTGGCAAGATTACACTACATTTTTTACATAATTACATTTTTTTTTACCAAGTCAATAAAATGACACTGACTGAATTGCTCCAATTTTATGTACTCACTGATGTCCTAATACTTAAAGATCAGGGTGACCAAACGGATCACCTTTTGAGAGTGAAAGGGGTACTGTTAACAATTATGCTAGGACAATCTGTGTAAAGCACAACAGTGTTAGGCACCCTGAGACACATGGGTGTCCCATTAAAGGTATTCAGGAATGGAAGAGGGTTGTAACACAGCATTAAAAGAGCTGAAGAGATGCTGTGAAGGCGAAGAATATAGGACATGGAATAAAAATGAGTATCAGGGCTGGCGCATAGTCCTAATATCCCTTAGGGTGCACATTACAGTCAAGAGCTAGAGATGTTACCTCCTGGAAGTGACATTTATCTCACAGACTCTGGACTGGGACCTTCACTGCCTTACACTAGAGAGGAAGTCAGGACAGTGGCTCGTATCAGACAGCCTGTGCCCTTTTATAGGTAATGCCTGTTATATGATTACAAGAGAAAATGAGAGGACTAACTCCAGGCTGGATGACTGATCAGGTCATTTTATAAATTTATAATACATTATAAAAATATTAATAATAAAATGGTCCCACAGAAATAGGAGACCTCATTAACTTACCTTTGTGTCAGCTCATGCCGTGAAAGCAATTCTACAAAGGGTTTGAACTCCCATAACACACAAAGCATTGAAAATAGGATCTAATACACTGGGACAAAATATCTGCAAAACTGCAAAGAGTTTATAGTAAATTGCATAAAACACACTTGCAAATCATATTTAAAAGTGAGAAAAATCTCCCAATAAAGGGAAATTAGGGAAAAAAAACTTTAATCAATTAAAAAGTAATTTAGCCTCATCTAATGTTAAAAGAATTACAAATTCAAATGACACTGGTGTAATTAATTTTCACTTATTAAACTGGCAAAGATTTTTTTTTTTTTTTTTTTTTTGCGGTACGCAGGCCTCTCACTGTTGTGGCCTCTCCCGTTGTGGAGCACAGGCTCCGGACGCGCAGGCTCAGCGGCCATGGCTCACGGGCCTAGTCGCTCTGCGGCATGTGGGATCTTCCCGGACCGGGGCACGAACCCGTGTCCCCTGCATTGGCAGGCGGACTCTCAACCACTGCGCCACCAGGGAAGCCCAGCAAAGATTTTTTTTAAACGATCATATTCAGGACTCAGAAATCTAGGGGAAAACTGGCATTGCACACTTCTAGAGGAAATAAAAATAGCTACAGCTTTTCAGGGGAATTCAGTAATAGCCATCATGTCTTATAATGTTGCACGTATCCTGTCCCAGTGACTCCATTCTTAGGGACTTTTCCAAAGGAAATAATTATGAATTTTGCATATATTAGCTATATAGGATATGAATCACGTAATTGGTTAAAACAACCAAAAAGTAAAATCTAAACAATTCAACAACAGGGAATGGGTAAAATAAATTATGTGAGATCATGCAGCCATGAAAAATGGTATTTTATTACATTAATTATGAAAGTGTTCATGATAAATGAACATGGAAATGGAAAACGTGGATTACAAATCCATGAGGAAACATCATACCAGTTCTTGAAAACTTAATTACACACAACCAGAAAAACACACACACACACACACACACACACACACTCACAATATCTATACATAGAAAAAGGTAGGGTTGAAAGATTTATAATAAAGTGTTAAAAGTGGTTAGCCGTGTGGTGGGATGAGCAACTTTTCTTTTCTTTTTACTAACATATTTTCTCAATTTAATGCACTGAACAGGTATCATTTTGTAAAAAGAAAAAAAATTGTTAAAAAGAAACTGAAAAAAAAATATCCTACCCCTTTACAGAGGACTTTACATCACAGATGGAACAGAATTGGTAAATGAGCTGAAAGAGCACTCGTCTTTTGGTCAGAAGTAAAAAAAAAAAAATGAGGTGGTTTAGAGCCTTATTTGGACTTCCTCAAGACCCAGTCTTGTGAGGATAAAAATGAGATAAAAACACACAAGAAAATCTTAACAGGAGGTCAAGTATTATATAAAGAAATGATTTTACTAGACGGCCTGCCATTGGCAGAACATGTACTTTGCGTAGAGCCGTTTTCTTATTAATTGTGCAGTGATCTATCACTCTAGTTTATGAGTATCATGATGCATTTGCACATGGTTTATGAGAGTATAAAGTGAATTGGCATGCTAGACTAAAACCATAACCTTCACTTCATTAGCCCCTATTCTAATCAAAGGGAGAAAAAAAAATAATAATAATAGGACAGTCCCAACAGGTTTCCTGAGAAACTCATTCAAATACAGGAAATGAAATAATTCCCACTAAATATATTATTAGCAGTTCTTGCTCTCAGGCCCTTGAACATAGTAGGGGTTCAAAGAATAAAGGTTGATCAATAATTACTTCACACAAAAAAAATTCAAGTGTACAACACTTCCAAAAGTAAACAAATACGGAAATTAACCAAAATGTTACCAATACTGTGTTTGGGCTGTGAGAATACAGGTGATGTTATTTCTTTCTATTTTATAAATTTCAAATGTTTTTTATTAAATTAAATTTTAAGTCTGCAAATCCCAGGAATCTTCTGCACTCGGACCCAATCACTAACCAGCAGTTATATAACTATGAACAAGTCAATTTACCTACCCAGGTTTCATGTTCTTCAAGTTTATCTAGGAAAGAGTTGGGACACATGTGATTGCTGACTGAAGACATTTAAAATGTCTAGTACAATGGAGACATTGCTTTAAAAGTGATGCCTTTTTAATGGATAAGAACAGTATCTATGAATAAAACATTATTTGTTATTATTTACTATAGTTCCACTAATTCCAAGTTAGGACATAAGGCTAATAGCCTCAAATGGCAGTGTAGAATCCATTTCTGGCGTCTAAAGTTCTCAAGCCAACACAGATCTGAAGATTATTCTAACCTGTAGAGACAAAGAAAGGGCTCCCCTTGGAGGTTTTGGTTCATAGCCTAAATTTAAGCCTCAAGATCATTTTAAAGCCAACCTACATGCCACAAAAGAAACCCAGAGATATTAACTGCAGTATATGCTGTCACATGTTCAACTGTGTCTTAAGAAAAGGAAATATGATACATATTTGTATGATGTATGATATGATGTGTGTATGAAGTATGAAATGATATAGTAGACAACGAACACCAGGAATGCTAGTCCCTTTTCTGCCATTAAAATAGTTGACTTGGAGCAGTCACATAAGTAATACGGGCCATAATTCCCATATATATATATATATATATATATATATATATATATATATATACACACACACACATATATACACACAATAAGAGAGTCAGACTAAATAAATTCAAAAGCGCCTTCTATTTCTATCATGATATAAATCTCTAGGACCCACATTCATACAAGGTTACCCTTAATTTAAGCTTGGTTTTCCCTACAATGCAAATTGGGTTTTTTACTCAAGTATCTTTGTCATGAGTGACTAATGTCTTATTTTAAGGTTGTCTCACATCATGTTAGGCAACTATAAAAGTAATGCTTTAGGAAAATATTGAATAGCGAGAGAATACATTCATCATCTATTAGTGAAGAAAGTAGGCAGTATGAACACATCATACCTGTTCAAAATCTATTGATGCATACAGAACAGACACATAACAGTAACAATATAATACCTGCTTGGTGGCAATACTAGTGATGTTTTCTTCTTATTCTGCGTTTTCTAAATTTGGTAGACTATTTTTACAATCAGAAACTAATAATAAATTGTATTTTCGAATTATTCTAAATGGGCTCATAAATCTTCAGTTGTACAAGGTAATCTGGCTCCATTCCCCCTCTAAGTTAATTCAGAAACCAAATAGGTCAACAATAGAGGTTATTTGGGAAAGCTTAGTATAAGATGCAGGTTGGCACCATTCTTCCAAGGCACCCAGTCATCTATGTACCATCAAGCTGCCTCTCCCCATCCACCCTCTTTAGACCGGACACCAAACCACTCCTCTTTCCTCCCCCATAGGGCAACACATTCTCTGAGGCCCCTCTGGTCGGGCCCATGGGGAAGACGTTTGGGGGTAAGCGGAGCTTCATAGGGATCCCATGTCAATTGCCCTTGTCAACTGCCATCTCTCCCACTGAGGCACTGCTCCAACCTCTGCCACTCACTGCAATGCAAGGACAGATGTGGTTCACTGTTTTGACATAGACGTAATTTATCCAGACTGGGATTAACCTTATGAAGTGCAGATAAATAATCAATGAACATAAAATGACACACTGCCTCTTTTCAGCAGCTGTGATCCCATAATTACCTCTCCTCATGACTGGAGTGACAAGAACACCTGAATAATTCAGTTCTCAATATCTAAATACTCCAAGATGCACTGGGAGAACATAAACCCAAAGACAATGTGGGGAAAAAAGAGAGAGCCATTCAGCTCGGGAGGGATGTTTCATCCCAGAACACGGAGGGTCTTGGCCCACCACAGACAAGAGCTCAGCAAAGTAGAGGGGGAAGGACAGAGGTCTATCTGTCAGCTTTCCAGTTCCTTCTGAGTCTGTCTTCACAGTGGGACTTCCTTATTTGTTTGAAGTGTTGTAAATTCCCAGAATATTAGGCACACCCATGCTCAAATCTAAGTACAAAAACACACTGCAAAGCCAAATACAAATGGTTCCTCACCTATTAATTGGAGGCCACCCATCAGATAAGGCTGATTTTCTTTTACATGTTTAATGTGGCTCCTTCACAAGAGATAAGGACAATTTAATGAAAATCTACCTGCCAGCTTTAAAAAGTTAGCACTCAAAACAGACATGAAGCGGCTGTAAAGCTGCTTTACACGAAAAGTAGGAAAGTAAGGAGTAAACAGAAAACAGATTTTCTTAAATTCCACACTGCTTTGTTACCACTCGACCAAATGTACTGCCTAAGGTCATGTTTGTCTGGGTTACGAGCACATGCAAAACCTAGGTCAAAACTGCTCTCCATATTTTATTCATGTGGCTTTTCAAGAAAGTGTAAAATGATCTTTATGTTTATTAAGAAGATAGAAAAAGCTTTTCTACTTTGCAAAATGCTTAATTACCTAGGTTAGAGGTAAGCTGCATATGTAGAAATGAAAAATAGATCCTCTTAGGAAAAAAAAATGGTTGTCCTAATTATACATGGATGATCTAATTAAACTGTCATTCACATTTCATTAAAGCTATTAATAAACTGTACATGGGAAAATGGATATTACAGTTAAATTTACAGGAGTGTTAAAACCTCTTAAACATAAAGACAGCCAAGAACTAGTGGTGAAACTTCACTAGAAGTACATGAACTTTAGACCTCACTTAGGGATACTTAAAGGCCTCTTCTAAAGACCCTGGACCTGCCTCCTCGTTTATAAATGAGGAAACTGAGGTCTACTGAAGTTAAGTGAATTGTCCAAGCTCACGTCCTCTAGCTAACTTTTCCACCACGTACATGGTTGCCACACTTCCTGAATTGCATGCGTTTCTTGGTTCCAAACAGATAATGCTGGCGTGCCCTGCTGCTGTCAGTGCCAACGAGGGAAAGGAATCCCAGAGCAGTTCACAGGACAAAACATTAGAAGGAAAGTTAACTGATGCAGAGGAGAGAGGACCAAATGCTGAGGTGGTAACATCACCAAGTACAGGACATCCACCGTGCTGCTAGCTGATACTACACCAAGGGAGAAGCAGCAGAAACTAAACAGAAAATCTTTATTAAATCTCATTTGTCTAGAAAAAGAGTTCCTAGGAATTTCGAGGTGAATAAAATATCCCTATTACTAATCTACCTATTGACAGAAGAAAATGTTTCACTTAAAACAAGACAGTATGACACCACCAACCACAACAGCAGAATCACCACTTCGTAGGTAAAGGATTTAGAGAATAAGCAGAACAAACTGCTTTTCCAGCTCTAGGAATCATGTGTTTTCTTCTTCTTAAGATTCCACATTTTAAGGAAGGCCCCAAATTACCTAGGCAAAGGAAACCCCGAAGATAGGTCATGCTGCAGTGCAAGTAAGTACCTGAACCCCAAACCCCTGTATACAAACCCTGGGCATATGAACCCACACACTCTACCACTGGTCTCTCAAAATGACTCAGAATCAAAAAAATAAATAAATAAAACATGCTCTGTATTTGTGTTAACTATATTCACTTTACACTTAGCTGTATATTTGTGATGATGACTTTTAAAGTACTTGCTAAATAGACTGCTGGTGCTACACTGGGAAGCACAGTGACTGAAGCCCAGGTTCACAGGACGAACAGATCCAGACACTATGATGAGCTACGTGGCTTTGCGGCAAGTTACCTAACATCTGCTGTCACTTTTCATCATCTGCAAAACGAAGAGAATGATGCTAATCTCACCAGAGGGTGTTTCGCAGAGGAAATTCATGTAAAGCCCTTAGGAGATCAGCTGCCACAGAGCAAAATTCTGTAGCCATACTATGGTTAACAAAGCCTAAAGCTGTTCATCATGCAGCCTCGTCGCCCATCGCTGCCCACACACTGGCCATGTTCCGGGCCACACCCAACTCCTCCTGCCCTCCTTCCCCCAGAATGAGCGATGCTCTTTCAGACCCCCTATTCCCTTTTTTCCATATGCCTTTCTCGGCCTGGCAAAATCTCCCTCATTCTTGTCCTTGAAGTTAGCCAACTCCCCCAGAGCTGGCTGGCTGCTCCTTCTAGGTCTATCATGTGATTACATTTGGATTATAATTACTTACATAACAAGACAAAAAAGTTTCTTTCCTGGAATGGGACAGGGACAGTGGCGGGACACGAGGACCAGCCTGTCAGGGCCATTTCCCTGTGGGAGTGGGCCAGGCTGCACTTCCCAGGGAGCACAGGCTTTAAAAATGGTTTCTACGGGAAAGAAGAGACAACATACGAAAAGCCACGAGCATGAGATGTGACTGCCCTGTGCTAGTGACATTCCCATATCATTTCCAAAGTTATTAAACCTCACAAGAAGTTAAACATGAGTAGATGTATGTAGGCATGCACATAGAGAAAGACAAGAGGCAAAACCGTGCCATGAGGACGTCTGGGAAGGGTTCTGAAATGCCTGAAGCACTAAATTCACATTCAGGATAAGTTTTAGTCAAAGCCAGAAGGGCAGGAAGTTGCCACGCACCATGAGTTATAAATGTTTACTTGCCCATTTGCCCTGTTACACTGTTCTCCCACTATGAAGTTCTCACGGCTGGAGAAACAGTAAAGCAGAGTTGTTTGGAGCAGTGATTCTCAAACTTGCCTGTGTACTCAAGTCACTGGGACTATTACTGAGATGCATGTTCTGATTCCAGGGTCCTGGGGCGGAGCCTGACATTCTGCTTGTCTAACCAGCTCCCAGGTGATGTGATGCTGAGGCACCACTTAGGTAGCAAGAACTCGGAGCACAGACACTAAAACTAGACTGCCTGTGTTCACAGCCTGGCTCTGCTACTTAATAGCTGTGTGACCTTGAGCAAGTTACTTAAGCTCTCTGGGTCTCTGTTTCCTCTCATCTGTACATAAGAGATAACTTCATAGGGTAGCTATTGAGGATTCATGGGTGAACATGCCCAGAAGAGTATGTGGCACAGAGAAAGTACTAGGTAGATGTCCTTATTCATTCATTTCTAAATATCTCCTGTACCTATCATAATAGTAGAAATTCAAAAAAGCAGAAATGAATGTTTTTGAATAAAATGTAATTTCTCAACACATTAACATGTTTATCAGATAGCACGAACAATAAATAAAACAGTATGTACATTGAAATCCCCAGAGGCCATTACTATAATAAAACAGGGACAATATTTAAGACTACTTTTTTTTTTTAAACATCTTTATTGGAGTATAATTGTTTTACAATGGTGTGTTAGTTTCTGCTTTATAACAAAGTGAATCAGCTATACATATACATATATCCCCATATCTCCTCCCTCTTGTGTCTCCGTCCCACCCTCCCTATCCCACCCCTCTAGGTGGTCACAGAGCACCGAGCTGACCTGATCTCCCTGTGCTATGCTGCTGCTTCCCACTAGCTATCTATTTTACATTTGGTAGTGTGTATATGTCAATGCTACTCTCTCACTTCGTCCCAGCTTACCCTCCCCCCTCCCCGTGTCCTCAAGTCCATTCTACGTCTGAGTCTTTATTCCTGTCCTGCCCCAGGTTCATCAGAACCTTTTTTTTTTTTTTAAGATTCCATCACTTCACTCTGTATGACAGTCTCTAGGTCCATCCACCTCACTACAAATAACTCAATTTCATTTCTTTTTATGGCTGAATAATATTCCATTGTATATATGTGCCACATCTTTGTTATCCATTCATCTAAGACTACTTATTTTAAACTGATAAAGGAGTTGTATCCATATCCTTCATCTCTCAAGATCTCAGACTGCTTCAGCTCACTACCCCAACTCCAGGACACAAACTGTAGGTAGTCGTTGGCCAGAGGCAGCCGTTAATCCTTTTCCAGGTAGGGGAGGGAGGCTGAGGTCTTGCATGGGGCTCCCTGGGAAGGCGGGACCAGAAAGGTGGGGATGAAGGAGGACATGAAGGTCTGGAGTGGGCTGCAGCTGACGTGAGAGTGAGCCAGGAGCGCAGCCTAGGTTCCGTGGGCTAGAGCAAGCTGTAAGCGATGACTCAGTCTCTCAGGGATACAACAACTAGCACAGGGTCCTAACAAGTGGGCGGAGCGGAGCAAAAAGAATGATGGCCACTACCATGTACTGATCATCCCTGATGCGTCAGGTCACAATCGTCCCATTCATCCTTACGGTGACCCTGTGAGGTTACGTTTTATTATCATTCCCAGGGTGCAGTATAGGTTGCCTCCCAGCATTGTTTGGAGACTCATTATCCGTCCTTAAAATTAATAATCCCACAGCCACTGATCCTGGAAAAGAGAGCGGCAGTCTGATCCCAAACCGATGGCTCTTCTAAGGCAGTGGCCCCCGACATTTTCAATCTGCAGTTCCTACTGGAACCTGGTGTTTGCTCCTCTGCTCACATGTCTTGATAAAGATGACACATCTCTCCCACATGACTGTGACCTCTTCAAGGTGTCCCAGAGTCTCCCCAAGAGGATTTTGCGCATGCCTCAAAGCCTTAAATTAAATCCTCCACGTTTTAAACCAAACCCTCCACGTTTACTTTTAGCAGCCATTTTCTTAGGATGAGATGACACACATGCAGACAGAAATTCTTATTATTAAAATAGAAAATGAGGACACTTGGTGCTGAAAGGTTAAGTAACTTGTCTGAACCCACAGAAACACTATGCAGCAAAGCTGGTCCTGGAACCCAGGTGTGTATGACCCTAGGCACAGGCACATGTGCCACCAGGCCACAAAGCAACAGCCACAGCCAGGAGCCTGGAAGTCAAGATCCGAAGAGAACAGGTCACGAAGAGCTTCACCCAGGCACGGGGATGAAGTTCAAGGGCGGGCTAGAAACGAGAAAGAAGGAGTGCAGCAGGGCCACAGGACTCACAGGCCACTGCACAGTGACACCAGCTGTCATGGCAGTGTCCCACAGTGGGAACCGATCAGAATTCAAGTTCTGAAACTTGACAGTGACTCAGGCTTTTAGATTAGCCTCCCAGCAGGATACAGTATGTGACTCAGGAAGAAGGCAGGAGCCCGAGGTCAGCACATACCCCACAACAGGTCAGCAGCAAGGAGGGCCTCTTAAGTCTAAAAGCCACTGGTTGGGGTAAGGGGCTGATGAACAGCTGGGGCCGGTCACCACTAATATCTCACCCTCCATCACAGCTCTGGGAAGCGGGAGGTGAGCTACAGAAAGGGAAGTGTATTGCTCCATCTGTAGAGAACATGGGGGGGCTAATATCAGATCCAGCAGAGCTGGGTGCGTCACTACATTTTTAAAGAAAAACATCAAGAGACTTGCATGCAAATCCTCCTTGTGGGCAGGAAATTTTTCCGTACTTTCTATAACTTTATTCGTATTCAAACTGAAAGGAAGCTATGCCTTGGTTCAGAATCCTCTTCTCCAATTCCCTCTTGAATTCCCTACAATCTGCTTTTTGTCTTGAATCCTAGGAAGGAACTACCCTCAGAAAAGATTCTACATTCATGTGGCCAAGTCTTACCCTATCTGGTGTAAAACAACCCCTCTCCCCACCATTGCTTCTTCCTGGACTTTATTTCTTACAGATGTACCTTCCTATTTATCCTGACTCTTCCCTTATTAAAAACCTCATCATATCTGGTTTAAACTACATACTGTAATGTTCTCACCAGGTTCCCTTCCTGAAATGATTTTCCTCTGGAGGCCATTTTAAATGACTCCGTTAAGCTCACATCTATGTGTTGGTCAGCTCTAAAGTTGTCACCAAATTCTCAGGTCCCTACAGAGGGAATTTCCCATTTCAGTGAACTACATCATTCCCTGTCTGCAGTAGGTTAAGCTTGCTCATTTCTCTGCACTGATTCTTTCTCGATTTGCTTCTGTGCCTCCACTCTAGATGCTTGTCTCTATGTGATCCAGGAAAATACATTATAACGTATTTAAATTCCATCTCAGAATCCACGCCAGCAGTCACGCTCCAGCCAAGTTTTCCCATGAGGCCCACAGCTACACTTTCGGGCTCATTTCTGCACCCTAATCGTGCATCCACTCCAGATCTTCATTATTTTAACATCTGCCTTCTTGTGTATTAAAAACCAAAAACGTTTGTACAGATAAAGAAGAAAATGTTCACAAGTGTTTATGTCTAGAGAGGGACTAGGAAAAGGGAAGGCAGGCTCTCCCCCTCATTTTATACATCTCTGTGTTATTTGAAATTTCTTACCGTGTGCATGTACTTACACTTATTTTTCACTAAATAAATACTTATTATAAAAGAACCAGTTAACTAGTGTAAAAAGATGTTTGTACAGGGATAGTCACTGCAGTGTCGTTATGGCTGGGGATAAAAAGGAAGGGTATATAATAATAGGTAAAAACTGGATGGGCTTCCCTGGTGGCGCAGTGGTTGGGAGTCCGCCTGCCGATGCAGGGGATGCGGGTTCATGCCCCGGTCCAGGAGGATCCCACATGCCACGGAGCGGCTGGGCCCGTGAGCCGTGGCCGCTGGGCCTGCGTGTCCGGAGCCCGTGCTCCGCAGCAGGAGAGGCCACGGCAGTGAGAGGCCCGCGTACCGCAAAAAAAAACAAAAACAAAAACAAAAAACTGGAAACACCTGAATCAATCAATAAATAGGGTCTCAGTGCAATAACTCAGATTACATCTATAAGAAAGAACACTGGGCAGCCACCAAAAATACTATACTGTCATCAAAAACAACTATAATACATTAAAAACAGGTTATGAAACAACACAAAGCTTATTTTTTAAATCTCCATCTTTAATCAGATTAAAAGCACCATGAGGGCAAGATTTACATCCTCTACCTTCATCCCAGTGTGCTTTGTTTAACACATCTATAAAATATGCACGCTGAACATCATCAAATTTTACCAGAATGATCTTCATTCACATATTTTAATCAATCAGCCATTGCTAAAGACGTATGTGGACTTATCTTTCACAGATACCTTCACAGTCAGCTTACAAATTATACAAATGAGTCTCTCAGCTTTACAGTTTTATCGCGAATGTTTTCATCTAGATGGTCAGCCTCTTTGTGTAAAGCCCAATGGTTCTCGAGCCATGGTTGGAAAGAGCCTTCACTTGGATACCAGACAGAGAAAGGGTTCCTTAAAGGAGCAAAGGCTACAAAGATGAACTCCAAGGCCCTTTCGACCACCCCACATTATGATTCTCCATACTCATTTGGTGGGAAAGACCATCAAGGGGGTCACCCTGATGAGTCACCAAATCCAAGAGCTCTGGATGATCTCAAAGTTTACATTTCAGAGTTTCCCTAAATAAGCTTTTTCAGCATCCACTCTGCCCCAAGATCACTCAACACGACACAAAGCAGGTCTGCTGATCCAGGCCAAGGTGGATGACACTGATTGTAGGCTGATCACCAGCCTTTATATTACAAAGAAGCTCTGCCCCTCACCCCCACTCCTTCCAGCCACCCGTCTAGAGGCACTCTCAGGATCATTAGAGTAATCACGAGTGGGCAAAAAGACAAAACTCAGATACGTCCAGTTCCCTATTTATCAAAAAGTTTCTCAGGGAGGCTGAAATTAGGAAGTAACTGTGTTTTGTACTTCTCTGTCCCACTTAATAAAGTGAAGAAATACGCCTAAAAGTAGGCTGATTCAAAGTAGGAAATATACTCATTTTTGTATTTAAGAGGCAGTTTTTATGTTGTTGTTGTTCTAAAAGTTATACTAGGGTAGAATATGACTTAACAGTTCTACAAAACAGAAGAAAATAAAGAAAGCTTTCAAACTGCACTTTCAAACAACTTTTGCTACATATGTCAAATCCAAAATAAAAATGAAAACAGCACAGAGGCTATTTGTTTTATAAGAAATTCTCTTTTCTGTCTCCTTTTAGTCATTCTATCACAAAAATATTGATGACACACAAATAATAAAAAAGAAAATAAGTATATTAGCAGTACTCAACTGTGCCTTTATTCCAAAGGACTCTTAAGTTTATTATATTTCATTTTAAAATGATTAACTTAGAACAGTTAGGAAATGAAGAAAAATTAAGACTGCAGGAAAATTAAGTTTTAGCTTTTATAAAGTTATTCTTTAAGTTATTTATCAAATTTCAATACAAAATAGCCATTATGCATTTCATTTATATAGTGTCTTCCAAATTCAGTTTACCACGCTAAATCAGAAATATGTCACTTGGCCACTAAACTCAACATTTGTTTCACTCCATCTATTGCTTAATAATTCATAGGTAAATGTCTAAGAATTGTTCATCAATAAATAATGAACAAAAACAAAATATTGGATGTCATGCTGGTAACTCAAACCAAAAGACAAGACTGAGCCCGGGAAAACGCGAAAAACACTTCCCACAGGGAGAGCTGAGAAATATTAAATATATCTTTAAGAACCCTATTAAAATGAGCCATTCTCTATAATCCACTATAGAGAGGTCTTAATAAACACGAAAAAACATTGTAAAGTTAGACATGGACAGAATCATATACTCCAGTAACAGCTGTATGCACCATATTGTGTTGCTAACTAAGTCCATCATCTCCAACACCAGACGGAAATCACTGCCAACAATTTGGAGGTAAGGTGAGGGAAGGCAGAGCGCTCCTAAGCTGCTGCTCTGGGAGCTACCCCCTCCCGTCTGAAGGGTGCTCCCAGAGGGGCCCATCCCTAGAGGTGTGGGGTCAGGTGTATTTTGGCAAGATCTTGAGATGCTTCTGATGTGCATCAAAGTGCAAGATCCCCTGGTTATTCCCTGCTGTCTCTCAGCAAAATCATCTCTGGGTGTTTATTGTGATTTCCATGTTTATGACATAAAAAATAATAATTTGTATGCTTTGAAAAAATAGTTCAGTGTTTTTAAGGAAACAGCCAAAAGGTGGTGTTCATTAGACTAGAAAACTCCATGGAGGAGAGGCGCGGTTTCCCCTTTGCCCTTTCCCAGAAGGAAACCTAACTCAGGCTGCCCTGGCAGTGTGCAGATTTGAAAGGGGTGAGAATCAGAAACTGCTTCAACGGCCTGTCTCCCAACCAGCCCTACCCTGCGGTGAATCCCTGCACTCCTAAACCCAGCAGCAGGCCTTCTTTCCTTTCTTAAACAAAAACAAAAATATGAGTGGACAGTTCATGTGTGACTGCTTTGTTAAGTAAAGTAATCCTCTTTTGGTGTTTAATCTGCCTGTGTTTGAGCAGATAATAAATGTCATGGCTCAAAACTAAGGAAGCAAATCGAATACAGCTGGCTGGCAGTGAGACAGAACCAAGTAACAATTACAATGAACTCCTGCACCGCTGACCTCGCTTAATACCTGCTGTGGCGTGGCCTGCCCTGAAAACCCAACCTGGCCCTTGGAATTTATCCCCCCCCAACACAAACTCAATGTTAAAGAAACAACTGATTAAACTGTTCTCTCTCAGCATCACAGATGTGTAAATCTCTATCCTCATCAAACTCAAAAATCTGGCCACAAATATTTTGTATCCCACTTAATTGAGTAGCACAAAACGTTATGCTTTCCTCCAGAGAAAAAGTTTAAGATGTCTTTGAAACTACATAATGAAAACTGTTTCATTTCCTCATCACCTTAGTTTATTATGTGGTCTTAAAAGGTCCAATTTCATGCTTTGCTTGCATTTGATACTAGCAAATGGTAATATCATCATGGACACAGGGATCCCCTGGGTTGCAATGAAAGAGGCACGAAACTAGATTTCCATCCTCTCTAGAATACTTTGTCTTTTTTCTTCCCAATTCGTTCAGCTCAGCTGCATGCCAAATGGTTTTAGAGAATTCCAGTTACCAGGAAGTCATCTCCCTTTCATTAAATCAGTGTCAAAGCAAAGTGTGTCTAATGCATCGTCAACCTGGTCTCAGTACCACCATAGTGGGTCTTAAGGAACAGAATTGAGTACTTAAATTTTCAAACTAGTGTTTCAGAAGCATCCTCAAGCTTGAAAAAACAGGAGAATGATACTAAGAGTCGGGCTCAAAAACACTGTTGAGCATACCAGCTGTGTGACTTTCCACTGCGTCTCAGAATTTCCTGGATGGTTTATCATCAAATTCTAATGAACTCAGATCAGCATTCAAGGTCTGTCACATTTCAAAGAACATGAGAGCTAAAGGGTCACAAAATTAGGATCCCAGAGTTGCAAAGGGCCTTTAAGATGCTCTACCTCAAACCCCTCATTTGCTACAGACACACAAATTGAGGCACGGTGCTATTGAGACCAGACTAAATCCAGGTCAGGCTAATAGCAAAACCAGGGCTGGTAACAAGGTTTCTTGATTCTTGCTACAGTACTGTTAAGCTGACAAAAGGTGCCCAGTCATTCCTGTATTAACCACCAACACAAAAACAAAGCCCTTCTAAGGAAGGCAACAGAGGAGAGAAAATGCTATATTAGCACTCTGGGTAATATGCTCAATTTTCATTAAAATTGGTCTTGACCATTACATGATTTCTGGTAAACCAGGTCTCCCCTGCATAACCACAGAAATAATAGCTGGCCAGATAATAAGCCTGAAACACTAGTTTAAGAAGATGCAGGCATGGCACGTTTTATACTATCAACTTTGAAAATGTTCAAACTCCACAGCTATTACTCCAAGATACGTATGGGGGGCGGGGGGGGGGGCTTTCTAGAATCTTTACTCCTTACCGAAGTCATCAAAAAAAAGTACTTGTTACACTTTGTTTCTGTTCATATGCAAAGCAAATTATATAATACTACATAACAGTAAATTCTATTAACACAAAATTTGGCAAACCAAGAAATTTGCTCAATAACTCTCAAAAAGCTTAAATCAATTTGTTAAAAGTCTGACTAGTGTAAACGTGAAAAAGATTAAAACAGGTACTTCATTTGCCTACTTCAGTTCACTTAGTAGATTCAGTTTATGGATTAATCCAAACTTTTTATAGGTATTATAAACCTTTAGATTTACAGTGTCATTAAAGCTAAAACTTTAGATTTACAGGACATAAAGGAAGTGCTCTCTAGTAATAACTTTGCCTAAAACATTCAGGAGACTTTTTTGATTGAGATGTGTACAAAATCACAGGCACATAAAACTATTTGACACACTGATGACAGGTAATCACTGTTTCCACTCAAAACCAAGATGTTTCCTTTCTTCCCTTCTTCTTCAGTGGGTCCATGAATAAGCCTCATCCATGATAAAGAACGTCATGTGAAATGCTTTTGATTCCTTTTTTTTTTTTTAACCAAAGGCTGTCATTCTTCATTATTAAATAGTAACAACAATATGGGTATTGAGCACTTTTCACTTGCCAGGCTTTGTTCTAACCTCCTTTACTTATGGCAACTAATTTAACCCTCCTGACAACCTTATAAAAGGTAGATAATATTACTGTTTTTACATTGAATCCAGCATCATTCCATCTTAAATGGACTGGCATGACTCACTAGACCCCAAACTGAGGGAGAAATGTATAGCCCCCCAATATGGGGAATTTGAAGATAACCATTAGAAAAAAAAAACTGTTGATTTCTCGTGCAAACTTAAATCCCTAGCCACCTTACTAAGGCCCTGTCATTATCCTGTTATGCATTATAAATGCCCAGTTTCCTTTCTCATGTCTTCAGAATACGGGAAAAGCTGAGAAAATGGATTCAAACTCCAGCAGATGATGTCTTCCTTTTAGTACAAGAATTTCTTACTTTTGAAGCCACATATCCTGAAAAGATCAATCTCTAAGGCAAACACTACAACACTCCTGGATTAGCACCTCTCAATTATGGAGTCTCTTCTTGACATTCTAAATTCTAGCTTTCAATCTCTCCCAGTCCAATCGCGAGTACAGAGCCCCATGAAAGGTGACGAAGGATGACACCCTCTCACCCCTACTCTCAGCCAAAGGAAGCGAACATGTGTAAACTAACCACAGGTATGGAGGTGGAGGGGACCATCCCTCAGCAATGCAATATACATTCAACTATACTGCGCATTTCACGAGAGCCCTCCAAGCCCCATGCTGGGCATCAGGGACACACTGTCTCCTTCCTCAAAGACAGTGAGTTACAGAGGTCAGAGAGTTACAGAACACCGGAATCATACCACAGGAACTGAACGAAACAGGAGAATGGTATAAAGGGTCACATAGGGCAGCATCATTTATTCTGCATTTTGAAATAGGAATAGATGTCTCCCCAGTGCCTGGGTGGATGGGCAAAAGGAACAGCATGGGTATAGCTCATACCCAGGTATGATAACATCCTGATGCAGTACTTTGAATGAGGATGACAGCTGATCGAGTAACCTCGTTTTAAAGGATAGCTGGGGAGAGTGTGATAGAAATAAATGCTGGCAGTGTAAAAATAAAATCATAATATCCACAAGACTAAGGCCCCTGTCCCTGTCCCTGGGGGCATGCAGCATGTCACTACTTGCACTACACGCAGGAAGGGGCAGGGTCACTCTTGCATGGAAAGCAGTTAATGAGAAGTGAATGCTCCAAGGGCAGGGGAGAGTGTGGGGAATTTGCCTGTTTTTTCCAACTAGGTCAGATTCACAGAGGCGATGGAATTTCATGAGTAACTTGAATGATATCTGCAAGATGAAAAGTTAAGGAAAGAGGAGGTTGCAGGCATCAGGGAGTCCGCCTTACGGTGTTAGGCTGAACCCTCCGTCACAGGGTGAAGGAGGAACAGGTTTGCAGCTGCTGAAGGCAGCAAACTGTGGGAGCCCAGGGGCAAAGTCCAGTCTGAATGAGAGAGGGCAGGATTTGTTTAGGCACGTAGCTGGTGCCACCTAGACAGTGCTGCCAGCCACGCTGCCTGTGTGGTACGTCAATTGTGTGGCACTGTATGTAGCGTGGTGTCCTAAAGAAAAGCCACATTTTAAATGGCAGGCATGTTCTTACGAGATCAAACAGTATATTATTAGTCTATGGTTAACTTCGTAAACGTGTTTTTTAAAATACAAATTTTTGCCTTTATAAAGGAAATGTGGGCAACTTACTTGATATTTCTGAACATCAGTTTCTTCATGCTTTTAACAGCAACAGTAGTGCAGCTATTAACTGATAAACTTGTTGAAGGGGTTAAGAGTACAAATAACAGTATTTACTTAGCACCTGAACTATAGTAAACGTCCAGTAAATGCTGGCTGTTGTTAGTTATTTTTCATTGTTTGTTAAGACCCCTTCAAAGGCCAGAATTTATGCTTTCCATGATCAGTTATGGGCTATGCCTCCATTGTATCCTACTGCCAATACAAAAAGAATAAAGATGACTGTTAACAATTGATCAAATAAATGTAGCTTTAAAAGTACATCTATAACCTCAAGCCATAAAATACATTGCTAAAACAACAACAAATGACTTTCAGATTGTGCATTACTGTGGGTTCCTTTGGCCTATTCCTTAGGCCAAAATTTTAGAACTTCCTTTGGAGGTTATGAAATTGACAAAATATAAGAATGATTATATGTAAGACTGATAAATATTTTTAAGAAACCAACTTAGGTTAAATTATTTTGCTAAAGTTATGTTTTAAACTGGGCCAAGATGTCTGTAACTAAGTGCCTCTAAGGTCATCACAATCTAACGCCATTAACAATGAGCCAGGTGAGGGAAATGCAGGAAGCCAGGGTGCAGGGCAACAGGGAGCAGTAGAGACTGTGGCCAAGCAGACGGTTCAGCCTGTCTAAAGTCACTCAAAATGCAACGGGGGGTGGGAGGTGAGGAGACCACCAAGTACGAAAAATACAATACACCTGGAGGCTTATTTCAACCCATAGACTAGCATTTTGCAACCCCTGATAAACTCCTCAGTTCTTTAATGACTTCTGTTTTCCCAACTCAAAGGTATCCAAATTACCAGTACTTGTGAAAAGAGAAATAAAGAAAAACATGAAGGAAACAGAGAAAAGAGAACTAAAGACCTTGTTATACATATAATATAAGCCTCAATATCACTGTTTTTCCAAAATGTGGTGTACAAATACCAGCATCAGAATCATGCAGGGAGAGGGTCCTGCCTTTTTTTTTTTTTTTTAACATCTTTATTGGGGTATAATTGCTTTACAATGGTGTGTTAGTTTCTGCTTTATAACAAAGTGAATCAGTTATACATATACATATGTTCCCATATCTCTTCCCTCTTGCATCTCCCTCCCTCCCACCCTCCCTAAGTCCTGCCTTTTTAATAAGTTTCCCAGGTGATTCTTCATACACTGAAGAGAACCCTCTTCTCCTTAAAATAATTAATTTATTTTGTAAAATTTTTCTGTTCTATTCACATTGTTAGTTGAGTTCTGTCATTCCAAAGTCTCTAGCTTCATTTAAATTTTCCAACTTTCATTCTATAATAAAATATTTTCCTCATGTACTGTAAGTTGAAGAACCATTAGTTTGTAATCATCTGTTTCATCTGATTTTCTATATTCAATTTTTATTTTTATAGGTCTTACTACATCCTTTATAATTAGAGATGGTGTGAAATTTATAAATATTAAATGTGTGATATTAAAAATCTCCATAAAATACAAATAAATCTTTAAATAAAACAGAGACTGCCATCACAAATCAGAAATTAAAACAATAGTTCTGTGGGTAAATTTTTACACTAACACTTGCAAATATTAATCTGCCTCAAAGTATGCTTTTGAGGAAATAGCAGAAGTCAGTTTTGAATGTTTATCAAAACATTATAGCACAGCATATAATGAACATCCAATGAGCATCCTTTACTCACTGCTTTATTCCCTCACTTATTTTTTATTTCTATAATTACTAAGAGCCATTAACTTTTTTCCTTCCTACTCCCCACAATATTTACACTATTATTGTAAATATTCAAAGGAAAGTTGTTTTTTTAAAAAGTCAGAGAAATCTCTCCTTTCCAAATAACTGCTGACAAATCTAACTATAATGAAATCAATTTCCTACAGCAAAATTCTTGGAAACTAAGGATGTCAAAATTCAGACCCAAAGAAAAAGTGGAACCACAGTTCTGGGAATCCTGTATGTTCAGCCTGGGCCTCACCCTGTGGGGTTGTAGGGTCTGCAGGTGGAAGGTAAATGGGATCGGCTGTATGGCCGCCACCCTCCAACGGGAGGGCAAAGGCGGGTAAACGAATTCCTTGCCTCTCATTCAATACCACTTCTTTCTAAATGTGATAATCATCATTAGTCTTCTGGGTATTAGAGAAGACAATGGGTGCAACTTTGGTTTTGTTTATTATTAGAGGTAAAGGAGCTATAATTCTACTTAAATGCTCTATCGAATCATTCTGCCCTTCCTTTTCAAATCTTTCTTTTCTCTCATTTTCTCTACTCCCTTCATTTCCTTCTCTCCTAACCCCCTCTAAAATCAAGAGACTGGCAAAATAACTGATACTGGTTGGTTATGATAGGAATCTCTTTTTCTAGTTCAAGTCCTATCTTTATTTTAACACATTTGGCTTGATTACTCTAAGAAGTGAATTTTAATAGATTTGAAAATTTTTTTCAATTGTTTTAAAATGTACCCAGGACTTTGTTTTTATTCAGGTATGGTTAAGGCCAACAGATCAGGAGACAACTGCCATTGAAAGCACAGTGTGTCACTCACAGTTCCCAAAAAGGGACATGCCACACAATGTGGGACCAAAAGGGGAAGCACCAGGGTCAGTCAGGAGACAGATGGAGGGAGGGGAAAGCACAAGCCAGAGTCCTTACTGTGGTTCTCAAAGGAAGAAAAGGGCAGGCAGATGGGATAGGCTACTTTGAATAATCTCAGTGGGCTCTGGGGTGTAGGGACTGCCCCTCTTGCCTAGTACGAGGTTCTGGGGTGATATCAGGGCAACGACAGTGGCTCATCTGTGAGAGCTCTAAAGGAGGTAGTGCGTACGTCTGGGATCTGGACTGGTTGGTTTGCATATGGAAAGCATGCTCACAAGAGAGTCAGTTGCTATTTCTAGGAATTAGCCAGCCCTGGGAGGAGCAGTCTCTCCAGAATCAGCAAGGCCCTAGATGCCAGATGGTCAAGAATATATAGCTAACACAAAATATCATTTGTAAGAGATGCGATAACCAATTTAAATTAAGACCACAGAGAATCCAAAGTATCATTTTAGCTTATTACATCAACTTTCCCTTCACTAACACTAAAATAAGTAGAAAAATACAGCACTTAAGAGTTCACTTTCTGGGCTTCCCTAGTGGCGCAGTGGTTGAGAGTCCGCCTGCCGATGCAGGGGACACGGGTTCGTGCCTCGGTCCGGGAAGATCCCACATGCCGTGGAGCGGCTGGGCCCGTGAGCCATGGCCGCTGAGCCTGCACGTCCAGAGCCTGTGCTCCGCAACGGGAGAGGCCACAGCAGTAAGAGGCCCGTGTACCGCAAAAAAAAAAAAAGTGTTCACTTTCTTTCCTTCATTTTTTATGCCTATTTTTTTTTAATGCAGTACTAATGGGTACAGAAAGCTTGGAAATCATTTTGTACAAGCAACCATTTCTTAAGAGATGTATGATATCATTCTCTGTATGAAATATCTTTAATATATTTCACTTTTTGAAACACACAGCTCAGGATCCAACAAACAAAACAGTCTAAAATTCTCTTCCCTTCTAAGCACACCTAACAAAAGTAAACAAAATACTCTTTCTTTTAAAAGTAATATCTGGTTTATTTTTATGTACAAAATTCAAGTAACAAAAACAAATGCTTTCAGAACCTAACTGGTTGTACCAGAGCTTGAATGTATACTCATTACTAAAAACAAACAATGGGAAACAACTAGAAAATCAAATAAAATATATAAAATAATTATTTTAAGATACTCAATAATAGGTAACACAGGTACACAAATAAGGTAAATCCTTTGATTGGCCTCAGATAACTGCCTGAAGGCAGTTTCTACACAACAACATGGCAAGGACAGAGATGAAAGTTCAGGGAGGCTGAGAAGGCTGAACTTTACATGATAGAATGTTGTAAGGAGAGAGCTGAGCAGAGAGAAAGAGCTCTAGAGATGTGAAGAGGCACACCCTTGAATCTCTGGCTCAGTAATGATCTAAGAATGAGTAGGGTGATACTCCATGAGGCTTGGAAAAGAAGCACTAGAAAGCCTAATCCAAACAATTCCCAAAGTTCACACATGTTCATGTTCCCACCAGTCAAAGAGAATAATACATGGGTCACTGAGTCATCAGAAGTGAAGTTTAAGTAACCACAGAATAAAGACTGCTCTAAACACCCTAACAAAACCTAAAAGCAAGTCTGAAAATTATTAAACTAATTCCAAGTGAATTAGCTACATAATAGAATGAAGTCCACCACTACTTAAAGGAATCCCCCAAATCCAGCAACCAACAATGTAAGATTCACAGTGTCTGGCATCCAATCCAAAGCTACTAGGTAAATAAAGAAACAGGAAAAGGTGAGCTAGAAGTAGGAGAAAACTCAATAAAATTAGATCCAGAAAAGATAAGCATGTTGGAATTAGCAGACAAGAATATATTTTAAAAAGGCTATACTAATTCTGTTCCACAAGCTTAAGAATGTAGAGGAAAACATGAACATGATGAAGAAAGAAAGGAATACAGAAAAAAATCCAAATGGAACTTCCAGAGGTTAAAAGTACAATATCTAAAATGAAAAATATAAAAGATGGAAATAACAGCAGATAACAGACTGAAAAGAAAACATAGGTAACCCTGAAGACAAAGCAAGAGAAATGATCAAAAATGAAGCACAAAGAGAAAAAAGACTGGGAAAAAATGAACAGACTCAGTGATGTGTGGAACAATATCAAGTTATCTAACATACTTAGAATTTGAGTCCTAGAAGGGGAGGAGAGTAAGGTGGGGACACACACACACACACACACACACACACACACACACACACACACACACACACACACACACACACACACACACACACACACACACACACACACACACACACACACACACACACACACACATTTAAAGAAACAGGAAAAAAGACACATTACATATAGAGACCCAACTATTCACTGCTTTCAAGAAACACTTCAAATATAAAGATAAAAATGGTTTAAAAGTAAAGGGAGGGAAAATATATACCATGCTAACACTAGTCAAAAGAAAATGATAGTAGATATAGTAATAATAGACAAAGTAGATTTTAAAACAAATAATATTATCAGGAATAAAAACGATTTCATGGGCTTCCCTGGTGGCGCAATGGTTGAGAGTTCGCCTGCTGATGCAGGGGACACGGGTTCGTGCCCTGGTCCGGGAGGATCCCGCGTGCCGTGGAGCGGCTGGGCCCGTGAGCCATGGCCGCTGAGCCTGCACGTCCAGAGCCTGTGCTCCGCAACGGGAGAGGCCCGCGTACCGCAAAAAAAACAAAAAAAAAAAGGGCAAGCTAAACCCAGAATACGTAGAGAGACGAAAGGAAAATTAAGGATCAAAGGAGAAATCAGTAGCTCACCACTTAACAAACTAATCAAGATAAAAACATATGATCATCTCAACAGAGTCAGAAGCATTTGAAAAAAATCCCACATCCATTCCTTATCAAAATTCTCAGCAAACTAGGAATAGAAGCGAATGTCCTCCACCTGATAAACAGAATCTATGAAAAACCTACAGCTCACATCACACTCACTGGCAAAGACTGAATGCTTTCACCTTAAGATCAAGAATAAGCCAAAGATGTCCTCTCTAACCACTTCTACCGACAATGTACTGAAAGTTCTAGTCAATGAATAAGCAAGAAAAAGAAATAAAAGGCATCCAGATGGAAAAGAAATAAGTCCTTATTGACAGATAACATGACCTAAAATCAGTATTCAAAATCAATCCTACTTCTATATACTACCAACAAACGAATACTACATTTTTTAAAATACCATTTACAATAAAATCAAAACTATGAAAAACTTAGGGATAAATATGACAACAGATGTGCAAGAATGTACAACACACTGCTGAGAGAAATTTTTAAAACCTTCATAAACGGGAGACATAGTGTGTTTTTCTTAAGAATTGTTAAGGTGTCAGTTCTTCCTATATTGATCTAGAGTTAAGTCAATCCTTTGTGAAAATCTCAGAGGCCTCTATTGTAGAAACTGACAAGCTGATACAAAATTCATATGAAAATACGAGGATTTGGAAGACCCAAAACAAAATTTAAAAAGAACAAAGTTGGAGCGCTAATATTTGATTTTAAGACTTATTAAGAAGCTACACTAATCATGACTGTGGTATTGGCATCAAGGTAAACAAACAGATCAAAGGAATATACAGGCCACACACACACACACAGAGATTATTGGCAAAGATGCAAAGGCAATTGGGGGAGAAAAGATAATCTTTTCAGCAAATGGTGCTGGAACCACTGCACAGCCATATGCATAAAAAATAAAATTTGAGCCATACCTCACATGATCCATAAAAATTAACTTAAAAGATTTTCTCCTACGTTTTCTTGTAGAAGTTTTACAGTTACAGGTTTTACATTAGCTCTAGAAGGAAACATAGGAGAAAATGTGTGACCTTGGGTTAAGCAAAGATTTCTTAACTATGACACCAATTGCACAGTCCAAAAAAGAAAATATTTGATAAAATGGATTTCATCAAAATTAAAAACTGCTTTTCAAAAGACACCATTAGAATAAAAAGACAAGGACTTGCCTAGTGGCGCAGTGGTTAAGAATCCTCCTGCTGGAGATATGGGGATGTATGTATATGTAAAGCTGATTCACTTTGTTATAAAACAGAAACTAACACACCATTGTAAAGCAATTATACTCCAATAAAGATGTTAAAAAAATAAGTAAATAAATAAAATAAAATAGAACAAACAAAAAAAAGAATCCTCCTGCCAACTCAGCGGACACAGGTTTGAGCCCTGGTCCAAGAAGATCCTATATGCCCCAGAGCAACTAAGCCAGTGCACCACAACTACTGAGCCTGTGCTCTAGAGCCCGTGAGCCACACCTTCTGAAGCTCGCACTCCACAACAAGAGAAGCCATCGCAATGAGAAGCCCACGCACCTCAATGAAGAGTAGCCCCCGCTCACTGCACCTAGAGAAAGCCCACACACAGCAATGAAGACCCAACACAGCCAAAAATAAATAAGTAAATTTATTAAGGAAAAAAAAAAAGAATAAAAAGACAAGCCACAAAGAGAAAATATTTACAAAACATATATCTGGACTTGTATCCAAGAAATATTAAGAACTCTCAAAACTCAATAAGAAAATAACTCACCCAAACCAGAAAAAATGGGCAAAAGACGTGCATACTTCACCAAAGAAGTTTGACACAGACAGCAAATCACATGAAAAACTGCTTGGCAACATCAGTCATTAGGGAAATGCAAAGGAAAACCACACTGAGATACTACTTCACACCTACTGAAACGACACAAACTTAAAGGACCGACTATGCCCAATGCTGGCAAGAATGTGGAGCAATGGGGCCTCAGGCACTGTTACTGGGAATGTAAAATGTCACAACCACTTTGAAAAACAACTTGGCCGTTTCTTAGAAAGTTAAACAAAACCCTACCATGTGTTCCAGCCATTCTACTCTTAAGTTACTTACTCAAGAGGGGGAGAAAGCCATGTCCATACAAGGACCTATATACATGAATGCTCACAGTAGCTTTACCTGCGGTAGCCAAAAACTGCAAACAATCCAAATATCCATCAATAGGTGAATGGATAAAGAAAATGTGGTAAATCCATACAATGGAATATGGCACAGGCAAAAAGGGAGCAAACTATTGATATATGATGCAACAGTACGGATAGATCTCAAAATAATTTCACTGAGTGGAAAAAAAAAAGACAAAAGTGGACATACCACATAATCTCATATTTATAAAACTCTTAATAAATGCAAATTAGTCTGTAGTAACAGGTATCAGATCAGTTGTTGTCCCAGGGGCACAAGGGCTGGGAGAGTGGGAAACAGGCAACTTTTGGGTTTGATGAATATGTTCTTTATCTTGATGGCAGTGATGTATATAAATGACAAAATTTATCAAATTTTACATGTTAAACATTTGTAACTTACTATATATCAATTATATCTCAGAAAAGCTGTTACAAAATGTTATTGTAACAGACTGTAAGGGCCTATCTGAATCATATTTTATTGAGATCACATTACATACAAACAGAATAGTTTGCTATGTATGTTTTTCTTTGTAATAGGATTTTACTATGTTGCAAAGCACAGTTTAAACTTTTTAAAGGTAATTACTGTTCCCCACAGGAATAAAGTTTATTCTCCTTGGGCGTGGTTCACTATAGCACGGGCACTGCATCTTAGAACTAGCCACAGCTTCACCCGAGGGAAAGTAAACAGGGCATTAATGAACATGAAAACAAAGTTTATTCATCATAAAGTCAGGAAATCCCAAGCTAAGAGACCCATGAGGGGAAAGAGAATCAGTTTGTGAAAAATAATGATATTCAGTCTTTGACTGTAAACCTGCCTCTTGAAATGTCACAGTTTTCCAATACTAATCCTTGGCATCAGTGATGGACTGTGGACCCCACCATCCTCCAATACTCTGTGCTCTTTCCCAGTGTCTAGACATGCTTTCTCAGCAGAGGTCAAAGGTCTTGCCCTCCTCCCGTGCTGCCTGACTTGCCCTCTGCCATGGTCAATACTGATTCCTGCCCCGGGTCCTGCTTTGGCCTGGGTTTGGTTGGTCAGTCCATCAGCTGCCACTTCCCTCCCTCTTTCACGGCCTCTTTCAGATTCATTCTTCATCATTCTCCCTATGGGCTTTTCTCGTTGTTGTTGTTGTTGTTGCTGCTGCTGTTTTTAAACTTCATTTGTTCTTCAAAACTTGCATCTTCATGGGAAATCTAAAATAAAGGTGGAGAATCTTTTTTAACCCTAAGCGCCTCTTGGGAAGTGGATGCACCACGAGAAATGCAGAGTAGGGAGCTATCCCTGTCCTGGGTACACTGACCCCCTTGGTGGTCCAACAACAGCTTGTGGGGGGAAGGATTCTATTCCCTAGGTCAAAGCCAACCGTGGTCACTACACCACCAAGGGCCCATGTCCCCTGGCTGCAGCTTTTTGTATGTGAACGTCACCTGCACAACTACTAGGTTTCAGTCACCTGCTGTGCCTAGAACCAGCCCCTCTCCATCAAGATCTAGGTCCCAGTCTCGTGTTCATTCCAGCCTTCTCCATGCTCAAAGTGCTTCCTTGTTACCCCTTCTTAGCGACCATAAAAAGCTATGAAGTGCTGGTACCCGTTACGACATGGGTAAGCCTTAAAAAACATGGTAAGTGAACAAAGGCAGACGCAAAAGGCCACGTATCGTATGACTCCATTTATAGGAGAAGTCCAGAATAGGCAAATCCATGGGCACAGAACGTAGACTAGCAGCGATCAAAGACGGGGGGAGGGAGGAAGGGAGCGTGACCGCAGATACGTAAGGCTCCTTCTGGGGGATGATGACACGTTCTGGAATTAGACGGTGGTAATAGTTATACGACTCTGTGAATATTCTAAAAACCACTGAATTGTACACTTTACAAGGGTGAATTTGATGTTATGTAATTTATACCTCAATTTTTTAAAAACAAGGTATCTAAAGAACTGAAACAAAGATACCAAGGATTCCATTTGCTTAGTATAAAGTATTTAGGGCCACTTCATTAAGTCCCTACAGGCTAAATGAACCACTAAATTCAAAGGGTGACTTATTTTCCTCTTTTTCTCTGCAGAACAATCAAAAACTAAAGATTTCCTTTAGGTGTTTTCTAATTCTTAGACTAACGATAACAAATTTATCAAGATACCTAAGCATTCATTTACCATACACGTTCCTTCCTCTTGGACTCTGAAGTCTATCTGGAATAACCTAATGCAACAGTAAAGGAAAGAGTCATTTCAATTAGGCTATTAGACAAGGCAGCGACATTCGACGCATTTAATGTATTTCCCAGACACTATCTAAAATGCTTTCCATTTCCCAATCAACAACACTGCTCTGTTCTAATAGATCTGGCCATCAGATGTAATTGGCCTTCGAAAACATTCCATTCCAAATTAATCTTCATAAGTGTAGCAAACCAAAGAAAAGACAATGCTGTTTGCATTGCACTAATACGCCAGGACCCTTGAAGAGAACTCAGGGAGAGAACCAGAGCCAGAGTGGACTGCGTGAGTAATTCCTAAGTGCAGGGATTTTACGGGAAATCAACTCCTGTGGGCAAGTTTATTCCCCTCTCACAGAGTCTGGGGGAAGTGATGCCACCAACATCCGCATCTACATGAGGTCAGTATTCTCCCCAGTCATGCATGATTGCAGGGTGCAAGAGTTTATTACTCCAAATAAAAATATTTTGGACAAACCATGATAGGATATTTCTTTTTCACTGAAGAAATTCAAATATATGTACTTTTTTGAAGCTCGCTTAGTCTGCCCAGGTCTATTATTTCTAAGCACTGGGAGATATAGTAACTCCTTCCTAAAGCAGCCAAGCAGCCTGTTCAGTCTTATTCAATCCCTAAATGCTCCCTTTGGCCTTGCCACCTGCAGGTGGGAAATACAGCTGTGGCTCTCTCAATGATTTCACACTCCTGCAATCCCCTGTAATTTCCTAACACACCCGAATGACTATCCAGGGCCCTAAAGCAGCAGTTTAAGAATTTCTGCTGGCCTGAAAGTTAATGCAACCATCAAAGTTTTCAATTTAAACTCAGAAATTAGCTTGCTTACTGTCCAAGATCTTGCCTCCCTATACAATGAGTCTAATACGACGGTTTCACACAGAAGAATAAATAGAAAAGTATATAAACAGAAAAGTCATAAAATGTAGAGGACCATGTGAGGCAATAAATAATTGAGATGTCCTATCCTTCATTTGGTGAAGGAGAAAAGTGGTAGAAGAGAGATGATAAATGTGTATGTGTGTGTGCGTGTGTGTGTGTTAGTATATACCACGAGTTTTACTAACACACGAAGCGTTTAAATACCACACAGCAAAATGGTTTCAGTGGTTTCAGCAGCGCTGGAAAACATCCTGGCTTACTAGCCACAACAACAGTTCAGTCCTATGGATTTTCCGGGAAATCTGAGGCATTTCTGTGTTTAAGTACATGAAGGCAACACATTCGCGTACGGAGCACCTACTAAACAGGAGGCAAAAGCAGTGTTTTCTGTCTCAAACATGTCTTTCAGAGATACAGAGGACCAGCACTGCTGTTTCCCCAACTCACTGCCAAGTTCTTCATGAGCAACTTGTGCTAAAGGTTTGAACTCTGTGATGAAAGCTGACATGGTCACCAACCCCCTCCTCCTCTCTGCTCTCCCCACGTGGGCTCAGTTACATACTGCCAACCTGCATCACGTCCGCCCTGGATGTGAGCTTCCTCCCCCGGTTCTATTCACTATGCAGCTACGAGAAGGCCCGAGTGCACACGCAGGTAAGGGCACAGCTGGAGCCTCTCCAAGGCAGCAGCTGTGGGCCACAGGCAAAACTAGCGGCATTGGCAGGGATTCATCCTTCTCCCATCCTGCGGGTTTTATGTCTATACAGTAGGAAAAGAAATATATCACCTTCACTTTTTTCAGGGAAAAAAAGATAAAAGAGGAAGCACTTTCTTGTTCTGGATGTCCCACATTCAGATCCACCCAGACCACAGTGAATGCACTTCCTAGAACATCTGTATCCCAATCCCAGCAGAGAACTAAAAACATAACAAGTAAATCATTCATTTTCAAATTTTAGGCTTAGCAGGTTTGCCCCGTTTCTTAAACAGGCAGGTGTTCCAGAGCTATCTTTCTAAATCTAGAACATAAAAGATCACTAAGTGTGCTAGAGTAGAGCTTTAAAAAAACAAACAAACCCTATACTCATTATTTTTCAGATTTTAGTGATGCCATCTTTGACAAACAGAACTTTCTTCGATGATATAAATGTTCTTTATCCATCTGGTCTTTACCTACGTTCTATAGTAGTGACTATCCACACGTGCCTGTCGAGCACTTGAAACATAGTGCAATTAAGGGACTGAATTTTTTTTGGTTTTATTTAACTTTAGTTAATTTTAAGTTAAATTGCCACATGTGACTAATGGCTACATATGAGCGCAGGTTTAGACAGACAGGGTCCCTGAAACAGGAAGGGGCATCATGGCAACAGACGTTGGTCCAAATCCCAGCTCTGCCACTTACTACCTAACGACCTGGAGGCAAGCTATTTAAACTCTCTCATCATTCCGCAAGTGTAAAGTAGCAATGTTAGTGGGAGAAATGTCATGAAATTAAACATGGTAAAGTAAGCAAAGCCCCTTTTCCGTCAGTGTTACTTTCCCTGCTGTCGTTACTCAGAAGATAAGACATCTGCCCCCCAATTTATGCTCCTGCAGAGAAAATAAGCAACCAGCCAAAGCCTGAAAGGGTAGATGCTGAATTGCAAACGGCAATTTGTTTTTCGAAAGTGGGACTGAAATTTTCCATCTCTACTGTACATACATTTGTACTCAACCTTTTTTTCTTATATAACAAATTTTACTTTCATCAAAAAAACAAGTAATTTTTAAAGTACTGCCCCAAGGTTTTGGCTTTTTCTTCTGGTATTCCTCAGGCAGGGACGACGGCAAGGCAGATGCAATAAACGTTAGTTCACAGCCCTTGGGGCAGGTAAAAGGGACAGTGGAAATTGTGGCAGTCTATAAGCCTCTGAGGCCTGACTGGATGCCAGCACCATGTGTACCTGAATGCCCAAGGCTCCTAAGTGCAATGTAGTTAATTAGATGAACCAGGTTAGCATCAGTGCCTGCAAGTTGGAGGTTTTCCTCATCCACTCCAGCCAAGGAGATGAGCCCTCCTGTGGTCACGTGCTAAATTATCAGCAGGTAATTTTCTTTTATAAATTTATCTGTGAGAGAACTAAATGATACCCTCTACACACTGCAAATTGAACATTTCTGGAAGACAATTTGACAAAACATGTACTTAAAAATATGCATTACGTTTTGATCCAGTAATTACATTTGTAGGACTTTGCCTCAGGGGGAAAAGTCAGAAAATTAAGTGAAGATATCTATAACAAATGATTGTTCAACATTTTATATAATAAACGATGGAAGCAATCTAAATATTCATTAGCAGAGAGCTGGCTAAATAAATTATACATTTGTATCATGAAATACTATGCAGCCCATAAAAATGATACGGATTAATTCTGATATAAAAAGATGTTCAAAATGTTATAAAATAACAGGTAGAATAACGTTTGTTAAAATAACCTGCAATTTAGAAACATTTGTGTGTGTTTATGCACAGGAAAAATGTTAGAAGGACAAAAATCAAAAGGTTTATAAGTGCCTTTCACTGCTGAGTAGGAATTCAGGGGCTTGGTCTACTTACCTGTCATCTGTTACACTCTAAATGTTCTTCTTATGATACATACACAGTGTTAAATAATAAGAAAATAAATAAATAAAAGGCTGTCACGGGTGTCAGTTTTACAGGTGAGTGCTGGCAAACCTTTGAGGACTGACATAATTTAAATTCTATCAAAGCCAAAAAAAAAGTGGAATTTTTAAAAATCCATTTTATTGTCCTAGCATAACAAAAAATACTGAAGTGTAATTTATGAAGACATAAAATCATAAAAAACAGCAAATTAAATTCAGTAATATATTAGAACTAGAATTAGGGATAATTCTAGTAATTCAAGAATACTTCAATAATAGACTACAGAGAGAGAAATTATCACATAAGTCAAACTTGGACAATCAAATAATCATCTCAATATATATGTATTGATTCTATACCTGATTTTAAAACAAAATAACTCTAGTAAACTAGGAAGAGAAGTAAATATCTTTAATGTAACTTCAAAAAAAAAAACTCCCTCCAACTCCCAAGAGTAAAACAATAAAGGTATTCCCATTAAATTCAGGACCAAAAAAGGATGCCTACTATGGTAAATATCACTGAGCGCTGTACAGGAAGGTATAGCAAAATACTAAGATAAGAATGAAGATAAAAGAAACAACTACTAGAAAGGAGACAAAATTACTACTATTTAGGGATAATATAATTGCTTTTCTTAAAAAAAGACGAGACACAGCTGAAAAATTCTATAGTAATAGAATTAAGAAAGTTAAGAAACAGTCCACAAATACTGAGTATGTACCACGGTAAATCCTGAGGTAGCTGCTAGGGATACAACAGTGAATAAAAATAGAGATCCAGGGTGCATTTTAGAATATAATAGAGAATAAAGCAAAAATATAAGTTCCTCATACTCTTTTCCTGTGTTCATGAACAGAACAAATGCAAGCGACATCAGTTCCCATTTTCAGGCAATTCAGAAAATGGGCTTCGGAAACCCACTTATGAATGTACAAAATCAACAGCTTTTCTATAATTAGCAAACACCAGTTACAAGATATAATTTAAGAACAGTCTATTTGCTACAGAAATCAAAAACAAAATATAAAATATCTAGAAATAAATTTAACAGGAAATGTGTAGGACCTATATAAATAAAAGTACAAGCTTTCACGAACTGAGGTAAAAAAGGAGAAGGCATTTTTTTTTTAAAGTGGGAGGTGCCATGTTCCTGGATTGTAAAAGTGTACATTTCCCCAAATTAATCTATATATTTAGTGCAATCACATTTAAAACACCAATGGGATTATTTTAAAGAAGTTGACAAAGCGATTCTGAATTTCATTTGAAGAATGTGTGAGAATGTTCAAATTCTTTTCTTTAAGAAAAAACATGACAAGAACTCCAAAAGAGAAGTCATGATATCATCCACGCGTTTTCAGACACAAGTGGGCTGAAAGCTTGGCTCTGCTGTGTGTGCAGCTCTAAAGGCTGGTGTGTATTTTTATATGCAGCCAGTGTACTGCTTTGTCTCTAGATAACCCCTCGTGGCAGAGCAGCTCCCCCGAAAAGGCGGCCTCAGAAGCCAGATGTGTGCGAAGCCACTAACATGAGAGAGTTCTGCCGGCGCAGAGAACGACCTCCAGTAGGAAGGGTTCAAACGCACACTGAAATTCAAGTCAATTCTTGTTGGAAAAGGGCCTGGTGAACACATTTTCCGGTCTTCATGCTCAATATTAAAGATTTCCAGGAAACATAAAAATTGAGCAATTGATAAAAGTCTCTATTGGGCTATTATAAGATAATAAGGTAAAATTCAATTTCCTCGCTCGATGAATACTATATATTTGGATTCCTATGAAAACCTAAAATCAAATCAATAATATTGAGTAGTTACATGTACATCTCCTTTCATTTTTAGTAGCATTTTACAAGATAATTCATTCACCTACCCACTTCCCAACCATTACCTCCTCCCAATGCTTTCCAAGTGGATGGAAATTCAGCACACTTGATCAAGAGTAAGAAGTTAGGCCTGTTTTACAGACACAGATAAGAAACTTTAAGCGCCTGAAGAACTTGCCATATATCACAGACCAAGTGAGCTGCAGCTGAGACTGGGGCTGAGCTTTCAATTTCTGGGTCTGCAATAGGGACCCTCCCAACTCCTCCCTCTGTTTCCAAAGGCACGGAGCTAAGTTGCCCAATTGGGCAACTTATAAGCAAGTTGCCCAATTTGCACATAACCATAAAGTTATGAGTTTCTATCCTCCTGTTAACAGGCAGCTGCAGCTGTATTCTGTTCTGAAACTATAGGCTGCATGCCCAAGCCTGACCAAACAGCAGTCTTTAAAATTTTAATATTGGTTGTTCCAAGAGAGACCCATGATAATAACTAACACATGCCGTGCTTACTCTTTGCCAGACCCTGTGCTAAGCACTTCAAAGATGCTTACTCGTGTAAATCTTTACAGCACTCCTTATGCCGTAGACCAGTACAATCACATCCCAATTTAGACATGAAGAAACTGAGGCACAGAGAGGCCGCCTAACTTCCCAAAGATCTCAGGGGCTCTGCTCCAGGGCCTGTGCTTTTGATCTGGGTCCCAGGCTGCCAAGTACCACGTCTGCTAACAGATTTCCATCTCTCTGCAAACCCCAAAGCCAGCTAACAGCAGTCTCTGTAATGATAAAAGATGCGTATGATGGTCCAACCTAAATTACCCGTGATAAGGTTTAATTAATACAAATTGCAAAGCATAGCTAATTGCTGTGTTCCACTCTCTCCTCTAATGATGCATATAAAAATACTCAGGTTAAGTCCTCATTGTACTTTTAACATAGCTGAAAATATTCCTGTACAGTACTTGGAATTATTCAAACTATAAAAATCTAGCTCCAAAATAATAAAGTCAGCCACTCTCTGTGAAATCTTACTTTGGTATCAGCCCACTGGGACAACCCCTGGGTGCACCCTGTTTTGTACTGTTTGGGTATAGTCTTCTTGTTAACCAACATACAAATTCCCTGAGAGCAGGGGCCACCCCACAGAACCCTACAAAACACTCTGTATGTAGGTACTTAACACATTTTTGGTGACCAGGGGAAAAGTGGAATAATTTTTTTGTGTGTGTGGCAAACAAAAATATTTCAGTCCTGTAAATACATTTTGGACAGCCACATTTCATCATTTTGACAATTAAATTCCCACAGCTAGCAATTTCTCTACTTCATCACACTTACAGAATGCTTACTGGGTACCAGGAAATGCAATGAGTGCTATATTCAAACTAAGCCAGTTAAGCCACACAACTGTCCTATGACAGTGAGCCCATTATATAATCATCCCTATTTTGCAGATGAGGAAACTGATGTTTAGAAAAAAGAAAAAAGCAACTTATCCAAGGTCCCACCACTAGTCAGGGATGGTGTCAGGATTCAAACCCAGGCTCTCTACTTCCAGAGACGGGGCTCTTAACTACCTGTCTCCCTAACCATTTCTTCCCTTACCTCCACCCTGGCTCCCCACCAGCTTAACTGAGACCATCAGAAGGTTTTTACCTACCGCTCAGTCCTCCTCAAGGTCTCATTTCCAAAACTACACCTTAGTGTAAAATGTTACCAGCTTTTTAATGAAGGCAATAGAAAGAACAGGCCTATAAAACTCACACTGCTAAGAGGGTCTTGCCTCTCACATGATTCAGCGTGTTCCTTTGAAGACCCCGATCTTGACTTCAGTGAGAACCATGCCTCTGTTAAACAACTTGTTTTAAATTGCAAACTATATAGCTGATAAGGCTTCTGTGTTAAGCAAGTTGCCCAATTTGCACTTCACTGAAATGCTTATGTATGTACAAATAATTTGTACCAAAAAAATTATGTACAAATAATTTCATTCTGGTTCCATTTACATCCTCTGTTTTCACTTACTTCAAATTTCTATTACCTTATGTAGAATGAGAGCATCTTTAATTTGCCTTGAGGACAAGATGGAGTGAAAGTGCCTAGCAGATGTGTAGCTCGTTTTGCACAATCAAGGCAGAACAACTAGGAGACAGGAGTTAGAGTCCTAACCAGAGGAAAACACGAGTGGCCCACGGGTGGACTTCATCCACCCAACAGGCTTGTTTTTAAAATCTAGACAGTAGTTTTCATTTTTAAAATTAGGTGGCAACATTTTAAATCTAAGAGATGTCACGTAAATATCCAGATTCCTTGCCTTTCGTGAAAAACTGGAAGCTCTGGAAACCCTAAGCCTGCTCTCCATAGATGACAACATTTGAAGCTGAACAACAGCTTCAACGAACCATGAGATTCCGGTGTGCCACAGCCCCGACCCAGACGGCGCCACACGTTCGAAACCACCTGCCTCGGCGTCTGACTTTGCAGCCCCGGACTAAATCAACAGCAAATCAATTCTTGACAGAGAAATCTGCAACTACAATGATTAAGACAGGATTTTCAAGCTGCTGGGGGAACCTCAGAGTATACCCTCTTTTACTTCCTCTTATCTCCAAAGATGGGGATTCTTTAGAAATTTGGCTGGAAAGAGGCAACAGGGGACTAGATAAGGGCATCTATTTATACACCCTCCTAAGCCAGGGTGTGTCCCTGAGCTGTTGGCACTAACTCTCTGGAGCTAGCTCCTTCCTTGGACTCCATTCCCCCGCCCAAACCCCACTACCGTACTGCTGTCCCTGGGACCAGAAGGACCAAGGCTAAGAGCAAAACTTGCACAACCAAGTCATTCTCCCAGGGCTCCTACCCCACCAAGATGCCCTTCCTTGACCGTCCACCTGGAGGCGCCGAGAACACAACAATCCACGCTTCTCAAGGTCAAAACAAAACCAAACTCCATGAAAAGCAATGCTGCAGCCATTGTTCAATCCACAGGTGGCTCAAGTGTTCACGTAGAAAAGTCAAAATTTCCCCTCGCAGGAAGTTCCTGGAAGGAAGTCAGTGCCCAGAAGCTCAGCCACTCCTCAGACCAGAGAAGGCAAAGGGAATGCAAGCATCTATTCTCCAGAATGGCTACAGCATCCTAGAATAGGAAGCAGGATCCTGAGGCTGCAGGAGCCTTATTAGCACAGGTGCTGGGTTTCCAGGCAGGCTCTGATCAGAAAAGCCTTCCACTTTGCAACTTTGAGGAAGGGTGGTGGTTCTTTTTGCCACATTTTGATCAGGAACCAACCATGAAAACAGCTGACTACTTGAAAGGGGCTCTGGGTGTAAGTTACTTGTCACCCCACCCGACTTACCATTGTCCCAATTCTTTGGAAACTAGAGCCTCTGCCATTGGCAACAGCTGTCCCTGGGAGCCTGGTAACAGTAGTGATATCATAGTACATGAGGACATTCCTGACACTGTACATCCACAATTACTGAAATTCTTCCTTTTTCTTAAATTATTTTACAAGTAATGCATATGCAGTTGAATTTTTCCAAACAGAACTAGATGGTATAAGTGGTAAGTTAAGTGTCTCTAGGCACATATTCCCCATGACACTCCCTTCCATTATTACTGTTCTTACAGTCCTTCTGTGGTTATCAGCTTAACTAAATAATAGGCTTATAGCTCTTCTTGATCTGTCAGCCTCAGACAGAATCTATTGACTTACTGCCTGCCTCCCTCATATCTACCTCATTCACACTTCCTTCCCCTCTAATTCTTCCCTAGTTTTCTTGATTGTGTTATTTTTAGTTCTTCAATCGGTTAGCTGTTTCTTGTTTCAACAGCATTACACAGTATTCTGGACATCCCACCATGGAAGAGAAGGAAATTAGCATCTGACATATCCCCCATCACCTCTCTTCCCCTCCTGCCATCTAGCCACGGACTCTGTCAGCTCTTCCACTCTTTTTGCACTGTCAGGTTTTTAAACCTTGGGTTTTTTTTTTCTTTTCTCCCCCCCCGCTCCCCGGTACTTATATTACATCTTCCTTGTCTCATGTAGAGATTAACCAACAAACTATTTAGCTACGTTTACATTATGATTATGCAAATGCTACTTCCTGCAGAACCAATAGCAGCGCTCAACCCCTGGAGAAGGAAATAGAATCCTAGGTGAGTGAACCTGGCTAGACCTCAGGGTCAAATGGGTTCTCTTTTCTTACACTCCAGTAAATGCTCAAAATTATACCACTTTACTTTGCTTTTATTTTCACTTTTTCAAACCATATAAAACAACTATTTGATTATCAACCTGTCCTGTCGATATCTGTGCCCATGCGGTTTTTTTTTTAAATCAAAACTACCTTCATATGACCTCAATACTATCCCATGTTCATCCCTTTCTTATTTATTTGTTTGTTTGTTTATTTATTTACGGCTATGCCGGATCTTAGTTGCGGCACGCAAGACCTTTTAGTCGCAGCATGCAGGCTTCTTAGTTGCAGCATTTGGACTCTTAGTTGCGGCATGCATGCGGGATCTGGTTCCCCGACCAGGGATCGAACCCGGGCCCCCTGCATTGGGAACACGGAGACTTAACCACTGGACCACCAGGGAAGTCCCATGTTTATCGCTTTCTCATAAGAGAAGTACACATTACTGCAAACACACAAGGGAACAGTTATTGACTTAAACAATTAAGCCAATAAAAAGCACCCCTGAGGCCCAAATACTCCAAGGTATACATCCAAGGGGAGAGATGACACCAGGTGAAGAGATGACTCACTCGGCATGGCTACTTTTTCTTTCTGCCTTTTTTTTCCCCCCACCTATGTGCAGGTTGGTTTATGTGATTTAGCTTCTTGGCTACCTAATTTTTTTTTTATTGTTCATTTGCTTTAAAAAACACATAGACAAACAATAAAAACACACATAGTCTTAAATTATGTACTTGGCAACATTACAAAACAGAAAATAGGTCATAATACCTAGCAGAGAGCAAATTGCTTGTTCCAGAAGATAAATTAATCTCTGAAATCAGCAAAAGTTCCAGGACAAGCAATGTTGCACAGTAGAAAGAACAATGGTTTGGGGGTAAGACAAAGCTGAGTTTAAATCCTAGATAAAGACTTCCCTTGTAGTCTTGGGACATTTACTGAAGCTCTCTGAACCTCTGATTCCAAATCTATGAACAGGCCTAACACACCTCTTTTGCAGGGTGAAGATGACGATATGTATAATGCAACCGGGAGAGTCCCGGGTACTTGCAAATCAGTGCTTACTAACACTAGCTCTTACATGTCCAGGAGCAAGTGTCTCTCAAATTAGCTATAATATACGAGACTGGGCATTAAGCTGTATTTACTCAGGTCCTAGGAAGAAACAGGAGAGTGAGGTGGCAGGCAGGTAATATTAAGAATCTAGAAACTAAAGGAAATGTACAAAATGAAGACAAGACATACGACGCTAGACAAAAAAATAAAACATTACTACAAAATTATTTTGCAATTAGACTCTCTGGAAGATTTTTTTTTTTAAGGACCCTTCTTTAATTATAATTCTGAACTAGACCTTAGTACATTACAACATTTTGACAAGCAATATATACCTTACACCATGGACAATTAAGAAAGCATTCCAAAAGACACCACTTTACTAGTAAAAAGGGGAAAAAATCCATAATTCACAATTGAACCAAATGTATGGCTTAAAAAAAAAGAGAGAAAGGCTTTGTATGAATCACTCTATAAGTTGATCACAAAATTATGAATTTCAGAACTCTGGACGATGAATACTCCCACACATTCTACATATGTAAGAATCATGCACAGAAACGTGGTGTCACTAAAACTTCTCCAAAACCATGGCAATACCTCAAGCTCCACCTCTCACGGTTATGTGGATCTGAAATCTAAAGTCTCTTCTTAAATTTGCTTGCACTTGCTTAATCCACGCTGTATCAGTGATGTAAACTTAAAATGATTTCAAGCCAAAATCATATTACTAGACTCCTACATGCTTATAAAAATAGCTTCTGTTTGAAAGTGAGTGGTGAAGTGTTAGCATCCGGACCACCATCTAAATGCATGAACTTTTCCATATTTAATTATATTAGTATGTAGTATTATTAGCCTTTTCTTTCATTATTTCTTGGTCTTCCACTGTTTCTCCCTAAGGCTGATGTTAAACCTACTTTGCATTGCTCCTCACTGCCAATATTCTGCCAGTTAACTGTGTTTCTTTTAATCAGTCGAGACAGAAGAAAAATGGTGAATACTTAAAATGTTCTCCCTTTAATCATCAAAAGAAGGCAAGAGATAAAGAAAATAAAATCAGCCCTTGTGTTCATGAAGGTGGTACTTTCAATTATTTCAGAAATTCACTTCAACACATACCTTCTGTGCACCCCCTCTGTAGGAGGCAACTGACAAGATCCTGTCCTACAGGAAGGCGCAGCCAGGAGCCTTGGTGCAGGAGGTGGAGGTGGCCACTACACCCCAGGGCAAGTCAGAATGAGGCAGGTGTAAAAGAAGAGGCATGAAGATTACATTTACTGTGAATCAAGTAAATTCACGGCTGGTTGTCCACTTCCCGGGTTGTATATTCAATTTTGTAGCCAACTAAAAGCCCAGTGGACAGAAGTGGTTTTAAAATACTCATCCCTTGGGCCAGTCCTACCTTAAATCTCATTTCTCATATTTCACGGTTATTTCTCATATCCCAAGTCTTAAGGAAAAGCTATTAGGTACTTCTCAAGAATTGATTCTCCAGGTTTACATCATCGATCCAGAACTCATTTTTCCTATAGCTCAGAAACCAAAGAGCTGCTGGATTTTTACCCTGCTGCTTCATTTTACCTTGATTATAATTCCACATCACTTCCATACGGTTAGTTAACTGCCCAACCATCCATAAGAGCGAGTACAAATCATGGAATCATAAATCTAACAATTGACCGATTTGGTAGCTTTGAGGAGAGTGTTACGCTTCTGTGTTCAGCCTCCCGAGGTGGAAACGTTTCTTGGAACTTGACTCGGGTTCCTGGCTGAAGGCTGGGCCACACCTAAACCATCCCAGGCTGACATCTTAGGAACCTACTGTTGACGCTGGCACAGAACGATTACATAGCCTCTGCGAAGTGTGACTACCATTAATGGTAGCGTTTCACACACACTCACTGTGTTTGTCTACGTGCGTATGCAAAGTCTTTTCTACAGAACATTTTTAGCAAAGCTAATCACTATTCTCAAAAAGAATTTTATAAAAAGGGAACGATTCTGGTCTTCCCGAGGAGGCGTGGGCTCAAATTCCACTTCCGAGACACACAGTGTTTAAAAAAAAATAGGGAACCTTTTGACCGCTGAACACACACAAAACTGAATCCTCTTATCTAAGAAGTGAGTAGGTCAAAGACTAATCAATTATGATAATGGCATTATGGGCTATGCAAACCCCACAGGAATTTGTCACACAGAGACTTACACCTTTTAATGGGATTGGCACAATATAAGTGACAGACATACGCAACATGGAGGAGAGGGAGACTACAGTCATGTCTTTGAATTATCATACAGTCAAACATGAACCTTTTCTGAGAAATAACGTGAATGTACTGAAAAGCTTTTGCAAAGGTATTTATAGCACCTTAACATTTCAAGGTAACAAAAATGCCATCAAATATTCATTGCACAATAGTGAAAATGCATTTTCATTAATGAATCCTCTACCTGGATCCAGTGTTTGATTCTGCGGTTAAAAAAACAAAAGCCAGGGCTTCCCTGGTGGCGCAGTGGTTGAGAGTCCGCCTGCCGATGCAGGGGACACGGGTTCATGCCCCGGTCCGGAAGGATCCCACGTGCTGCGGAGCGGCTGTGCCCGTGAGCCACGGCCGCTGAGCCTGCGCGTCCAGAGCCTGTGCTCCGCAAACGGGAGAGGCCACAACAGTGAGAGGCCCACGTACCGTAAAAAAAAACAAAAAACAAAAAACGAAAGCCAATGCCAATACAAGTATTACCAGGATAAATGTTTTTAGAAGAAGCCGCATAAAGAAAAATACATAAACGGGTCTCTAACTGGTGCCTATACAATGTACCAGTGCTTGACTTCTTCAGATACTTACACTCCCCAGCACTCAGCTGTACTGATATAGAAAAGACTGAAGAAACTGTGCAAACACTTCCTACACAGAAACAGGCACTTCGTTGTTTTTAACTTAGTGTCTAGTTCTCTGTAATAGCACGATCTCGTGTATGGTAATAACACTCACGTGGTATATATTTACACAGTGCCGAACATCAACATCTGACTTTCACAGGGACTTCCCTGGTGGCGCAGTGGTTAAGAACTCCACGTTCCCAAATGCAGGGGGCCCGGGTTTGATCCTGGTCAGGGAACTAGATCCCGCATTCATGCCACAGCTAAGAGTCTGCATGCCACAACTAAGGAGCCAGCGAGCCGCAACTAAGACCCGGCACAACCAAATAAATAAATATTTTTTTTAAAAAAATTAGACTTTCACAGAACGGCCGCATCATTTTTTAAAGGCTCTCACGTAAGAAGGCCGACGTGTTAGTAGCTAGTTCATGCTGCCAAAAATCTGGTAAGGGATTGTGTGGATATGGCTCTCTTTACTCCCTTGAAAATTCCTGTCTGGGTAGCCCAGGTATATCTCTACCACCTTTGGTTCTCAGCCTGCTGGGAGACTCCCCCCACCCCCTTCTCCAGACCCTGAGAGAACTGATGTGGCCTTGGGCCTCTCTAAAGAGCTGTTACTCAGTCCTCATAGTTGGTGGCTGTGTGCTGTGCTTCTTCCTCTCAAGGCCCTTCTGCCTGGCTCTGGCTCATTTATGAGCACCTGGCCCGTGCTCTTTTTCTTGCATCTTACGGAAACGCACCAGACGTACTAGCAACCCATGCAGGTAAAATCAGCCTCACTGGCACGTCTGGCCTTGGCTTTGGCCACATCAGGAGGAGAATTTGGTGACTCCAATGACCACTCACTCTAGTCCACTCTCTTGGCAGAGCTCTTCATCTGGGAAGCCACAGTCTGAGCTCACTCTGTCCTAGAGAAAGCCCACTCCCAGACACCTCAGGGACAGGAGGACTGACACGGAGTCCTGCTGCCTTACCAGTCATTTTGCTCAGCACTGGGAGATACAGAACTAAAAGACCCAACCTTTTATCCTTTTATCCAAAGACAATTTCCCGCCCCTCAAAAATCATACTGGATCATTACCGTATGTGCAAACAGAATTGAGGAGGAAAAATTTAAAAACAACAGTTGACCACGTGGTGAGATAGCCCAGCAGGGCATCAACAGGAAGTGGCTGACTCTCAGGTGGGCCACCTGTAGCACTGGGATTATTACGAAGTGCCTTACAGAGCTGATGAGATAATTAACCAAGTCCTCGGAAAATATGAGATTCCTAAAAAGATAAGTTCATTTTATTTTTATTTTCTTCAGAACCCTTTTATAAATTAACATGCCTTCACTGTCTTAACATATCTTTTTTTAAACATCATGAAAAAAATTCCCTTTATATAGCATCACTTCTCTACAAGTTGGCCCATGGAGAACAGGCAGGTAAATTATGAGATCTGCTCTGAAAAGAATTTGGGTCAAAATTTGAAAAGACCCAGCTGTGAGTAACGTTTTAGATAATATTTATAAGTACAGGCTAGAGTCCTGGAGTGTACTTGTTTAAGCTTCTGATGCTCTCTGCCACCACAGAATTACCACAATAATGTTCAAATGTGTGGGATGGAAGTCATGATAATTATATAGTCCTAAGGACTTGTGGCCACGGAGCTACAATGCTAACCCTAGGACCCTATTTGGATCCTAGGGTTTTGTATTCAGAAGCAGACAATACACGCAGGAATCTGCAGTTTTAGCAGAAGCAGCAGGGGGTTCTGGTGCAGGTGCTCTGAGGTACCGGTTCTTCCACACTTTGAGAAACTCTGCTTTGGCGGGCACAGAGCAGAGCCAGAGCAAGAAACTCCCTGATTTACTACTGGAACTGACAAAGGGACCAAGTTCTGGAGTCGACTGGGAAGCAATTCTCAAACATATTCAGAGGAGAAGGCAGAGAATTACATAATTAACGAGAACTACCATTTGATGATCTCAACGCTATGGCAGAGAAATGGCAATTCTATGGCACGGACATAAACCACTTACTCCGAAAAAGTCTGTGGAGTTGTGGTTTGGTTTTCCTCCTGTGGAAACCCCTGTCACACTACGTAATGGAGAAAGCTCAAGAATTAATCGTTAGCACTCATTTTTGCAGAAACTCCTATTCCACAGAGTAAAGGATAGTTGTGTGTCATTTACAACATACCATAATAAGTACATAATAAGGGGTTAGCCTTCACAGAGTGCAAAACGCTGGGTGTTGCTAGATTAGTGCAAGTAGAATTTTTTCCAACCAGCTGTCATTCAATCCAAATTTAAATGAACTTTGATCTTCTCAACAAGACATGAACAGGAAGACTTTTTCCCTATTCATTTATTTAGCTGAAGAGTTTAACTCTACACAAACCCCTTATTGGAAGGACAAGGATACCTTACTGCTGCTGTCATTTCCCTGAATTTCCTAGCATTGCCGTAGTTTAAAGTCCCACATCAGTATTTGCATGTTCCTCGGCCATGTCACATAGCTGCTGCCACCACCGCCCTTTCCCTTGTCACATAGCTGCTGCCTAGATAGCCTGGTCACACGTGCTGTTTGCACACACACTCTCCATCCAACAGAAGCCTGTTGCTCTAAGCAACACTACTAGCCTCCTATAAACAGCCGTTCTCTTTCTAAGTAACCTTTGAATCTCACGGAACTTCCCGGCACTGTGTACTCTGTTACAGAGATTTGACATTCGAGGCTCACTGTGACTGTTGCTAGTGAAACAACAAAAAAAATCTCTTTAAAGCTGGACTCTCACATCTACTCAAAGGTCAAAGCTTAAGTGTAAGTTTCTAGGAGAGCGCCACCCAGGCCCCTCCCACCATCACTCCCTCACTCTGTTTTTGTTCTTTCTCTCCAGAGTTTTGATCATGGTTTTTTAGTTAGTTATTTATGGGTATACCGGTTAAATATGTTTTCCCTACTGGAAGCTCCAGCGAGGACAGGGATCTAATATTGTTATCTATCATTGTATTCCTGGCACTTAGCACAGTTCCTGGTACATGGTCAAAGAAACAGTTTTTTAAATGATAGAAACTATTCAAGATACCAAAAGCGCAGAGGCCTCATCCGTCAGAGCCGGTGACCACCATCGCCATATGCACCTCCAGGCTGGTCTGGAATGACAAGGTCATTTGTTCTCCTTCCTCGCTGAACATGTTGGTTAGCCTGGCTTAGTGCACCACTCTTTGCCTGTCATCTTGCTGCCGGGGTAGCAAAAACAATACTGCCTCCCTACGAAGTTCTGCCTTCATTTGGCTTATCACCTGCAAACAGCGCAATGCAAACTAAAGAAATGTCAGTATCATCGTAAATGTGTCTCTAGGTCTGCAGAGTCACTGGCACGTGGAGCAAGTATCTGGGTGACTGTCATCAAGACTTCTGAAATGGTTTAAGTCAGTTAATTTTTCTTGCCGTTGAGAATTACATCTAGGTCCTGTGCGTGGAGGAATATCAGAGTAAAATACACTGAGCAAAACCAGACACTCTGGGCTTCCCTGGTGGCGCAGTGGTTGAGAGTCCGCCTGCCGATGCAGGGGACACGGGTTCGTGCCCCGGTCCGGGAGGATCCCACATGCCGCGGAGCGGCTGGGCCCGTGAGCCACGGCCACTGAGCCTGTGCGTCCGGAGCCTGGGCTCCGCAAAGGGAGAGGCCACAACAGTGAGAGGCCTGCGTACCACAAAAAAAAAAAAAAAACAGACACTCTGATTCACTCTTGGTGAGAGAAAAGGGCTAGATACCACTAACCTGATAGAAACATTTAAAGGAGGTTTTCCAATCAAGTAACGCCATGTTCTTGTGAGTATCTCTCAGCAGTCCCCCTGCTTGATCACAGCCAGGGATCTAATCTACGGATGAATCACCCAACTCGTTCAACTGGTCAACAATTTACAAGGACTCCACGCTGTACTCCTCAGGCCCATTCTCGGCACTGAGGGTCTAGCAATTCACAAAACAGACAAAACCTCTCGTAGGGAAAGAGGGACATCAGGCAAATCAATGCACAGGATATAAACTACTGAAAATTCCTAGGAAGAAAAGTCCGAAAAAGCAAGGATTAGGGCTTGCTATGGAGTGTTGGTGGTGAGGGAAGTCCTCATGGAGATGATGGAGGGAAAGCTTGAAAGAGAGGAGGGAATGAACTAGGCTGATTCCTGGTGGAGGAGCAGTGCAGGACAGACACACCTTGAAGCCAAGTCCTGGAAACCGAAAGGAGGCTGGTGGGTTGGGGAGGAGCAAGGAGGCCGGAGCAAGGAGCAGAGCCAAGGAAGAGAAGAGCAGGAGATGATGTGAGAGTGGAGGGGGGCAGGGACAGAGAAGGCAGAGGACCAGCAGGTCCTCCACGATGTTAACTTCCGCTCAGGGTGGGACAGGAAGCCCCCAGATGGCTCTCAGCAGATCAGATATCGCTCAACAGGATAACTGATTCTCTGCGAAGAATAAACTGGGAGGCAGGCAGGGCAAGAGAACTTCCTTTAATACCTGCCGCATTGGCAAGAGTATAGCTTTGTTCTATGCTATGACTGAAAGGCATTTTGGAGGCTATGGATTAATCGGAAGGATTTGATCTAGCATCTTTCCATCGACAGAGAACAGAACTGCTGCTTTCTCATCTTTCTTCTTTTGAAGAGGTACGATATGTCGGAAACACGGCCTTCGGGACCAGACAGACCTGGCTTCGAATCCCATCTGCTGTATTTGTAGGATGGGAAGCATGGGCCAAGTGATGCTTTCTCCCTTTAAGGAAAATAAATGATGAACATACCAGCTATCAAGCATGGGGCCTGGAAGAGAATGCAAGTGATGAATAAAGGATGGCTGTGACCCATTAACCACTGCAGGAACAATGATCAGAGACCTCAAGGCTTTTTCAAAACCCCACATGCTGCAGAAAGTCTATGAAGACATAATGACACTCTCCTCATTTACTAATCTCAACTGCCAGACCCTCTTTAAAGTACAATACTAGAGACTTTTTCTAAAGCTAGTGCAAGTCTAAATACTTATATTTCATCAGGGTATTAATTCATGAGATCTAGCAAGAATGGCAGTGGTTATTCTAAAAAGACTGAAGATGAGTGACAGCTATGGACCTAGAACTCCATTATTCTTGGTGATGGAGATAAAATGATGTTCAATCCTAACCCTATGCCAGATGCTACATAAGAATTCCCGGATAACTGCTTGATTGGGGAAATTTTAAAAATCAAATTCTTATTTTTTAGCAAAATGTATCTTCTCTTTACAAAAATAGACTGTTGGGCTTCCCTGGTGGCGCAGTGGTTGAGAGTGTGCCTACCGATGCAGGGGACACGGGTTCGTGCCCTGGTCCGGGAAGATCCCACATGCCGCGGAGCGGCTGGGCCCGTGAGCCATGGTCGCTGAGCCTGCGCGTCCGGAGCCTGTGCTCCGCAACGGGAGAGGCCACAGCAGTGAGAGGCCCGCGTACCGGGAAAAAAAAAAAAAAAAAGACTGTTATTTTCTAAACAGTAACCTAGAAAACCAAAGGTTTCATTTGATAGACACATTTCATAACCTTTTCAAAAACTCCATTCTTTCCCATCATTTTCTGTTTACAAAGGCAGACACCTCTGGTTGCCTATCCAACATCCACTCCCCCTTAACCCTTGCCAGCAAAGCCCCAAGTGTGTGTGGGAGCGTCCATCCCTCCCTCACACACTTCAAAAGATGGTGGGTGGCCCTGCCTTCAGTTCAGGTGTGAATTCTGAATCCCAAATGGGACCATGGTCTTCCTTGCGAGTGGAGTGAGCTCACCTTGCAAGGCAGGTCTGACTCTGAGACTCGGGGAAGGACTGAATACTAATCCTGGCAGTGGCTGTGCTGGAGGGACCCTGGGGAAGTTTACCTCGCTCCCAAGAAGGAAACGCCGAAAGCAAGAGACCTTTTCTGTCTCTAGTTTTGCTGCATCTGGATATGGCGCTGGAAGCCCCGTGGCCAGCCTGCTAAGCGCCTAAGAATCCCAGAGATGCCAGTGCTGGAGCCAGAGCCCCCAGCTGTGACATCTGGAGCCTCCCCTGCCTCTGGACTGCTCGTTACAAGAAAAAATTAATTTCCTCCTTGCTGAGGCCAATTAGAATCAGGTGTTTCTGCTACCAGCAGTCTGCTAAAACTGGTTTAATAAAGAATTACTAATTTTCTTTTAATCCAGTATTATTGCTGAAAATTCATCAGCAATGACATCACACTTGTACAAATGCATAAACAGATGACTTTTCCCCTCTTACTTATTTTTTATACGTGTAACGTGCATCTCCTTCTGAAAATCATTTTTAAGTCTCAAAAACGAATTGCATAAAGTCTGAGATTTTTCTTTTGTCTCCATTTTTATGAAACTTACATGTATTCTGGTTTGGTTATTTACAAAAAGCTAATGATAACTCTGTGCCCATATATGCTCACAGTATTCTGATAATTATAAGACTGGAAAGATTTACTACAACCTCTGAGTTGTGCTTTTATTCTGTAGGTATTCAGTGCCTCGTGGAATTACAGGGTTTTTGTGGAAAATTAGTCTCTTTTGAGCCTTTTCCTGAGTCCTTCCCAAAGGCATCGGACTTCTGACACTTTTCCCTGCATATTAGTGTCTCAAGACTCCCGTGGGGTATAGGCACGCGTGCACGTGTAGGTGTGTGTATACATACAAGGCACACGTGCATGCATCTAACGTTATTAGAAGTTCTGTCCTTGGAGACAACAGCTTAAGTATAAAAAGGAGTTGGAATCCAAATTTTGCCTAATCATTTCACTAGACGACGGGCTTTCCTGTAAAATGGATTCACAGAAGTTGACTGTGGTTACGGTATGCCAATAAACAGTGTTTCCTCCCTTTCATACACAAAGAGAAGATATTTATTTGCTTGCTTTCTTCGACACACATAACCCAAGAATGCATTCCTTGCATAACTCCATGTTGACCTTTCTTATACGTACAAAAGAAAATCTCCACTGGAGCCACTTATCTCAATGCCAAATGAATTTCCTTCAACATGTTCTTAATAGAGTCCTGTGAATTTCAGATCTCAAGGCAACTTAAGTATTTAAACTATAGGAATTGCTTTCAAGTATCCACAATAGAAAGTGCACAGAGTGAAACAAAAAAAATCTTGGCAACAAAACTGCTTGTACGCTAGTTGGAGAATATTTGCCATTTACAGTTGACATATCACTTGCTTAGTCAGAGAACTCTTCACAGCAAAGTAGGTGGTTTTCAATGGAATGTGGACATACAGGTGGCTGCAGTGGCTCTTCAAGCTAACCTGGTCACTTCTAGAGCGGTACACCAGAAGTTCGCAGATGCCTGCTTTCTCTTTGTCTTTCAGTGATGTTTCTCACCGTAGCAGAAAGAACATATTAAGGGTTAGAGACCACTGCAGAATTGAAATGAGCCGAAACACAGCAAAAGGCTTAAAGTCAGTCACATTCAACAGTAACCACCACAGTCCTTAGCAGGACCAGCACTCCAGCCAGCAGCAAGAGACAGAATCACTGTGACAACCAGCTTTTCAATTTCTATCTTCATATCTCCACTGCCCTGCTCATTACCTTTACAAGTCCTTTCAGAATCCCCTCCCTCCTGGTTTACCTCTCTCCTCACTTTTTTCTATCATTTTTCTCTGCAAAGTAGAACACTGTAAGAAACACTTAAAACTGGCCAATTACTGTAATTTCCATGAGAAAGTTAAAGTTCTGTATTGCGCTTTTGGCATTTATGCCACACCCAAGTTAGCCATGGATTGGAAAGACTAAGGTCACCAAATACTGTATTGCCTTATAGGCATGAGTTCTATCCTAAGAAGGTAGAATGAGAGACATTAAAAAATTTTTTTTCCTTTTTTTAAGGCTCTCAGACTTTTGAGTGACAGAAGGACAGGGATCTGGCCAAAGGCCTAAAGTGTAAGAAAAATTTCTAGAAAATTAAGATGGAAATTTTTGATTCAAGAAACTACTACAAGAGGAATGGAAATAATTTATTTTGTCTCTATAACTTTTCAAAAGCTAGCAGATTTGAAACAAAAGAGGAAATAGATTTTAGTTGAAATTACATTTTATTATTTTTCTATTCTAAAAACATTTCTTATCCTCTAACAAAACACATTCCAATATTGCTACCTTAAATATCCAGCTATCTTAATGGCAATCTTACATATAAAACATGGTGACTTCAGTTGCATTAGAAGCTCATTAAATTCAATGCAGGTCAACTTAATTTAGCTCTAAACATGCTCTAAAGGTCTACATGACAAAATTTATAGTTTGCCTTCTCTCTAATGGAGAAATAGGCTTTGATATCCAATTTTTTAATTAGTTGTCAGAAAATATTATTAATAGTTATATAGGTAGACTGTATCAACTATTACAGCATTAGTCTTTAGCAAAGCAAACCACAAAGGAATATAAACACATTATTGATTTTTGCATGTATTGATCTAATGAGGAAAAAAGTATACAAAAGTCAGGTAAATTTATTATTTACTGTAAGGTATTCATGTTTATAATATCACTTGAAACATTCCTTCAACAGAAAAAAGAAAAAATGATATTTCAAGACTAGTTTAGCTACATGGACACCTAACTGTAGAAGATCCTCTTGAAATGATTTATGTAAAATTAGTTTCTAAAATCATGTTTTAAACTAGTAAAGGATGAAAAACAACTATAACAAAATAATGAAGTAAGGAAACATTTATAATATTCCCTTAATGAAGCTGCTCTGTAAACTCAACTGTGCTGAGTTGGTTTTAGACAGGGTATATCTGTAGTTATTTCTGAACACCAGGAACATGGCAATACTCTTCAAGGACTTAATTAGCCCTGTTATTCTGTTTGCTTCTCTTTATGATAAAAAGTCTATGAATATTTCTATCCCTTCAGAACTGAGTGGGACGCTTCATCCACCCTCCCTAACGGACTACCATCATCCGAGATGATGGCTGGCTTCCAGGACCCACTGTAACTCATTTTTCCCAACTCCTACTTCTATATGCAGTTACAACACATCTCCACCACTAACACCACTCAACAGTCAAGTCATCTCTTCCCTGAACTCAACATGAACCACAACTCCATTCTCGTCTAGACTGAATTACCTCTATGTTTTCCTGCATTCGAGCTTACTTTTACTTCCTTCCTCCTTTCCAAAATCATTTACTTACCTCCTATAATGACTTTTATAAAACTCTACCTGAAAAATCCAGGGCATTCTCATATCATAAGTACATTTTTAAGTGGCTTCTTGGTTCTAGGTTTAAATGTGGACCACATACTACCAACCCTAGTTATGTAGTAACATGAAATTTCTCCTCCTCTTTCAAGGTAGCTATTCTAACATTTGAATGTTCTTATTAATAACAAGTGTCACTTGGTTTGGTAGGTCCCCACTAACTAAGAAAATCCATTTCAGACTTTAAATACATGAGAAATAAGATCCTATTGAATTAAGTCATTGATAGATAGGGTTATGTTTGTTACAGCAGCTCATACTACTCTATTATAATGCTCTAAAATAAAAGTTAACAGTCTGGTAGTACCTACCTTATGCCAGAGAAATTTAAGTACTCAATATATAAGAACTCATGATTTAATACTCACGGCAGTGACAGTACAGATGAGACAGTACTATTTTTTTTAATTTATTTATTTATTAATTTATTTTATTTTATTTATTTTTGGCTGTGTTGGGTCTTCGTTGCTGCGCGTGGGCTTTCTCTAGTTGCGGTGAGCAGGGGCTACTCTTCATTGCGGTGTGCGGGCTTCTCAATGCGGTGGCTTCTCTTGTTGCAGAGCACGGGCTCTACGTGCACAGGCTTCAGCAGTTGTGGCTCGCGAGCTCTAGAGCACAGGCTCAGTAACTGTGGCACATGGGCTTAGTTGCTCCGCGGCATGTGGGATCTTCCTGGACCAGGGCTCGAACCCGTGTTCCCTGCATCGGCAGGTGGATTCTTAACCACTGCGCCACCAGGGAAGCCCAAGATAGTACTATTAATACCCCCATTTATAGATGAAGAAATTAGGACCCAAAGAACCCTTGCAGCCTGTCCAAAATGCTACAGCTGTTAAGTGGGAGATCCAGATGCAAACTCAGTTCTATGGCTGTAGTCCACGCCTTAACTGTGTGAAGTGTTATGTTTTTCTCATAATTTTTACAATTCAAAGGAATATTAATGTGACCAACAATGCCCATCAATAGATGAATGGATAAAGATGTTGTATATACATACAATGGAGTATCACTCAGCCATAAAAAAGAATGAAATCTTGCCATTTGCAACAACATGGATGGACCTAGAGGGTATTATACTAAGTGAATAAGACGGACAATGACAAATACTGTATGATTTCACTTATATGTGGAATCTAAAAAAACAAAACGAATGAACAAACATAACAAAACAGAAACAGAGTTACAGATACAGAGAATAAACAGGTGGCTGCCAGAGAGGAGAGAGGTGGGGGAAGAAATAGGTGAGGGAGATTAAGAGGTATGCTTTCAGTTACAAAATAAATGAGTCACAGGTATGAAATGTACAGTGTGGGGAATATACTCAGTAACTATGTAATATCTCTGTATGGTGACAGATGGTAACTAGACTTATTGTAGTGATCGTTTTGAAATGTATACAAATATCAAATCACTATGTTGTATAACAGGAACTAACATAGTTCTGTAGGTCAATTATACTTCAAAAGCAAACAAACAAACAAACAATCTCGTAGAAAAAGAGATCAGATTTTTGATTACCACAGGTGGGGCGGGGAGGAATTGGATGAAGGCAGTCAAAAGGTATAAACTTCCACTTTTAAGATAAATAAGTACTAGGGATGTAATGTACAACATGATAAATATAATTAACACTGCTGTATGTTATATATGAAAGTTGTTAAGACAACAAAACCCAACAGTTCTCATCACAAAGAAAAAAATTTTTTTCTATTTCTTTAATTTTGTATCTGTATGAGATGAGGGATGGTCATTAAACTTATTGTGGTAATCACTTCATGATGCATGTAAGTCTAATCATTATGCTGTACACCTTAAACTTACACAGTGTCATCTGTCAATTATATCTCAATAAAACTGGAAAAAAAATATGACCAATAATGGTACAACTGGGGTGAAGGATAAACGTTGGGCGAAGGCATCACCAAGAAATTTTCAGGGTATAAAATTAAGGTGGGAAGGTGGAAGCATAAGCATATCATTAACACAACATTCTTACATGAAGACCTAAAGTTATATGTCATGGGGAATTTTCATTTCTAGAATTAATTAGAGACTTCAGTTTCAAAAAATGACAAGAGTTTGTTTTCATTTAGAAAATATGGTTTGATAAATTTAATTCCTTAGAAATAAAAAAAAACTAAGGAGTTTATGTGACTAGTCTTTGCCATACTTTTCATTTGCATACAAAGAGAAGACTAAAGAATTTATTACTTATAAAGGAGGCGTCACCTTAGTCACATCTAGCACACAATCAAGCATCCACACGAAACAGCATCCTTCAGAGGCGCAGAGCACAGTACAGGGCTTAAGAGGCTGCAGCTTGACAAGAGTCAGGACACAAGAGTTCCTCAATATGCACCCAAAAATACTCTGCTGTTCCCAGGCCTACCTCCTACCTCCTTCCCTTGAGTTAACTGGGACTTGCAGTGATTTAGGGCTTTCTTTTAATTTTATTCTATTTGTTGATAAGTTTACAACTTGAGAGAAAATGCACTGATTTCCACGGCACACATGACAACAAGCACAAATGCTGTCACTGAAGTCATTGGTACCCAGCTATTGGAAAAAAGCCATGGCCAAATAAAGATTTTAAGATTTCTTTCCTTTGCTTACCTACATAAAAGTTAATTTTGTAATCTTTCTATTTCACAAAAACAACCCAGACTCAAGGCTATAATTTGTTCTCATCTCATTAAATTAGCAAATAAGCAGTGTTTTTTAGTCATTAACTATTCCTTTCTTCTATGGACGTGAGACATACAGCAACAGTGGCTGCATAGTAATAGTAACAACAGCCAACTTTTATTGAGTATTTACTACTGCTAAGCCCTGTACGAAACATTTAACACATTCACCTCATTTATTCTTTACAGCAATCACTGTTATTATGCCCTATTTTACAGATGAGGCAACTGAGACTTAGAAGGAGAAAGTGACTCTTCTCCTTTATCACACAGGTAACAAATGTTGGAGTCAAGATTCAAACTCAGGCTGGGTGATGCTGGAGCCCCTACCTTTAGCTACCATACTCCATCCATCCTAAAAGATGGCTTGGGAGCTGTCTCATCAAAGCAGGTGACAGTAAGACAGAGGGAACCTGTTTGGGTCTCCCCAAAGCCTCCAGATTATGCAGTCACTCTTTTCTATAAAATGTAAATCGAAAGGGCTTGAGCTCACCTCCTACATTCAACTAGCGTGCCCACCTTGGCCTTTCACGTCTCCAGAGGTTTTTGAGGGCTTAAGTGCTCTGTGACCTCCAGCTCCAATTTCCTGCTCCCACCAGATCCTCCGTCTCTGGGCTGCCTCTGGCCTTGCTGTGCTCTTCCCCCAGCAGGGCTTGGTGTCTCACCTCAACAGGTCACAGAGCTCAGTCCAGGATCCCCCTCCTGCGGTCAAGAGCTGCACCCAATCCCCCACACGAGGCCTCAAGCTGCCAAATCAATAAACGCGTGACCTGATGGAGGAGGCTGCACCTCCAGGCTGGAACGGGCCTACATTCTCACTCGAGACCCAGATTCACACTGGAATCGTGCCAAGCCATTCATCACGGGCACCCCACGAGCAAGGGCCGTCCCCAGGCACCACCGCGTCTCATCCCAAAGGGCATCTCGAGAGGAGAGTTTGAAGAGGCTCGCATAAATGATCATTCGACTGCTGATGAATACGGTTAGAGACTTCCTGAGAAAGAGGATGACCCATATCAGGTGACTTATGCCAAGGAACCAGCTGAAGGGACGGATTTGCTGCGTTTCCTCCACTGAAGGCATTAACAATAGCCACAGAATCAAAGAAGCAATCCCTCTCTCTCTCTCTCCTTCCCTCTCATTCTCAGGCCAGGGTCCAGAACCAGAGCCCCCAGGCCTCCCTCAGATGCCTGTGTGAGAGCTGGTGGAGTTTACTAAGCAGGAAGGGCAGGGCCAGGCGGCCGGCTTCCTGCTGCAGGCAGCCCGAGGCGTTCCCACTGACGCTGAGAAGACACTCAGCTCACCAGCAGGAGCAGATGCCGATGAAAAACAGCACTGGCATCTCTCGTGCTGCCTTTTTCTGTCCGCAGCATTTTAAAAATAATTTACAAGGTACATACTTTCAAAACATTTGAAGTTAGAACCTGGTTTCTACGAAATACCCCAAACGTGAAATGCGTAAACCATTGCCTCATGCTAACTATTACTCCGTGATCCTTAGTAAATCTATGCTCCAGTTCCTATCCATGAAAAAAGTGACAACAATATCCCTGTTCTCCAGGATATTCCCTTTTACTTTCCGCATCTGGACGGTCACTGCAAACAGTTCCCTGTCGCCTAAGTCCAGAGCACTGGATGTGACTCTGACTTTAGAGGAAATACACATTTACCACTACCTCTACAGGAATGTCTTCAAATGCTGATGAATACACAGCACTCACTTAGAAATTATTTCCTGGCATATTAACATACACAAACAAAAAGAATACACCACATACAGTAAAATAAATCAAAATAGTGATGAGGTTCATGAAACTACTACTGGATAAAATGATCAGTATTACTTTGCATTGTATGAAACCAAAGACCAAAGTGTTTACTAACTGTACTTAAGAACCACCAAACTAAGACTTGAAGAAAAAGATGAATTTGTCATAGAGGGCCATCAGTCTGGCACATCTGTAGACTACCTGTGGATGTTCAGAATTATCCCTCTTCTCAAATGCAAACCGAATCAGCAAGCAAATAATTCTGGCTTCAATTCCAATCATCTAACAGAAGAATTTACTCCATCGGGGAAGTCATGGCCAGCCTGGATGGCTAGGAAGGATCTGAAATAGAAAGCCAATTTTCCTGATTTAAATACTTCCCCTCTCTTCTGCTAAACAATCCCTTAAGCTTGACAAACAAATGTTTCTGGGTTTTGCTAAACCCAAACTCAGTATTTCAACAGCTGATAGAGAAATCCATTCACCCAGAAGAGTCTGCTGTCGCAGAAAACGTTCTCCAATCATGGAAAGATTACATAACGCCAATCTGCAGAAGCACTAAGGAATTAGGCCTCCAAAGACAAAATCAGTATAAAGACCTCATTTTCTTGCCAGGTGACTGAACAAAAGAAAGACTTAAGGCCTCAGGGAACTATTTATTTCAACAAATATTTATCGATTGTCTATTGTAGGCCTAGCATTGTACTAAGAGCTGAGGATACAAAGATGAAAAGGAATAACAAAGAAATGATTTGTTCTTTTTGAAGCTCTAAGCCAACTCTAAAATCAAATTTCATACACTACCCCATCGAAAATCACCAAATACGTAAAATGTGAAGTCAACACAAAGAAAGAACGAACAACTTCCCGTAACTGGGTTAGTTCCCTAGTTGGAAAACAAAATAATGTTATTAAAGCTCTAATATAAAGTAACACTTAGTAAATGAGTATCTAGGTTTCCTTGAACCAAAACAGATTACTCCTTCATCAGTTTTAGATCATAACTTAAGAAAAGAGTAAGTTAGTATGCTTAGAAAGTACGAGAAGCACATATTAACGGAGAAATTTGCTTGTACAACAAGTAGATCAAGACACTTCTGTTTCAGAAAACCATCTAACAAAGGTTCATATATTAGAGAAAATAAACTATTAGTAACCAAAATCTAACATATCACCTTGAATTACAATTGAGAGAAGTAAAAAGAGAGTAATTAACATCAACAATTCATTTTCTTCCCCTGAATTGAAAACTATGAAATGATTTATAGGGAAATCTAATGCAGACCAATGAAAACCAGGCTCACAATTATATACCAGTAGAATTTAGAGAAACATGTCAGTCCACTGGTAAATCTGCTCAGTGATCCAACAGTTCAGGCATAGAAACAAAAGGAGCTTTTATGTGTCTACATACATATCATTAGAAAAGATTACGTAGCATATGTTATATTACATTTATGTCTCAGGAAAGACCACATGGCCCAGAGATAAGAGTTTTTGTGTCAATTCAAGTGAAAGTGGTTGCCACTAAAGTAACCACAACTGTAATAAAGAAAGCTTGTTTGGTGATACATGCCGAAGACGGAGAGTAAGTGAAAATGAATATGTAATTACAATGTGTCACCTCGCTGACACGGATTCACCAACAAGCATAATAATTTGCCAAGATTACACACCGATAATTAGCCTTCCAATGTGGGACTGATAATACATAGTTCCACTAGCATTAACTTAAGATTATTTTGGAAAATAACTATCAAGGCTTGCTCAGATAGAGTCATAAACAGGAAACTAGCAAATTCTTACTATTCATCTTTTAATTTGGTAAAATTTACTAAAATTATCTTTTCTGACATATCCTAAAACCCTACACAGAAAAAAATGTTTAAGAGCATGTAACGCCCAGTAAAATTCAAAATATTTGATAACCCAAGAGTATACACCTACCAATCAGAACAAAGACACCAACCAATCAGAGTAAATGCAGGGTTAAAAAAATGAAAAACAACAAAATAATGCTGCAGTAACCTTGTGACTAGAGTATCAGACAACCACGTAACTCTGTCAGAGTATAGTAAATAAAGAAATTAAATAAAGGCATTTATGCCTTGACAACTATTTCTATAAAACAAGGAAATAAGGGTCTTGGGTTTCGATGAGAAGCGGCAATATCCCCAAACAGTGGACAATTAGAATGCACTTAGTAGGTAGAGCGGCCAGCAGTGATCATGAGCTAATGTCAGTCAGTTGAATTATAAAAATAAATATTATTTTGAATTTTCATAAACTTTAGTACTTTTTTTTCCCAAGAAGCCACAGATTGAGTCAGAAGACCTAAGTTTTCCTCTGGCCTCAGCTTCTATTAACTAGAAGCTTAGTGAGAGGAGAAGAAACATTTACAGAGATCCTCTCATGTGTTCAGTCTTATCATCTTATCTACTACTCTTCACAAAACACAAAGAAGATATTATTATCCTTAGTTTACAAAGAAAAGAGCCGTGGCTCCAAGGCCTTAAGAATTTAACCAATGTCATAAGACTATAAGTAGTAGGACTAACATTCAGGTTTGGAGGACCCTACTCCACAAGGTCACATAACCTTTCCCGGCCACTCATGATGGGGACTATGTGTTTACTTCATCGAAATGTTCTATGTTTCAAATGAAATCACTCATGTGGAAGGGCATCATAAAGTATAATGGTTGTATATTTATCCAGAAGACAGGATTTGTCAATATGGAAAAACCTGTCATCATTTTTTAGTGCTTTGCACTTTTTTCTTTGCATTCTTTTTACTTTAGCAGTCAACCATTCCACACAATAGTATTCAGTAAGTGATGAGAATGAATCGGAGGAAGGTAAGCTTCCTCCCCAAACATACTGTCTAACTGAGAAACAACTCTCTTAGCACTTACTACCTCCTCTAAGCCACAGAAAGCATCTACGGAAAGAGATTATACCAGCTGTCAAAGGCCAAAAAGGACCAAGGTGAATAGGATTATGAAATGTGTATTTAAAATATCTATGGACTCAAAGAGAAGAACCCAAAGGAAGAACACAGAAAAGACATGCTGAAAAAGAGTCAAGAATCCTGATTTGCTTGCTGCTTTTACTGCAAGACAGAGCCACCTGCCATAACTTTAGGCCCCATCTAGACACCAAACCAGACCTTGGGTATTGAGGCAAACAAGGACTGCAGTGTCCTTGATCTCCTTGCAGTCTCTTCTACACTGGCCCACTTTCCAAGGATGAGCGAGAATACTGTACACTCTTTTGTTTTATTCCCTAATCACACCAGCTTACCACCCAGCCTACAGATAAATTCCAATATCTACAGGATTATACCTTTTCAACTATGAATTTGAACCTACAACTTACACAATCTGACAACAAAAGGAAATATATGGAATTAGGACTGAATGGGAAAAAAAAAAATCAAAGATATACAATTGTCACTGAACAGCCCTAAATACTTACAGTTGGTTTTCTGTCATTTTCATACTGACTTTTATCCCCCCTTAAATGATTATGAGGGCCAAGAGAAGAAAGTCTTAAACTTCCTTTCAACCAACCACAGAACCAGATACACAGGCTGTCTTAAATAAATATGTAGTGGTTATTTCATATCAAACATCAGAGAAGTTCTATATCATAGAAAGTTTTTGGGTTTTTGTTTGTTTGTTTGTTTTGCGGTACGCGGGCCTCTCACTGTTGTGGCCTCTCCCGTTGCGGAGCAACAGGCTCTGGACGCGCAGGCTCAGCGGCCATGGCTCACGGGGCAGCCGCTCCGTGGCATGTGGGATCTTCCTGGACCAGGACACGAACCTGTGTCCCCTGCATCGGCAGGCGACCTCTCAACCACTGCGCCACCAAGGAAGCCCTCATAGAAAGTTTTTTAAATGCTGGGTTTTATGTGTCACTGGAAAAATGAAATTTGGGAAAGGATTTTCAACAGAAAAAGGGCTTTAATAATTTAGAGGAAATTTAGCAACCAGGTCAAGTATTTGATTTAACCTTTATGATAAGAAAACCAAATTTTTGTCCCTCATATAGGAAATCCATCCAAATATGAAGCAACATAGAAAACAAATGAACAGAAATCCCTGAGAGAATAAAAAGAAAAGTGCCTTCAATAGGGAAAATTAGATGAGGTAGCACCAGCTACCCCAAAGCTTCTCACAAAAATTCTTTTCTTGAGCCACCTGCTGTTTTCATCTTAAAATTGTTTTCGAAGTCTTGAAAGGGTAATTTTTGCTTTCTTTCAGGGCACTCTCCTCTCTCGTACCTATTAACCCCGGCCCACAAGGACCAGGCCACTGTTACCTTCAGAGATCTAGGCCCACAAAGGAGGCTCTCTTTCTGGTAGATCTTTATCTTAGACTCTGAGATTAGGAAGGTAAAACTAGAGTTTTCACTGGACTAGACCGTAAACTGCACTGTAATACCTGACCGAAGTGGAGAGCAGCAGCAATCCACTCGTTCACTGTGAAAATACAGAAATCATAACGTGTGCTGGGTGCTGCTAGGAAAGCAGATGAATTACAGGTCCTACCTTCAGGGACCTGAGAGTCTGGCATGGAGGACAAGAAAGGCACAAATAACCATAATTACAAGACAGAGCACACTTTGTTTGAACCACCCAAAGCAGACTTCCAACTGCAGGTATCTGCACCCTCTGTGCCTGAGGGCTTTCTCTCCAAGTCAGGGACAGGCCAAAGGTAGCAGGAGACCCCCACCTAATGACCACCAGAGTTGGTATATAAACATCCCAGCGCTGGCACTCTTCAGGTGGGACAACTTTACAGCATCACTGTTCTCCAGAATGGGGTCTACAGACCCATGCCAGCAGCATCATCACCATTCAGGAGCTTGCGAGAAATGCAGATTCTCAGGCCTCGTTCCAGAGAAGGGTCTGCCTCTGCTTTGTAACAAGGCCCCCAGGTGAGCCTCATGCATATGAAACTGTGAGAAGCCCTGCTCCACACCATCAACCAGAGCTTCTCCCCGGGCTTGAGCTCCAACTGCCCTCCGTGGTGGCTGGTTTAATAAAAAGCACCTCTACTGGCTGCCTTCCCTCAGCTACCTCACTTCTCCCCTTCACCACCAATGCTTCCTGCACACACCCAATAAATACAGACACACGGCAAAGATAAAACGTCATGAGAGTTCAAAAGAGACTCCGACTAGCGCAGAGATCAGAGCTGTTGAGGAAGGAGTAGCAGTTGAGATGGGCTTTGCACATGCAGAAAAGGAGGGGGGAAAAAGGCATCCTGAGGGGAGGGGGAGAGTGGAGGGGGGCGAAGAGAGGATAGTGACAAAGATGTGAAGACGGAGAAGGGAAGGAAAAGTGTTAATGCCCAAGAGTTTAGTCAGAGTGTCGGATGCATGAAGGCAAGTAGGAAAAAATAAGGCTAGGAAGGAGAGATAGGATCAGATGAACCTGACTGACAGATGAAGATCCGACCTTTATTTTGCAACTAATGGGAAGTAACTAATGGTTTGAACAGCAGAGGACCACAGTCAATACAGCTGAAAAGTCACCTGAGAGCAATGTGAAAATGCAGGGAGGGTGGGCAGTTCGTGTCTACATTATCTTCCATCATCTGTCACTCTTGCAGGCCCAGCCCGCTGGGGAAGTGGGGATCTGTCTGGTCCAGTTTGGAGAAAGAGGCCTAATACTATCTGAAGGGTAGATGAGTGAGTATTCTATGAGTACATAATAATGTCAACGGCAGAGAGCGAAATGTATTACGGAAGAAGGAAAATAATAATACTATCACTGCGCATGTATTGGGATGGTGATTTGCTGCTTTCAGGGAGCTGACACAAACATCATTCCCCTCGGGGCAGCCCCTGGTCCGCAGGCCAGGCTGCGGTGCGAGCACCCACGTTCACCAAGCTGGGACCCTCAGGAGCTGATGACGGGGTCTGTGTTAGGGTTCCCAAGACCAACCCCAGGTCTGATGGCTCAGTTGGTGGACTCGCAGGACTCAGCATAGTCGTACTCATGGCTGTGATTTATTACAACAAAGCAAGATCAGCAAAGGGGAGAAGGCGCGTGGAGTGAAGTTTAAAAGAAGCCAGGCCCAGGCTTCAGAGCGTCCTTTCCCAGAGGAATCACGCAGGATGCACTTAATCCCCCAGCACCGAGTAGAGACAAGACTGGGAAATGCCGTCCACCAGGGGAGCTCGCCTGGGCCTAGGAGTCCAGAGTTTTTATCGGAGGGTCAGCCACGTAGGCACCGTCTGCCCAGCACCTCCCGAAATTCCAGACTCCCAAAAGGAAAAGCAGGTGTTCAACATAAACCACATTGTTCGTACAAACAGTTCAGGCACCGTGAGCCACTCTAATGAGTTCTGAGAGTGGTGGGAACTCTCTGGAAATCCAAGTTCGCAGATGCCAGCCAAGGGCCAATCTTGTTCTTTCAAAGGACAGCAGCCAGACCTGTTATGTTAACTCTTTCCTGCACAGGGTCATGACACATTCTTGGAGCTTGAGTTCTAATCCTGCTACTGATTTAAAGCTCTGGCTACTTACCAGAGGCAAACTATCATACGTAGGTATTTGGGGGGAACTTGGGGAGGTTGGGTATGTGAAATACAAGGATATAGGTAGATATGCCAGTTCTACCTGCATACATTTCTTTTAACCTATTGTCTAACTTCAGGAAGTAGTAGGATATAAAACAAATTCATTATGTGTGTATTAATAAGAAATGTAATTACACATTTCCACCTGGCTGCAATTATGTGTGTAAAAAAGAAATATATAGCCCCTGTCCCACAAGATCCCAATTCATTAGGACCGTCTTCTTCCACTGAAATATGGAACCGGTCCCCCACCAAGAAAAGTGTTGTTTAACACAAAAATATCTTCGAGGAAAAAACTCTACCAGACACTAAGGAGTAAACCTACTATTGCTTTTTTTCCCCTGTTCTCAGCGTGTGTCTAATTAGTACTGCCAAAAAAATAACAATAAAAATAAGCTGATATCTTAGGACTAAAACATTCTTAAGCATCATTTAACCTGGGATAGTGCTTTTCCCCTTTGGTTTTAACATGCTTTCAGAAAAAAATGCTTATCTGAAGGTCTCCTGAAATTTGCCTTTTGTAAATTTACTGCAAAGTGATGATGGAAGTTGAGATGTTTACAAATGTGTGCTAACTTAAAACTCTGTAAAGTAACAAAGGCAGGTTTGAGGCTTCCCCTCTAACTCACAAGGAGAAGATACTGCAACGTAACGCACAATTTTCTTAACCTCAGAGCTATGGCCTCGCCTGGATGGGGTAAAAGATCACATGAGGTGACTGGATGTGTTTCTTGGCCTGCCAGGAGTAAATTTCAGTTTTCTGCTAGTGAGGTTTAGCACTGTGTGTGATGTTATTCCTCCTGTAAATGAGAGAGAAGCCAAGCATTCTCTGCAACCTGGATTGTTTGGCTTTGCTAGAGTATTTCACCAGTGCAGATTCTCCCCGTCCCACAGTCAGGACTGAGTTCATACTCAGAGGCCAGATGGCATGTGTACCTAAAAAGCACTGATACAGAAGCTAAGTCTTTACGGTTCCAAGATAACCTATTCATCACCCAGGGACTAAGAGGAAAGGAATAACTGTAAAGGAAAAAACATGCAATACAAGAATGAGTACTAATATTTGCCCTTTATCTTTCTCTTTTCAGCTGGAAAAGAAGACTTGAAAACACAGTAAGGAGCTATCTAAAAGATGATTTTTTTTTTTTTGGGCAAACAAAGGACACCTGTAAAAATGAAAACCTTTACACCAAAATATTTAATTTTTAATAAAAGAAATAAAATTATTGTATAAATACAGATTCTGATGCTGATAAATTTATTCACTGCATTCCCTTGCTCAGGCAAGCCACCCACTGGAAAATAGGGAAGACAGGGAAAAAAAAAAATCAAACATACTCTGCAGCATCTGATTTACCATGAGTTCTAAGAGTTTACATGCAAGGACACACAAAAAGGATTGGAAAAAGCACTTGTGTGGTCATGCATTATTAATTTCAACTTCAACAGATATGAACTATACTTCATTTGCTCAAAGTAAATGTCAGCACAACCACATTTTTTTTCTTAAAAGGAATATTGATCATTAAAATTGTACAAGAAAGCACACTTACAACAAGGGCAGCTCCTAAAAGAGCACTTCAGTAAATCAGGATTACTTCCACGAGCAATCCTTACCTTGTGAGATTCCACACATCTTGGAACCTAGCCATAATGTACCCGTACACAGCGTATTTTTAAAACTCAGGTTTGGCTTCCAAGGCTGACATCTCCTGAAAGGCATATAATATCTTGTTAACTGTAACTGGAATTAGGACAGTGAGCCCTGTTGTAAAGCCAGGTACAGAACACTTTTAAAACACTGGTATAAAGGCCAAATTTTTTTTTTTTAGAATAATCCTCATGGGTAAGGGAGAAGGAAACAAAAATGACATCAGGCCTTTCAACAAGCTATAACAATCAGGGCTAGAACAGAATACGTTCTGGTAAATTACCAAATTAACAAAGAAATAAGCTTACTCCTGATAGCACTGTTTACGAGGAATAAGCCCATTTTTCCAAGGTAAGAATTGAAACAACAACATTAAGGTGTGTTTGAGCAGCATATATATATACACACGGGCAGGAAGAAAGACTGTCCCTCTAAAGGTGATGTCCTCAAATTGTCACACAGTCCACTTTTCGGTTAAAAGTTCTAGAAAAAGGCAATATCCTGGGCTGCCCACTGTCCAGAAATCAATATCCACCCACTGTGAAGAAGAATCTTCTACCTGTGGTCGACAGCCACATGGGCACAGGCCAGACTCAATTAAGAGACATGGGCAGGGGGAACTTCCCTGGTGGCACAGTGGCTAAGACTCCGTGCTCCCAATGCAGGGGGCCTGGGTTCGATCTCTGGTCAGGGAACTAGATCCCACACACATGCTGCATTCGCGTGCCACAACTAAGGAGCCCATGTGCCACAACTAAGACCTGTGCAACCAAATAAGTAAATAAATATATAAATATTTTTTGAAAAGAGAGAGACGGGGGTCAGGGAGGACAAGATCCCTTCTCCATTTTTTGCTAAAGAAACAATAATTTACTATCAACTTCTCTCCCACCATGACCACCACCATCCAACTGGAGGGACTGAGTTCACACACACACACACACACACACACACACACACACACACACACACACACACACACACACACACACACACACACACTGAATAAAACAACTTCCACTCAACCACCGAATTTCCTAAATGAGAAAATTTAATGCAGTTGCTAAAAATGTGAGCATGATGTCAAATTCTATAAAATAAAGTACACAGAATTGTAAGTTGGCTTTCTGTCTTTAAGAACGACTTGCCTTATGGGGAGAAAAAGAGCAGTTAAACCAATTTGGCTGTAAGGAAAATAGGTACCAAATGAAATCTGTTTCTCCAAAAATATTCCTTTTCTTCTACATGGAAATTAGAACCCAAAGAGGACAAGGAATAAGAAAATGCTCCTTCTCTCCTTAACGATCATGCCCTTTATAAACTTGTTGGTAACCTAAACTTCAGGATGTAAGGAGAGATTAAAACTGACCAGTCACCATGTGCTGTGTCAGGGGTGCTACCACCTTACACACCCCACCCCACCCATTCACCCAAAGGCCAGGAAGTGTGAGTTCCACTGAAGCAGGGCAACCTGACTGCCTTCTATGATAGGAGACCAGGCAACAGTCTAGCAAGAAAGAGCAGATGTACCTTTCTTGATTTCTCTATTCCCTTTTATACCAACACAAATTAAATACTGAGGTCAAATTCAAATAGTATATTTTGGGTTCTATTACATATGTAAACAACAAGGTAGTTAATAACCAAATCAACTGTAGATTCATATTGAGTGACGGACTGTGGGGATCTGATCTGAAATCTAATACCTTCCACGTCTTTATTGACAGTATTAACAAAAACACTTGTCTTAATATAATTCTTAATAAATCTTAATTGTGATGAGTTCATCTACTTTCCTCCGAGGATGAACTGGGAAGGATTAGAAATACTAGAAGTCGGAAAAAAAGCTGAAATGATCTTGACCTTGGAAAGACATTCCCAACAGAATCAGGATGAAATTCAATAGGAATAAGTACTCTCAGCAGTTGGGGGGAAAAAAAGAAAACCTTATGCAAATATATAATAAATGCAAAAATGCAGAGGACTGTATGCAGATCACAGAATACCACAGGTCAAAAACAGGGCTAGCAATGTAGTACTGTACTGAAAAAAATAAATAAGAGGCATCAAGGTACCGGCGGAGGAAAGTTACAGAAGCTCTCTGTACGCAAAACTGCTACATTTCTTGGGATGATTTGTTTAGATAAAAGGCAAAGATTTCTGAAGTCACATGTATCTCAGTTCAGGAAAAGATACAGAAATATTACCTCCTCTGACTTCATAAAAACATATCTCCAGTGTTAGCTTCCATTTTGGTTTGTTTTTTTTTTTTAAAGAAGAAAACAACTAGAAAACAAATGTGGATTCCACCCTCACATGTTATTCCTGCCTTATGAGAAATGATAGAACTCAGTTAAACACAAAGAAAGCAAACTCCAGGAGTGTCATGAGGATAACTCCGATTATTTGGAAAAGTAGATGTGTTCCAGGGGATTCCAGAGTCCCAGTGTCCCCAAGGGATGGACCTGAAACCAGTTTCAGGATAGGTTTCAGCTCAGTATACAAACATTTTCTAAACAACACAGATGACCAAAGAGAATTAATTCCTCTTAGGGGATGATGTTCCTACCACTGAACATAGAGGGGAACAAAATAACAATAAATTGGGGGATGTTACAGAGGTGACTGAAGCACGGGCTGCAAGCTTGGACTTCAAAGCATATAAAAGATGCTATAATTATAACTCTCTATGAAAGACTTCACGTGTGTTAATTACAGTCATCAAGACTCATAAAGCACACTTCCTGGAAAGAAGGCAAAGTGCTCCAAAAAGCAACTTCCTTTCTATCCCTCAAAATGTACAAAAAGAAAAAAAAGTAGAGAGGAGACCTCATCTTCGCTAATAATAGCAAAGGACTTATCAACCAGAAGCAATGCAAACAGATCAAAGAGAGAGAACCTGCATAGCTCTTCTGCTGGTAAAATAGTGCAGTGCTGAGGGAAGCTAGTATCCAAGGTCCTGAAAGACTTCCTGGTATCCCCCAACTTGGAGGAATAAGTAACATCCTGCTGGAACTCACTTCTACTAGCAGAAGAGGGGCTAAAGAGACACTGTACAGCCAAGGGAATCCCAGTGTCTCCCTCTGACCTGGCAGTGCTGAGGGTGGAAAGCGGGTCTGCTGTGCAAAGTGGTCTAAGAATACAGAGAAATATACCCAACAGGTGCACAGAACGAAAATCCCACAAACAGCAAAGCATCATTTCTCACCAAATGAGAACAATTTCTCATCAAAATGGCTGGCACATGCAAACAGAAAAGAAAAATGGAACTGGTTGTAAAATACGACAAAATTAAGAAGAGTCAAAGCCCACAGTCTGAAGCTGCCCACCGCCACAGAGCCTTACCACCACTCTACTCCAACAACTGAATGGCTAAAAATAGAATATATACTATCATCGCCCAGCCCACCAGCTTAAGTGCTAAGAGAAAGACACACACAGACCCAAGACAAATAGGGAAGGAAGTCAATGAGATTCCACCCACACTATTTTTGGACAAACAGTGGGGCCAGACAAAATTCGGAGCATTCTTAAGAAACAATGAAGACAAGGCACAGAACATGCAGAAGGAAAATGAAGAGAACACTCTGGAAGATATACTCTAGGAAACAGAAGAAAAAAATAGAGTGTAGCTGCTCTGTATTATCAAGAAAATTTCAGGAAACGTGGACTGTTTGAAATAGGATATTAAAAAAATAAAATAAGGTAGAAAGAAATTGTCAGAGCTAAAAGGGGAAATAAGGAGAAAAAATAATATTGAAGAACTTAGAAATGAAATCAGAACATCAAATACATACAGCAGGCACTCAGTCATTCAAAACCTACTTATTGCCGTTTGACATTTATATGCCAAGCACTGCCAAATCAGTGCTGCCGACAAGAAACTTGAACAAATCACACAAGGAAAAGAATGGAGAAATGAAGCCAAATATAAGCAGTAAAATTAAATAACAACCTGTTTCTTTTATTATATATACATGTATATATTTTATGTATCCATAGAAAAAAACCTGACTATATATTGGGCTACAATAAATTCCAAAAAGTAAAAACAATACAGACCACATTCTCCTATCAAAATGATGTAAGACAAGGAATAACAAAGGTTGAAAAAAATCACAACCACTTGGAAAATTTTAAACTGTCTTAAACAATCCTGGCTCAAAGATAAAAATAAAAATCATAATTTTATAGTGTCTGTAAAAGAATGATATGAACACTAGGTAGTAACAAGTTGAAAAATTCAAAGTTTTAAACACTTCTCATTTAAATCAAGAAAATGTTAAAATAAATAATCTAAGAATTTTATTTCAAGAAAATTTTTATAGTACAACTAAATAAACCTAGACAAATTGCAAGAAAGTAATAAAGATAAGGAAAAAATAAAATAATAAGGGTACCAAGACCACACAAAGGAAAATGAATGTCTTTTCAACAAATGGCGCTGCAACAACTACATATCCACTTGCAAACGAATGAAATCGGAACCCTACTTCACACCATATACAAAAATCAACTTAACGTGGATCAAAGACCTAAATGTAAAACCTAAAACTACACAACTCTTAGAAGAAAACATGGAGGTAAATCTATGTGACCTTGGATTTAGCAACAGTTTCTTATATGTGACACCAAAAACATAAGCAACAAAAGAAAAAATATATAAACTGGACTTCATTACAAGTAAAAGCTTTCGTGTTGCAGTACAATTTTGCACGTAGCTAAACATGTCATATAACCTTATCAGTTCTATTTTTTCTTCTTCCCTTGGAGATGTTCATCCTAGGACACTCCATTCTTCCATAGATAAAAAGGTCAATTTTCTAGAAATACCTCAGTCATTAAAGTTGAAACTAAAAGTGATCTAAAAAACTAACTAAACCTAAAGTAAACCTGAAACCTAAACTAAATAATAAATTGAGGCATTTGTTATTTTTGTAAATAGGCAGTTTAGAAAAGAAAATGAAGACTTTATAATAGAAATTAATTCAATACAATGCAAATAAACACAAGGTTTTTCTTTTATAGCCCATCAGATTACCAAAATTCTAATGATACTAAAATGTGCCAAAACAGTTACTACATAAGCTAGAGGTGGGAAATAAACCAATACCACCTTTCTGAAAGTCAGGGTGGTGATGTGTATCAAAATTTTAAATAAGGCTATCATTGGGCTGATGATCCAACTCTGAGGAACTTATCTGAATATATAAATGTACAAAGATCGATCCCCTACAGTATTTTCTAGAGCACTGATGATTAAAGAAATTTAACGGACTCAAACGAGATACATATCAACAGGGTCAGGTATATATAAATGGTAGTGTGCTGGCAAATCTTTAACAACTAGTTCTGCAGGGGCGGGGGTGGGGGGAGCTCGTATTCGTAATATCAGCCAATTTTTGCAGCATGAGTACTCCCATCATGGCTAATTTCAAGCTACCAAAATGAACTCAGTGAATGCTGAGTTGAGAAGAAATGTACAGAACTGGCTTTTATGAGCAGGTGCAAGCTAGCTGCAGCACATCACTGTATGATTCCTAATACACTGGAACGATGACAAAAAAATACACTGCAACACTAAAAAGCCATAGCTGTGATGCAAAGGATTTATATTACATGGCAAGATATCCATTACATATTACTGGATGAGAAAAGCCAATTACATACAGAACAGCTTATGTTGTATAATCTGGGATAGTGTGAATTTATATGTGTATGCATTTTATTTTCACTTTGAAAGAAAAAGAATCACACAACAGTGATGTGTAAACATTACATTCAATCTAGTTTCACCCATGACAGGAACAGTAAATCTGGCTTTCAGGGAGTATCTAAACCGAATTAAGATTGTTTTAAAAAAGAACAGCAAAAGATCAACAGATTTGGCTTCAAAGTAATTAAAAACTTCTGTATTAAATAATACAAAACAAAGAAAAAGAAAAACAACAGACGAGGGTTAAGTTATTTGAAGTAAATATGAAAAAGGCTAATTTCATCTGTGTGTTCGGAGCTCACTAATAGGCAAAGGAAATGAAGAGACAACTTACAAAATAAGAAATTCAACTAGAAACAAACATATGGGAAAATGGTCATTCTTACTAGTGATCAAATAAGTGCAAATGTTTTAATTATGTACCTTTTTTGCCTACTAATTTACTGATAATCTTATAATAATACAATGTTGCAAACTGTATACAATCATTTCAGAATATGTTTAGGTTGTGTGTAATCAAGAGCTATAAAATTTTTCATATCCTCTAACTTAGAAGTAACACTTCATCTAACAAAAGTGTGTGAGTGTGTTTTAAAAAAAATTGCTATCTATGCCAAGAACTTCATCACAGCATTATTCTGAAAATGGAACATATATACACTAATATGTATAAAATAGATAACTAATTAGAACCTGCTATATAAAAAAATAAAATTCAAAAAAAAGAAAAGAAAATGGCAACACTGGGAGAAAGCTAAATGCCGCCAAAAAAAAAAAAAAAGTAAGCAAGCAAATTAATATATCTCCTCTAACAGAATATTATATAATTCCAAATATTAAGCTTATATAACCACATAGAAAATGCTTACAACATAATGTTAAATTGTACAGTATGATTACATCCATGCAAGAAACATAAAAAGAAAGCAGACTAGAAAGGAATAAACAAAAAAATCACGTTTCTTAGATCGGTACATCCTGGATAAACTTATGGATACATTTTCAAACATTTTTTTTCATATGTTGTCTAAAAAACTGCATTATTCATAAAATTACAAAATCACTGAAAAATAAAACAAAAAATAATATTATTAACATGGGCTGTCATTTCAAAGGCCATGAAAACAATATAATGTATTTCTTAACAATGTAAGAAAATTCTTAAGTGGAAGAAAATAAACACTTCTTGACTCAAACTTTGTCTATTCAGTACAACAGTCTGTCTCATTACTACACTTTTTAAACTATTTTAGAAAGCAACCATACCATCAGAGGATACATATCTCAAGTGTTCTTCTTTATTTGATTCCAAAAAGAGAATAAAAAACAATCTAAGTTCAGGCAGTAGCATACTGCTTGAAGATATATAATACAAAGAAAGAATATTTTTAACAAGACAAATCATCGTGTGACCTTGTGATTCAGTACTAGGGATGCACAATGCATTAATGAATTCTGGGAAGGATACATTGTAATTGAGTAGCAATTCACAGACAGACCCTAGGGATTTAGAAAAACCCTAGACAAGAATCCCTCTTCCCATAATAAGCATGGTCTGGAGCGGAAAGGACTACAGAAAATGTGTTTCTCAAAGGACCTATCTGGTGACTCTGATGAAAATATATTAGGAGTCAAGATTTCCCTAAAGAAATATTAATGAAGTCATGATTTCCGCCATTAAAATGGAATCCTTTGTCAAGAATTGTATGGATGGGGAAATACAAATTATTTTTCTTAAACTGATCAAGCAACATACAGGTATCTTCTCCAACCAGAAGATGGGAAACTTATGGGACTCCTCATTACAAGAGTTGACATCTGCCCCAAATTTTTTAGTCATTTCTAATATGCTTCAGATAACATCTTAGATGGTGACCCAACACGTAACAGGAGATACCAGGATGTTCGGAGGACATCCCATTCATTAGTCCTTGAACCCATCAAGGCCCTTCCATCTCTAGAATCCATGTCTGGTCCAAGTTTGGCTCCAAGAGGAGCCATTCATTAGTCCTTGAACCCATCATTAGTCCTTGAACCCATCAAGGCCCTTCCATCTCTAGAATCCATGTCTGGTCCAAGTTTGGCTCCAAGAGGAGCCAGTACTATGGTAATTCATTAGTTCCTAATACACCAGGAAGTGACTGGTAATAAAAATAGAGGCTGATTTCAAGTATCTTTTGTTTCAGCACTCATTAGCTCTGCTCTCGAATTATTCAAAATTATTCAAAGTATTCAAAATATATTTGCCTACATTTTGAATCAAGAAGTCCTCTTAATTCTATCATGGACAAATGAAGCCCATTTGAATGCTGGTCGTAAATAGGCTTTAGGGACCTTGAATAATCTGCTCCGGGGACCTGGAATGTTATAGCCCAGAATGTGAACAGCTCCTAAGAGAACACAACCAACACACAGGTGCATTTTTCAGCTAAAAATTACAAACAACTTCTATATTACATGGCTCCACCTGAGTAAGAATCCCCTTGGCAAGAATATCTCATGATACCATTTATCTACTCACTGCCTCGGGCAACTGAGAAGGCACTCTACTGTAGGAGAAGCATGCCACATAAAAGGAGATTTCCTGGGCAAGAGACATCCTAATAACCCATCACCAGATTAGCAGAGTTCTCAATACAGTAATAGATGCATTTCTATCACCTTAAACAGCTAACGGGGTGGAGGGGGGGGACACCTGGAAGAGCATGGTTGTAAATTTTCTTTTTAAAGTGTGAATGGTTTTCCTCAGGACACAGCTTGCCTTGAGCTCTGTGCTTTAGGCTATCTAACCACCTCTGGGAGGACCCGTAGAGTGCATGCAACAAAAACGCCTCCCATAAAACCCAGTCTTCTACACATGCTCACCTCCCAACCCAGCATCTGGGAGAGGAAGGGCACGGTAGATGTGACAACGATGAAGAACCGGGTTGGGCAGTGGAGCTGCCAAGAGGAAGCTGCATTGGCTGGGCTCTTCCTGATCAATGCGGCCAAGTCAACGCACAGCACAGGGCACCTCTCCTCTGCTCTCCTTCCTTCCCTCCAGAGCTTAGGGAACACACGGTGCACCACCCCTACAAGGAGCAACACGCTGTGCCCTGCCAAGCCCCTCAAGATCCCCCATCACCCTCTGTCACCTGCAACTGTTCTCCTTTTCCCCTGCACCTGTCCAACTCCAAATCTGAAATCAAGGTAAGCCAGCCTGGAGCTGATAAGATAATGAGAAGGCCATGGGCCAGAAGGAAAGTAGGGGTCAAGGAACGCCAAACGCCTGCCTGGCACTTCCAGTGGAACTGGGCTCTGTAACAATGTTTCTCCAGAGCCAGGATGAAAGTCTAGCTGTTCCTTCTGTGGTCATAGAGCCCTTTCTCCAGAATGCAGACAAGGGACACAGGAAGCTGCTTTCTTAAAATTTCTCCGACCATGGTCATGACAACTAAGGGCCGTTCCTAGGTCACAGCAATTTATATGTATATATTATAAATGTTTTTTAGAACAATCAAGTATGAAAACTCCTTACTTCATATTATGAATGTGTCCACCCTTAATCTGTTCTTCTGGTTTCAGTTAAAACCCTGGGACTTCCCTGGTGGCGCAGTGGTTAAGAATCCGCTTGCCAATGCAGGGGACATGGGTTCGATCCCTGGTCCGGGAAGATCCCGCATGTCACGGAGCAACTAAGCCCGTGAGCCACAAAGACAGAGCCCACGTGCCTGGAGCCCGTGCTCCGCAGCAAGAGAAGCCACCGCAATGAGAAGCCCACGCACCGCAACAAAGAGTAGCCCCCGCTCGCCGCAACTAGAGAAAGCCCGCGCGCAGCAACGAAGACCCAACGCAGCCAATAAATTAATTAATTAATTTAAAAAGTTAAAGCCCCAAGGGAAAAAAAATGAGCACAGTAATGGAAGAAGAAATGGACACAAGTGGTCCATCTAAGGGTTAATTCCAAATCTTTCCTGGAAGGCCATGGAAAAGGGACGGACTGGCTCCAAATACAAAGCAGCCCCCAAAGTGCTCCACCAAGGTGTGTGAGGCACTCGCCGTGCCCAGGCTCAAAGGGCCAACCTGCTCTCCCTGAAAAGGGCAGAAATGCGCTTGAGCAGCTTGCAGGCTAGTGAAAAGCACTGGTTAAGGCCCAATGAAGAAGAATAAGAAGGAGGAGGGGTGAGTCAAAGGCAGCTGCCTGAGGGAGACTAAGAACACACACCCAGGCCTGCGCAGGGCAGCTGAGGAACACTGCGCCTCGTAGGCTCCACCTCCGTGTCTCCTAGGATGTCGTCCTTCCCGCAGGAAGCAAGAGACCCACGCTGATATGACAGGAGGCTTCTGATACCATTCCCCCGCGAAGGCAGTGAGACTATCAGCCGCGTGCCGGGCGGCAGGCGGGGCGGCTCTGGGCACACTTGCTCACCCTCCTCAGGGCTCTCGCCCAGCGCTCTCCGAGCCGCCTGCCTGCGGGGGAAAGAGCGGAGAGCGAGGGCGGCCAGGAGGAGCCCACCAGACCTGGCCGAGCCCCCCCAACGTAGCCCATCACTCCTGGAGAGGCTGAGGCTCAGGCCCCTTGTCCAGGGCTGACAGCGGCTGGAAACTGGCTGAGATGGCAACGTCGCAGAGGAAGTTTCAAAGTTCAGACAGCCCTTTAGATTTGGTCCAGTCTCTTCATTCTACGGGTTTCTATAGAAACAGTAAAGGAACAAAGGAGCGAAAACACCCGTGGGTTAGTCGCAGGAGGCAGGGCAGGAGTACCCGACTGCCTTTCCGTTACAGGCTTTAGAAAAGATACTCACAGCTACACCAACATGCAGAGCCACAGGAGTATGTCCCAGCCTGCTCAAACTCTCACACAGCCAGTGTGCCGTTGTTTTTGCATGATCTACTGATTTCCAAAAATATATCACAAGAGTTAGAGAGAAAAGAGACTTAAACTCTTAACAAGTACCCTGCCATTCTTTTAAGGGCAAACCAGGAACAAGAATTAAAGTCATCCTGTATTATTAGAACAAGTCACAGGAAATGGGTCAGCTCTTTAGGACAATAAGAAAATTGCATTTGCCATCTGCGGAAAGAACCTGTAATATAATGAAGGAGTTCTGAAAGGTGCAGTTCCTAAAATATCAATTCTCGTGGCAAGAACGTATCATTGTGTCTTTACCTTAAAAAATAAACTAACCAAAGAACCCTCTCAGACTGACTGGGTATAAAGCAAGCAAAAGCTGCTGCTAATGCCACCCTCCCTGACTGTCTGGGATAGAAACACAATTAGAAAAAGATGCTTTAAAGCTCTCAAGTTAAGTGGGGTGAGGATGTTCAAATCATCAAATGAGGAAGATGCGCTATTGCCCAACACAGGCGCACAGCACCTTCTCCCTTTCTAGTACACGCACTGCATCCTATTTTGAAACCCAGTGCCCTGTGATAGATTACCCAGCACAGGCTCGCTAGCTTTCTGCCGGTAACCATGCACCAATCTCAAGTCCCCATCCTCTGGAAAAGGAGAATTTTACATTTTGTTTGATTACAATGTATTCTGTTTTGCAGACCAGGGTGTTACTATAAAAAGTTAATCACCTCCTCAAAGCACATTCTCAAGTGTCTTTCTTTTAACGCATTCAAGCACCCAACTTCCCCTCTCACCAGCTCACCACCACATGATGTTTGAAAGAAGAACCAACTTGGAAGTTCCCTAAATCTTAAAGAAATGCACACACCAGAGAATCTAAGGAACCCCTCCTAGCATTTGGTTAAGGAAGCTGTGAGAGAGAATAAACGGGTGGGTAGGATTCCACAGAAGGGTCTTTTTTTGCGGGGTGGGGGACCTGCAGCAAAAAGCTGGAAGACTGAACAACGGGTGGATGAGACACTGGAGCGTTTCTCTCTAGAAACCACTGGTCAGCTGCAGTCACCAGGAAATAGGTGGAAAACGCCACCCGTCACCCCACAGCCTCTTCCCCAAATGGAAATGTAAAAAACAAACACTAAAACTGAAAAAGGTGAAAAAAGTTTTTAAAATGTAAAAAAAGAAGCAAAAGAAAAATTCTACTTCGATTTTTTTACTAAGTGATGGTGATTTTAAAAGGGGGGGAGGGGCAAATTCTGGAAAGAGGCAATTAATTCATGATTTCAGTTCTCCAAAGGGAAAAAACATGAGGCCATCTCTCAGAAATACGAACATGTTTCTAAACATCACTGTTCACTTCCTGTAATAGAGCCAAAAAGTCTCACTCTAGCTGTTTTTCTTTAATTTGTGGATCAATTATTGCTCCCTTCTGTGAAACTGCAGAAATACCGTGGCATTACTAACATTCTGGTTCCCGACTGCACCACAATCCATCACACACTTCCCTGAAACAGCTATTTGCTTCCAAAGCAGTCAAACTGCTCACAATCTAAGATTAATCCTGTAATAAAGGTGTGTAGAATTGTCAAATTTCAAAGGACTTGTGTAACAGTTTTCCATTCAAACTGCTGGATAAACTGCTATTGGCTTTTTAACCCGAAACAATTATGAGAACGTTCAACTGAATCATTCTCCTGAGACAATGAATGAGAAGCAGGCATGGAGACAAAGACGACCTCGCCTTTAAAACAGAATTTCTTTAACTGTGCCCCAAGTGGCCCACAAAATGACAAAGAGGCGTGGTAAATGGAGAACAAATCAATGATACCCATTAGAAGAAAGCAAGACATTTAAATTCACTCCCTTCAACTGCTCTTTCTTCTGGGAACCCAGCTGCCCACCCTGCCCCCGCGATGCCTCCTACACCCACAAGTCCCCAGTTACTGAGTCCCCAGTTACAACAGAATGATTGTAAACTGAGCAAGACAAGGTGCTTCGCTGAGCTACAAAGAAACAACGGCCACTATCTTTGCCCTCATGGAGCTTCCACTTTAGTTAGAAACATAGGGCAAGTGGTCATTAACAGTTTCTCATAGTTAAAGGCAAAAAACGATATGCTTGCTCCAAGGAAATAATATATATCACTCAGGAGTTCAAGTTCTCAAGACCGTCTGCTCTCCCCAGTTGTGTAATCCCCGGAAAGCGTCTAGAATGGCCTTCAGATTATTTTGTCTTTTTCTTTGTATTAAGAGCCAATAGAAAAGCCAAAACCAGGAAGGATAATACTCAGAAGGACATGTCAGGCTGAGGGCATCAACTGTAAAACAACCAGAACTGTGAAAAGTGCTTGTAGTCTTTCCTGCTGGCAAATAAGAAACAGTGAGTATCTCACGTACATTATTTTACACAGAGTAGGTGCTTAATATTTGTTCATTTGATCAGCATTCTATATACAACTGTTCTTTCTTATGGTATGTCTGGTAAAAAAGTTAGAGGAAATATTTATTTTCCAAAAACTGGCAAGTGTTTGCTGAATAAATGAATTTGAAATATCTTGATAACTTTACTTTTAAATAATACTAATTTTGTTCTTAAAATTGAAACATGAGGCTCTTAACAAAATATTCTGCACTGATTTCAGAAATTATGGCTAGGTATAAAGGTCAACCCCAGAAGCTACTTAGCAAATTCAGTCTTTGGTTCTCAACAATGCAATATGGATGTTTATTTTGTTTGTAATAAAGTCCAGATTCATGACCACCTAGGATTTATGAACTCATTTGCAACAGCATGTTTAGGTCCTTTTTTTCCTTTTTACTACATGTTAGATGAGAAATCAGACAGGTTTTTTACATATCAGTAAGGTAACAAATCATAGGTGATTGTTGAACAACTTCCTATAATTTTATTAGTAACAGCTGTTCACATAAAATAGAGTTTGGGTCTGAGAATAGCTCTTTCTTTAATGTTACTCCATTCGGCAGAACAAGAGAAAACATTCACTGTTTACTGTAGTCAGTTATTGCCACAGATTTAATTACCAACAATCACACATTTTACCTTCTACTGCTATTTCACACTTCCCTAGGATTAATTCTGCAGAGATCTTAACATTGCTTAAAAGTTTCCCTTTGAAAAAAAATGTCACTACCCTCCCCTTCAACCAGAAAATTAGACTTTAAATTTGCTGCTACAAATACTTGTATTTCCCTCAACCCAAAAGAGAGAGTCTGGAGAAAACACATTCTTTCCACCTTCTCAGTGAGAAAGCAATCCTAACCTTCTTAAAATGGCTTCTCTCTCTTGCAAGATGTACCCTTTGAGGTCCCTATTTTTCCTCTACAACACCCAATCCACAGTTCCATTAATACCAAAAGAACTAATAACCTAAAAGAAAAACTAATATGAATGCTGGAATCAAAATCATCCTTGGCAAATCTCGTTCATTTCTTTTCAAGTGTAAGTTTGCCTGGATCATGAAGAAAAATGTGTTCTTTTCTGCTAAGTTTAGCATAGCACGCAGCCTCACAACTGCAGAAGCTGTTTCAGGTCCTTAAAAATTCATCTGTAATAAAAATCATAACTATATTTAATAGGCATCTCTGAAGATTGAACATAAGCCACCTCTTATAAGGTACAGCTAGGTTGTTTGATTTTTTTTTAATGAAAAAGAGGCTATAAAATTTATCTGTAATAAACAAAATGGCCACTAAATTATTCTTCTGGTTCTCCTTCCTAAGCCTACCTAAAAATATGTGAACAGATACATACGGGATCACTTCACTGTTCAGTAGGGTTTTAATTTGCGCCCAAAATTCCCATAAGAAGAAACAATACGTAAGTACAAGTACGAGATTGACAGTTATATGGCAGATCTAGACAATGAATCTACGTGGTTCAATGCAAAAATCTTACTCTGAACGCCTTGTTATATAGTCAGAGCTACAGTTTTGGTTTTTATGAGGGATGCTGCCACTTCACTCTTCAGATACAAACTATAAGTACTTTGTTTCCAAAAAAATAAAATGAAGAAAAAAAGGAAACACATCCAAACAAATCCTGACATTTAGAAACATATTCAACACTTGCAAAGCTAAAAAAGTAGCAGAAAGAAAACCAGCTGGTCTTAAAGCAGCCTCATAAACACTGTATTATGGTATTTCCAGGGAGCTTCTGTTATTAGGGCTGCTCAGAAGGAAGCTTTCCTTCTGCGGCTCTGAGGAGCCATCCTAGAGAGCCACTAACCTCTAGGTTAATTCGGGCATCAACATCCTCATCCTTCCCCTAGCAACTCTACAGAGGGGTAACGGGGTGGGTGCTTTTACCGAGACCTGCATGCATGAGCTCTCCACACAGTCTAACTCTGTCAGAGCACTTCCAGCCTTCCAGGTGTCTTCTGCTCTGTAACTGTTCAGTTTTCAGTACAAATGTACATCGCTCAAATTAAAAACGTTCTTTCTGCAATTCTTAAAATTTAATCGTTGCGGTTCTCCTCATGTAACTATATATAGGTCAATTGTAAAAATCTGTTCGCTCCCCACCTGTACTCTAGAGAATTTAAAAATTCACTCTGTTGAGTGTATCATGGGGAAAAGTATATGGCAAAAAAGATGAGAGGGTTAAACTAGCTTCTATACAAAAAAAATAATCAAGACATGGTATGGTTTCTTTTTTTTTCCTGTAAACTTTCATATTTTAAGTGTGACTGTTATCATTCCCAAATGCACCCAGCACAGAACTGTAATACATGGTTCAGTATGTGATGTAACATCTTACATTAACACTTCCTATCCTGGAATGCATTTGTATTTAATTGGCTCAAAGAGTTACATATAATTTTTTTAAAAGATCATGATTTTCTCTGCCACAGAATAAAAACATTACATTTCCCCATGTCTCTATAATGTCTTCATTGCTTTATGGTCCCAATTTCTATTAGGAGGGTTACAAATAAGTTTACTTACTCAGCAAATACTTATTGAGACCATTCTATGAATTAGAGATTGTGCCAGAAGCTGGGATTTAATAGTGAACAATAATAGAATCAGTCCTCAGTCCCTACTCTCCTAAGCTTCCAGTCTAGAATAGAAAGAAAATCTCCCATCACATACGTAATTCAGTTAGAAGAGGAAGAACATATATTCTTTCATCTAAAACGGGCTTAAACTTTGCCTCTTCAATAGGTGGAATCCAATCAATAAAAAAAGGTTTGCTAAATTTTTCTATCAGATGACTAAGATCTGAAGAGTAAAGATTTCTAAAACATGTAAAGTAAGAACAGGTTAATGGGGGGAAAAAATGTGTCTTCAAGGAACTGAAAATTTCAACATGAATATCCTTGACCGGAAGCAGGCATTCAAGGCCACTTGTTTTATACAGACTTAAAGACACATTATATTAAATAGTGTGACCTATGTACCACCAAATAATTAGTTAATATTTGTAAGTATTAATTAAAGGAAACAATGTGCATTACATCTAGGAAGTATATAAAAACTTAAAATATTCTCTTTGCGTATCTATGTAGAAAACAAACAGTTTTCTTTGAGGTGTCTAAGAAAATAAACACTATATAAATGAATTTAGAAAATGAATAAAGAAAACAAGAATTCAGAATTTAATATGCTATTTTATGGTAGTAGGTTTCTGGGTTCGTTTTTTAAAAACAATAAATATCAAAATGTATAAGTACTGTAGAATTTGGAACATATCGGCATAATTGCTGGATAGGTATCAAGGCAGCCCAAATTTTACTGCCATACTTTCATCTAGGCAGGTAACCACTATTTTCTCTTTCTAATTTCTCCGTAGTATAAAATTAACTAATTAATTTTATATTTTGCAAGGGGCCCCTGCCAAATAAATCCATTAAAATGGTGTCACACGTTGAACTACAATTTACTTTGAAAATAATTTTACACTGAATTGCATTTAAATATAAGGGTGATTCCTCAGTTTAAATAAAGTAGTTAAAAATACTGGTAAACCTTTTGATGGGCAACATTTACATGAATGAACACTGAGTGCAAAGCAGCATCAAAGCAGCACATCATCAGGCACTGCTCAGAAGGAAACCCTCCCCAATACCTTCCCTGGTTCAAATCAACCATCACTTCTCTCCGGGACTCAAAAATTACAAGCACACACACAAATCTACAATTAGTATATGGCACTGACTATATAAATCGTGTAGGTACTGCAGTAGTTATGTTACAAAAGCAACATACCTAGAACATGAAGCTGTAGCAAATCTTACATGATGTCTAGGGATTGAGTTTCTAACAAAAAGTTGTATAGTTTTAAAATGCTAATAAATGTAGATGTTAAACTGATGTCATATTTTTCTACCACTTCTAATAGGCCATACTTGGGGGCTGGGGTGGGGCTGTATTTAATTCTACTCGAAAATCTAATAAGAAGGGGAGAAAAAAAGTTCTCCACACCACCATTTTAGCAGTAAACTGTTTTAATTTTTTTCCTCATAAAATTATCTCCCAGTTCATTTTTTAAAGCAAAATATGTTTGTTTGTTTGTTTGTTTAAAAAAGCACAATATGTTACTTAAGTCCAGTCTGTAATTAAGTGTCCATCTACGGGCATTTCTCCCAAAGTCCTCCTCCTAGACATTCAAACCTAGGCCCTCAGACAGACAAATCCCCTGAGCTCTAACTCACAGCTGCTAGGAACCCAGAGCTGCCACATTTCAGGCAATGGGGTTGGCCTGAGAGACCTCAAATGCCCTATTCACAGCTAAACAGAAACAAATAAAGACTGTACACAGGGCAAAAGAAAACAAAAAAACATCCTTAAGTCTCTCTAAAACACACGCTTTTCCCCTTAATCATGCATTAAACTCCATACATTTCTCTTGCCCCCTCTATTTTCTTCTCAATCTTGAGAATTCAGAAAGTATTCAACTACACCTTTTCAGCCATTAGAAGTAGCTCAAAATGAGAACAAAAAATAAAAAGATCTTCTTTTTCCAATTGCAGTTTTCCCCTTCCCTGGCTTCATTCCCTGAAGTCCACCCCTCTTATCCAGGGTTTGCCTTCTGTTCTTTATAAACATGTGCACATTTACCTAATCTGGTTTCAAAATGAAGACATTAAGCAGGGCATGTGAGTTAACCATTTGTAACTATTTGTAATCACTGGATTTTGTTCCTTCTTGTAAATGACCCAGTACATAAGCAGTTCAGTCCCAAAGGCAATTGGTTCCTCGAACCAGGAGATGGAAAGTTCAAGATAAGAAAGAAAATGCATGCTTCTCAAATCAGAATTGACAATATTTTCTTCCAGAAATGTCTGAGAAGTCTATTCATCATACACGCAAATATCCAGAACACGAGTGCAGACATTTTTCAGGCCTGTTACTGCAAAGCTGTTTGTTCTTCCTACCACAATAGCTCAGAGTTATGTCGCGCTGGCCTGAACGTTGATTCTGAACATTCTCTCAGAGATAATAATCAATAAAATTCCTAGTTCAGAAATGGCATTTTCTTGCTAACTTAATGTTAAGACAGAACGTTGGGTTATTTTGTAGAGATTAAAGGGAAATTTTTGCTGTTCACTTCCCGTTTTCCTTCTAGCCCAGATTCCAAAGATATTAAAATGCTGTCCGCTTTAAACAAAAGGTTTCTATTTGCTTCCATGAGAGTAATTGAGGCTGTACTGGTAACTATTGTGAATTCAGGCCTACATCTGGGTTGCCTCATTAAACAAAAGATACCCATCGCTGTCAACAACCATACAGCACAACCCTCCCATATCCCTCATCTTTATCTGGAAGGAATGGTGGAGAAACACGCCTGTCACCATTAAGAAACTCTTCTGGGTCCCTCCTTTTGGTGGTCTGGTGGTTAGAGAACAGCACTCGTGTGACACATTTGGGCTTGCCTCCCCGCCCCGCGAATACACAAGCCCGCTTTCTTCGGAGAGCCAACCACTCGGCTCCCTCCTCATCGCTCCTCGGAGAACCCAGTCGCGAGTCAGCCCACCGTTCTACCATTCGCTCCCGACCCCGGAAAGCACTGATAATGGATGCACACAGGCCACCCCACCGGACGCCATCCCCCAACGTGGCTCCGCTCGCCACCCTCGGGCCACACATACGCACAGCTCCCCACTCCACCACCCCACGGGGCGCCGCGGCCACGACACTGGAAGTTCAACCCCCCTGCCCACTTTCCCACCCCCGCGCCTCTCCCCGAAGCAATGTGTCATTGAGCAAATTGCAGAAGCACCGCAGACAAATGCGCACCCCCGAGTGCACAGCCCTTAGGGATACCGAAAGGCACAAGCCGAGGCCCTGAGCAGAGCAACCCCGACCCCTCTACGCGCGCGCGCGTCTCTGTGTACGCGCGCGCGCGCCCAAGAGGGTGCGGGTAGGGGCCGGGGACGCGCCCGGGGAGGGCAGGGGCGAGCCGCGGGCGGCCGGGGGCCGGGGCCACGGTCCCGGGGGGCTGAGGGTGGTGGGTAGGGGGCGCAGGTCCGGCGGGAGGGCCCGCGGCGGCCGGCTCCGGCTGTACTCACCGAGCAGCAGCAGCTTGAGCTCCCGGCGGGCGTCCCGCTTGTCCCTGCGGAGCTGCCGCTCAATCTCGTCGTTGATCCGCCGGGCTTCCTTAGCCTCCTCGCTCAGGCAGCACGCCATGATGGACTCCAGAGTCATTCTTCCAAAGTGCCTCCGCTGCAGCCCCGCCGGCACCCCCTGCTCACACGCGCGCACACACACCCTCCCGCCCTCGCTCCCCCGAGGCAGCGGTGGCCGCCGAGCCCCCGCCGCCCGGGCGCGCGTCCGGGATGAGCTCGGGGAACCGCCGCGGCGGCCGCGGCCAGGGCAGGGGCCACTAGGTGGGCCGGGGGTGCGGCGGGAGCTGGCGGCCCGAGCCGCCGGGAGGAGCGAGGCGGATGCGGGAGGCGGCCGCGGGCGCTGGCTCGGGGGGCGCACTGGGGAAGGCCGCCGCGCCCGGCCTCGCTCAGACGCCCGCGCCTCCTTCCCCGGGAACGGGCGGCCCGCCTCGCCCCCCGCGCCGCCGCCGCCGCCGCCGCGGCTCCCCTAAGCCGTGCGCCCGGCGGCGAGAGCACATCCACCGGGGCGTCCCCGCAGCGAGCGACCGCCGACGGTTCCCTGCGCCCGGCGCGCTCGCTCCTCGCCGCCGCCTGACAACGGCTCCCGGGCGCCCTCGGCCCTGCCCGCGCCCACCGCCCGGCTCGCGCGCAAACCCGACTCGCCGGCCCGCCCGCCCGGCCGCCGCGCGCTCCTTCGCCTCCGCCTCCGCCAGACGCCCACCCCCGGCCCGGATTGCCTGCCGCGGAGCGGCTGCTCAGTGCTCGCCCTCCCCCTCGCCACACACACACATTTTCTTCTTTCTCTGAACTGGAGCACAGATCCGGGAGGGAGGCGGCGGCGGCGGCAGAAGGAGGAGGAGGAGGAGGGAGGGGATGGGCGTGGGAGGAGGGGAGCGGGAGGCGGAGCCGCCGGCCCCTCCTGAAAGGTTTTCCTGGGCTCGCAGCCGCCGCGGCGCGCCTCCAAGTGCGGCTCTCCCCTCGCTAGCGCAGCTCCCGCTCCCGCGCCCTAGGTCTGGCCCACCGGCTCAGCGGTCACGGCCACCCCCGGGAGGGGGCGGGGCCGGGTCGCTGAGGCGCAGCCGGGGCCGCCGCCAACCTGCAGCTGCCGGTTGGCCGCCCGGGCGTGGTAAAGCGGGAATATGGCGGCCTCCGCCCGCCAGCTGCCCACTGGCCCCGGAACGCGGCCGCGGCTCCTCCGAAAAGGCGGGGATCTCGGCCCAGTAAGCCCCCAGCACTGGCCGGCGCCGTGAACACCCTGTCCGGCTCCCCCGAAGACGGCCTCGGCGCTCCCGCCCCCGGCTCCGGGGCAGCGCGGATCAGCTCCGCCGGGCGGCTCTTGCCCAGTTCGGTGTTCTTTCCCGTTCCTATTTCTAAAACGCCATTTGGTTAGAAAGTATCTCGCGTCACCTCTGACCCCAGTTATGTCGTAGCAAATAAGATACACTCAATCGTGCAGTGTGACTAGAGAAGAGAAGGAACTGTCACTGTCTCGCGGAGGGAGGACGGGGGAGATTTAACAGGAGAAACTGGCCACAAAGTAACTGGAGATAGAAATCTAAATCCTGAGCAGAAAAATGAAGCGGCCCAGTTTCCAAGAGTCTCCTGATAACTTCCAACTTTTCATGCCATTGAAGTTGTTTTTGTTTTGTTTTTGTACAAGCTCTCCTCTTGTTTTTGGGAAAGGCACACGATGTTTAACAGACAAGTAATCGACTTTACCATTCTAGACCGAGATGGAATTATGACTTCTGGGAAAATGCAAAGTAATGTGAAATAAAAGAAATGGAAAGAATAAAAGAGGAAAATGGGAAAACCAGGATCGCTCCAGCAAAATGCCATTCTAGTATTTTGTTTTTCCACTTTCGATTGAGGCAGTTTACTTTAAATGTTGTCTGCTTATTTTGTTGTAACATGTGTCTGATAAATGGCCAGAAGAACTCCTTGCTCGTTCAAGTTTTATTTTATCTAATAGCTACAAGAGGTGAAACTCATACTGCTTTCTGCCTTAATGGAGGCTCAGGTCTTCAGAGTAAATTGTATCTTAAGAAGGGAATCCCTTTTTCACATTTTATGTTTTCTCTGAGATGTCTCTAGTGCAACCTCCTGATCCAGAATGTAAAGTGAGGGCATGACTCTACTATTGCTATAGGTCAAGAATGCACATAGGATTCCTGGATGATGGGTGTGCGACTGCCTTCTTTCATTTGCCATTACTTCCACCCCTTGACACACACACACACACACACACACACACACACACACACACACACACACACACACACACCACGACTCAGATCAAACAAGTCATCCAGACATAAGATCTATATTTTAGGCTCCCCTTTTAAAAGGATATTTGGCCTAGAAAATGCAGTTATCCCTTAGTTGAATCCAAGGATGCAGAACCTGTGGATAAGGAGGGCCAACTGTAATTAAATTTCACCTTGGCCAGGAAAGCAGAAAGGACAAACTTCACCCCCTTTATGTGAACGCTGTGAAATCAAAATTTAAAATTAAGTGACTAATGAAGTTAAAGACTGAAATTCAATATGCCAAAATTTTAAATGGCTTCAAGGGAAAAACTTAATTATAAGTTTGCATCCTCTCAAATATGTCTATACATGAATTGCAGAGAGATACAAAACATCAGAAAAATAACAGAACGCTTCAAATAAGTGTCTGGTTTCCTTGCCACGGATCCTCTGAGATTTTTGAAAATGTCTCCCAAACTATGCTATTAAGCTATCAGGTACTCCATTTTGACTGAATTGACCTAATATATTTTTTTATTTTTATTTTTATTTATATATTTGTCTGTACTGGGTCTTAGTTGCGGCACACAGCATCTTTAGTTGCAGCATGTGAACTCTTAGTTGCGGCATGTGGGATCTAGTTCCCTGACCAGGGATCAAACCAGGCCCCCTGCATTAGGAGCGTGGAGTCTTAGCCACTGGACCACCAGGGAAGTCCCTGACCTACTTTTTGATGAAAGGAATTAAATTCTTTCAACACATTGTAGAACAAGAAAAGTCTGTTTTGTCACCCCTATATGCCTAGCATCAGGGACACTCCTTGGCACTTGGTAGATATTTGAATGGATTAGACAAATCAGTAGGAGGATGTTCCTTCAAGTATTGGGAAGAAATCAGGATGTAAGGAAAACCAACACTCTACAGCGATAAAGTCATATATGAGTGTCAATACGGAAACAGGAAAATTTCAAGTCTGAGCCCAGATCTACTCAGAAACCTTTGCATATGTATCTGGAAAGCATTTGCCAAGAAAATATTCATACAACCTAAGTCAAACGAACAAAATCCATGTAGAAACTACTGAAGTTGTTGACCATGTTCTAGAAGCAAATATGCTAAATATTCAACTAAACATGGATCATGTTACAAAGTCCCAGTTCATTAAATCAACAAACTTATTCATTGCCTACCATATGTAAACAACTAAGGTGAAAATGCAAGAAGAGAGACACTAAGGTGAATAAAATATGGTCGGTCCTTGCCCTCAATAGGCTTAACGTCTTAGGGCTCTGAACAGCTATAATAAAAGAAAATGAAATCAATTTGTACTAAAGTTGGGATACAAGTAAAATATAAAGGTATAAAAAGGAAGGAATCATTCATTCTGTTCAGGTGAACTGAAGACTTCACAGGAAAGGGGACATTTGGAATGAATAGGTTTTCGATAAATATGTATCTACACCACTTAAGAGGAAATCAGCAATTTCAAATCACCCCCAAACAGACAGTGAGATGATAAACCATTTCGAGAATTCAAGGGCAATTACTAGATAATTGAAAAGCAAACCACAAAACCTTAGGAGCAGTGAACACCAGAGGAAAATGGAAAGACTATCACCTCTTCTGTGACATCCTACCTCCACTGTCATGTCATCCTGTCCTTTGGGTACTGGCAAAGAAAAACAGTCAAAGGCATAGTTCAGTCTCCAGGAGTGATCCTAGGGTCAAAGAGAGTAAAGGTCACAGCCACACTCTTGTAAAAGATGCTTGGGGGGAAGGAAAAGCCTGCACTTCTCTTGTTCCCAGAGTCACTTAGCATGGCTGCTTCACACCATGCACTGCACCACTATAATACCACTGTAATTGTCTATTTCTCTCTCTCTCTCTCTCTCTCTCTCTCTCTCTCTCTTTCCTGAGATTAGGAGCTGCTTGAGAGCAGGGACCTTGTCTTTCATAACTGTTTTCAGTGCACCCAAAAGAGTGCCTAGCCTAGAATGGATAGTAAGTGATGAATAAACACAAGAATACAAAACCTACATCAACCACAAACACACTCGCAGACTGCCTGTCCCAGGCAGTGCACTGTGCCAGATGGCTGAGGCATACAAAGCCCTTAAAGGTTTAATAATCTATTTGGGCAGGCAGTCTGCATGCATAAAACAACAATGTGAAATGAGAAGCACTGGCTGCTAAGCTACAGTATAGAGAATGAATTGCTAGAGGAGTTTGGAAGAAGGAGCAGTTAGTCAAGCCACCATGCAAAGCAACCTGAAGGAGTATGGGTAGGCACACAATGGTCACCTGAAAGATCAATTAGAAGTCAGCCTAAAACATTGCAGATCCTACAAGAGCTGGGAAAGAGCTGCTCTGGGCAGAGGTTGCTGGCACAGCAGGCTGGCCAAGGAACAAAGTGGCCTTGCTTTTGAGGAAGGCAGGCAAGCAGGCCCTGGGAGACTCAGAGAGCTATAAATGGCGCCACCTAGAGGACATTTCTCAAATCAGCAGAAATATTATGATTTTTTGATGAAATAAAGAGGGTTTATCATGTTGAAGATGAAAAACATGAAAAAAAGAATACTTTCTTCTGGGCTTCCCTGGTAGCGCAGTGGTTGAGAGTCCGCCTGCCGATGCAAGGGACACGGGTTCGTGCCCCGGTCTGGGAAGATCCCACATGCTGCGGAGCGGCTGGGCCCGTGAGCCATGGCCACTGAGCCTGCGTGTCCGGAGCCTGTGCTCCGCAACGGGAGAGGCCACGACAGTCAGAGGCCCGCATACCGCAAAAAAAAAAAAAAAAAAAAAAAGAATACTTTCTTCTGAAAGAGAAGATACCCACACTGCAAAGCCACCAAACAGATATTGTAGATGAAGCAGAATACCTCAGTGACATCTTTCCATTACCACCTTTAGTAATGCATACAAGTAATCCTCTGCCTCTAATCAAATGTACCTATTTTGTGCTTATCCAAGGTTAGCATTATCACAGGCGGCATTGTACCTCACAATGTGAAGACCATCAAAGTTCCACTGCACTGGAAGGCTCTACAAGACGGGCCATATGGGAGCCATTTTTAAGCTGAGTAGACCATGTTTCAGCCAGAAAAGAATAAGCAAATGAATTAATGTGTACTAAAATCAGATAGTGAGGTATCAGATCACCGAAAATCATGATCAAAATCCTTTTTGCACCCAAATGGTCAACAATGACTTAGCTAGTATAGGAGCTTCCTTCCTGCCCCAGAGTTACTACAAGTTGGAGCCATCTGTTCCCCAAGACTCCCTGGCTATGCTGGACTCTCCTGCCTAAGACCAAGGCTGCAAACTCGGTGGTCTCTGAGCTGCAGAAGGGTTGCTTTAGACTCAACGGTGCTAATGCAAAAACTGAATTAGCTGTCAGAACTTAAACATCAAATGATTCACACAGAAATCTGGATTTTAGTTCCTGGTCAAGATCTGGCAATTCCACGCCCATATTCCCAGCTGGCAACGTTTTCCACCACCTGCTTTACTCCTCATTGCTGTAAAACCTAAACCAGTTTAAATGCCACATTATAGGAACATGCTGTACCTGTGGGTATCTCAGGAGGGCCCTGGAAGGCAGTTAGCAGGGTGAGGATTGGGTTTTAGAATTAATCAGGTAGTTGACGGAGGCAATTGATTTCCTTCCCATTCTTTGTTACCATGTTTTTAAATCAAATAATCATCTATCCCATTACACTCATCTCCCTTTGATGATTTCTTATGCAAACCTCAATAATGACGCAGATCTTTGTCTATTTTGTTCACTCCTGAACCCAGCACCTAGAACAGGGCCTGGGATGTAGTATCAATAGATTCTTAATAAACATTTGTTGAATGAATGAAAAAGAGACCCTCCAGTCAAAGAGGCCACATATTGGCCCCGTGGCAGTCTGCCGATTTTTCCTTAGCCAGATGGTGCCCACCAAAGCTTGGCTCCCTCTGTAAAACATTCCTTGGCCCTGTGCTTCAAAATCTTGCCTCAAATGGGTTCGCCAAGGAAAATTAGCCACACTAGGGTATCAAGAAAGCTGAAGATGAAACATTGTTGTTCAAACCCAGATGGAAACATGTATTAATTCCATGTAAATCAATTTTATAGGAAAGTTGATATTCCTATCACAAATTCATTTCCAGTCATGAGCATGTTATATATTGGAGATCATGACACAATATATAGTCAAAGTTGTTAATTACTCAATGTGTGATAAATTAATGAAACACAGTACACATTGATGAAAAATACATAATTAAAGTATCTGTTGTGCTGCCTTCTCAGTAATTGAAATGGTCTTAATCATAACCTTTCAATTAGTTACTATCCTTGTAAATTTAGTTACTATCAATTAGTTACTATCCTTGTAAATTTTTCAATCTGCCATTCTGAATTTTACCAAGATGTTGGGAAGCTAATGGCTTTTCAGTCTTAAATAGGAATATAAAATATCTCTTCCAGACCACAAAATTAGATATAAAGGTATCTCTCTTGTTCATTTTTCCTTTCTTTTTCTATCTCTTAAGCCTACCAGAATCTATTTGAGCCACAAAAATTTCCAAAGGCCTCTTCCAAATTTGTCAGTGTACTTCCATCTTTCCATCCTTATACAAATTCCCTTTTTGTGGGTCTGGGTGGTCAAATTTTTTAAAATTATAGTTGATTTACAATGTCGTCTTAGTTTTAGGTATACAGCAAAGTGATTCAGAGATATATATATATTCTTTTTCAGATTATAGATTTTCCATTATAGGTTATTAATATTACAAGATATTAAATATAGTTCCCTGTGCTATACAGTAGGTCCTTGTGTATCTATTTCATATATAGTACTGTGTATCTGTTAATCTCAGACTCCTAATTTATCCCTCCCTACCCTTTCCCCTTTGGTAACCATAAGTTTGTCTTCTGTGTCTGTGAGTCTATTTCTGTTTTGTAAATAAGTTCATTTGTATCATTTTTTTTAGATTCCACATATAAGTGATATCATATGTTATTTGTCTTTCTCTATCTGACTCACTTCACTTACTAAGTAATCCCTAGGCCCATCCATGTTGCTGCAAATGGCATTATTTTATTCTTTTTTATGGCTAATATTCCATTGTGTGTGTGTTTATATATATATATATGCTATGAAGTTTGGGGTGCATGTATCCTTTTGAATTAAAGTTTTCTCTGGATATATGCCCAGAAGTGGGATTGCAGGAACATCCATACTGTTTTCCATAGTGGCTGCACAAATTTACATTCCCACCAAAAGTGTAGGAGGGTTCCCTTCTCTCTGCACCCTCTCCAGCATTTGGTATTTGTAGACTTTTTAAATGATGGCCATTCTGACTGGTGTGAGGTGATACCTCACTGTAGTTCTGATTTGCATTTCTCTAATAATTAGTGATGTTGAGCATCTTTTCATGTGCCTGTTGGCCATCTGTATGTTTTCTTTGGAGAAATGTCTATTTAGGTCTTCTGCCCATTTTTCCACTGGGTTGTGGGTTTTTTTGTTGTTATTGAATTGTAGGAGCTGTCTGTATATTTTGGAAATTAATCTCCTGTTGGTCTCATCATTTGCAAACATTTTCTCCCAGTCCATAGGATGTCTTTTTGTCTTGTTTATGGTTTCCTTTGCTGTGCAAAAGCTTATAAGTTTGATTAGGCCCCACTGGCCTTATACAAATTCTTAAGAGCTGATTTGGGTTAAGTACTTTCAACTGTATGGAATGGGACCTAGGATAGAGTGAAGTGAGGAGATTTTGTTCGTTGGAGGCTCCAATATGGCTTGGCAGAGAACTACTGGTGATCCTCCCTTTATTAAAAAAAATTTTTTTTTAATGTAGAATCTTTTTTTAAAATTTAGAGTACTTATTAATATGTTTATTTTAAAAATTTGTTCTTCATGGATTTTTGTATTAATTTTTTTAAATATTGACTTAAGTATTATGTATCTTGATTGCTGAGGTTTTTGGTGCTGTCTTAAATTTTGCACCCAAGACAAATGCCTCACTTGCCTTACCCTATCCTGGCCCTGGTATGGAAGTTATACATGAATTGGCATACAAGTGGAGAATTTGTCACTCCAGGGAAGGCGTGAGCTGTGGAAGATTATCTATTCTTTACAACTTAAAAATATCCATGATTTCTGCCTGTGGAATTGGAACCAAAAAACTGGGTTGAAAAGCCACTGATTGTCCAAATGGAAGAAGTAGAAGCTTCCACAGCCTCCACTAAAACACATGGTATCAGGAAAATCAAATACCCCAAAATGATGAGAAAATGCAGAAAATATCATATATTTTAGGTTCACTATTTGGCTTACATTAAAAAGTGAAGATTGTAGAATGAGAGCTAAGAAGCCATGTGATCTAGGGAGTTTCTTTTAAATCCAGGAATCATGTCTTAAAAATAAAGCATACTGGAGAGCCAATCTACAAATCTATAAATAAGCCAATCCACTGATGGGGGTGGGGGGCGTGTGACATGGAACGCCCACACTTCTTCCTCTTTCCTCTTCCCTCAGGCCATTTTCAAAACCTCTGAGCTAATCCACCTGGCACATTTTACAACAGGGTCATACCTAGAGGGTCTATAAATGGATCCAGGTTCTCCAGCCAGGAAGTGGCAAAGCAGAAGTAGTACTTGGGTTTTCTCACTCTCAGTTTTCTATTCCCTATGCCCCCTTTCTTAAGACTGAAGGAGTCTTGGAGGAAGTTGTATTTGGCCTCCAGCTTTCCTGGTCTCAGAATTTGTCATCCTTTTGGGAAGAATCTATGGTCATTTAGTCTTTTACCTATTCTCAGGAAGCCTATAACCTACTGATAATAAATCACAGCTCCCTTCCAGGAGTATTTGCATTTTCAGCGAGATCAAAGCTCCAGTTTTAAGTGTGGTTCTGACCCTTGGCTACACATTAGAATCACCTGGGGAGACTTTACATAATACTGGATGCTGGATTCTCACCCGGAATATTTGGATTTAATTGGTCTGGGGTGGGGCTTGGTATATTTTTAGTATTTTTTAATGCCCCCAGGTATTCCGTTGTGCAGGCAAGATTGAGAACAACTGAGTTATAGTAACAAAACTAATTACATATGTGCAGGCCTCAGCCAGTAGGTAGATAATGCAGCCATAATTACCTAGTGGAGATGGGAAGTAAGGCCAGTCCTGCCTAACACAGAAGCAGTACTAGGCTCAGCGCTCACATCACCAGATCCAAGCAAGCCCCTCGTCCACCGTCTCGTTAGACCTTTAGACCTTTTTTAAAAAATTTATTTATTTAGGCCGCACTGCGTGGCTTGCGGGATCTTAGTTCCCCCACCAGTGATCGAACCCATGCCCCTGCAGTGGAAGTGCAGAGTTCTAACCATTGGAGCACCAGGGAATTCCCTTTAGAAAGTTTAAAATTTCCTTTTCCCCCTCAATTATATTCTTAAAATCTTTATCAATGTTGATTGTCCTGGGGGGTGCGGTGAGGGAGGCTCAGAAAATACAGAAAAACACATAGAAGAAAATTAATATTATCTATAATCCTACCACCCAAAGATAACCCTTGTCTACATTTTTTTTGTTTGGTTTTGAGTCTTTTCTATTCAGGTGGATAGACATGAAATTATTTGCAAGTTAAAATCATAGTGGACATACCATGTATTTATTTTTTAATTTGTATAGTCATATGGAAAAGTGCTCAAATAGAACAAAATTTTACACAAGAAGTGAATCTCCCCTCCTACTGCCAACCCACCTCTCACCTCCTCAGAGGCAGCCAGTGTTACTAGTTCTGTGGCAGACTTCCAGAAATATCTATAGCTATATCTTCTAGTTACAAAAATGCTTGCATACTGTACAACCTCTTCTGTAATTTGCTTTTCCTACAGTACCTCTCAGAGATAGGTCCATGGCCTGCACTTTTCTTTTTGACACTGCATAGTTTTCCAGTGCAGATTCCCCACAATTTCTTAACCAGTACATTACTGGTGAGTATTTGTTTCCAGTGTTGTGCTATTTTTCTAATAAATATTTAGTATTTAGTTATTTGCTCTTCCCCTGAATTTTTTTCATTTATTAAATGTGCTTCAAAAATTATGCTAATGGCTACCGGGTATTCCATTGTGTGAATTTATAATAATCCTTTTCAAATAACACTGAACTGTTAGACATCTATGCTGTTTCCAGTTCTTTATCATTACGAATGATGATGCAATGAACAATCCTTGTATATAAATCTTTGTATCTCCATGTCCCTAGAGTAAATGAAACAGAGTATAATTATTGGTCCAAAGGACACACTCTCCTTAAGGCTTTTGATGTATAGTGACAAGTTGTTCTCCAGAAAGTTCATAGCAACTTCTACCAGTAATATATAAAAAGTACCATTTCCCCACCTTTTTTAAACCACAAGTACTGATTGTAAAATTATGGAATTGGCTCATTCCTGGGCATATATCCAGAAAAGACAAAAACTCTTAATTCGAAAAGATACATGCACCCTAATGCTCATAGCAGCACTATTTACAATAGCCAAGACACGGAAACAACCCAAGTGCCATCAACAGACAATTGGTTTAAGAAGATGTGGTGCTGGTGGTGGCGGCGGTGGCGGCGGCGGCGGCGGCGGTGGTGTGTGTGTGTGTGATGGAACATTACTCAGCCATAAAAAAGAATGAAATAATACCATTTGCAGCAACATGGATAAACCTAGAGAATATCATACTAAGTGAAATAAGTCAGACAGACAAAGACAAATATTATATGATATCACTTATACGTGAAATCTAAAGCATAATACAAATGAATCTGTATATAAAACCGAAATAGACTCACAGACATAGAAAACAAACTTATGGTTAGCAAAGGGGAAAGGAAGCAGGGAAGAGACAAATTAGGAGTATGGAATTAACAGATACGAACTACTGTACATAAAATAGATAAGCAACAAGGATTTACTGTATAGCACAGGGAGCTATATTCAATATCTTGTAATAACCTATAATGGAAAAATGATCTGAAAAAAAATATATATATAACTGAATCACCTTGACATATACCTGAAACTAATACAATATTGTAAATCAACTATACTTTATGAAACAACTACACTTTAATAATAAAAAAAGTTTTAGAATGGAAAATAAAACTATGGGATTGATTTGGGGTCAAAAATTTTTTGTCTAAATGTAATCTTTCTTCATCGTTTTGAACTACTCTGAGGCTTTAATAATTTCAGAGATTTGTATAGACATATGCCTCTATCTAATCACGACAAACACTATTTCAACTGAATAATAAGCCATGTAGATACTAAGTCTTAAAAAGTTAAAAGCCATTTTATTTTAGGGAGTTCAAATAAATCCCATCATTCAGAGAAAAGTCTACTTGGTAGTACATCCAAAATAGTCCAGGTTTTATCCCAAATCCACCAGATCCCTAGTTTGGATACATGTTGAGCTTGTTCTTTATATATTTCCAAAACTTCATTCTGAAGATGCAAAACACCCTTTTAACTCTTTGCATCTAGGAGTATAGCTTACCCAAAGCAAATAAAACTTCTACGGGCTAAGCCTTCCCTTTCATTCACAAGGAGTCCAAGGGAAGGATCAGTGGGTTTAACTTCATGAGGATTAGACCTCAACGGTGACATTTTGCAGGGATCAAGGAAAGGATGTTACCAAATAGTCAGGAAAAAAATGCTCCCCAGAAAGATAGGAAGTCCTATTTAATATCTACCTAGGCTATACGTATTTAATAGGCTACATGCTACACATGTGCTACTGTATTTGTAGGGAAAATCTCCAAATAAAGTACATTTTAACTGATTTTAAAAGCTAAGAGCCAGATTAAGTGAGGGTAAAGCAATTTCACAGGAACCCTTTCAACCATTCAGTGCTTAAATCTTTTTCAAGTCATCACACATCACTTCTCTTGGACTCTATGTCCTGACAAGTGATTAACATCTGAAGGTCTGGAATCACTCAAATGCACCTAAATTATAGTTAGAATTTACCTGAAGTACACGCCTTGCAAGATTTTTTAGGTGAGCCTGCCCGGAGAATTTTGAGGCATGTGGTAGAATGTCAATGAGATGGCAGATTGCTCAGATGCCTGTTGTTGGCTCTGAAATACCACCTAAACCATGCCATTGTGCCAAAGGTATTTATTTCAGTGTATATCTTTCCATAGGGGTGGGTGCAAGGCTGCCAGTTCCACTAACTGCATTTCCAGGACTACAGAATCTAAACTCCTTCAAGGCAGGAATAGAAAAAGGAAAGGTTATCTGTGGATTCCAGAATCATCCTCTTCTCTTAGTTGATCCACAGGGGCTTGGTTACTATATGGAAGGCAAAATATTGATAAAATGGTGGGAAAATAATTTGTGTCTCCTCGATGCATCATATTCAAATGATTTTAATTTTACTTATTCTCAGTGCACATTTTTCAACTTAGTAAAACAGACATGTCTTGCAAAGGCTGCTGTTAGGTCACTGAATAACAACCTCAAACTCTGTGACTTAACCGTGGGGACCACTCATGGCATGTCTTAGGACTGGAGTTGGCAGGCATTGTATTAGGGTAATAGGGGGAGGGGTGGGCAGGATGAGGGGAGGGTCATACATTTTTGCCCACTGAAGCCTGACAAGATAGATCCTGCTCTAGGTTCTGTCTGAGGCAGTTTAGTATTACACAGGGTCCAAGGATTAGAGCTACATGAGCTCACAGTTCAAATAACCCCATTCATTCCTTTCATCATTTTTATTCATTCACTCATATATTTAACCAATTCCCATTTTGCAGCAAGTCAGGATACAGAAAGAGGTAGGAGTCTGTGATTGGAAGGACTGGAATCAGGATTGGGAAAGTTTTCCACAAGGCAGGAAGTTTGGAACCTGACTCTAGTTCCTGGGACAGGCCAAGTCCCCTAGGGAATTATGTTCATGGGCGGTTAGCCGAACAGAATTTAGGGGCAGCGACCAAACCTGGTGCACTGCCTTAAAGGGAGATTCATCAACGTGTGACCTATTGCTCATGTCCAGAAAGTAGGGTCGATGCTGATCCCCAGAAAGTCAGGCTCAACCTGAAGTCCTGTATTGGTGCTGGGAATTGGAGATGGGCCATTGCTGTGCTGGGCACCCACTGCTGTTTGGAGGAAGCAGACACTTGACAATTCTTTCCTTCCCTTTCCAAGCAGGATCTGCTTAACGATTTCCATTTCTAGGTTTAGTTAAAACCAGTTTCCAGCAACTTAAATTTCTTCAAAATTAATCATTCATAATTTTTTGTCTATTCCTCAAATACTTAAGAAAATAATAATCCAAATGGATATATTATTCCAAAGCTTTACTCATAGGTGAGTAGTTTTTTTAGAAAATAACATGAAACTTCAAAATTATTTATATTGCTTCCAGAATTATATAATACACATCCTCAGATATGCATTTCTGGAACCCTCCATATTTTGTTCTGCATGGTAATTGTTAGTACTTAGTAATTTTGTTAAGTTTTTTTGTGATAAAGAGAGCAAGACACAGAAAGAAGAAAAGAAAGAAAGAAGGAAAGAAAGAAAAAAAGAAAGAAAGCCATTATGAAACCTGAGGATACTTGATTGCAAAGAAAGGACAGGGAATATCATCTTAGGCTGTCAGTGTAATAGTTTAGGCCATGTCCAAAGTAGAAACCATACTTCTTATCGTATTTTATAACATTATTTTCCGATTAGAAAATAACATATGCTTATTATAGAAAATTTGAGAAATACAAAAAGTATAAAGGAGCATACTAAAATTACTCTGAAACCCAGCATGGCAAATATTTTGCTATATATCATTTATCTATTTTCTTTTTCTTTTTTTTGACCGCACCACGCAGCTTGCAGGAACTTCCCCGACCAGGGATTGAACCCGGCCACGATGGTGAAAAGCCTGGAATCCTAAGCACTAGGCCACCAGGGAATGCCCTGTTTTCTATACAAATGTAAGTATGATTTTTTGAGCAAAGTTAGGATTAGGCAGCACATCCCATTTTGAATTTCTGCTCTTTTCACTTAGTAATCTCTTATGTTTTTTTTCTTATCCATACATATTTTATAACATATTATTTCATCATTGGGCATTTAATAATTTATATTCAACTTTCTCTCACTGTTGCACATTTGAGTCTTGCCTTTTTCTCCTCGTTAATGTAAATAGCACTATTACAAACATCCTTGTCGAAATCTTTGAGCATTCCTGAATTGCCATCCCATTCAGAAATTTAATGACTGGGACAGAGGATTCAAATCATACGATAGATTATTTTTATGGAGAGAGTTCAAAACTAGAAGATTAGCAAAACATAGAGAGAGGCCTGTTTCTTCATCTTCAAACTCCCTAATTCCTGCCATCTAGGAGACCTGCTCTGTTAGTCTTCATGTCACATTCCTCTCACCTGGCCACTCCTGAGACATGGTGTTTACTCTGGAAGGAATGCTACTTGGTAGTGCAGGGTAAACAGAGCAGAGGGAGCTAAGACCCAGGCCTGGGACCACCAGAGGACACTGGGTGTGCAGTGCAGGAGCTGTTCCAGCTTTGGACTGGCAGAGAAGTCACAGCTGTGGGTCAGATACAGCATCCACGGGGCCCAGCAGGACCTGTGGCCACTCAGGGCTACAGAAGGAAGCTCCAGCAAATGGAATGAGCCAGCTGTGTGGAATCTAGAATGAGTGCTATTGAAGGATTAGGTAGGCAGTCATTACATATAAGATCTGTCCATAAGGGCTAACGTTCAGAGGCAGGGATGCATCTGCAAGATCAGGAAGTGACAAGGGTTAGACAAGGAAGCAGGTCCAAACCTGGGATTATACCTGTGGAATGAGAAAAAGTTCTGACTTGGGAATCAAATAAATGAAGAAATCATCTGGAGCACAAATCCCATTAAGGGGAAGGTGTGTCAGTTAAATTAGGCAAAATTATGCTGCAGTAACAAATAACCCCTGCATCTAAACAGTTTATAGTTGGCTGGTGGGAAGCAGCAGCATTGCACGGGAGATCGGCTTGGTGCTTTGTGATGACCTAGACGGGTGGGATAGGGAGGGTGGGAGTGAGGCTCAAGAGGGAGGGGATATGGGGACATGTGTATGCATATGACTGATTCACTTTGTTGTACAACAGAAACTAACACAGTATTGTGAAGCAATTATACTCCAAGAAAGATCGATTAAAAAAAACCCAACATATTATTTCTTCCTCATGCTACATGTCCATTGCACATCAGCAGGAGGGCTCCAGTCTACATTGTCCTCTGTCTGGAATCCCAGGTTAATGATCTGTATTATCTACAGTTGTGGCAGTGGGGTGAGAGGACTGGAAGTTCAACTCCAGTAATTAAATGGTTCCATTCACGTTTCCTTGGCCAGAGCAAGTCAGAGCATGTCACATGGCCACGGCTAACTTCCAGGGACCATGAGCCTGGAAGGAGGGGTGCACTGCAAATCTTGGTGAGCACTGGCAGTGGCTGCCAGATAATGAGCAAAGCTAGGTCCTAAAGAAGAGACACTGTGAAGGGAGGGAAGATTCAAGACGTTAAACTACAACTTACTTGGAGTCCTAATGCCTCTTTATCTGGAACCTGTGGTGGGACTTAGGTTTCAGCAGACTGGGGGTGCTGTTCCAGCTGGTCTAGAGAAGGAGCAGCAGATACACAGTGGGCACCGATTTGGGGGGAAATGTGTAGTTAGAGAAACTCCACAGCAGTTGCTTCTTGAGCTCATGACCCAATAGGATGAATTCTAGTCTGTCCAGGCTATCTGGGTCGCCACCTTACCTGTTCCTCAAATTTGTACCTTTAGGTACAGTTTTCCCCCACTATCTGAAAGTAGAGCGTTCCTGTAAAACTTCTGCAAGCCGAAAAGGTGTGAACAAAGAAGCAATTACCTCGGGACCCATCTTGCTAACAGATGCACAAAATGAATTGAGATGAAGCACAGATGCTCACAGACACAGTTCAAAGATATCGTGGCTTGATGCTGAGAAGCTGAGTGTAGTTCCCCGGGAAGGAGCTTGGCGGTACCACTCTCGCTGCTCTGGCTGCATGCCGCCTCTGTAACAACTCACTGTAAAACAAATGCTGGATGCTATTGTCATTTTTCACCTTTTGTGCCAAAAATCTTCTGATTCCTTTCAGTAGTAATATAGGTCTTTCATGAAAGGGAGGTGGCTTAAACTGAACTTCTGAAAAGTTGGGGATACCCGTAATTGCTGGTCTATTATTGATAACCCCCCCAAGCAGAGTTGTCATGATATAGCTCCCTGGGGGGGGGGAAGCATTTGTGTGCATCTAGATATGCAGTAGCAAATGTCATCAGCTGAATGGCATCATGAGACATGTTTATCTCAGATACATTTGGGGACATTTGTTTAAGGTAAGTTAAATGCCACCCAGGCCTCTTATTTTGGTGATGATGACAAAATGATGGAATCATAGTTTTCGGAGGGGCTCCCTAGGCTCTTTACAACCCTTAAGTATTTCCAGAACACCTGCTGTGCCCTTGGGACTGTGCAGGGTGCGGCTCCTGACCTTCAGCAATCATAGCAGCAAGATGACAGGAGAAAGTAAGCACTTGCTTGGTATTCATTTCAAACACAGTTCAAATTTTGGAGGATCTTCTGAAGCTTCAGAAAAATGCTAATTTCACATTCAAATTAACAAGAAAGAAGCTTGTGTTTTTTCTCTTCATAATAAGCTTTTCTAAAGGAAGAGATTTTTAACTTAGATGTAGTTCATCCAATCTAAGGTAAGCGGAGAGAAATTATTGAGTAAATTCTGTTGGAAATTATTTATTTTACAATAACCCCATGCAAATGTCATGTCATGGCAAACAGAAAGTGTGAGTTATAAACATTCTCCAACACGGGATACATTTTTTGCTAATTAACAGTAAGCAGTCTACAAGTCAAGCTTCCTAATTGATTTGCAAAAGGTTGGGGTTATCAAAACCGGCTTCCATGGTCAAAACCATGCTTAATTCTTGTATGGATTCTGGTGAAGCACACGACCTGAATAAACGTGTGGTTCAATTTCTGTCTGCATGGGTTCATTTAAATAGCTGGACACCAAGTAATAAGTACTTGCACATATTAACAGTGTGTGATCATGAAGATCCCTAGAACTTAGATCCCTTACAATGTTTTATTCCCTTTACAAAAACAAAAAATGTTCGACTACAAGAACCATTATAAATTCTCTCCTTTCAAAAGAGAATGTATATATTATGAATAAAATAGTTGACATTTATAGAAAATTTAAAGCATTAAAAAATATATTCCCAGGAAAACTTTTGTCATTAATTTCTTGCAAATCTTTGGAAGTCTTTGAAATAGAAAAAAAAAGTGCCCCCAGAGGCAGTCTTCTACCTGTTGGTGGTCAATTCAATTACTCTGACCAAAAGTAGGAAGTCTTATAATTTATAATTTACTTTGGTGATATATCCAATTTTCATGGGACAAATGTTATTCATATTAGAAAAATAACCCCTCTTCTCATTTAAGAAGACTTGTGCAGGGGTTGAAAATGATGATACAGCCATCCCATATTGACTTCAATATAATATATATATACTATATAATATATGTATATAAAAATAATGGGAGTGTGTGTGTTTGAAAGGCTGTACACCAAAATATCAATAGCTATATCTTTGGGAAGGGGGATTGTGGGTAATTTTTACTTTATACTGTCTGTTTCTCTGTATTTTTTGTTTCAAAAATGATGTATTTTACTATTGAAATTAAAAATTATATATATATTTAAAATACATTTATTAGATGCACAATAATATGAACGTACTTAATGCTATAGGACTGTACACTTACAAAGAGTTAAAATGGTAAATTTTATGTTATGTATATTTTACCACAATAAAAAGGATACATTTCCTAAAAAAATCTAGGTGTCCTTGCATTTCGTGATGACTTTTTAGGTACAACACCAGTACAATCCATGAAAGAAAAAGTTGGACTTCATTAAACTTAAAAACTTCTTCTCTAAGAAAGAAACTATTATGAGAATGAAAAGATAAGCCACATATTGGGAGAAAATATTTACAAAACACATATCTGATGAAAGACTGGCATCCAAAATATATAAAGAACCCAAAACTTAACAAAAAGAAAACAGGCAACTCAATTTAAAAATGGGCAAGAGATCTGAACAGACATCTCACCAAAGAAGACAGATAGATGGCAAATAAGCATATGAAAAAATGCTCAACATCATATGTCATCAGAGAATTGCAAATTTAAAATGACAGTTAAATACAACTACCTACCTATTAGAATGGCTAAACTCCAAAACACTGACACCACCAAATGTTGATAAGGGTGTAGAGCAACAGGAACTCTCATTCACTGCTGGTAGAAATGCAAAATGGCACTGTTACTGCGTAAGACAGTTTGGCAGTTTCTTATACAATTAAATCTATTCTTACCATATAATCCAGCAACTGTGCTCCTTGGTATTTGTCCAAAGGAGTTGAAAACTTTCATCCATACAAAAACTTGCACATGGATGTTTATAGCAGCTTTCTTCAGAATTGCCAAAACTTGGAAGCAACCAAGATGTCCTTCAGTGGGTGAATAAGCAAATAAACTGTGATACATCCAGACAGTGGGAAGAAACGAGCTATCAAACCACAAAAAGACATGGAGAAAATTTCAATGCATATTTTTAAGTGAAAGAAGGCAATCTGAAAAGGCTACATACTATATGATTCCAACTCTGACATTTGGGAAAGACAAAACTCTGAAGACAGTAAAAACTCAGTGGTTGCCAGGTTTTCAGGAGAGGAAGGAAAAGGGAAGGAAGCACAGGAAATGTTTACGGCAGTGAAATTATTCTGTATTATACTGTAATGGTGGATAAATGTCATTATACATTTGTCAAAACCCATAGAATATATAACACAAAGAATGAATCTTAATGTAAACTATGGACTTTAATTAATAATTATATACTGATATTATCTCATAAAAATAAAAAAAAATTACATAAAAATATTATTTATCTTGAAAAAAATATACTTAATAACCAAAATAAAGGTCACTGTTTCCAGTCACAATTCTGCTTTAAAAATATTCATTTCCATAATTACCTCTTGGTTTCTTAATGCTGCATGGTAATTTATGGTGTCTGACAGCAACCTCTAGAAATTTTCAAGCAGATAATTTTCATATTATGTAACAGTGATTTGATCACTGGTTCAGTAAGAGTTCTAAGTCCTATCATTTTTACATTTTGATTAAATAATTTTACTATCTTGAATAAATAATCCATATGCAATTTGGGGATCTAATTTCTCAAGATTCTAATAAATGTTCCAATAGAAATCAGGGGCTAAACATGCATAACACTTAAGAATTCTGTCATTTCTGGGATTTCCCTGGCAGTGCAGTGGTTGAGACTCCCCTTTCCAATGCAGGGGGTACGGGTTCGATCTCTGGTCAGGGAGCTAAGATTCCACATGCCTCGCGGCCAAAAAACCAAAACATGAAACAGAAGCAATATTGTAACAAAGTCAATAAAGACCTTAAAAATGGTCCACATCAAAAAAATCCTAAAAACAAAAAAAGAATTCTGTCATTTCTGATGATAATACAGCATTGGGAAAAAGGAAAAATGAGATGCCAACAGTATTCATTTAACATAAATAGTATTCTCTGTGAACACAAACACAGATATAATTCTCACAACGTGGATGGGCCAGCTTGGAAGCATTTTGGGATTTCAGTACTGGGACTGGGACTGAGAAGGACTTTTCTACCAATCACAGAGGCAAATAGTATGAATAGCGGTGTGGAGAGTTTTGTGGCTAATTCAGACTTGCTCACACCAAGGGATCTGTTCAGGTGGGTAGAATATAACCAAAGGGGCCTCCTGGCACCACTGTTACTCAAAGACCATGGGTTCACGAGGCTTCTGAGTTTTTATAGAATATTACTCTTCAGCTGGAAATATGAAAGTTGGAGTTAACTTTTGAGGTGAGGAAGCTGGACAGAGCTGGGCACTTTGGGATGATCCCAGGTGTATGGCATGGAATTGAGCCTAAGACCCCAGTCCCCTCAGAGAATCTGGAGTGAAATTAGGTAACCAAAGTCAAAAGCCAGTCCTTTCCACAGAGCAAACACAGTAAGTAGTTCAGGGTTCCACTACTGATACGGATGGGATTGTCGTAAACTCCCCATGGTGGTCCAGTTATGACTTAGGAACTGCATAGGGCTTGGCTGTCTGGGCCTTGATAACTCCAAGAAACCAGGGAGTGACACTGACGTTAACTTTATTTTCATGTATGTCTCTTTGTCTGATGTTAAAATACTACTTAAGTCCATAGAGTAAGACATAGTAGTCAGAGTTGCATACTGTCATGAGAGCAATTATTCCCATTAGGTATCAGTCCTCAGGAATCAGCCTTGCCTGGAGCTATGCACTTTGAAATGTCGGGTACTTTCTCATATGAGTTGGCAGGTCATCCAACTCGCTGTTTGATGTTGCAATCAGGTTGTTGATGTTATAGGTCAGTAGATACTCAAATCTCTATCCTACATGGAATGCTGACACTGGCTTGTTCAAATTGGCTCTGTATATGGCACATTTGGCCTGCTGAGCCAGTATTATGCAAAGGGAAGATGCATCATATCTTAACATAATGGGATAGTAAAGCTGAAAGACACTAAATGTCTAACCTTGCAACCTCATTTTACATGTATTCCCCAAAACACTGTAAAATTCTAGAGGGCAGGGACAATGTCATTTCTTTCTACCTAATCAACATGACCTCCTCTTTATACTTGGCATGGAAAATAATTTAGATGATTTACATTTACATTCCTCTGAGAAGGAAACTCTCCTGTTTATTGCAAGCATGACTTTGCTCCAGGAGTCCCTCACGCTAAGGCCAAAGACCCTAGGGGTGTGGTGCTTACTATGTCTCATGGATCAGTCTTGCTTACTAGTGCCTCAAAAAGTGGAGAGGGAAAATCAGCCACTTCCCCAGAGATGTTATCGTCCCATAACATCAGTGAGGGAACAGGAAGGGCAGAGGGCTCAGTGCAAGGCCCCATTTATCACACTAGCCTTCTCTGGTCCTTCATAAGTGATGCATGCAGGGGATGGACCAGAGTTCCTAATGTTAAAGCCCCTTTCAGGCCACTTTATCTACATAGATCAATTTCTCCCCCGAGACATTCAGAAAGTGTTCTAGTAGTAGCCCAACATGTGCATAGAATTAGCTTCCACCAAGCTCCTTCACTTCTATTCTTATGATGATTTCTTTATATCTGGGGAATTTGTGCCCCTCCTTGCACATAGGACCATCTCAGTTCATCCCAATAATGTTTTAGTAATTCCGAACCTCCCAGAGAAGAAGCCTAACTCCTATTCTCCCTTTTCGCAGAAGGGTCCTTGGCTTTAGGAAAATTTGCCCACCATTCAGACTGCTTCTAGTTGAAGCATTAATTGTTCATATTCCTTTGTTCCTCCCTTGTCCCTTCGTTCGCTACGTGTGGCGTGGAGTATCCTCCCATTCCCGTGGATGCTGAATTTGGCCATGTGACCTGTTTTGGCCAATGGCATAAGAGTAGTCCATGACAGTCTCAGCTCAGCTGAGGTCTTATGATTCACACCAGCCCTCTTGTACCTCTGCCATCCATCCATAGGAAGAACATGTCTTAAGAATCTATTGTTCCTTTAGGTCACGTTCTAGAACAAAAGACCAGTGGATTAGACCTGAAACTGAGCTGTGGCCTAGAGCCAAGCCCAGTTGAATCCAGCTAGGATCAACAACCCCACTAGAGACTAACTGACCTGCAGACCAATCAGCAGGAAATGTTTGTTGTCATATGCCACTGAGATTGGGGGAGCGGGGCGGGCAGTGTTTGTTATTCACCATTAATGCAGTGATAGCTAACGTCCTTCATATAATACCAGTGAGTATGGGGGAAAGAGAGTAAGGCACCAGGTGAAGTTTAGTGTTCAGGGTGCTTATTATTGAGTCCTCTTGGGAACAACACCTGTGGATAGGAGGGAAGGAAGCAGGATTGGGCACAGGGAGAAGTTCTACTGAAATGCCTGCCTGACAACAGACTCAACTGACCATGTGGGAGATAAAATGGACCATAAGTGATGTTCCACATTTGGTAGCCAAATGACCAGGGCTTTATATACCTGCCACTGTTAGTCTTTGGGTTAGGGCTGCCCAAGAAAGGGTGTGACCTTGGGTGACGTGGCTCTTTGCAGTTGACACAATCCCTGAAAGGGCTGACAGCAGAACACTGTCTGATGATAGCACCCCCAGCAGCTGGAGCAAACAGTTTTTCCTTGAA